>NC_092814.1:18415000-19016250 GCF_023375885.2 Dermacentor andersoni
ATCGGTCCGGGGCTACCTCTGAAAAACGTTTTTGCGTTTTGCATGTATTTGATTAGGCCACGTCGGAGTTGGGCCCGAGCTAAAGCTTCCTCTTAATTAAAATCGAAAACGGGCTGTCCACAAGAAACACGCTTACGGAGCCATATTATTGACATCACAAAAGGCTACGCGCGGTCAGGTTGACTTTACGGACTTTCTTTTTCTGCGTCAGTTACGCTTTCCGAGACCGTTTAATTGGAAAATATTTGTTCGGATAGCTCTTACAGAAGCATGTTTAATCAAAATGTCTTCACTCGGCTAGATAATCTCGAGGACGGACTCCAACCTATTCATTTTTTAGCCATTTACTATCAATACTTGTAAATATAGATAACGTAGCTTCGTTAATTACGCACGCAACGTCTCAACTTATCCGTATCTAGAGGTTACCAATATTAACACTCGAATGATAAAATTATCTCACCAAGACTTATATTGGTTAGTGTTTTTATTTAGTGCAGTTAAAAACAGCCGGCATATTGAACGCGCAGTAGGCTTCGTATAAAGCAAGTGTGAAAGCATGGGCAGGTTTTCTTGGTGCAAATCAAGTTCACGAGCTTAAATGCACGTGCCCAGCCGTGCACTTCTGCCTCTGCAATGGATTCTTCTACATTATACAAGAAGCACTTCAGCGCTACGGTACATCACAGAAGGTGTGCGAGAACATTGTGTGCGCTCCCGATTACATTTCTGAGCGTTGCTGGCATCAGGCTCGATTTCCTGGTGTCATTTGGAATAAGAAGTCAGGGGACGCTTATGCTTTGCCTTTAAGAGTGGAACGCGATAATATTCAAAGATTCCCGACTGCTTCTCACGCTTCCCGGCAACTGCAGCTCATGTAACTGTAATGTTTACACTGGCGGCGAACGCTATGCACGAAGGCGAGCGTTCTGGCAGAATCACGGCCTCTTGCGTGGTCCGATCCCGGAGGTAGTGCACAGCTGCGCCAAGAAAATTGCATCATTTTCAGGTGTTTAACGTTGTTTCGCACTTTTAACATTTCAGTTTTAGAAGAAAGGAAGGAAGGAAATAGAAAAAAGAGAAGCAGAAGGCAGGGAGGTTAACCAGAAAAATATCCCGCTGGCTACCCTACACCGGGGGAATCGAAAGGCGAAAACAAAGATGACAGGGCGAGAGCGGAGGGAAAGAAAGAAGAAAATTAGCGGTGAGTTCGCTGATGCGTGTGGTCTAATAGTACTTAAATGATATTGCGCGACAAAAAACGACACGGACGTGAGAGAAGACGACACACCCAAGCGCAAACTTTCAACTAAGTTTACTGTGCCACTGCGTCGGTTTTATACATGGCAGGCAGCGTAGATCGCGCATGCGCTTACGCATGCGCGATCTACGCATGCTCACGTAAGCGCATTACGCATGCGCACGCATGCGCACGATTACGCATGCGCACGCATGCGCACGATTACGCATGCGCACGTAAGCGCACGCATGCGCTTACGTGCGCGATATACGCATGCGCGTAGATCGCGCACGCGCATACGCTGCTCTCATTAGGTCTAATAGTAGTTACACTAATAGTCACAGAGGTTCACACAAGCCCGTCGCCCTCAACAAGCACAAAAGTGCCTTCACCGCTTTATGAGCTGACGAGTGATGGGGGCAGTATTCCAGCAGCACCTGCACGGAAAGCGGCCGATTGTTCAGTTTTTGGAGAGCGTTAGCAAGTTCTTGTCTTTCTGGGGCATATCGTGGACAGTGGCACAGCAGGTGCTCGATATTTTCTTCGTTGCCGGAAACCTCGCATGCTGCACTGTCAGTCACTCCAATTAATGTACAGTGTGCCTTTGTGAAGGCAACTCCTAACCAAAGGTGACAGAGAAGCGCAGCTTCGCGCCGAAGAAGTGCGAATGGAAGTCGGAGTTGCAGTGAGGGGTTTAATCGATGCAGTCGTGTAAGCGTTAAGTTTTATTTTTTTTAAATTAGATTATGGGGTTTTACGTGCCAAAACCACTTTGATTATGAGGGATGCCGTAGTGGAGGATTCCGGAAATTTTGACCACCTGGGGTTAGCCTTAAGTTTGGCGAGTTCCACTAGGTCAGTTAGAGACTGCGTGCCAGGTGTCGAATCTGTCTTGCGGCGTCTGTCCTGGAAAGCGGAATTGCAAAGGTATGCTGTTCTTGATGTGATGTGCGAGCAGCGTTATCGGTGGAATCATTGCCACTGATTCCACAATGGCCAAGTACCCACTGAAAGACAACCTCGTGTCCTTTTTGTTGGACGTTATGAAGTTTCACGATTTCGTATGTAAGCTGTTCATGACAACCGCGTCGGAGAACTGACTGCGTGCACTGTAATGCCCGTTTTCAGTCAGAGAACACAGCCCATTTTCTCAGTTTTTAGAAGTTTTAACATACAAGGCATGCGCTGTCGATCTAGCAAGGCATGGCATATACATATGCCGAAATATGTACGAAAATTTTTGCTCACTGACAACGCCGCCGACGCGGACACGAAATTTTCTAAAACACAGGGTC
This sequence comes from Dermacentor andersoni, assembly GCF_023375885.2. Taxonomy (NCBI): domain Eukaryota; kingdom Metazoa; phylum Arthropoda; class Arachnida; order Ixodida; family Ixodidae; genus Dermacentor; species Dermacentor andersoni. The sequence continues at coordinate 18,417,536 of NC_092814.1, forward strand.
CTTAACGCTTTCGCGTTAAAACAGCTGCCCGGGGAAAGCATTGTATATCTTCTTCAGTACTTTGCAACAGATGGAGCAGCGCCGGACATGTACGTTAGAATGAAAAGTACTAATGTATTAGGATGGGGGATTTGCGGCATATATTTTGGCTGTCTAATGTTAAGACCTAAAAAAAGGAAATACCGTAATCTTGTGGCAGTTATTGTTGACATATGCAGAGTCACGTGAAATATGAGCTTCGACCCAGTGCCCATGATGGAACTGGCCCCTGGACTACAGGGCTACATCGACACGCGAAATACTGGTTTAATAACTACCAGTAATCTGAAAGTGTTTAGCTCTAAAACATTTGGTATGTCTGCGCCGCTGTGCAGTCTTGGGGGACCCGCTAACCACGCGCATTATATTTCAGCTAATATTTGAAACAACAGTAAATTATTATTTTTTACGAGTGAGCTTCTTTCAGCGTCTCCCACCACCGTTCCAAAATTATCGCTTAGCTCAAGACGCGTCTGCATGTATTTGAAGTATCCAGAATGTCGTCACGTGTTCAATAGCAAAAGAGAGTTATCTAATCAGATTGCGCGCGTGATGCGAATACTGGCGCATATATTCTCGATCACATTTCAGCGCCCGCGATTCCGCTGCAATGTACGACCATTCCATTCTGATGAACCGATGCCTTGATTCGTAGATCAGATTCAGCGGAAGCACTACCTTGCGCGCCATCATTGTGCTTTCATCATTATTTGCTTTTCCAGCGCAAGCACGCGTTATCATGGGTTACATTCGTGACTTATTCGTGACTTTTGGGACAGCCTTGTTCTTAAATTATAGGGTTTTACGTACCAAAACCACTTTCTGATTATGAGGCACGCCGTAGTGGAGGCCTTGTTCTTCACCTCACTACAACGTGACAGTGTAGACGTGCGACATTGAGAGAATACTGTGAAATGGACTAGGATTTTTGTTGCGTGTACGTTGACTCACTTATACGAATAATTCATTATTCACAACTGACTTTTTAATCTAAGAAGTTGTAGATGACAGCAACCTGGACACTCACAGAAGGTCTCAAGAATAAAGGAAATTTAAATGCTTATTAGTCTGCTTTCACCTCATGGCCAGGAAGGAACTTTGAAGTAAAAATATCCTTAGGATAATTAGAAGCCTATCCACTTGAAAACGTTTCATCAGAGTTCGCCCTTGGTAAGCTGATACCCACTTGAAGGTGTTTCGTAAAGTGGGTCTTTGACGTACGTCCAACTTTCGAACAAAGGGCCATCCCTAATTTTTCATTTCGGAAAGGCGTGCTACCCTCCTGCCTTTCACTCCCGTTCACAACCACGCAAAAGACGCAAGTTCTGCGTGAGTGGCGTCGTTAGTCCAAACCTACGAGCTACCGTAACTCACCTCAGCTGTATCGCTGTCATTTAGGCTTGAATAGGAAATGTATCTTTTAAATCGACGCATCAGGGAATCCGAAAAAAGCTGCCCTCGACTAGCACAGCTAAGTCCTTCGTCCTTCGGCAGGCTACCGACAAAAAAAGTGCAACATACTAAAAGAAAGAGCAGATAATGGAAGTGCGTAAGGTAAGGAGTGTAACCATGGACGTGCCCGATTGGCTACCGTAGACATGGCGAGGGAAAAAATTTAATGGTAATTTAGCGGCAAATGCGAGAGAAATGCGGTAAGCATTACGTCATACCTCTGAGGTCCCAGATCCATGATTTATGATCCATGATCCATGGGTACTAAATATTAGAGTTGTTCAGTACCTCACTCGACACACGTCTTGTCTCTTCTAGAAGCGAAGTGTAACCGACGATGGGGTCTGGAGCACGCCACCATGCATATATATATACTTTTGTAAGCGGTCCAATTTCCTCTCTGCCTCTCCCACGTGACCAGCTTGCTAAAATCCACACGCTTATAATTTTTTCCACTTTAAGAATCCTAATGCTATGTATTAAAATATAAACAGAGAGATAACGAAAAAGAGTGAAGACGTAGCGAGAGTGAACCCTGCAGTACACACAGTGCAGCTACATTTAAGATGCACAGTTGGTCTTTTGTAGCCTTGTGAATCGAATGATGCTTAGACCAAGTTCCCAGGGTATTTGTCTCCGATAGTGGCCTGCCTTCGAACCGCGTAGTAGTTGCTCATGGAGCAGAGTGTTGAGTGTGGAAGTAGCAGGGAAGGGGCTTTATACTGTCTCGTTACCCACCGAAAATTGCATGCGCGCTTCTGGACATTCCTAGAAAACTGTATATGCGACGCCCAGCCATATGCAAAATAGCAGCATTGTTTTGCGATTCCAGATTCTAGGTGAGAGAGAGGATGATTATGGAGATGAGACGCTATCTTCTGCAGTAATTTACGATTCAATGAAGGAGTGAATGAATTCACTAAAAAAAAAAGAGAGAACGCAACGAGACAAGGTGGTAGGTGAAGTCGCAGTTAAGGGTCGAGAGAATATAAGCATGAGGCCGTGTGGGGCCTCATGCCAAACATAACCAAGCCAACAATATATTAGCCACCATACTGTTGTTTCTATGCAAGGAGGTTATATGCTTAAACTTCTGGAATGCCAGTCCCAGCCGCCGCCAACGGGAGTGCGTGAAGCCGCCGGCGGCCATATTGCTAGAAGAAAAAGAACGCGGCTCCAGCATATATGTGGCCGCGGTGTACGCGCTGCGCTCCCTAAAACTAAACCCCTTTAAGAAGTATTTAAGAAGTAGTCAAGAAGTATATCATAAATAAATATCATTCCGCCGCTGTGCGTCGCTGTTGTAGAAATAAAGTGTCATGGTGGCGGATGCATTGTGTTTAAAAACATGCGCGAACTGAAAAACAGTCATTATTCTGTTTTCCTGATTCAGTAACCTGCCGCGTACATCGGCAGTGTGATGCCCTTTCGTCGATACGTGGTGCCGGCCCGTGCTGGCAGCGACATGACGTCGAAATCTAATATCTTTATGCCGTTTCTTAAAACATCCCTATTTGTTTAAATGAGTGTTCAAGTCGCTGATGATCAAATCGTTGCTGCTTTAAAGCTAGGAATGAGCGTATGTAATTTAAACCAAGAAAGGAAGCAAAAAAAAAAAAAAATGTATGGGCACTGTGGTGAGCTAAACTGCGATAGACGAAAGCCTATCCATGACTGGTACTGTTGCTGTTGTCTGCACTATTCTGCGAACGGACGCCGCCGTGAGCATGGGATGCAATCACAGCTATACGGCTGCGAGGTTTGTCGCTGATGTGCGCGCACCCGCTCACTCGCACAGCGCCACTGGCATGGCGCCTCCGCTCCCCTCGCCGGTGATCACCGCTTTCCTGCGTCCACCACGGACTGCGCCCGGACACTCATGAGCCACGAAAGGCTTACGCCTTAATACAACGGTATGTCTCATTTTTGTCCAGCATTTCAGTTTCCACCGGAAAGACTCAGTGAAAGAAAATTTTCAATAAAGCTAAGGCGATTATCTGCACGCAGCGACAATTCCACATGCGCTCCGATGAGGGTAACCTGCCAAAGTTAGTCGTGTGTTACGTAGCGGCTCAAGCAATCTTCAATTTTTTTTCGTGTCTGCGCCCATTCTGCCGGTGTCAGTGACGAAAACGAGAAGTCGGCAGGCCGATAAATCGAAGGTGGCTAAGGAAAGTGGCAGCGTAGTGGTTAGCATGCCCAGCTCCCAAATGTAGAACGCTGCGGATAGAGGGGCTCAAATCACGTGACTTGTTTGTGAAAACACCTTTTTGTGCTCTCTGTTGACGACGAAGCCCAGAATGAGGCGGCGGCCTGTCGAAAATGGTCGCCGTTAGCGTAACAGAAAAGGCGAGCGTGCAAAGTTGCATCTAAAGCGGTAAGTATATTCAGAAGAAATACAGTATGCTCCTATCGACCAAAAAATGTGATGAATACCGAGCATTGTTGTTGAGCGAGGTTGTAGACCGATAATGTCACCAAAGACAGGGTAGCGCTCGTATCCCGGTAATTAGAGGGAATGCACATCGACAGTACGTGAGCTAGCATGTAAGTGATATACTTCTTTAAGGACGTGGCGTGTTTGTGTTGCGTGTAGGACGAGCGACTATTGTAACAGATGGCACTGAAGAGAATGCGGTGAGGCGAAGTCCGCGAAAAGTAGTTGAGATAGCCATATTGAACGTCAGCGCCGTGTTAAAGAAAGCCTGCGACTTCAGTTGCTCAGGTCGCCAGAAACGCTTGAGTGGTAGCATACCGTTGGACGTATTTGGTAACCACAGCAATAGACACACACTTTGCGAAAACGAGAAGAGGAAAAGGGCCAAGTGAGTGGAAAATTTGATTAATGAGAGAACTCGTCTGGTATATGAAGAGATTGAAGAAGACAGTCAGGTTGATTGGACGGCCTTTGAAGCCAAATAGTATATGCGAACCCAGAGGAATCAGCGTGGTCATACTTGCGCGACACGCCATGGATGCCTGCCACCAGGACAACATGGAGTTACGGCGATGACAGTTCGCACTGGGTCCTTGAGAATAAAAACGAGCACATCAGGGACGTCCCCGGGACTTTTGTTCGGTACAAGATCACATGCTGAAAAAAAAAAGAAGAGCTTGCGAACAGGGACATCAGAAAATCGAGCACTACGGCCCTTGTTGATTTTGTTCAGAGTGACGTCAGCGTTCTATTCAGCGTTTATCTCTGAGAAAATGAGTTCAAGCTATCTTTATTTGTGTTACAATGGCGGGCGTAATCAAGCAAAAAGTGGAAACTTTAGAGGGTGCCTGAGTACTCTGTGTAGATTACGCACGACAATGATAGCAAGAATTCAACATTATAAGAGAGTATAATTCGAAAACAAGTTCACTCATTATTACAGTGCAGTATAAAGGAAGTGCGTCCGCAGTATACCTGTGGACGACACAAATAATGAACATACTGAAAAGAAAAGTCTTGTAGGTCTGTAGTAAACTGGATAGACCATTCGCGTCTTTCATCGCGTCACATTTGCACAGTGCTCTCTGGAGCTCTCTGGGGGTTTGTTACATTAGCCTCTTTACAGCTGTACTTATCTGTTACACCCCCCCCCCTCCCCCGCAAAAGCATTGCAGAAACTGCAGCGCTTACCACTCTACTAACATGCAAGTCCTAAGCAGAGAGTAAATAGAATGGTAGAGAGGGAGCAAGAAGATGGGGCAGAGAATGGGTAAAACCGGAGGCAATCGCGAAACGAGTGAATAACAGCCTTCATCGCTCGCAGTTGCCATACAGGAGGGACGGTGGTGCCAGAGAAAAGGTTACGTTAGGGTAACGCTACTACTATAGTCAGGACAACACTTGCGGGCCAAATGGAAGGTACGGTACTGTTCGTTTCTGCTTTTTCTCAAAAACAAACACCATGCTAATTCGTCAAGCGGACTATTGACGCGGAGCGTGCAGATGCAAAGCCACATTTAATCACCGTAGGGTCTATGCAACACTAAGAAAGCGGTCGCACGTCAAATGAACTCTTCTGTGCCCGCCGCAGTAGCTGTGAGGCTATGGCGGCTCTACGTCGTGGTTTCGATCCCTACCGCGGGAGCTGGATTTCCACAGGTGCGAAATACAATAGCAGTGGTGCACTTAGATTTAGGTGCACTTTAAAGAGCACCAGGGTGTGAAAATTAATCTGGAGTCCGCCACTACGGCGTGCCTCATAATCTTATTATGGTTTTAGCACGTAGAGCCTCATAGTTTTGCCTACACGTCTGCCGCGATGCGATGTGTCATGTGAAGCAATGACAATGCTCAACCGTCTCATAAGTTATAAACAATGGCGCACAACAACGCCTCAAGCAAACGTGTCTCGCTGTATGTTGTGTACTACGCAGATAAAAAGCAGTATGCAGGCAAGGTAACATTTGCCATTGCAACTCGCTACTCTCGTACTGCACTAAGCGCTGAAGAAGATATACATTCGCAGTCAGCATTACCGCTAATTCTCGTCAATAAAAGCAAACATCACAAAAGCTTCGCTAACATTAATTCCTACAGTGCGTGGATCCGCATAATATTTTAGGCTGTGAATTCAAATGCTTAAAATTGGCGCTCATTAATACAATATTTACATTCGCAGTGAGAGCGCTTGTCATGTCCACAGTAGAATTGATTTAAATGGCTTCACTCCCATGGCCATTACATCTTTGCAAACACCGTGGGATCGTAGTCGTCAAAATAAAATACAAGTGACAGGGAAATCAGGAAGTTGATAAATGGCAAGAAGGCAGAAGCTTGTACAAGACCTCAGCAAAATAAAATGACTTTTTGAGCAGCTTGGTCAGGGGGCCATGCTGCGGTTTCAACGTATCTTAAAAATCCCCCTATATGTGAACAGAGACCGACAAAACTGCAGGCATTTTGGTAAAGGTGAACCCGCTGGAAATCTCAGCACAGTACTAGCTTAAATATAAAAGATAAAGAAAAAAAACAAGGTTGGTAGTCAAAATTCTGGACAAATAAATTGGCTCTTGAAGGCGTTCAGCCGAAACCCCATGGTGTGAAATAAGGCGAGAATGTCGGCTAGTGTTGTAGAGAAATCAAGTAGGTCCTGTGGCCGACGTCAGCGCCCTGCAACTGTCAGGCGACTGCACATATAAGAGACATGCGTGGTCGTCCGTCGTTACAGGGCGATTCAGGTATAAAATTTTCGGCGCGGACTCCATCACATTAAATACAATGCATTCTACGGTCATTCTTCGACGACTCGTACCGATTCTCGCGCCATGACGATGTAAATAAATTTTCTCACATACCGACTGTCACCTTCCTCGAACTGCCAACATTCTTTACCCACTGTAGTTGGTTAGTGGCTGTAGTTTTGGGCTGCTAAGCACGAGGTCGTGAGATTGAATCCTAGCTGCGGCGGTCGTATTTTGATGGGGGATGAAATGCGAAAACACATGTGTACTTAGATTTAGAAGAGTTGACTGTTGAGCTAGTTGGTCGTCCATATTTGAAGTAGTAACTTAGCGCGAATATAAACTTGTCCGTCTAATAAAAGTCTCTAATAACAGGTTGTCCTTGACCGTCTTTCTTGTTCCCGTGTTTTTAATTCGCACTAAGTTACTACTTCAAATACTTAGATTTAGGTTAAAGAACCCCAGCTGGTCCAAATTATAACGGAATCCCGCACTACCCGGTGCCACATAATCAGATCGTGGTTTGGCCACGTAAAACCCCATAATTTATTATTTATCATTCCTTAAGGATGTCTTTGGAAGTCGCACAACTCTTGAATACGAGTGTCAGGAGTTTCGCGCGAAGTCTGGAGTATGTGAGTAGCCATTTTGGCGTTCGATATCTGCTAGTCTACATTGCGGCTATATTATATCGGCGGAACAGAAACATGGTAGGTAATATAGAGAACAGGCAAATCCCCGCATATATTACTTCACAATAATCTTCAATAGTGGTCTTCTTTCACGCACGTGGATAATCGTGACAGGACAGTACTTTCGCAACTAACTGGAAGTACTGTATATGCAATGGCCAAAGGTGTGCCTGGCCCGGTGGCCAGTAAATGGGACGCAATATTGTGAGCAGCTTCAGCCATAGGATGTTAACGGACGACCACACAGGGACAGTTTGGGCAATTCTTGTGTCGTGCCTTTTGCCTCGTGGTGCAAAACCAACTTATCCATGTATCCATCAAACTAGTTATGCAGATCTCGATTTGGATCTTCGGATAGTAAAGTCATTAGGGAAATAATTGGGGGCACCTTAACGAAATCGATAAGTAAATATCAAAAGCCGTCCACGACGGCGTCTCTCGTAGACGCTGTACGATGTACGGTCGTTAAGAATGTGCGCCGACTGAAAGAAGGCTGCTGCGGGGTCCTTCCGACGATTACCCCAGCTTGTTTACTCCTTCGTATAAAAAAGGGGAAAAAAAAGAGAACCGTATCAAAAGCCCAGAATCAATCGTTGCTCGTCGCGACTAAACGCTCTTAGGACAAGTCATTTCCAGGAGACGAGCGGCTACACTTTATCAAGAACACTGATAGTGCCGGCGGGACAAGGATTGTGGTGAAGTTCAATACGCAGGGATAGCTTTTAATTATTTTATTTTTGTTTTGTTGGCGTCTTCACACGTCACCGCGGGAAGCTTGAAAAGTTTAAGGTCACTACGCCACGTGGTGGCACTCACGCGAACTAAACGCTCGTGTCCAGAAAAGCTGTATACGACAGCGCGAAAAAGACGACGACGGAGTGAAAGGACACAGGACGCACGCTGACTCACAACTATGTTCACTGAAACACACATCAGGTATATAAGCGACACAAGCGATCAAATGGTCGATTTAGCAACGCCCAACCAGTTCACGTGTATACAAGGCATTTGTTACCATATCGAGCTATCTAAGTACGTTAATTCCTGCTGAGAAAGCACGATCGAAGGCTGGCTAATGCACCACGTGCCCTTTCGCTCAATGTGGGCTGCTTCCACTACTAATCTGCTGGATGCATCAGTATGCTTTAACAAAATTGTTTTCTCTTGCTTACACTTACATTGCCGACAATGGGTGGACACATGCGCATAATCATTCTTGTCCAAGGACAGTTCATGCTCTCTAAGTCTTACATTTATGAACCGGCCGGTTTGCCCGATGTACACTCGCCAACACTTGAGCGGGAAAGAGTACACCACATTGGTAGTGCAGCCTACATACTTGTTAACATGTTTCACTTTGCACCTTACGTTAGGATTACGTTCTGCTCCACTTTCTCGCCTTTCGACCGCCGGTCAAATAGCACTCAATTTTGGTTGTCTTTACCACTCCTGGAAAATTGAGTGCTATTTGAAAGAAATAAATAACAAAGGGAACGTGAGACATCCACCTGTTCGTAACAATTGCTACAAAGGCTGCGAGATTGCGAGGCTGTTCTTTCGAGGAACCCGTTTGGGTTTCCTTTGTAGCAATTGCTACGAACTTCTCTCCACCTTGCGTGTTTCCGCAGAACTATTACGTCAAACTCTCGCCTTTGCTTCGAGTTGTTGACAAATTCGACTTCGCCCTTCCATCTGCTAGACGCCTGGATAGTTCAGATGGTAGAGCGGCTGCCCCAGAAAAGACGGCGGTCCCACGTTCGAGTCCCGCACCAGGACGAATTTTTCTTCAAATGCGAGGCTTTTCTTTCGAGGAACCCGTTTGGGTTTCCTTTGTAACAATTTCTACGAACGGGTGGATGTCTGACTTCCCCTTTGTTAACGAAATCAGCTTCAATCGCGCAACACCCGAATGATGGCCGGCTATAAAAAAATCTTTCTGCATGCCAAAGTAAAACTGATGTCTCCAATACAAGACGAATCTCGCTCTTTAATATGAAGCGCCTCTAACAATTCACGTGCCGTGGTGTCCCTGCATTCATCTGCGTGTATATATTGCATGTTATACAGTAGAGAATAAACAGTCGAAAGTTGGCGCTCCCCTTGTTCCATTCCGTCCTTCCTTGTTTGCGCAAAGCGATCGATATTCTCTACTCAGCAGTAATCAAAGTGAACCATTCGATGAGCGTAGAAGCCACACTGCTGAGATCGCGTTCTGCGAGTGTTTCTGAATAAAAGCAACAAAAGGCGGGGCGGCATGGCCTCTGCCGCCGTAGAAGTGAAAGATGTGAGCGGAAAAAAGAGCAGGCTGCGAGAGAAAGCTCAGGGTAGACTGAGAGATAGCAATGCAAGTTCACACCAAACTTGGAACATGCCGCCTGGGTAATTGGCAGAGAATTCCCACCTGCTCTCCATGGCCCCCAGCCGCAGTGCGGCTAGCATTGAGAAAGGGGACAAGGAAAGCGAGCAAGAGTACAATTAAACATGGCGACGCCGCGCCAGCTCTGAAATGGAAAACGCTTGCTACATTAGCTAGGGAGTTCCCATATGTCGACGAATGGAAATGGAGAAATTGCTTTTCAGGGCAAGGCACTGCACCGGTTTTGATTATATTTGTTGGATCTAAAGTAAAATAAAAAGTCTATATGTTAACTGCGGGAAACAGATTCTTAGTTATGTCGTCAATATTTTAGAAAATACTTTACAAATTGCTCACTGTCAAGTTTACTACTGTTCGACAGAGTAATAAAAGTCATATTACAATTATTACAGGCTAGAGCAAAAAAAAAAAAACATCTATGGGCACTTTGCTGAGCTAAACTCACATAGGCGAAACCCTATCTATGCCTCTGTTGCTTTGGTCTGAACTGTTCTGCGAACGGACGCCGTGGCCGCGAGCATGGGGAGCAATCCTAGCCATATGGCGGCAAGGTTTGTCGCCGATGCGCGCGCACCCCCAGGCGCATGTCCGTGTTCTCCTACGCGCCCACTCGCACAGCACTACTGGCATGGTGCCTTTTCTCCTTGCTCCCCTCGACGGTGATCCCTGCTTTCCTGCGTCACGACGGACTGTGCCCGGACACTCATGAGCCACTAAAGGCTTACGCCTTAAAGACGGCAGCTAACAATCACGCACTAAAGATCAGTTAAACATAAGGTCACTAATCGCCATTAAAAAACTGCACAAGCAACATCTCAACAACATTACAGCCTGCTTGTAAACAAGCTTATAAATGGTGGCCAAAAAAATTAAAAAGTGGGGGGAGGAGGGCGAAGATATCCTGAATGACTTCTCTGCCGTCATAATTATCATCATCAGCAGCCTATTTTATGTTCAATGCAGGACGGAGGCCTCTCCCTGCTGTCTCCAATTACCCCTGTCCTGCGCCAACCGATTACAACTAGCCCCTGCGAATTTCTTAATTTCATCACCCCACCTAGTCTTCTGCCGCTCTCAACTGCGCTTCCCTTCTCTTGGCACCCATTCTGTAACCCTAATGGTCCACCGGTTATCTAACTTACGCATTTTATTTCCTGCCCAGCTCCATTTCTTTCCCCTAATGTCAATTAGAATATCGACTATCCCCGTTTGCTCGCATATCCACACCGCTCTCTTCATCCCTGTTAACGTTATGCCTAACATTCTTCTTTCCGTCGCTCTTTGCGCGGTCCTTAACTTGTTTTTGAGCTTCTTTGTCAGTCTCTGCCATGGCAAACAGCGCTGGATTAAGGGGTTGGGGGCTAAGAGGGCTGCAGCCCAGGGCCTCACCTCAGGCAGTATAGGAGAAGGGCGCCATTTATTCTAGCCTGCTTAGTATTTGGAACCATGGACAACGGAACTTCGAGCGACTTGTATGAAGCGAGAAAACCAGAATGAACCTCTCAAATAGTTCCGCCGCTGTCCTGCTCATAGAAAGGATGTGCTGCAGTACCCAACAGTGCCTCCCATTCGACTTTTATTTACCGTGATGCTAATTTCGGTGGGGGAGGATGAGTCCGATAGCACATGATGATGAGTCTGATGGCAGAGTCTAGGCAGGAAACGAATAAAGACGTCACACGTTCACTGTTCACTAGGGTTCACTCAATGTTCACTGTTCGGGCTAGGGTTGTGGAAGCTTGAAGGGGGAAGTTGGAGAGCTGGACACAAAGGCCTGTCTGCAGGGCCCATTCCTGCCTAGTGGCTGCGCACCTTCGCACGCGCTCGATGGAAAAAGAAGGTAAGACTGGCCGCCAAACTTTCGAAAAAGAAGTAGAAAAAGATGACTCAGAAGTGACGGAGGGCGCCTAACTTCGCCCGCGCTAGAAATCGCCCTCTCCCCTTCGTTCTCGAGCTCGGCGTCAACGGGGCGAAAGAAAAACCGAGAACCTCCCAGAACAGACGATTGCACCTAGCCAATAGGAAGACGAGACTGGAACGGCAGAAGGAGTGAGTTTGTACGGAGAAAGAGGGAATTTGTGCAAGCAACTTTGTGCGTATGTGAACACCTGCTTTGGCGCTAGTAACAGACTGACACGGCGCGCGTATATAAAAGAAAGTTGATCGCGGGCTGCGATTCAGCACAGAGCCGCCGCTTAAGCTTCCATAAGCCCGCCCGCTGAGGAGCTGCCAGGGGACGCACCACCCTCGGCCAGCCACGGACCATCCAGGCAGCGTGCGCCAGTCATCGGGACGGCCACCGTTGGACACCTATGGTCGCGTCGGACTGACGAAGTGCCCCGTGAACAATTAGCATCCATTCGTGACATGCTCTAGAGAACTGCATTTCCTTAGCGATTTGGTTGTGTGCAAAGGTTGTTCTGACAACGAGCGTAAGAGGCATTTTTATTCTGTAGAAATTTGGTCATGCTCGTCTGGTGCACACTTCTGGCGATAAATGACAAAATTGGCGAGTAGAGAAAGCAGGATGTCAAACCAAAAAAATAAGTTTGGTTAGGGTTCAAAAGATTTCGCTCTATTTCAATTCTGGTTCGAAGAAATGAAAACTTACAATGCTTCGCAGCAGCGAACCGGTTCGCAAGGCAGATTGGCGCAATTCGTTTTATCCAGGCCCATGATGATACGCGGCGCACGCGTAAGTTTCATCAAGATGAGACACAAATTACCAAAAGAGTTACACATAGGCGGGGGAATCTTTATGTTCTGTAAGGAAGAAGAAGTGCGCCGTGCCGAGTTCCGCAGCCGGATCGCCAGCGCTACTGAAGTGGGGCTCGGACTAGACGCTGTTCCTGGTGTGACTGGCTAAGCCTACGCTGTTGCGTCTTCTTGTCCGCGGCCTTCGTGTCGTACACAGCCGTGTCGGACTTCTTTGCCATAATTGGTGGAGGTTTGCTGGGTCTCCTGCAATCCTGGAATTGCGCAGCCGGACTTTCCCTGCCATCATGACCGCCGAAAGCGCCACGAGCTTACGACCACCTGCTCCCCAGTCTACCATATGCCTCGGCACGTTTCGCTAGCGGGACCCGCCTATCTTCAGTGGCACTGACGACCACGACGTTGATGACTGCCTCTCATCATACGAACGCGTCAGTCGGAACAACAAATGGGATGACATCACGAAATTGACCACCGTCCCTTTCTACCTCACCGGAATTGCCCACTTGTGGTTTCGGAACCACGAAAGCGAAGTCCCAAGCTGGACGGTGTTCAAGACAAAGTTCAGCGAGGTCTTCGGCCGCCCTGCTGCAAAAGCTCCGTGCCGAACAGCACCTGCAGTCGCGCTCTCAGCAGCCTGGTGAGACCTTTACCAGCTACATCGAAGATGTCATCGATCTCTGGAAACGCTTCGGTGCATCCATGACTGACGGCAATAAAATCAAGCACATAATGAAGGGCATCAATGAGGATGCGTTTCAGACGCTCATTTCAAAGAGCCCCTCTACTGTTGGCCAAGTTATTGAACTGTGCCAAATCTATGACGAGCACCGCCGTCAACGACTCCTCACCCGCCGTCCTGTTCCCCATCAGGAATCGTTGTCCGGCTTGACCTCTCCTTTTCCAGATGCCACCCTCCTCTCGCAAATCAAGGCTTTCGTCCGGGAAGAAGTTGCTCGCCAGCTCTCCCTCATCTCCTACCCACCGGAGTCAAGTTCGTCCCTTAGTCCGACCCTACGACACGTTATAGAACAACAAGTGTCCGAGGTCCTTCCTCTGGAACGGGCGCCTCAACTCACCGCCCCATTGACTTACGCCGACGCCGTCGCACGACCACGACCACCAACCTTCCGGGCTACGCCTCCGATGCCTAGCCCTGTTTTTACCCCCACGTCGTCACGACCTCCACTCCATCGAGTAATTAATCCCTGGCGTACAGCGGACAATCGGCCCATCTGCTATTCGTGCGGAATTCGCGGTCACGTTGCCCGCCTGTGCCGCCGCGGTCCACTTCATCCACGTGACGACCCACGCACAGCCGCGTACGACCATCCGTTGCCTTACGCTCCTGACCGCGATTTACCCCTTCCCCGCCCAAGCCTTCGTCAAGTTTCTGACCGCCGTTCTCCTTGTCCTTGTCGTCGCTCGCCCTTCCCGATGCGTCGACGTCCCTCTCCTGCTGACACGGAAAACTAAGTGGCGCAGTTCCTGAGGCAAGAACTGCGTCATCGCCGCAACGCTTAAGCCCTCTTCTTTCGCCGCCTAACGTTATGGATGTCGTTGTTGAAGGTGTCTCTGTGCTTGCCCTCATTGACACAGGTGCCGCCATATCTGTAATTGCCGAAAAACTTTGCTGCTCAATACGAAAAGTCACGACGCCTTTCTTCGGTCCTTTACTCCGCACGGCCACAGCACAGCACGTCCAGCCGGTGGCTGCGTGAACCGCCAGACTTGAAATTCAAGGAGTGCTCTACGCAGTCGAGTTCGTCGTTCTTCCCCACTGCTCCCACGATATTATTTTAGGTTGGGATTTTCTCTCCCGTCACCAAGCTGTCATTGATTGCTCCCGTACAGAAGTCGCCTTCTCTTCGCTTGGCAATGCCATATCTGTTGACGTTTCGCTTGCCTGCACCAAGTTGTCCCTCACTGACGACATTCAAATACCTCCACACGCATCCGTTCTGGCACCTGTATCCTGTTCCGTTGCGTCCGACGCTACCGTACTCTTCACACCTTCGACTGCTTTCGTTCATCGCCACCTCTCACCACTCCCAACTGCGCTGCTTGGCCTTCAAGCTGGCGCGACTCACCTTCCTGTATACAATTACTTCCCATTCCCGATTACGTTGCTTCGCGGTGAATCTCTCGGCACTGTGGAGCCTTACGACACCATTACCACGTTGCAACTTCCTATTGGATCGTCAGAGGTCAACACCCTCTACTGTTGTCCCGTGACTGCCACATCGCCTGAAGACGTTTTCAACCATGTCATCGACAATGCCTTAAACTCCAAGCAACGCCATGACCTTCTTTGTCTCCTCGAGAAATTTCGCCCTGCTTTTGACAGCCATACCACTTCTCTGGGCCGAACGACGACTGTATGTCACCGGATTGACACCGGTTCTCACTCACCGCTACGGCAGCGACCATACCGCGTATCGTCGACCGAACGGCGTGTCATTGATGAGCAAGTAGGTGACATGCTAAAGCGTGGTGTCATTGAACCATCCGACAGCCCATGGGCATCGCCAGTAGTTTTAGTTAAAAAGAAAGATGGCTCGATCCGCTTTTGTGTGGATTACCGTCGCCTAAACAAAATAATCCGAAAGGATGTTTATCCGTTGCCGCGGATCGACGACGCCCTAGACTCCTTACAAGGCGCAGAGTTCTTTTCCTCCCTCGATCTGCGCTCTGGTTATTGGCAGGTGCCTATGGCTGCAGACGATAAGCCTAAAACTGCTTTCATCACACCAGATGGCCTATACGAATTTCGTGTGATGCCATTCGGACTTTGCAACGCGCCCGCGACTTTTGAGCGGATGATGGACACTATTCTCCGAGGCCTCAAATGGAACACGTGCTTGTGTTATTTGGATGATGTAGTAGTGTTTGCACCAGATTTTCCTACTCACCTTCATCGCTTGGAGCAGGTTTTACGCTGTCTCAGTGACGCTGGCCTCCAACTAAACCTGAAAAAATGTCACTTTGGCACACGCAAGCTGACAATTCTCGGACATGTCGGGTCGAAGGACGGCGTTCTCCCTGATACCGCTAAGCTCCGTGCTGTTACAGAATTCCCGAGGCCAACGTCACTAAAAGACTTGCGCAGTTTCATTGGCCTCTGCTCGTACTTCCGCCGCTTTATTCGAAATTTCGCTTCGATTATGGCACCACTGAGAGAGCTTCTTTGAGGAGACCCCAATCTTTCCTCATGGTCCCCGGCTTGCGACGATGCCGTTGCGACGCTACGTCGCCTGCTCACAACACCACCGATACTACGCCATTTCGATCCAACTGCTCCCACGGAAATCCATACGGATGCTAGCGGTGTTGGTCTTGGCGCTGTGCTCGCCCAGCGAAAGCTCGGCTGCCAAGAATATGTTGTTGCTTACGCGAGCCGCACCCTGACGAAAGCTGAAGCCAACTATTCCGTCACGGAAAAAGAATGTCTCGCGATCATCTGGGCCATCACAAAATTCCGCCCATACCTGTACGGCCGGTCCTTCGATGTCGTTACCGATCACCACGCACTTTGCTGGTTGTCGTCTCTCAAGGATCCCTGCGGCCGCCTAGCCCGGTGGGCACTGAGGCTCCAAGAGTACGATATCCGGGTTGTCTACCGCTCAGGCAAGAAGCACGCCGATGCAGATGCTCTTTCGCGCTCGCCTGTCCACGCCGAGATTGTCAGTGTGTCCGTCCTAGACGACCCACTTCTCCCATTCGCTTCTGTCGACATGGCTTTGGAGCAGCGCAAGGACTCCTGGATTTCATCTTTGATATATTACACCTCTAATTCACCTACACGCCCACCATCCCGAGCGTTACGCCGACAAGCTTCGCACTTCGCCATCCGCGACGGAATTGTCTATCGCCGTAACTACAGTTCCAACGGCCGCAAATGACTGCTTGTAATACCTCGGCAGCTCCGCACTGATGTATGCACCGCTTTCCACGCCGACCCTCAGTGCGCACACGCTGGTCTCTTCAAGACCTACACCAGACTACGTCATAGGGTTTATTGGCGTGGTATGTTCATCATCATCATCATGATCATCAGCCTGGTTATGCCCACTGCACGGCAAAGGCCTCTCCCATACTTCTCCAACTACCTCAGTCATGTACTAATTGTGGCCATGTTGTCCCTGCAAACATCTTAATTTCATCCGCCCACCTAACTTTCTGCCGCCCTCTGCTACGCTTTCCTTGCCTTGGAATCCATTCCGTAACTCTTAATGACCATCGGTTATCTTCCCTCCTCATTACGTGTCCTGCCCATGCCCATTTCTTTTTCTTGATTTCAACTAAGATATCATTAACTCACGTTTGTTCCCTCACCCAATCTGCTCTTTTCTTATCCCTTAACGTTACACCTATCATTCTTCTTTCCATAGCTCGTTGCGTCGTCCTCAATTTAAGTAGAACTCTTTTCGTAATCCTCTAGGTTTCTGCCCCGTACATGAGTACTGGTAAGACGCAGCTGTTATAAACTTTTCTCTTGAGGGATAATGGCAACCTGCTGTTCATGATCTGAGAATGCCTGCCAAACGCACCCCAGCCCATTCTTATTCTTCTGATTATTTCAGTCTCATGATCCGGATCCGCAGTCACTACCTGTCCTAAGTAGATGTATTCCCTTACCACTTCCAGTGCCTCACTACCTATTGTAAACTGCTGTTCCCTTCCGAGACTGTTAAACATTACTTTAGTTTTCTGCAGATTAATTTTTAGACCCACCCTTCGGCTTTGCCTCTCCAGGTCAGTGAGCATGCATTGCAATCGGCTAGTTGTATACCGCAAAAATTATTAAACAAGATACAGCATGAAACTATTTGCGAAACTTTTATACACAAGAAAGTGCGCATAAAAATATTTCGCCACTATGTAGGACATAACTAAAAAACACCAGCTATACAAAAACCAATGACAATTCAAATTTACATAAAACTCCCTATGCATGGCAGTATATTCAAATCTCTAGTAGAAATAATTAAAAAAAGTTGTTTCGAGAAGCATTTCCCCTTAATAAGTGGGTGTCAGTGTTTCTACGAAAGGGTTAGAAAATGCGTTCAGGCATACCATAGGGAGTTTTATAAATAGCACACGCACGCATTTGCCTAAAAAGCCCCACACCCTGCTTGTATTCTTTAGTCATTTTTCTGCATTCTGTTGCATGTCACCATTTGGATCCCTTAACACTAAGTGCAGAAAACAAAAAAACAGCCTGCTAGTACACTGAATTTTTAGCCTGTAAAGGGGTTGTGTGCAAGTGGGGGCAGCCAACTCTAGTGTGAGAATAAACAAATACTTGTTCTCGCATTAGTGATACCAGTCAAAATATAATCTCACAAATTTGGAAATGAATGCACAAAGAACCTTGCTGATTGTCACATTTGTGTCCCGAACAAGATCTTTTGATGTTTATAATTCCTAGTTTAATTCACTTTCCTCTAGTAAATGGGCTCTGACCTAGAATACTCAGTGTAGGAGACTAACCCAGACCTGGAAGCCAATGTTTAAATCTGAAATAAAGACTTTCATCCCCCGACCACATGGCGCTGCTACGTCATCAGAAGAAGCATGCATCCATGGACATATAGTCTGTAAAGTTCTTTATACATAATCTGTAGTGTTAATCATGCATTAACAAATTCTCAAAATTAGGAAATACATCTGTTATTTAAAGCACTGCTGTAAAACTGTGTGTTTGAGAAATGCAATACTCAAAAGATGTAATACAACCAGTGTGCATGAAACCTATGCCGCCAAGGGCATCATAGCTTTCACCTCTGAAACATTGCATGTGAGTATTACTGGTATCTTTGCAGTGAAAGGAAGGCACATTATTACCAGACTTATGAGGGGAACCCATGTTTCTCTAGTTTAATATTTTCTTTCTTGTGCTCCTATATCGTTGAGTTTTTCCAAAATAACGGGTGCTTGAAATAAGTACTCTATATTGTTCTTAAATTTATCCTGCACCAAATTTGCATTGCGTTTCGTCTAATACACATAGCCTCTTGGCAACTAAGACAAAATGCATGAACTTGAGCATCGCTGCACAGATAGCAGGGAGTCTAAACTGCTTCGAAGTTACTTCTTTCATTGCTGAGTGGCTACAAGCCACTTTATTCAAAAAGACGCCGCTTAATTACAAGTATTTACCTGAATCTTTCTGTCGGCTGTCAGCCTGCTTCGCAAGGCTGCTAAGGCTGCCAACTCCCTAGTAGACGTGATCGGGACATGGTGGTGGCAGGATGCAGTGGCAGAAGCCGCCAAAGGCTCCCAACTCCCTAGTGGACATAGTCAGGACAGGGTGGTGGTAGGACACAGGGGTAGGAGCCGCCAGAGTGTACCTGCAACAAATATGCATAAATGTTCTTAGTTCTGCCATGTCACGATTTACAATAAAAATTTTGCTGTCTGCGTAACATGGCTACCAATACAAATAAAGGCAAACAGTTAGGTCCCACGACACAACTAGAACCCCGACAAAAAAGAAAAGGTACTTAAAGGGACATTAAAGTGAAGCAATAAATCAGTTTAGACTAATGAAGCATTGTTTGAGAACCCTGCAGGCAGGCATTTTAAAAAAGAATAGTTTGATTATTAAATGAGAAAATGGAGGTCCAAGTATCAGTATTTGAATTTCGCGCAGAAACCCCAGCGCCGGTACGTCAGCGTGACGTCAGGGATTCCAAAGTGCGCTTTCGCATTTGGGCTGTGTTTTGAATAAAGGTTCCCGAAACTTCCTATGTTTAATATTTGTTTCCTTTAGAACACAATGTAGTCAATCTGTACCGCTATATAAAATTAGTAGGCCCTAGAAGATGCCATCAAAATCCAAGATATCGCAGCCCCCAGGTGTGGCAGCTTAAGTAGGCATCGCCACCCGTATTTCGTTCTTGCGCTTTTTCTGGCTTACCAAACGTCTTATAGCTGCAAGAGTGGTGTTCTTGGTGTTGTAGAACGGTAATTTACTGATGCAGAAGAGATCATTTTTCACTTTAGTGTCCCTTTAAGTTTATGAAAATCCAAACAATAAAAAAAAAATGTGCAACCGATTTGTGCATGGAAGCTCGGTTGAAACCTGAGCTCATACCATCAAGTGATCTGCTAGTCAGCTGCAAGCCTGCCACCTTAAAATGTCATTGTAAATTTCTTTACATGAATTATTTTAAGCTGCATTAATACAAGGTCAAAATCTCTTAACATAAGTTAATCACCAAGCGAATTCAATTAACGAATTCCAGTGGTCGTTAATGCAACAAAGTGCAAGCTCGGAATGAAGCTGGCCAAACTGGGCAGTGAAAAATAACAATGTGGTTCTCTACATCTTGTTTATCTGGCTTTCGCTCTAGCGTTGGAATATACAAGAATTTTGACATTCCTGATATTTCACCCTGCTAATTTTTATGCCATAATGCATAATACTTGAGCAAGAGCAAGACTGCTTTCTTTTAACCGTACATAGTGATAGAACAAGAAAATTCACTTTAGCCAACGTTTTGAGAAAAATCTCCTCTTTGTCGCAACATTGGCTCCAGCAATGCTCCTTGTTCTACGGCTCTTCATCATGTCAAGTCTCTGTCTTCCTGTGTACCTCTGTACTTTCAATGTTATGCCAATGAAATTGTAATAACAGATCATTAGTAAATGTAGATGATGAGGAACTTGGGCTTGTTGGTAGATAATTACAGAGTAACTGCGCAACATAGAGATATGGATAAAGGAGGCTTGTGTGAGTTGTCTTCTCCAGCCATGTCTCCCCTTTGGGCGATTACTCTGTCTCTTTGTAAAACGATTACCCTTTACACAATAATACTAAAATGCATAAAGACAGGAAAGTGGACACAAAAATAACAACAGATAGCATCATATGCTAATGAGATTTCCAAAAGTGCCTGCTACAATTTGTCTCCCCCATAACGTACTAGATAAGATGGCGACTTCTGGCTGTTGCCATTTCTTGAATACCTAAAATAAAATACCTTTCAAAATTATCCAAATTCCAAAGGACAACAGCAGTTGCCGAGGACATAACGCATTGTTTAGTACAAGAAGGTAAACTAATCTCTGATACACGGCAGACGAAATTTCCTTTATTAAGTTAGTAGAAAAATACACCACACTTCATTTCATTCAATGCTGTCAGCGTTTTTTGGTACAAGAAAAAAAGGTATTTCTGCAAGGAAGCAGCAAAATAATAAATGGCCTTCTACTTTTACAAAATATGCTGCAGCGACTAAGCCAACTACAGCTGTATGTACTTAAAATTGTTGTATGCACATTAGAATAGCCAAGACAGGATAAACTTGGGTTCATATGCAGCTCACTGGAAGGTACACCTTTGCAAACAACTCATTTCTGCTTGGCAAATATATGCACTAACATAAAGCTACAAATAAAAGGACCATTTTTTTCATAAAACACCGGACTCAATATATGAAAAATCCAGTAGCAATATTACAATTTCACCACATAACAAAGCCAGGTTTTGTAAGCCTAGTAGGATTTACTATAGAAATGTTGCAGCAAATTCATGCTTTTAAATATTTACAACCGTGAAAATAAAGATTACGTAAAAATAATACATTATATATAGGCTTAGATTATGAGCTAATGTGTTTTGTACTTACAGCCAAATGCACATAAAATTTGTTCTGTTTCTGCGCTTTTAAAGCGCTGTGTCTGTTCGCTTGTGCATGCAGCCGCTTTATCGCTCTTAAAACATCTGTGCTGCCACATCGCCGGAAACTGCCATACAGCGTTGTAGCGCTTTTATTGTTCGCGGTAATATACTTAAAGCGCTAGTAAATCTTCAGAATACACAAGCTGTCTTTTCGAGTACCTGTCTTCGCCAGCGAAAGTCACACTGGTGCTAGTATTGTATCTACACTTCAAGTTACGCAGTACTTGATATTCTGCAGATTTTTCGATGCGACAGGCCACTCGTCACTAGAGTCGTTAAGAACGGTGTTTCTCCTGGCAGTACAGCTTTGCAATAATTTCAGATGCTCTCCTGAGGCTTCCGTCTGCCAGTAGTATTTTCGCATACATACGCGCACGCATGCCTAAGAAACGTCTGTGAACTGCCAAGAGAAACGTGGCGCAAAATGTAGCCATACCGGAAGGGCCGAGTATGCGCCGTTTGTAAACTCGGAACAAAAGCTGGTATCCTTACCTGAGACTTTAGGAGAAATATGGCACAGGTCACTCCCCGCTGGTAGTCGTTCGTATGCATCTGGTCGTCTCTGTCCGTTGCGATCTGCCATATCACAATGAAAGATGCAGTGCAAAACGCAGCACTTCGTGCGCTTGTGACGGTCCGGCGAGCTGCACTTGCTCGATGTCGGCAAAGACGAAATCGGCGACACGCTGCTGCTGGCGGCGGTCCCCCCCGTAGCAATCAGACAGCACCGACAGACGCTCCCACCGTAACTTGCCGCAAAGCCTGGTTGCACTCGCCCGTAACGCGCGATTTCAGAACCACTCAACGACAATGTACTCGCGCCATGATGCAGCGCAACTGCAAAATAGCGTCATGCTATTAACGGCTTCGCCTTTGGATCATTTTGTATATGCACAACTGAGCAAAACAGTTGCGCTGGTTTCGGTTTTGTTTCCTCGCGTTGAAATAAAAACTGTTTTGCTCACTGATAATTTTACGTCACTTAAGTAATGTTCACGAATGAAACAGCCATGAATTTAACATGCGTCTTGAAATACCCGCTACGTTCACTTGGCAGAAGCAAAATTTGCTCGTCCGAGTGTGGTTGCGTTTGAAATATCTATCGTTAGGCTGTCGGAGCGTGCTCGAAGTGGGAAGACGCGGCGTAATTGTCCTTAATTTGCTTAGCTATAACGGTGCGGCTGCCCTTGATTTCTGCGGAGTGCAGTTTGCTCTGATGTAAGGTAGAACTACAAAGCCGCCCATGTTACTGAATGACCTAGTGCACCTGAAGCTGCCAGAGCTCCGGTATTTCCTCCACAAGTTCTTGCGACTGTGTGCCGCTGTCACCAAATGCGGGCGTAGTCATTTGGCGGAGATTTAGCAACACATCTTCTAGAACTATCGTTCACCGCTCTATCACGACATGGAGAAGCAGCGTGGTTGGTCCTTAGTAAAATGTTATATTTATTGCGAATTTTGCGATAGCAATTATATGGACACAACCGCCGAAATATATCTGTCGGTGTTGCCGTGAGCTTACGTATAAAGTCAAGTGCGATAAGATCCTATCCTGCGCCGCTGGCTGTGCGCGTTAAAAGAAGTGTGCGAGGGTGAGCCGAGATGTATAGTGCCTGGATGGGTGCCCCAAGTATATATAGGTGGTCACGTGATAAAACGCGCGCAAGACGGGGAAAGGAGGCGCTGGTTTAGCACGCTTCTCCTCTGGCCGTTGCTCTAGCCCGGTCTGGCGCCACTCTCGCTCTGTCTTGGAGATAATTTCCGATGGGTGCAAAGCGGTGGGGGCTTTTATAGCGCCATTTTAAGTTTCCGAGACGCTTTGAAGGACGAGGCAGCAGAAGCGTTCTGTTCGCGCTCTTCATCACGCCGACGCTGTGACAGCGAGTGTTCGCGGTCATTGAGTGAGATCCGTTCATATTTGCACGTGCGCGCGTGACCCCGCGCTTGCTAACGTATGGAGTAAGCGATTGTTTACTGCAGTTTATTCAGACGATGAAACTACGAACCTTGGTTCGTGCAGTTGTTCGCGCAGTGGTTCATACAGCATTGGGGGGAAACTGCTACATTTTTGTTTTTACATTTCTAGGGGGGGTTCAAAAGCAGTGCTGCGTACGCTAATGTTTGTTTCTGGTCGCGGAACGCAACGTACTGCGGTAGCCCAGTGGCTTTGGTGTTGCGCTGCTGAGCTCGAGGTCACGGGTCCAATCACAGCCGCAGCAGTTGCATTCCAATGGGGGCAGAATGCGAAAACGCGCGTATACTGTGCATTACGCGTACAGGTTAATTAATCCGAGCTGCTGAAAATAAATCTGTAGTTTTCCATTACCGTGCGCCTCATAACAAGATCTTGGTTTTGGAACCTAAATCCTGAAAATTTAATTTTACGTAGCGCAATTACATTTACAATCGACACTGTTGAGTGCGCCTACTGAACTTGTTATCTCGTTGCTGTGCTCTCTTTAGTAGCCAATGCTTTTTTTTTTTTTAGATTAAATATGGTCAGAATCCAGCGTGACAAATCCGGGTCTTCCTTAGCATAGGAAGCCAGCTATCGCTTAAGCGTGTGAGATATTAACAAAGATGTTCAAGGAAAATCGATATTTAGAGTTCGATGTAATTGCAGAACATGACAAGGACAAAAGAATGATACACGGCATTACAACCAGGACAGGAACCCGAGGGCCTGCCTAAAACGGAAGACGTTATCTGGTATTTCTTCTCCTGCATTTTAATCTTTCTCTCGCCAGACTAATCTCGAATATCAGAGGAGTCGTGATTTTCCACGACAACTCTTCGCGTGCTATTAAGAGTCAAATGACCCATACACAAATATTGACTCTTGTTTTGTGACTCTACCCCCTCGAAAATGTGTCTTCGTAAGAAAAAAGAGAGTCAAGCTGCCGTGACTCACTTCTTACTCTCTTTTTTCTTAGAGTGCATGGGTCGACAAGCAAGGGACATCTTCGCCACCTTCAGTCTTTCTGCAGAAGATTCGAATTTGAGCTGGTCAAAAAGAAGTTCGACGATTACTTCATCAAGGAGAGCAACGTTCTCTACGAGAGCGCTTTCTTTCACAAGCGGCACCAGATGCCTGGCGAGTCAATTGACCAGTTTATGACTGCTCTACACGTCTTGGCGGACCAATGCAACTTCGGAGAATTCAAGCAGCGCCTCATCAGGGACCGGTTCGTCGTGGGCCTGCGGGATGAAAAACTTTCCGAGTCGCTCCAAATGGATCCCAAGCTGTCTCTCGCAACAGCTCTGGCGAGGGCCCGCCTAAAAGAGACCGTTCAGCAGCAGCAAGAAGAACTTCGAAACTGCAACGAAGTCCACGAATACACATCGTGCAAGCCATGTGAGGACGTCAATGTCGACGCAGTGGGCTACCGCAGGAAACCGCAACGCAGCAAGCAAACCCGGCCGACATCAGCTCGTTCCGAGGGACCGTGCATATTCTGCGGAGGCAACTCGCACCCAAGGACAGCCAGCCCAGCGAGAGGCCAGAGGTGCTTCAACTGCGGCTTAAAGGGACACTTCGGCAAGGCGTGCCTCAAAGGGACTTCTCCAGGCTACCAGCGAAAGGTACAAATGTCGTCTGTACAAAAGGACAGTGGGGAGGTGTTTTTGGGCGCGGTCGAGGCACCTCGCGCCAAAGCGCGTTACGTTCAGCTATTATTTAACTCCGTGCCTCTTTTTGCAAAGTTCGACTCAGGCGCAGAAATGTCCGTAATTCCAGCATCGTTTCCGGGACTTCCCACGAGCTTGGAAAAGGCCGACGAGGTCATGACTGGCGCTAGCGGTGACCGCTTAAATGTTCTGGACAAGTTTCAGGCGGTTATATTTTGGAGGGGACAAACTTCTCGCCGAACGTGTTAAGTGGTCAGCCCTTTGCGCCATGTACTGCTGGGTTTGCCGGCTTTCGAAGCGTTGGGAGTCATCAAGTTCGTTGACTCTGTGGCTCACAAGGAACCCAACTACGAAGTTTTGTGCCCTCAGGTTTTCAACAACTTAGGCACTATGCCCGGGGAGTATACAACAAGGTTTAAACCAAATGCTGTTCCATTTTCAATAAGCGCACCACGCAGGATTTCTATACCGCTTCAGGAGCCTGTAAAACGAGAACTCGAGAAGATGGAACAAATGGGCGTCATTCGTAAAGTCGAAGAGCCAACAGAGTGGTGTGCCGGCATTGTACCTGTACAAAAGCACTCGGGAGATGTAAGGATCTGCGTAGACCTTACGCAATTGAACAAGTTTGTCTTAAGAGAAAGATACACATTACCTACTGTCGACCAAGCACTGGGCTCTCTTGCCGGTGCAAAATGGTTTTCCAAATTGGACGCGAATTCCGGCTTCCATCAGGTGCGACTCAGCAAGGCCTCAGAAGTGCTGACCACGTTCATTACACCATTTGGGCGGTACTGTTTCACTAGGTTGCCATTCGGGATTACATCAGCTCCAGAGTATTTTCAAAGAAGAATGTCTGAAATCCTGGCAGGCCTTGCTGGCGTCGTTAACCTGATGGACGATATTCTCATTTTTGGCGACAGCAAAGCGAAGCATGACTCTAGACTATCGAACGTCTTAGCTAAGCTGGCCCAGTCTAACGTTACCTTAAACAAAGCGAAGTGTGTGTTCGGTATTCGAATCATAAGCTTTCTGGGCCATTTACTCCTCTTGGAAGGCGTACAGCCGGATCCGGCCAAACTCAGAGCCATTAAAGAGCTGAAAGCACCCTCTGATATATCGCAATTACGCAGTGTTCTGGGCATGGCCAACCACCCAGGCTGTTTTTTGCCGAACTTGGCGCAAACCACAGCCCCGCTACGGGAGTTTTTGCAGAAAGAGACCGACTGGGCTTGGGGCCCTGCTCAGAACACGGCTTTTGAAAGCTTGAAATATCTTATCTGTTCAGCAAAGTGCATGGCTATGTACGAGCCACGCCTTCCCACGATTCTTTCGGCGGATGCCTCGTCTTATGGTCTCGGTGCCGTCCTTTTCCAGAAACAACGCAATGGCGAGCGCCGGCCAATAGCGTTTGCTTCAAGGTCACTGACCAAAACTGAACAGCGCTATGCGCAAGTGAAAAAGGAGGCACTAGCGTTAACATGGGCTGCCGAAAGATTCGACGAATACATAAGAGGTATTGAGGTGATGCTTGAAACGGACCACAAACCTCTCGTTTCGTTGCTTGGTAAAATGCCTATTGATGTGTTGCCGCCAAGGGTTCAGCGCTTCAGAATGCGGCTGATGCGGTATCACTTTAACATTGTGTACGTTCCCGGTAAAAGCTTGATAACGGCGGACGCTCTTTCAAGAGCACCGACGAAAGCAGATAAACTAGCCGATGAACTGACCGTCTGGGAAGTGTCGTCTTTCGTCAAAATATGTGTGCAAGGGCTTCAAATGGGTGACAATTTTGTTAATAGAATACGCGATGTGCAAAAGACTGACGTCGTTTGTCAAGCCTTGCTTCAGTTGTGTCGCCAATGCTGGCCGAAAAAACCAAAGCTTCCTTGCTACTTAGTTCCGTACTGGCAGGAAAGAGCACTAATTGCCGAATGCAATGGCATGCTGCTAAAAGGGACCAGACTGGTGGTACCTCAGTGCCTAAGAAAGGAAGTGCTAAAAAAACTACATGATGGAAATCAGGGAATCTCGAGAACAAGAGCTTTGGCAAAGGAATTGGTCTGGTGGCCAGGCCTCGGCGAACAACTTGCGCGGCAAGTGAAAGAATGTGTTACTTGTGCGCGCTTTGTCAACCAGAACTCGGAGCCATTGATTTCAACCCCAACGCCAAGTTTCGCGTGGGAACGAGTTGGGGTCGACTTGTGCTTTATTAACAACTGTCATTATCTTGTCGTGGTCGACTACCTGTCACGGTATCCAGAAGTAGCCCTCCTTCCCTCAACAAAAACTAGGGCGGTGATAGAAAGGCTAAAAAGCATTTTTGCACGCCATGGCATCCCGGAGACCATAGTGACAGACAATGGACCACAATTTTCTTGTACAGAGTTGGATAAGTTTGCACACAATTATGGCTTTGGTCACGTATCTACTAGCCCTAGGCACACTCAGGCTAATGGGGAAGTTGAACGTATGGTGCAAACAATTAAGCGCCTGATCCTTAAATCTAAGGGCCCATACCTGGCTCTGTTTGCCTACTGGGCAACCCCAGGCATTATTGGCCCTAGTCCGGCTGAAATCCTCATGGGCCGGCGTCTTAGGACAAGAGTTCCAATGGCGCCGCAGCTACGTGGTCCAGTGCAGCCTCCACTGCTTAACTTTGCGGCTAAAGACAGTGCCAACAAGAAGCTACAAGCACGGTACTACAACAGGCGCCACAGAGCCCAAGAATTGAATTAACTAAAAGCTGGTGATTCCGTTTGGGTAACGAACATGAAGACTAGAGCAACGGTGCTAGCCACAGCCACTACACCGCGGTCCTACATAATACGCACCCAGGATGGGAGTACACTGTGGCGTAACCGACGAATGCTCAACCACTTGCCAGAACAGAGGAAGGCAGAAGGCAGCTACGAGTTTCCAAATGAAAGTGATTCATCCGAATTGGTTTCTACGAACAGGGAGTCACCCACTACCTTAACAGATTCATTACCTTTAGCATCAGGGGCTATGACTTCAACTTTAGTACCTTCTGCTTCAGTGACTGTGACCAAGTCTGGTAGAGTGGTTAAGCGACCAGTTCGATACGGGATTGATAAATAAGGTTTCGTTCGTGGTAGATTACCACTGAGGGTTCTTGCTTTTTGTTCATGCGCGGGTGTGCTAAATACCACGCGCGAAAACCACTTTCATTTTGCAAAAGGGGGGTGTGCTAGAATGTATTTCTCTGCGGCTGAAAGCACGCTCCCGCAGGGTGCGCCGAGTCATTGCGCCTGACGCATGTATGGAACCACGTGTCACTGACGTCACGCTGGTTCTACTTAAACGGCTGTGGAAATAAAGACGGGGCTCTTTCCCCTTGCTGGCGGGTTGGACTACAGTCGTCTCCTGTCTTTCGTCGATCACGCACTGATAGCGGCGGGCGCCGTTACGACAGGTTGATCCAGAAATAAGCTTCCTAAAGAGCTCCAGCCACACGGGAAGATGCGAGGTGAAATCCGCCAACCCTGCTGCGCGCGGCTGTTCCTCCACTCTCGATTCCCCCCGGCTGCGCTTCACTGCGCCGCTCATTCTTGGCTCAGCAGCCGTCCGGTAGAGAGGTTCCCATTCTTGATCCCGCCAAGTGCGTGATTTGATCCGTGATTCTTTTTTTACCACGTCAGAGGGATTCGCCCCGTGGATATTCATCGCCAGTTGACAGAGGTGTATGGCGACAAGTGTATGTCTGTTCAACATGCCCGAAAGTGTGCAGGAAGTTTAGTGCCGGTCGGAAGGAAATCCGCGATGTAGCACGAAGTGGAAGACCGTCAGTTTCGGAGGCGGTTATTGAGATGGTCCAGCACCACGTGCTTCAAAACAGGAGGATCACCGTCCGTGAGCTTGTTGCTCAGATTCCTGGGAGTTCTTACGGTACAGTGGAAAGAGCTTGCAGTGAAAAATTTGGGAATCACAAGTGCTGTGCTCGATGGGTACCGCGGCTATTGACATCGTCAGTTTCTTCAAAAGTGTCAAGATGATAAGACAGGATTGTCGGACTGTACTGTTACGGGCGACAAAACGTAGGTGTTTCATCTCACTCCCGAAACGAAACAAAAACCCTAAACAGTGGCGTCATCCTGCGTCACCAGTCGCAAAGAAGTTAAACTCCTTCTGCTGGCAAAGTCATAGCCAGTGTCTCTTGGGAACGTAAGGGGATACTGCTAATCAATTTCATGGAACGTGGGACAACAATAAACTATGACAGTTATTGTGCAACACTAAGAAAACTCTGGCGAGCGATTTAGAACCGCTAGCGAGGGCGACTGGCAGCCGGTGTAATGCTGCTTCACGACAACGCCCAACCTCACGTCTTCCGTCAAACCTAGGAACTTTTGACGAACTTTGGATGGACTGTCATGCCCCACCCACCGTACACTCTAGACCTCGCGCCTAGTGATTATCACTTGTTCCCCAAGGTAAAGGAACATCTGAGTGGCCAACGCTTCCGGAGCGACGATCAAGTCAAAGAAGAGGTGAAACGCTTCCTCAACGGGTTGACGGCGGAGTTCTATGACATTGGGATACAGAAATTGGAGCACCGTGTACAAAAACATGTAGAAAAAGATGGCGGTTATATAGAAAGATAGAGCAAAGTTTCATCTTTCCAATGATGTAAATTTATATGAGAATAAACAATGGTGTCTGTTTCTAAAATTGATGGGAACGTTATTTGTGGATCAATCCTCGTATATATGCTCAAGGGGATAAGCAACAATGCCGATGCCATCTTTAACTGGTTTTATCTGTAGATCATTAGCGTCACAGGACGTGCTATTAGATAACAGAGAAAACGCTGAAATAACTTCGTTTTGGCAAACTGCCTTGTGAAAGAGAATGGACGGATATTTATCGATGTGAATATTGGTTACGTCTCCGCAGTGGAAGATACTTTGAGTAAAAATGTGTTAAATTCATTGGCCAAGTCCTCGCCCACATACTCACGGCCAATATGCACGATCTTATCTACCGGTTTTTTGCGGGAGTCGCCTCCATCAAGCGACCTGAGTTTCGTCCATTGTCTGTCAGGTCGGTCGTATGACGAATCAAAATATTTCTCATAATATTGTGCTCTCGCTTTGCGTTTATCATTGTTACGCTTGCTTCTGTACTTTTTGAACTTCTCCGGAGAGACGATGTCCTTAGGGGTAATAAAAGAACGGTACAGCTCATTTTTTTATTTTTATGCGTGAATGCAGCTCGGAAGAAATCCATGGCTTCCTTACT
The DNA here is from genome assembly GCF_023375885.2 of Dermacentor andersoni. Lineage (NCBI taxonomy): Eukaryota > Metazoa > Arthropoda > Arachnida > Ixodida > Ixodidae > Dermacentor > Dermacentor andersoni. Next base: position 18,447,567 of record NC_092814.1, read on the forward strand.
CACCTTTGCTTCCATTTCTTTTGCAAATAAAAGTTACGTTTATACATTAAGCAAAACTTTTGTAGAAACAGTCGGTATGCATTTTCTGCATTTTCTTCGGAAAGGACACAATTCCAATCTTCATTACATATCTCATTGCAAAAATTCTCTAAAGCAGCTTGTGTAATTGCCTTAACGTACATATCATACTTTCTACGTTTGCGAACAACTATTCTACCAAACAGATATATTCCCATGTGGTCGCTCAAGTCACAGCATATAACTCCACTACTTGTTATTGAGAGATCAATGTTAGGAATAAAGAAATGAATTAATGTCTCTGATGTCAGAGTAATTCGCCTTGGGTGTTGTCTAAGAACGTTAAAAGGTAAATATTTGAGCAATAGGTCAAAGTTATTGCTATATTGTGGGCTGGACAGCATGTCTATATTAAAGTCACAGCTTAAAATGACATCATATTTGCTTTTTGACGTAAATGAAAAGTAACACTCGAGAAATTCAAGAAATAGACGCCCATTTCCATTGGGTGGCCTGTAAAACACTGGTAATACCTTATTGTTGGCTAGCGCTAAAACAACTTCGACGTGCTTATACGTGTAGCAGACGTCTGGTAAGATTTCGCAAACTGATTTCTTTTTTCGTTGACAAGCATACATACAGCTCCACCGCGACTGAAAACACGGTTTACATTGAAAGTTGAAAACTGTAGTAGCGAAAGCAATAATTATTCAGCCATGACTCTGATATCATGATGACGTCAAATGAAGAGCCAAAGCTTTGCAGTAACATTTCAAACTCCTCCTATTTGTTATATTGTTATATTGTTATTATTATAGACCATGTGCATATGGGAAAGCACATCAAGGAACCATGATTGATCCGCTGAGATGATACAACTTTGTGTATGTCATAGGTAACGTGTAGAGAGAAGGATCCATTACAAACAATGAAATTTTACACACTGATACACTGAGTACATGAACCGAGACAAGCTTTGACAGTTCGCTATCATCGAGGACTACGTGCACTTTGTCCACTTCTTGTTTTCGAGTGAACACTCTGCCATTCTCATGCCAGACAAACCGGCAGTTGATCCATGTTGATTCCTTCGCAATTGCAAGCTGTGATCGGGATCTGCGGGTAAGGTTTTCACAAATATGCAAATTCTTCCGATGTTCATTGAGTGCTTTCTTTTTCCGGAGCCACTCATGTCCCTGACTTTGTCCTTCAAACCGAAAAATGATTGCTGGCACTCTGCCTCCCTTATCCGGAAGTCTATGACATGCTTTAATGTCCCAGTTACTATAATCTCAGGTACTTGAATTATACTAGGCACTTCATTAACCTTAGACAACACGTCTTCGTGCTCGTTGTAAGAGAGACCATGAAGCTCAAAATTTTTTTTCTGCTTCGTACTTCAAGTTCGTTTACGCCGGCGTTCAGTTGTTTCAGGTTGCCTTCAGCGTACGCGCATTGGTCTCTTTCAACACTTTTGCGTAGGTCAGCACGTTCTTTGTCCTGACTGTCAAGAGGCTTCATTATGCTGTCAAAGTGATCCGACATAGTCTGCACGGACAGTTCAATGCGGTTCACCTGCTGCCTCAGCGGCATCAGACAGTCAAGTTTTCTTCTCAGCTCGGCAAATGCAGCAGCAACACTCATATCTTCAAGGCTGGAGGCTGCGCTCGATGTGCCGCTGCGCATAGCACTCGTTTTACATGTAGGGGAGACGAATGCGTTTCAGAAAGCAGCGGTTTTTGTTTTTGCAGAATGATCCGTTATACGAGAGCATATCTCAAAGTCATAAGAATAGTTACGCTATTTGTTTGCATTTTACCACGCTACCAGTGGCATCTATAGACTTGCTAGCACAAAACAAATATCTGACTCGGGGCAGCCATCACAACAAACGCTCCAGCCAGCATGCTTAAGAGATGCGTCCGCTGGCTCTCACTGCTGCTGCCAAAGTTTGTCTCCGTCGGTTAGCGCACTCACATGTTCACTATGCACTTCTACTATGTTCAACCAACAAGCCCAACTGGTTACTTCCTAAAAAGGAACTGCAGAATGAAGCCGTGGATACGAGCACTCCAAAATGATCACAGAAAATTACGACCCTGATTACACACTACGTAACCTCCTCGCATACAAGTTTCGCTGCCTATGACACTTTGACATCGTATCAGTGTTGATCGCTTCTTCTTGACTTCTCCTCGGTTGATAAAACACGATGATGCCTCGCACCAGGTGATGTGTTTGTTTTATTCGGTGAACACAACGTTCTGTTGTTGATTGAAAGTGTTCTCGATCCTCTTTAGCTGTGGGCACGCAGATGCCGCATGCTTTGCATGGACGACCACGGGGTGTAATAGTACAAACCAATCACCGCTGGCATTCAAGGCACAAGGTGGTCGAACACGAGCAGGGCTAGCAATCGTGTGTGGTACGCCGTCGAAGGTCCCGCGCCGGCTTCGCTGGAGCGGCCGCCGATGGGGGCGCTCCGGTAGCCGGCTGCGCCGACGTGGTCGGAATCAGAACCGCGCGTGTCTCCGGGAGACGACGCCGCCGCTGACCCCTTTCGTGCAGGCGCGCACTTTCCCGATGCTGCTCACATCCCCCCGTCCTTTCTGATCGCATCAAACCTTAGTGCGCGCCGTTACACTGATTTCGTTCCCGAAACATTGTCCTGGCGTGGGAGCGTCGCCCTCATTCAGAAGTGAACACCGCTTCGCTCCGACGAAGCTTTATTCTAGAGGCATGCATTTCTTCTGAGAGAGTTCTCCGGGCGACGTTTTATTTCACGGCTCCCCCGTCTGTGTGCCGGCGAGAAAAGGTGAGTTCGGAAGCTTTATTTCTGGCTTCACACTTTGTCTTTCTGACGTTCTCTACAGAACGGCATTTACTTAACGATTTGGTTGTGTGCAAAGGTTGTTCTGACAACGAGCGTAAGAGGCGTTTTTATTCTGTAGGAATTTGGTCTTTCTCGTCTGGTGCAAACTTCTGGCGATCAATGCCAAAATTGGCGAGTAGAGAAAGCAGGATGCCAAACGAAAAAAATAAGTTTGGTTAGGGTTCAAAAGATTTCGCTCTATTTCAATTCTGGTTCGAAGAAATGAAAATTTACAATGCTTCGCAGCAGCGAACCGGTTCGCAAGGCAGATTGGCGCAATTCGTTTTATCCAGGCCCATGATGATACGCGGCGCACGCGTAAGTTTCATCAAGATGAGACACAAATTACCAAAAGAGTTACACATAGGCCGGGGAATCTTTGTGTGCATATTAAATACAGAGGCAATTAGTGAGAATCCCTGCACCAGCGTGTAGTCTGCGTAGCTTTGACAGCAGCAGACTCAGTTAATTGTCGTTTTGTTTCAGGCATTTAATTCATGAACGGTGGTGAGTGAACTGCGGCACTTGATGTACGGTTTCGAACACAGTGTGAACTCACATTGCATAACACAAATTACAGCTTCAAACTTTGAGTGTGTAGAAACTAAAGAAGCGAGCAGTTGAGATCGCGATCAGTTTGCTGCTTTTTTAGAAGCAGCTGAGGACATTGATGCTTCTGAGCGTTGAACAAGGACGGTCTGTGCTGAAACATGCGTCGATCTTCCTTGCGCATCTGCACGTGGCACGTACAGTCTTGCGCTGGCTAAGGGTCGACAATGAAATCAAATGCAAGCACATTGTGCCCCACGAACAATTTATGCAACTCGACAAGGGTCGTACTCTGCTTGGCTAAGCACCGAAGGTGCGTTGAACCATGGCACGTACCAAAAGCAGATTTTGCGTGCCGCTCACAGACAGCCGCATTTAGCGCGCCCTGTGAAGGTGACGGCTTTCATGAGATACCGCAGGTTATTGTTGCAACTCATGCAGCTGAACTTGTTGATATCACTCGTCGAGGAATTAGACTTTTCCGCTATCCGCGTTTATCTAGTTTATCTAGCGTTAGTAACAAGGTGACCTAACGGCCGAATTGCGAGCGTCACCAAAAATGTTGATGCCGCGGAGCCCTTAAAAAACTTTTCGGCCGCAGTGCGCAGCTGGCATGGCCGACTTCATAAGTGCAAGCGTCTCTGCCGCGATGACCGTAATTACCAGCAGATACACATGGCCTATCGCCATTATCGCACACAACGCCATTTGCGAGACGTGACAATGCGCTAGTAAGGTGCGCCGATTCAAAAAGTAGTCGTTCCAAGTATCGTGCAAACTGCTGAGCCCCAATTGTCGCCTTATGTACTTAAACCGTTTCACATCGAACCAGTAACCATTATTATTTATTTATTTATTAGTCACGTTCGGTTTGGGTTCAGGCACAGTCCAATAATATCGCTACATGTTCGGGCTCAGTTCCGCCCAAAATTGCGGTTCAGTTACGGTTTCGAGTTTGTATTCGGTTCGAGACACTGCGAGAAAGAAGAGAAAAACAAAGGGCTGCATTTCTAACCATGTTTGTTTCAAAAGTAGCCACATATGGCATTGTCACGCCAGTGGCTATCAGCCATGAACACTGACAGGCATTTATGCTTTTTATCTTCTCGAATATTCGAGGTTATACAATCCTTTCTCCGTCAGGTCCACAGAAGAGGGGCCAACGCATCTGTTCAATGAGCCAACTACTCTGGAAGAGCTACTTTTTAAAAGTGAATATACTTGCCTGCTGTTGGGACTCTTCAGTTGTACACATTGGCGCTAGAAAATACTTCCAAGTTAATTCTGTACATCATCTTTATAAATACCAGAAAGAAGAAAACCAACTCTTAAAAGCAAAATTGATGATTTTATGATTCCAAAATTCAATTTTAATTACTTAGTGCTCAACATAGAGCACAAATGCGTGATCATCCGCTGTAGGTCTGTTACACCTGTCTCAACCGGCTCTTGCTGTTCCAGCCACGTCTGTTCCCGATAATGTTCTAACGAATTAGTAAATAATGCATGCACCTACAGAGAAAACAGCAAGAATTTCATAATAAGGTTTTGTTCGAAAAATTCGACATAAAATACTCGTCTCCAACGTGCATGATGTAAAAAAAAAGAAAAAGAGACTGCTTGGTTGCTTATTAAAATACAATTCCACATGACTGCACACTTTTGTTGAGTCATCAGAGTCTGTAGCCAAAGTAGTGGGCGCGATACTTATTAACCAGGGTGCTCGGACGACGAATGTATAATTAGTGTGAATCTAATGAAAAAGCGATTTGGTTTGGAGAATAAGGGCTGTTTTGAATGTAATACGTGCCCAAAAGTAGGCTCAGGAGGGGATCCATTGTATCATAAAAGGCATGGGTCAATCACTGCTGCCGCGGCATTTTGGCAAGATCTTTTTGTTCTTCATGAGGCTCGCTCGTTCCTTTTCTCATCAAGCCATTTTCCCTGAACGATTCAAATAATGTCTTTTTCTAACCTGCGTATGTGTTTACACTTCGCAGGGCTTTTCATTCAATATTTGTTCAGCTCGTCTCTGAGCAAACTGAAAAACGCTATGCAGCCCAAATTTTTATACTTTTCAGCAAGAAAAGGCAGCTAGTGAACGAGAGCGGCCATTTGTGAGCTTCTTTCCAACCTTATTTTTTATGGTGACGAAGTAGAGATGTCAGAACAATACCAAGAAGTTTGGCACCCAGCTCCCATCGCGAGTACGGCAATGGCGCTTGCTGCTACAAATTTCCTGCCATGATGGTGTTCAACGTGATAGGCAGATTCTCCGGATCGTAGCTGACGCCAAGGTCTTTGAGAAAGGCGCTGTGTGTTTAAAGGCACCATGGTGTTCTTACCTCTTACCTTATCAGCTGTATCAAAGCTAACCTTTATTTGCCAACTCACGGCTAGGTGCTGTCTTGCCGAATAGCTCAAACTTAAAATAATATGCACATCCGACGCACATATTGAAATCGAAGTGAAGGGAAGGTTTCGAGAAGTGGTTAACCAAATGCCGCCAAAGCTTGGCCATTTACGCACGTCCTCTCGCGATACAACGTGAAACGCGCAGCGATCACCACAAAGATGTAGTTACACAATATGTGCGATTGTGGCCTAATGGTTAGCTAATCGGGCTATACCGTGCTGGGGGACCGAGGTTCCACCCCACCGTCGCAAATGTGAGTGGATGCTCAAAGAAAGCGTCGCTTGAAGGAATTGAAGCCGAACGGTCCACCCTCGAAGGTACATTGGATGTCGAAACACTCTTTCTGCACGCTTCTCTGAAATGGGCGCGTTTGCTGGGTTAACATCCTTAGTGTACCATTTCATTAAGTTCACGGTGCTAGAAGGTGTTTTGTGCGAAACACACTACTTGCAGACCTTAACATTGCTCGGGCACTTCAACGTTTCAAGTAAGTGAAAACTCATGAGCGTGTATTTCTCGGCGATTTCCGCGAAGTCCTAGTTCGAGCACATCATATAGTCCCAGTAGCTATAAATGCCAACCTGCCACTGTTATGTACATGGTGTCCCCGTCTGTGAAGTGGAAAGACACAAGTTTAAATAAAGCCACTGGCTTTATTTAAGTTGTTTCAGCTGGGTGTCGTTCTATAGATCAGCTGCCCATTGTCAGCGAATCAAAGAGCGTCAGCCAATCATAGTTCTTCAGCACATATTCTTTCTAGTGTAGCATAGAGGTGTGCGCAATATTATGCGCAATAAGTCTTGAGCTGTTTTCTGCAGTATTGGTTGGAGAAAACATTCACAACTGGATGCGGATCAGTTTACTAAAGATAAGAATACAGCATTTATTGTGGAGGTCCCTCGCCTGTCGTAAAGTAAGAAGACACAACTAATCTGTCATCTTATCTCCTTCCTGCTTTTGGCATCTTACACCTAGCTTCGCTTAAATTGTTTCACCTTCGTGCTCATATATGAATAAGTTGAAGCGCAGAAGAGCCTGGCGTTAGGCTATCAGAGCAGATAGAGGCATCCCTGATCTTGTTAAGTGCTGTATTACTCCCCCCGTAGCTGTGTCGAGAGAAGAGAGATGAAGAGACATAAATCCAATCTGGGCTGTCCTATATTACCGTACCAGTTTCATTCTGTGACCATTGTACGGTTATTACAAAGAGTGCTGAGAAATCTGTGACTAATTTCCAACCACAGTGGGCACTCTGTAAGCTTAAGCTCAGGGTTCCTAAATGACGAGGAATTTATTAATCACATGTGTATGACCTTAAAACTTCTTTCTCTGCAGACTTGCCTTTATTTGCTACTGGAAACTGTCTAACCAAGAGGTTCGCACAGTGGCTATAGCAATTTGTTCGCTGTGATCATTTTGTAGAAATAATGAGAAAGATAACGCGCGTCTTACGTAGCCTTTACGAGATGGAACTCGAAATGCCCGGCACCCACATCAATGACGTAGAAAATATGAAATGTCAGCGACAAAAGCACGACGGAGTGCGCTACAAAGGCGCGAGAGTTCGATCTCGAAACAGGCGCGCCCTGCACTCTGAGCAACCAACACGTGAAGCTTTACTCGAAGAGTGACGTCACGCTGTTTCCAAACTAATGCCAGAACTATATACTCCAAATACGAATTGCCTCATTTCGCAGATTGAATGTTACTAGATTGGGTTGTTTAATGCCCTTGCCGGGCGGTCACGATGCACGAGTCTTAGAGAGTTTTGTGCCTCTTGTAAAACCATTACAGGATGATGAGTGTACATTCATCAATCGAACTCTTACAATCCAATAAATTCAGCTAGCTATTGATTAGCCACCTTTATCAAAAACCCCTAGCCCTGATGGAATTTCAAGTGAATTTGAAGCTGTCAAATGAATTATTAGTCCCATAATATTGGATATTTCTATTACAACTTTAGAGGTAGACGCCCTTCAGGAGTCCTTGCAAAAGTTACGTATTTTTAATCCCAGAGTTCTGACAAGAAAAGCCGACAAATGACATTGTCAAACGCTGTTTGTAGATTTTCCGCAAATATTTTATCTAATAGATTACGATTTGCAATGTCTATTTTTATTGGTTCCCATCAGACGTGCGGTGGTGGTGGTATTTTAGGCCGATCCACCCAAAACAGCGCACATATCGCCCGTGCCCTTCTTCAATCCTTTTATGGTTCCACTTAGCAGCTTGCAGTGCTCCAGGTAGACTTTGCTAAAGCATTTGATAGCGTCGGTCATTACTTGTTCTTTTCTCGTGGGGAACACGCGAATATTAGCTACGTTGTGTTGAAAGGCGTTAGGCTTGGCTGCACCTGTTTTTGCTACACGCTTAGTCATTAATGGCCATCTCTCCGAACCCGTTTCTCTTTCCTCTTCAGTAAAACAAGGTCTCTGATATCCTTACTACTCTCTCAATCTTTGGCGTAGCTAAAGTGTGCAATTTCTTTTTGGCAACAAAACTCTTCCATGTGCTCCTCATAATTCATTGTTGAAGGGTTTACATTCAGCGGTTTCACCGAATCTTTGCAACCTATATTTGGTCATGATATTATGAGCCAATGTGGCCTGTCAATATTTTCAGACCAGTTATTGCAGGCGGACTTGGCCTGGTTCACCGTTGTGTTAGACAATTGGTGTCTTATTTCTTCTTTTTTCTAGATTGTTCTCAGTCATTACTTCGGGCGTTCTCGCAAGGTAATCTCGTCAACGCTTTACGAAATTTAGTAATTTCGGCAAATTTTGCTTCACGTCCATATTTGCAGCGATTCATGCGTGAAGTGATCAGTGCGCTCTTGGTAGCGAGGTTCTCAAATGAATGCATATTCTCTAACTTACGGAATAAAAAAGTACAAAGATCTAATTGAAAAGCTTTTTTAAACCTCCGTTATACCGATCGCTGTACATCGGCTTACCTGGACATACCATGTGTGCATGGGTTTGTAATATGCCTATTTCTCTACAGTCCGAAACATTCTTCTATAATATGCATACTGAGACGCTAAAGGATAGACAGTTGGGCGAGTTGGTACGGTAACATGATCTTAGCTTCTAGCGCGAAGTGAACACGGACACAGAAAGGAGCAATAAAAATTTAGTTGAGAGTTAGCGCTCGTCCTGTCTGCTCCTTTCTGTGTCCGTGTTCACTTCGCGCTAAAAGCTAAGATCATGTTACTGAGACGCTCCCTGTTAAAATGTACTAATTAGAAGAAAAAATTATATCTTCAATTAATTGTCTCTGCAATGTACCGGAATCTATAGAACACTGCTTTATTGACTGCAAAGAGGCCATTTTCTTTTGCGACGTTTTTCAAAGGACTTTTGAATACGACCTTGATGTAAATCCTCAAACTATACGATATCTTATGCCCCCTAAATGTGAAGATGTGCCTTTTGACATGCTGCTACTTATGGCGCTACACAGTTTATGAAAAACTCGCATGTTAGAACAGAATTCAGAGCCAATTGTATCTTCGCAGTCACATTTCATTCAGATGATTTCATAACTCGAAGACTTTTCAAGCGAGCTTGTATTGGCTCACAAGTTTCGGTAGCGATACGGTCACGCAAAAACCTCGTTGCTCTCAGAGCACGCCAGCTGCGGCACTGGGCGGTTTGATGAGTAGACAGCTGCGTCGGAGCGTGAGTGATTAGTAGTATTCCAGCTGCACAGGCGCGCGCTCACGCTCCGCGCACAACCAATCATAGCCGTTCCACTTTCATCGGGGAGGGAAAGGACAGAAAAGGCCCGGCTTCGTTTCCGTTCAGTTCATTCTCGACCCTGCTGCTCAGCTCAGACCAGCGAGACCACGTCTAGGCCGTTCTGCTAGCCCAAGTAATCGCTGAGACCTGCGGTGCACGGGATTGGAAGAGCAGTTGGCGCACGCGAAAACAGAAGGAAACAAAGAAGGAGAAAATTATTTTCTTTTTCTTCTGCGACCATTCGAAACGCTCATATGCACTATCTGTTTCCCGAAGGACAGGAGTATTTAGCGAGTACATTATTTGCGGCCAAGACAAGACGGAGGTCTGGAAACAAGTTTATCGTTTTCTCTTGCTCCCTCCCCTGAGTGTGTTTTATCCGCATTGTTTGGAGTACACCTAATGCAGCTACATTTTTATATGCTATTATGTGATATGAACATAATATTGGTTCACTATCCCAATTTACGAAGATAACCCTGCAAACTTTGGCTATGACATAACACGAAGCTCTGTCTTCACTGTTCGTTCCATGTGTGAGCAGTGAGGATAGAACGGCGTAGCTTGCACAGTAAACATTTCCGACGTTTGTGCCAGCGGCGTACAGGCAACTATTTACGGAATTATTTGCAGCATTGTATTGTGCTTCTTTCGTATGGCTTTGTAGTGACGCGCAGAAACTACTGTGTGCGCTTGAAGCCAATAATGGAACTTTCCATCTGAGCAGCTGCCTGATTGGACACTGTTATTGACAGGTCTTTCTTATTTTTCATGTGTCTGTATACTACAGTGCGTCTGTACTTTTTGTCAGCTTATTTTTTAATATCTTAGCCAATATTTCCCAGTGCATCTGTTATGAAGTGATCAGTGATGGTGTATAACGTGACGAAGCTGCTCCTGCGCTATGATGGACGCCACCCTGGAAAGATTTTGGTCACCTGAGCTTCGTTCGGCAGGCTACACAATGTGGTACGTTTTCTTATGGAGTTTCTCTTACAAGTGAAGTTGGGGTTTGAAAAGTGGAGTTGCGCGGACGTGTATGTGTCAACGGGACAACAGTACTAACGACGCCCACACCTGAGACTCTGCGACTATGGCCAGTGTCGGCGGCCACACGGCTTCTGGCCGTCTTAAGAGAAATGTTTAGCTCGGGAGCTCCTATGTACATTGCATAGCACTAAGAAATTTACTTTTCTTTCCACACACTCAACGCATTGTCGATTAGGCTTTTCACTTCTAAAAGATTGTAATATACGAATTGTGCAGAACCAACATTTAATAGACCACGGAAAAGAACTATTACCCAAATTCCTCATAAAAACAAATAAAAGCGTCTAGTTTATAACTCTGTGGTATAAAGGTTAAGTCTCTTGGCGTCATTTTCTCGAAAATTACGTGAACCGTCCGCGCGGCGTCGCCGGCGAGCTGCACAGCGGCCTTCTCAGCCCGACGTTGCCTGGCTGCAGCCGCGCGCGTAGCTCCACGACTCGCTTTTTCAGCAGCGGTTCGTGCCATGCGAGGAGGCGCCGTAACGCGTACCGAAGGGTAAGCACAGGCATCCAGACTACGCGCCGCACATGTCGCATCGCTTGACACGTGGCACGATGAATTATGCTGTTTCTGACCACTATGATGATGATGATTTATTGGCATTCCTTTTGAAACGGGCCGGTGAGAAATAGTCACGGAGCCTGCTTGAGTTAATCAGGTCTGCAATGTAGCATGCAACTGCTACATGTCAGGACACCTGGTGGAATACAACGAAACTGCAATGCAGAGTGTGCACGTATCGACGCTGCCTGGCGCGCATGTCACATCGCGTGACAGGTGGCATGATACCATCTTAATGATGAGGATGATGATGTATTGGCATCCTCTTTGAGAAGGGGCGGTGACAGACAGTCACCTAGACTGCTTGATTTAATCAGTTATGATTACATGCTTTCATTCTGACTTTTTGGTATACACCTCCTTAATCTTCTTGTTATTCCTCGAACCTTCTCTACCTACCTTTTACCGCTACCTATGTAACTGCTACATGGCGTGCCACTTGGCGTCATAATATGCAACTGCAATGCAGAGTGTGCACGTATCGACGTGCGCGGCGGGCATTTCACATCGCGTGTCTCCTCACGTCTTAGAAGCGTGTAAAGGGTATGTTTCGGCAGCAAGCTAGCCAGCTCTGGCATGGCGCAATGGTAGAGTAGCTGATTCCCGCGCGGCGGGCCCTGGTTCGATTACAGCAAAAACCCGAGTATTCTTTTTCTCATTCCTGGAGATAGCTACGACGGAAACCGGCTTCTGCGGCGGACAACATCGCCAACCGAAACGTCTATTGGAATGAGCCTTACGCTCTAAGAGCAGTAGATAATCCGTGAGCACAGAATGCACGAGCAGTTATAACCGAGTAAGAATTATTCTTGGGACACGTGAGAATCTTCTCTGAACTTTCCACAGCAGAAAACTGTTCGCTGCATAATGGGAAAATTCTATCCCTATCTAGGAAACATATACCAGAAAGAAATATTTTTTCACCACCGCTCAAGAAGAAAAAAAAGGCATGTTTCTTTGTGCGAGTAAGTGAACTAACAGTGCCGTTACTGTGTACCAGATAATCGAATTCACTGTGATTACACCTACGCTGTTGAGCTCGCTCACGATTCTTTTCCTGAATATCCTTTTGCCGTCCACGTGACAATTCGTAAGGTTTGTAGCCTTAGAGATGGCTCTACAACTCGAATCGTTCAACTGACGCATGGGAAGTATTTTTAGGCTCACCAATCCTGCTCTGATTTAAACAAAGCAGTTGTATCAAAACTTCCGCTTTATAATTACAACCACCCAGAATTTTTCACACGCGGATCCCATTTGTAACGATTGGGATGGCACAGCTCTGCACCAAATGAATACTTCGTATACCGGCTCTGACTCAATCTAACTCACCGGTCCAAAGTATAACTCACCAATATTCATACACAATAGGTTCAAAACGCTTCGCTGAATCATTATAGTGTTTTACACGGCGAAACGATTGGAAGGTGAGGAAAGTTGAGTTGTCCGTGTCTTCAAATCAGGTAATACGTATTCGCCAGATAACTATTGCCCCACCGCACATATTATTAACAGAGACTCCTTACAAAATGTTCGATCATATTACATACTCGCGCCTTAAAAAATTACTGGGAAAAATTGTTTCTTTACCTACCAGCATATATTTAGAAAAGTACTTTGAGAGGCCCATCAATATACTGACGACATCAAAAAAATACGTTCTCGCGTTTACGTGCCAGTACCAGAATATGATTAGGAGGGAGGCCGTAGTGGTGGACTCCAGGTTAAATTGAACAAGAAAATTTTTGCAGACCTAGGTTTCGACTTTGGCTGAATTTTTGTGGACTCCGCTAAGGTTTCTCATGACTTGCTTCTCTTAAAATTTACAATACGTAACAGAAACGTGTTCCTAGGTGTTGAAGACTGTCTTTAACGCAACTCAATACGTAACTACCAATGACTGCTTCCTTTCTTACCTATCGTGGTGGCGCAGTGGATTTTGCATTGCGCTGATGTAACTCGAAGCACCGGGACACAGCATATGACAAATCAGTCCTGCGGAATACCACAAGGTAGAGAAAAGTAAATGAAAGGAAGAATTGGCATCCTACTGAAAGTAGCACGAAGCCACATAGGAAGCCTATACGGCTTTCTTTAACAAGACAGCTTAGCAGTTGAGAAAAAATTCGTCCTAGTCCTGGTTTCAAACCTGGGACCTACGCCTTTCCAGGGTGATCACTTTACCAGCTGAGCTAAACAGGAGGCTAGCAACAACTCGAAGCGCAAGGACACTGAATATGCCAAATCAGTTCTGCGGAATTGCAAAAAGTGGAGGAAAGTTCATGAAAGAAAAAGAAATTGTCATGCATACGAATGTAGCAGAAGCCACAAAGGAAACCTATTCGGGTTTCTCAGGAAGAAAGCTTTGCAGTTGAAGAAAAGTTTGTGCTGGCGCCTATCGCGTATTGCCGCGAAAATACTTTCATACGCGACACCGTCCAGGCCCTGCGCTTTCGAGACAGCACGTGCGCACATTGACCCTACCAAATAGGTGCCAGCCGTATTTTACTTTTCATCGCAGGATTTATTGGATTCTATGTTGACACACCGCTGACTCTCATTGACCTAGTTTTGGTTCGCTAGGATTCTTGCTTGACTTTTATGAAACTGTTCACATTGGGAGGAAGGAGCACTTTACGCTAGACATGGCGTTCTAAGAGAAGTCCTTCGAGAGGTGAAATGCTCAGAGATAAAATCGCCACGCTTTGTCGGTCTTACCGCGTCATCGTCGCCATGGGGGTTCTTTCAATGGCCAGCGACTCTTCCCTCGACATTGCGAGGCTTTGTTCCTCGCGCGTGAGAGGCGCCTAGGCTGCTTTCAAACTCAGTGCGCTGTTCTAGACAGCAGCTCGGCAAGAGGTATACCGCTTGTCTTTGAGCCCAGGGAGGAATGCGTCCTTCTTTTTCCGCCCTGCTGCCGAGAAAAAATTCACAATGAGGGCAGTGAGAGGGCGTCTCGCACAACGCTCTCGTCGAGTGGCTGCTTTGCAGGAGGTGATCGCTTTTACGACGCCTCGCGCGGTGATTGTGCGATGTAACGTGGATGTATGGGGAATAGCTCGGGGGCACACTCGACCTTACAGAGATCCCGAGGCGCATATTCATCATTGCTGTTTATATATTTATTGTTACTACCTTACAGGGCCCCCGAGGAGCATTAAATAGGAGGCGGGGGATAATAAGATAACGGTAATGCAGTCCCCCATAAAACGGAACGAAAAAAAAATTAGATTTCAAGGAATCGAAATTGGTAATATAAGGCAGATACGGAAAGATACATTTGAAGGAAAAAGACTATAGCGTACGCAAGCGCAGAAACAAACGAAAGGGAATAAGCATTGGTATGCAAAACGAAGTTGGCATATGAATTTGCAGTTGTTTCGCGAAAGCTAATCTCGGCTGCCTTATCGGCTGCCTTATCGGCTGCCTGGAACTTATCGGCTGCCTGGAAGATTAGTCCATAAAGGACTTGAATATTCACCCACATTCTGATGCAGAAAGAGGAACACCACGCAATGTGATAAAATTACTGCCGTGATCTGGAGAGGCAGCTTGCCAAGCAGTTCGTACTAAACGCTGGCATGTTGGGTGGCGGCTTTACCAGAGCTTCAAGAACACCAGCGGCATCACTGTTTATTTACTCTAGTATTCTATTGAATAACCACAGCGGCGATGAATTATGCAAAGTGTATGACGAGGTTTGTGGTTCAGTGTGGTTAGTTCGCTTCTCAAAATGCGCAATTTTTGACGTACTAGACAAACAAGTGTAAAAACCGAATGGGCTGAACATTTCTTTTTCCGCTAGAAATCAAGCAGAATGAGGTCAATTAAGATAACAAAAAGGGTGACGCCGAGACAGCGACCGGGTGACTGCCGACCATATCTACTCGAAGTACTTTCCGCCTACTCTTTCTTCACTGAGCACGCAATTCTTTTCTAGTTTCCTACGTTCTTCCTTGCTTACTTTTTATGCGAAAAGAAATGCGATATGTTATTGTTGCACTAAACTAATACACGCAGCCTTTGAAAAGGCTACTGTTACTTATGCTGTTTCTGGACGAGTGAAATTCCGAAATGGGTTCTTCAATTGTGGTCTTATTCTCTTTTCTATGCCAAGATTGAATATCCTTCAAGTGTAAGTATCATTTCTTGTCTTTGTTGCCCCATTTAATTTGGAACCGCGCAAAAATGCTGGAAGCGAAGTAATCTACACAAAAAGAACGTCGGTAGGTTGTTTATTGTTAACAGGAATAAATAAGTTGAAAAAGAAATAACAAAAATTGTGTATACAGTACAATTATATTTCTCCGGATACCTTCTTTCCAACAGTGCTTTCTTAAATTGTTGCGTTGCCTTGCTGTGTGCAAAACTAATTGGCAGCAGTACAGTATGAAACAGATTAGTCATTTATTTTTATTTATATTAATGCTGCATATGATGCCCTTCTGAATACTTTGTTTTCTTAATCATATTTTTACTGTTAACCTGCTGTTGTTCTGTGTTATACTAACCTGCACTATTGAACAAATTGTCGTGGACTTGATGCACCACGTCGCTTCTACTTCCATGACGTGTGGTCTTTGTTCGGGCAATACGCTCTCGAAGGCCAAAATTTGTGGCTTGAAATTTCAGCGCGCCGCCGTGGACAGCTCGTAAGACAAGATCGCTGCTACAATCACATATCAGCTCCATGTGAAGGGGTATTCGGCCTTAGTTGAGCCCTATGACACCAAGAAAAGGGCGGCGAGCACAGCCGAGACCCATTTGCACGGTTCTCTCTCTGAATGTGTAGGCAACAGAACGACTTCCATATTCAGCATCGCTTTCAAGTCACGACCTATGAAGTGCAATGGCTGCACAAATGGTCTTTGTGCCGCAGTCGACAGATGCGTGAACCGCAACCAGGTTGGGCCCCCCACCGCGACAGAAGGCCTTTTCGTGTGAAATGAGCTCTTGCTGCAGGACGTTTAGTTGCATGCGCTCAGTATAAGCTAGCTCAAGCCGTGCTCATGCCAGGCAAGTGTGTCGTGCTGAAAAAGTTTAAAGTTGTCACACGGGCTCGTCTTTTTATATGCGTTACCGACCGAAAACTGTAGACGGCTTTGGGGATTACCATTACCGTTCTACACTTTCCAGAGGCGATATCACCTGCAACCAACTGCATCAACTGTAGGACCGTAGTGTAATGCTTAGTGAGGCGGACTACATTATATGGAATAACTATGCTATATTTCGTGCGGTATAACGGTGTACGACCGTAACACGATGCTTAGTGAAATGTAGTACACTAAAAGGAGGAAATATGCTATATAGCGTGCGGTAACGGTAGCAACGTAACGCTATGCTAAGTGAGACGGAGTAGACAATACAGATAAAGTATGCTATACATTGCGTGTTGTATCACGGTATGAGCATAACGCTATGCTTAGTGCGACGGAGCAGACTATATGGATGAAGTGCGCTATATTGTCTGCGCTATAGGTAGGCCCCTGAGGCTATGCTTAGCGAGACGCAGTACACTATAGAGATGGCGTATGCTATATTGTGTACGGTGTAATGGTAGACTGTGACTTTATGCTTAGTGAGACGTCGCAGTACACTGTAAGGATGAAGTATGCTATAGTAATCGCGTTACTGGGAAGACCGCAACGCTGTGCTTAATGGGACGGAGCACACTACATGAATGAAGTGTGCTATACTGCGTGTAGTATTATAACGGTAGGAGCGTAACGTTCTGGAGACGACGAGTGGAGCAACGTCGCGAACAAGGCGCATTTCCCGCCAAGCACAGACGGCTCTCTTTTTTAAACCTTCGGCTCGCTTGAGCGCCTCCAAATTTAAATGCAAATCTGATGGGGCTCGCTGGGTAGGCCGGACGTTGGCACGCACAGCACAACGCTCTCCGTCGATTTGTCGCTCAAATCCTTGAGACCAATCAAAATAAGGTAGTTAGCTACCAGGACCCTTTAGGCTTCGACGAAACACCTCGACTAGACGCCACGAACAAGAAACGCGTGAACGCGGCACCCAGCGTAAGAGCGGCCGTGAACCTGGATGTCGAAACCATGTTTGTTCATCTGGACAGTGTTGCCAGCACAAGTAACGGATTCTGGAGTTGCGAATAGGGATCAAATGTGCTATATTTCGTGCGATAACGGTAGGACTGTAAGCTTATGCTGAATGAGACGGAGTACACTATAGGGATGTAGTATGCTCTACTGCGTGTGGTAAATTGGTCGGACCGTAACGCTATGCTTAGTGAGACGGAGTACACTATAAGGATGCAGTATGCTATAGTACGCGCGGAATAACCGTTGGAACGTAACGCTGGGCATACTAAGATGCAGTAAACTATATTGATGAAGTACGCTGTATTGCGTGCGGTATAATGGTAGGACTATAACGCTATACTTAATGATACGGAGTACACTATAAGGATGAAATATGCTATAGACGCTTTTTTTTCACGCTGCGGCAGTATCGCATTCATAACCCCCGAAAAATTGCGCTCATGTATTTTTGACAATCATGTTCACCAAGAAAAAGGTAGTATTTTGCCGCGTAGTATATTGTAGAAACATATTCTTGAGATAGGCCATGCGGCGAGCTCATAGATGGGCATTTTTGTTGCACTTAGCAACAAAATTCGCTTGAAGAACACTCCAAAGCTACAAAAAGACTGCTGCCAGCTGGAGGGTTCTATAAATTTATAGCCTGTTGTCACTTCTTTTCCTCCAGAGGACTTAACCCGTAGTCTTCTAGGAAGTCTGTAAGCGTAGAAATGCTCTATATTGCGTCCAGTATAATGGTAGGACCACAACGCTATGCTTAGAGAGACGGACACACTATAGCGTTCAAGTATGCTGTAATTTGTGTGGTATATTGCTAGGACGGTAACGCTATGCTCAGTGAGACACAGTACACTTTTAGTTGAAGTATGCTGTAGTTTGTGCGGTATAATGCTAGGACCGTGACGCTTTGCTTAGTCAGACGGAATGCACTATAGGGATGTAGTGTGCTATATTGCGCGTGGTATAATGCTAGGACCATAACATGCTTAGTGAGACGGAGTACACTATAGCGATGAAGTACGCTATATTGCGTGCTTTATAATGGTAGTACCGTAAGGCTATGCTAAGTGAGACACGGTGCACTATAGGGATGAAGTACGTTGTATCTCGAGCTCCGCCACTGGAAAAGCTGGCGCCACCGTCGGCGTGACGTGCTATGAGGGATCACGTTGACATAGCGGCCGCGTCGGCTGCTTCGGGAGCGCCGAAGCGAGCTGAAAACGACAGTTTAAATTCCCTCGTACGCTGCGGTCCTCATTTAGTGGCGAGATTTTTCCCGCTTCAGGTGTCTCCTTTACAACGCTTGAAAGCACTACAATAGGTAGTGGCTGCCTTTGAAGGCGTGCAACATGGTAGGCTACTGCGCGGTGCCGCAGTGGCGGACGTACGCAACGGAGCCCGGTGTCAGCCTTATTCACACGTAGCCGCAGGACAAGAAGCTGCGTGAAGCTTGGCTCGCGAAACAAAAAAGCGGCAAACAGTCATCGGCTACAACTCGGGTATGCAGCAAGCACAGACGCGAGGAAGATTTCTGCTACGGCTCCGGGTCTGCAATTTTCGGAAGACGCGCAGTGAGACGCTCGCCCGAGTCCACTGCCCGACTAATGTCCTGACGGTTTGGTCTATGAACTTGTCGATGCTATAGATACTGGCAAGTTCACTGGAGTGGAAAGGAAGCGGTAAGAAGCACATTAAAAAAAACCATGGCATATGGTCATGTTTGTGTTATGAATTAATGCACTGGATTACAAAAAAGAAGCAGCAGGAAATCGCACGCTGAGAACACCGATAAGCATACATTGCGACGCAACTCGAGAAGTAATATTGAAACGTCCAATAATTTAGAAGAAAAAAAGAAGATTGAATCGTCGCGACGGCACGTCACAGTCCCCGTAGGCGTCGAAGTCTGTACAAGGAAATTATTTTTGAACAGTTCTGATAGCACCCACGCAACAGTCCATGGTTGCTTGTATATTGTCAAATGTTCATATTCTGCGGCCTAAAGCTCATGGCACGGTGTGAAAACGCGGACGTGGCGAAAGCGAAACAGTGCGCGGACAAGCATGCAGATCAAAAGCGTGGCAGTTTGGGCGAGTTGGTATGTCATGACTGTTTTAGGCTTGTAGCGCAGCTCAGGAAGAGCAAAAAAGGAAGGAGGTAGGGGTAATCAAAGGCAACGGAAAACAGAGTTTTCTCACTCTGTTTTCCGTTCCCTTTGATTACCCCTACCTCCTTCCTTTTTTGCTCTTCCTGAGCTGCGCTACAAGCCTAAAACAAGCATGCAGACGCGCAGTCGGTCGCTCCGAACCTGTGCAATCGCTGCATAGAGGCTTAATTCTATTACGCTCCGTTTAGTTATACAAACACTATAAGAACATATTTCACATATTTTGCTCTCAGCGGTTACCTACCTGTCACGCAAGAAGCCGGTTCGGGAGACTCCATCGCGGCGACCGCGCGCAGTGGCGTTCACTGTACGTATTCGGTAAAACGGTAGCGTCTGTAAACGACTCTGTGCTTTCAATTTGCCCAAGATTATTATTTAGACAGTAAAAAACTTATATAGTTTCGAAAATACTTACAGAAATGTCCGGATTAGCTACCGCGTGGTGTTTTCAGTGAGCGGTGACCTTAAAACCTATGAGGAGCGCGCCGCGTGATCCCTCATACTACGCCAGCGAGGCGCTTCCGATAGATGGCGACTCCATAACTCCTCGCCCCCAATAATGCTAGGACCGTAACGCTATGCTTAGTGAGACGAAGTACACAATAGGGAGCAATTGTGCTATATTACCTGCTGTATAATGGTAGGACCGTAACGCAATGTTTAGTGAGACAGAGTACACTATAAGGATAAAGTATGATATGTTACGTGCGGTTTAATGCTAGGACCATAACGCTTTGCTTAGTGAGACGCAGTACACTGTATATGCATGAGGGATGCTGTATTACATGCGCTATAATGCTAGAAACATAACGCTATGCTTAGTGAGACGGAGTACACTAAATATGCATGAGGTATGCTGTATTACATGCCGTATAAGGCTAGGACCGTAACGCTATGCTTAATGAGACGGAGTACACTATATATATGCATGAGGGATGCTGTATTACATGCCGTATAAGACTAGGACCGTAACGCTATGCTACGTGAGACGGAGTACAATATATATGCATGAGGGATGCTGTATTACATGCGCTATAATGCTAGGACCGTAAAGCTATGCTTTATGAAGCGGAACACACTATTAATGAATTCCGTGTGGTATAAGACTAGGATCGTAACGCTATGCTTAGTGAGACGGAGTACACTATATATGCATGAGGTATGCTGTATTACATGCGGTTTAATGCTAGGACCCTAACGCTATGCATAATGGAGGGGAACACTTTATGGATGAAGTATGCTGTATTACGTGCGGTATAAGGCTAGAACCGTAAAGCTATGCTTAGTGAGACGGAGTACACTATATATGCATGAGGTATGCCATATTACATGCGGTATAATGCTAGTACCGTAACGCTATGCTTAATGAAGCGGAACACACTATGGATGAAGTATGCTGTATTACATGCGGTTTAATGCTAGGACCCTAACGCTATGCTTAATGGAGGGGAACACTTTATGGATGAAGACTACTGTATTACGTGCGGTATAAGCCTAGGACCGTAAGGCTATGCTTAGTGAGACGGAGTACACTATATATGCATGTGGGATGCTGTATTACATGTGCTACAAGGCTAGGACCGTAACACTATGCTTAGTGAGACGGAGTACACCATATATGCATAAGGTATGCTGTATTACATGCGGTATAATGCTAAGACCGTAACGCTATGCTTAGTGAGACGAAGTACTCAATAGGGAGGAAGTTTGCTATATTGCCTGCTGTATATTGGTAGAACCGTAACGCCATGCTTAGTCAGACAGAGTACACTTTAGGGATGAAGTATGGTATATTACGTGGGCTATAATGCTAGGACCGTAACGCCATGCTTAGTGAGACAGAGTACACTATAAATGCAGGAGGGACGCTGTATTACATGCGGTATAATGCTAGGACCGTAAGCCTATCCTTAGTGAGACGGAGTACACTATATATGCATGAGGTATGCCGTATTACATGCGGTATTATGTTATTATGTTATTCTTAAAGAAGCGGAACACACTATGGGGGGGATGAAGTATGCTGTATTACGTGCTGTATAAGGCTAGGACCGTAACGCTATGCTTAGTGAGACGGAGTACAGTATATATGCATGAGGGATGCTGTATTACATGCGGTATAATGCTAGTACCGTAACGCTATGCTTAATGAAGCGGAACACACTATGGATGAAGTATGCTGTATTACATGCGGTTTAATGCTAGGACCCTAACGCTATGCTTAATGGAGGGGAACACTTTATGGATGAAGACTACTGTATTACGTGCGGTATAAGCCTAGGACCGTAAGGCTATGCTTAGTGAGACGGAGTACACTATATATGCATGTGGGATGCTGTATTACATGTGCTACAAGGCTAGGACCGTAACACTATGCTTAGTGAGACGGAGTACACCATATATGCATAAGGTATGCTGTATTACATGCGGTATAATGCTAAGACCGTAACGCTATGCTTAGTGAGACGAAGTACTCAATAGGGAGGAAGTTTGCTATATTGCCTGCTGTATATTGGTAGAACCGTAACGCCATGCTTAGTCAGACAGAGTACACTTTAGGGATGAAGTATGGTATATTACGTGGGCTATAATGCTAGGACCGTAACGCCATGCTTAGTGAGACAGAGTACACTATAAATGCAGGAGGGACGCTGTATTACATGCGGTATAATGCTAGGACCGTAAGCCTATCCTTAGTGAGACGGAGTACACTATATACGCCTGAGGGATGCAGTATTACATGCGCTATAATGTAGGACCGTAACGCTACGCTTAGTGAGACGGAGTACACTATATATGCATCAGGGATGCTGTATTACATGCGGTATTAGCCCTGAGAACCAACTACAGGGGCGCTGCTAGCGCCGCTCGCGTGACGTCAGGGCAAGGACTGGCGCCTGTCGTCTGCTACAGTTCGGGTGTTGTACGGGCGCTTTCTGCGGTGTTTTCGTTGGTTCGCCCTCATTCTCTCTGCTTGTATACTTATGGTGGTCGTCTCAAATATATTTTTACGACGTCTTCCTTTGCGAACATTTATTCAAAGAGCTAATTTCTTAGACAACAATGCAGTTCTCATAGGCAACGCTACAGTGCCAGCCGAATGAGCGCAGACCAGCCCATTGCGGGTTTTTCATGCGCGGATGGACAATCGCAAAAATATAGCATATAGGAGTACAGTTATGGTACCACACCTGCCGCGGTGCAACGAGTATGTCAGAAACGCTGGCTATGTAAGACGCCTACAACAGTTACGTTGATTTTAATCCGCTAAAACAGGTTTGCTCACGACGAGCAGTTCATGGTATAATATCGAATTTTTGCATTTCTTCACAGAAACGCTCGGCAGTAACACAGGCACTTAACTAATACTGGAGTTTAGATTCTACAAGCTCCACTTGCTTCTTTAACTGCTTGTCAACATTAGGCGGTTCTTCACGTGTTTATATTAAGCGGCGGAAATTTGAAGTAAAGTTAATGATGGCTTACAGCTATCTACAGAATACAAATAGGAATGTTCCAATGTATATTCCCTTTCCGTGCTATACGTTCAACTAACTTGAGAAAGTTACTGGTGCTTGTTGCTTGAGGAATATACATGACGAATCTGTTTGACGAACTGAAACAGGCTGCTCGGCCCAATTTTTTTAGTGATGTATGCCTGTTGGACCAAATGGCTGCAGCCAGAAAGAAGTCGAAGCGTCAATCACTAGTAGTATGGGACATATTGAAGATATCGAAATTCTCAGATGGAGGGTCAAAAATCAAGTGAAAGTATATGCAAGGCTTGTGTTGCTTTCTTTATGAATGTTTGCGATTGGATTGGAGCAAACTTTATTTAGCCTGCAGTTGGGCAAGGTTCTCTTTTATGTACCTACGAAGCGAATAGTTGTCCGCTTGTATAATATAAAGTACGCCGGATCGAGGCATGGTGAGAAAGAAGGTGCTTGAATTTTCCTTTTCAAGGCAGTCTAAGCTACGCTGTAGTAGTTCGGGAACACTTTAGCCATTCCAGTTGGCGCTGTAAGAAATGCTTTATGGTTTCAATTCGAAGTTGTAGTGAACTGATGGGTCTCGCGAACATAGCGTGCCTCGCCATACGGACAGTCGATTGCTACCGTTACGTGATCAGGGGTGTGCCATATTGTCGATGAAGGCTACTGAGGGCCACTATGAAACATTTCATCACTTTCAATTGATTGGCTGTCGATCTTAACAACGAAACTTTTCTCTCAGGTGATTTCTATTATGGTGTTTGTGAATTAACTATGTAAATACTCTACATGACGCACCGTCGTGTTAGCAGCCATGAGCAGTTCGTTTTTTGGAGGCCTGTTTCAGAGGGGGATGAAAGTAGCAGCAATCTTTTTCATAAGAAATACGTGCCTAACTATTTTTTACGCATTAATGAATGGCCATATTTGAATAGAACAACACGCCAGAGTAATAAGAATCATGATGCCAGCTTCGCTGGGCATTGTCTTTCTAACATCGGATAACATGCAGATGCCAATTACCAAAATTTTTCTTCCATGTAAAATCCTATGTCTCTCATAGCTAAATACTAAGCGAATGTTAAGTGTATAGCGAGGCATCATACACAACTTCGCGTGTTGAATCTGCAGACATTCTTTGTACGCAAAATTTACCGATAGACACGGCGCATATATACATTACAACACCAGTAGTCCCCTTTAACGCTACATAGCTTGTGATATCCAAACCGCAAAGTTTCTCGACTCACGCGCTCTTGAAGAAGAAACTGTGCTTAAGGTATGGCAGCTGAAAGAAGCCGACGTATCCTTCGATACGTACGGCTCGAGCCACCTGTACCCCAAGCATACACGAAGGGAAAGAGCGCGCGCGGCAGCCGAGCGAGCCGGAGCGAGCGGCGTCGTCCTGGCCGTGACGTCACTCGTGAGAGGGCACCATTCCTAATTCTCGCCGCTAATAATGCTAGGACGGTAACGCTATGCTTCATCGCCATCATCATCATCAGCCTGGTTACGCCCATTGCAGAGCAAAGGCCTCTCCGATATTTCTCCAACTACCCCGGTCATGTACTAATTGTGGCCATGTTGTCCCTGCAAACTTCTTAATCTCATCCGCCCACCTGACTTTCTGCCGCCCCCTGCTACGCTTCCCTTCCCTTGGAATCCGGTCCGTAACCCTTAATGATCATCCGTTATCTTCCCTCCTCATTACATGTCCTGCCCATGCCCATTTCTTTTCTTGATTTAAACTAAGATGTCAATAACTCGCGTTTGTTGCCTCACCCAATCTGCTCTTTTCTTATCCCTTAACGTTACACCTATCATTCTTCTTTCCATAGCTCGTTGCGTCGTCCTCAATTTAAGTAGAACCATTTTCGTAAGCCTCCAGGTTTCTGCCCCGTACGTGGGTACTGGTAAGACACAGCTGTTATAAACTTTTCTCTTGAGGGCTAATGGCAACCTGCTGTTCATGATCTGAGAATGCCTGCCAAACGCACCCCAGCCCATTCTTATTCTTCTGATTTTTTCAGTCTCATGATCCGGATCCGCAGTCACTACTTGTCGTAAGTAGATGTATTCCCTTACCACATCCAGTGCCTCGCTACCTATGCTAAACTGCTGTTCTTTTCCGAGACTCTTAAACATTACTTTAGTTTTCCCCGCAGATTAATTTTTAGACCCACCTTTCCGCTTTACCTCTCTAGGTCAGTGAGCATGCATTGCAGTTGGTCCCGTGAGTTACTAAGCAAGGCAATATCATCAGCGAATCCCCAGTTACTAAGCTATTCTCCATTAACTCTTATCCCCAATTCTTCCCAATCCAGGTCTCTGAATACCTCCTGTAAACATGCTGTCAATAGCACAGGAGAGATCGTATCTCCCTGCCTGACGCCTTTCTTTATCGGGATTTTGTTGCTTTCTTTATGGAGGACTATGGGGGCTGTGGAGTTGCTATAGATATCTTTCAGTATTTTTACAGACTGCTCGTCTACACCCTGATTCCGTAATGCCTCCACGACTGCTGAGGTTTCGACTGAATCAGATGCTTTCTCGTAATCAATGAAAGCTATATGTAAGGGTTGGTTATATTCCGCACATTTCTCTATCACCTGATCGATAGTGTGAATATGGTCTATTGTTGAGTAGCCTTTACCCAATCCTGCCTGGTCCTTTGGTTGACGGAAGTCTAAGGTGTCCCTGATTCTATTTGCAATTACCTTAGTAAACACTTTGTAGGCAACTGACAAGAAGCTGGTCGGTCTATAATTTTTCAAGACTTTGGCGTCCCCATTCTTATGCTTTCTTACGCTATGCTTAATGAAGCGGAACACACTATGGATGAAGTATGCTGTATTCCGTGCGGTATAAGGCTAGGACCGTAACACTATGCTTAGTGAGACGGAGTACACTATATGAATTGAGTATGCTATATTACTTGCGGTAAAACCGTTGGACCGTAACACTGTGGATAGTAAGACGCAGTACACAATAAGGATGAAGTACACTGTGAACAATAAGTATAAATATTTAAAAAATGACAGAAATTTTCTGTAGCGCGAAAGAAATCAAGTAAATAATTAACCACTGTTAAAGAAATAATAATAACCGGTAAAAAAAAAACAAATCTTTCCTTGTGATCTTTAGCATATACATCGGGCCAAAAATTAAATATAACAATTATGAGTTATATTTAATGTATATAAGTTGTTAAATAATATTTTAGACATTTCTTTCTTTTATGCAAGGCGTTGTCAGCGTACATCATGCGCGAGGCGCTGTCTGCGGTACTGGCTTGATGCCCTGTAGCATGAAGGCGGCTGCTCTTCAAGCCAACTCATGGTTGCACTGCTTCGTTTCTTTTTTTGCCAAATTTTAAGAAGTGAGTTGCTTTGTTTTCAAGTACGTTACAAGGAGTGCACAACATATTGTATTAGCCGATGCTTTCCGTGTGTTCCTGACAGAGAGCAAGGCTGCAAAACCCGCAGAGAAAATTCAAGCGGACAGTGACAAATTTTAGCAACTACGTGTTCCAACATGTTGCGCTTCGTATGATCTGGGTCCTAAATTCAGGTTTAGTTTTCTGTTATAGCACACGCAAAGGCTAGCCAGTGTCCTTGGCAAACTTCCTATTGTCTATGCTCACTTTTCGGAATGTATTTGTTTTTGCGCTGGCTGCGAGAAAGAAAAAGCGTGGGTGAGCTTTCAACGAAGCTCACTCAGCGACGTTAGCTCTTAGCGGCGATCAAGTGTCTAGTTTCTTGAAGTGACCACAAATTGCGACGGTTTTCTTCTTTGTAATATTTTATGTTATTTTCTTTGGAGTGATACGCTGGCACATGAACCCGCCAGATATGAGGGCGCATGACACCCACTATTGATTTAGTTTCGTCATTTGCCATGCTTTGAGTATTGTTGCGTTAACGGCGGCAAAATATTTTGCGTGGACGTGCGCTACACCGTTTTATTTTCAATATAGTTAGCAGGAACACTGGACAGCATGGCTTCGTATACTATTTTGGTCTACTATTTTAAAGGCAGAGCGGAAAAAATGCCTGTACCCATGCCGCGACGACGTGCTGCCATAATGCTCGTGGCCAGAAAGAATTGCTTGCCTGTCGTCTGCTTGCTTCATTTCCTGACTCTGACGAAGAATAATTGAATGTATGAATGACGGACCGAAAGAATGCGAAATAAATCGACCAAATTTGCATAGTCTGGACTGCAGCAATGAGTTTAATAAAGAAAGCGAAAAGGTGGCATGTGTCATTGTTTCACGTATCTAATATTCTACAGTTAACGTAATTTGTCCACCACTGTACATTATCAAGACATTTTTCTACATTGGGCCTTTTTCATTGATATTGTTACGTGTAGCTGAAGCCCAATGCTATATACACTCTATTTACAGGGACGCTAACGGAAGGCCAAAATGGCGACGCTATATCAAGCGCGCCCACGTCGTCTTCCTCCTCCTCAGTGCAGCCACACTGTGGCGGCTGTTCCGTAGCATCACCCCCGGCAGTAGAAGCACCGTCCCGGTGCTTAATCTACACATCCACGGTTAAAGGTGTGTGGTATGGCTTTAGTCTCGCCACGTGAACGATGTCACTTGCAGCCGACGATGACGCTGAGAGGTCAGCGGGGATGACTTCATACGTGACATCGGTCACTTGTCGCACCACATGGTATGGGCCAGTGTAGCGCGACAGTAGCTTTTCGGAAAGGCCCACACGTCGAATGGGTGACCAGAGAAGCACCAGAGAACTAGCAGTAAAGTGCACATCGCGATGGTGGCAATCATAGAGGCTTCTCTGATGCTCCTGTGAAGTCTCGAGGCGGGTGCGGGCGAGCTGGCTCGCGTGGTCAGCGTGTGCGATCGCGTAGCGGGCATATTCAGTGGCTGAATGCTTGGCCGAGGGCAACAAAGTGTCTAAGGGCAACGCGGGTTCTCGGCCATATAGGAGATAGAATGGTGAATAGCCGGCGGTGTCGTGACGCGATGAATTATACGCGAACATCACATATGGTAAGTGAAGTTCCCAGTCGTGGTGGTCGGTCGCGACGTACTTCGAAAGCATGTCGGTGATGGTCCAGTTGAGGCACTCCGTGAGGCCGTTGGTCTGTGGGTGGTAGGACGTGCTGAACTTGTGCTTCGTCGAGCAGGAGTGGAGGATGTCCTCGACGACTGCCGACAGAAAGCTGCGGCCACGGTAAGTGAGTAATTGGCGCGGAGCACCTTGCACTAAAATTATGTCATAGAGCAGAAAGTCAGCAACGTCAGTAGCACAACTTGTCGGGAGGGCTCTGGTGATTGCGTACCACGTAGCATAATCAGTAGCGACAGCGACCCATTTATTTCCGCAGCCCGAGAGAGGAAACGGTCGCGACGTACTTCGAAAGCATGTCGGTGATGGTCCGGTTGAGGCGCTCCGTGAGGTCGTTGGTCTGTGGGTGGTAGGACGTGCTGAACTTGTGCTTCGTCGAGCAGGAGCGAAGGATGTCCTCGACGACTGCCGACAGAAAGGTGCGGCCATGGTCAGTGAGTAATTGCCGCGGAGCACCGTGCACTAAAATTATGTCATAGAGCAGAAAGTCAGCAACGTCAGTAGCACAACTTGTCGGGAGGGCTCTGGTGATTGCGTACTGCGCAGCATAATCAGTAGCGACGGCGACCCATTTATTTCCGCAGCCCGAGAGAAGAAACGGTCCAAGCAGGTCTAGGCCAACACGGAAAAAGGGTTCCGGTGGGATGTCGATCGGCTGGAGACATCCAGCTGGAGGTGTGAAGGGCTTCTTCCGGCGCTGACAGGGCTCACAAGCGGCAACGTAGCTCTGCACGGAGCGGGCGAGACCCGGCCAAAAGAATCGACGTCGTACATGGTCGTATGTGCGCGAGACGCCAAAGTGTCCAGCCAAGGGAGCGTGGTGAAGTTGTTGGAGGACAGTCGAACGCAGGTGCGATGGAATTACGAGTAGAAGGTCAAGGCCGTGTGGATCGAGATTGCGGCGGTATAATGTCCCCTGCTTAAGGAGAAACATCCGGAGAGAGGCGTCGCCAGGCGTTGACTCCAGATGGTCGATGAGGGCTCGTAATGAAGGATCGCGGCGTTGCTCGTTGCCGATTTCAAGCAACAGATTTCAAAAAACACAAGCGATGGCGTCCGCATCAGTTGGTTCGTCGACGGGGTAGCGAGACAAACAATCGTCATCCTGGTACAAGCGTCCCGTCTTATATACCATGGAGAAGGTATATTCTTGCAGGCGTAACGCCCAGCGAGCGAGTCGTCCCGTGGGGTCCTTAAGCGAGGATAGCCAGCAGAGCGCGTGGTGATCAGTGATGACACAGAAGGGGCGTCCGTACAAGTATGGACGAAACTTCGCAACAGCCCACAAGACAGCGAGGCACTCGCGCTCTGTGATTGAATAATTGCGCTCGGCGGGTGATAGAAGTCGGCTGGCATAGGCTATAACGCGATCATGTCCACGCTGGCGTTGTGCTAACACTGCTTCTATGCCGTGAGCACTGGCATCAGTTCGAACTTCCGTTCAGGCAGACGGGTCAAAGTGGGCCGGAATTGGAGGCGTGGTAAGGAGAGTAGTCAGCTGCGAAAAAGATGCGGCATGGTTAGGTCCCCAAGAAAATGGGGCGTCTTTCTTCAAGAGGTCGGGAAGCGGACGTGCGATGGTCGCAAAATGCTTCACAAAGCGTCGGAAGTAAGAGCATAGCTCTACGAAAGTACGAACGTCCTTGGTAGACTTCGGAACAGGAAAGTTCGTAACGGCGCGAATTTTGTCTGGATCAGGTCTCACGCCCCTGGCGTCCACGACGTGTCCAAGGACGGTGATTTGGCGGGGAGCGAAGTGACATTTTGACGAGTTCAGCTGGAGACCGGCGCGGCGGAACACGTCAAGAATCGCTGAAAGACGGTCTAGATGTGTGTCAAATGTAGGCGAATAAACGATGACGTCGTCCAGATAGCACAAACAGGTGGACCACTTGAACCCCTGAAGCAAAGAGTCCATCATTCGTTCGAAGGTGGCGGGCGCGTTACAGAGAACGAAAGGCACCACCTTGAACTGATAAAGGCCGTAAGGGGTAACAAATGCAGTCTTCTCTCTGTCCATGTCGTCGACGGATATCTGCCAGTAGCCAGACCGTAAGTCGATAAAAGAAAAATAGGTGGCACCGTACAGGCAGTCTAGAGCGTCATCAATACGTGGCAAAGGGTACACGTCCTTTTTTGTGATTTTGTTCAGGTGGCGATAATCTACACAAAAACGCCACGTTCCATCCTTCTTTTTGAAAGTACGACGGGATAAGCCCAGGGACTACAGGAAGGCTCGATAATGTCCTTTGCAAGCATCTCTTTGACTTCGTGTTGGATAACAGCTCGTTCTGACGCAGAAACACGATTAGGACGTCGGTGAATAGGGTTCGCATCGCCAGCGTTTATGCGATGGGTCACGACGGACGTTTGACCTAAGGGCCGATTGTCAAAGTCAAAAATGTCGCGATAGCCTTGAAGAACGCGGCAAAGAGCTTCAGCTTGAGCAGGTGTGAGGCCAGAGGAAACCATCTTCTCAATGTCGACGTCAGTACCGTGCGATGATGTGACGGTATGGGCTGAGCTGTGACGATCTTCCACTGTGAATGGCTCGATCTCATCATCCTGCAAAGCGCTAATTATAGCCAATGAAATCCCCTGAGGCAGAAGTTGCGTGGTTAGCGCGAAATTGACAAGGGGAGGGCAGGTGCGGTTGCAAGCAATTGTCAGCACAGTGTGCGGCACGGTAACACCACGTGTAAGTATAACTGCCGGAATTGGTGCGACCACATAATTACCGTTAAATACAGCTGGCGAGGACAACAAGTCGACGTGTGTCACAGAGTGAGGCGGTATGCGAATAAAATCCGTGCAGCTCAAACGGCTTCGAGGCGGGTCCACAGGGCTGGCAAGAAGAGGCAAGTCAAGGCGAAGGGAGCCGCCCGAACAGTCAATGAGGGCAGAATGATTGGCAAGGAAATCCAGACCGAGAATGATTTCGTGAGCGCAATGCTCGATGACGGTGAAGAGAACGACGGTGTGTCTGTCAGCAATGGTAAGTCGGGCAGAGCACATGCCGACAATAGCGACAGTCCCTCCGTCGGCGACTTGTGCAACTCGGTTCGGGGCGGGCGTCAGAACTTTCTTGAGCCGACGGCGAAGAGCAGCACTCATAATGGACACATGCGCCCCGGTGTCAATCAACGCGCACACAGGAACATTTTCGACGAGAACGTCCAAAAGATTCTTGTTCGTGGGTAAGGGGAAGCGAGGATTTCGTGCTAATGTCGTCATTGCAGCTTCACCTCCAGAAGCTGCACTGTCTAGTTTTCCGGTTGGGGGTGCGGCGAGTAGGTCGGAGAAGGAGCACGGCGTGACGGGGGCGAGCGAGATTGGCGGCGGGAGGGACAAGGCGAACGGGAGTAGCGGGGTCGTGGCAAAGGTGTCGCAGGGTCAGATGATGGAGTGGGCATAGAAGGGGCGAAGGAAAAGGATGCAGTAGAGGGGCGAGTGTGGTAATTAGGAGAATAGCGTGACGGAGAAGTCCAGCGGCTGCGGCAGTGGCGAGCGACATGTCCAATGCGTCGGCAGTTAAAACAGATCGGCTTGTCGTCCACGGTTCGCCATTCGGAGCGGTTGCGCTGTCCGTAAGAGTAACAAGGGCGCGGTGGGGCCGTGCGTGGAGAGAGTGGAGAGAGTGGTGGAGTGCAGGCCGATGTTGGACAACTCTTGACGGACCACGGCCTGGATCAAGGAGATTGTCACCGGAGAATGATAAGGTGACGGGAATGAAGGGGCAGCCGGTTGTGCCGCTTCAACCTCACGACGAATGATGCGCGTCAAGTTGTCACATCGCGACGGCTGGTGGAAGAGGTCCTCACAGGATGACGTTCGTAAACACCAGTAAATTGAAGGCGTCGTCAGCAATGCCTTTGAGGACGTGATTAACCTTATCGTCCTCAGACATGGTCGGGTCAGCCTTAGCAGAAAGGGCCAAGACGTCGAGAATGTACGACACGTTGGACTCGGTGGACGTCTGTACACGTGTGGAAAGGGCTTTCTTGGCATTGTCTTGGCGACCGAACGGATTGCCAAAAAGGTCGCGGAGCCTCTTTGAAGAGATGATAGCTCGAGATCTCCTCTTCGTGAGTCTGGAACCATGCAAGCGGAGCTCCGTTGAGGTAAAAAAGAACGTTCGGCAGCATAATAGTCGGATTCCACCTGTTACTGGTGCTGACACGTTCGTATAAGCGGAGCCAGTCGTCAGCATCAGGACTGCCGACTCCGTTGAAAACACCAGGATCCCGAGGGGGTGAAACGGCAACGTAGGTCGGGGCAGCAGGCGGAGACGGTTGTGTAGATGAAGTGCCGCCAGCAGGAGCCGAAGTTCGTACTGGCGGCACTTCCGAAGTTCCGCCAGCAGGAGCTGTTCCTGCCTCCATGACGGGTACGGAGAACGTCCACCTCCACCAAATTAATGTTACGTGTAGCTGAAGCCCAATGCTATATACACTCTGTTTACAGGGACGCTAACGGAAGGCCAAAATGGTGACGCTATATCAAGCGGGCCCACGTCGTCTTCCTCCTCCTCAGTGTAGCCACACTGTGGTGGCTGTTCCGTAGCAATATTGTCGGAAAAATGCCTGAAGTGTTATTTGTTTGCGACGTATGGGCACTCGAAGGGTCGTGTGAGTGTTGTATATGGTAAAGGCTGCTAACATCTGGTAATGAAGTATAAATGCTGATTTTTCTTCCGTATCTGCTGTCCTACGTTAAAGTAGATGAGACATAGAGCATACGACACACGAGAGCTCGTATTAAATCGTGCTCACGATGAATATCGTTTTACCTTTCGTACCCTGCGCGCCGGCGCGGCATTTTCAGCGCTGATATTAAGGCGGTCGAAGAAACGGGCTGAGAGTAAGATATCTTTTTGTAGGGCGTAGGCCCGAAATTCTTTAGTGCTGTCCATGCACCGCCGACCAAAGCAACCCCCTGCGCCGGAAATCATTCCGGATTTTGTCTAGAATGTATTTTTCACGCTCGAAAAGACATTTATTTCACCGCGAACATAGCAGAGTCGGGCTGTATTTCTCGGCGACGCCAATGCACCGGGAGTCACATATCGCAATGAACCCCATCCGAGCACAAAGTTTCGAGGGCGTTTTGATGGCGAACGGGCTCGCCACGGCATCTCGCGGAGGCTGCGGAATCTACGGAGCGCATGTATGTGAATTCCAAAACTTTATGGGTATAAATCTCATAAACTTTTGATGTGAAACGTGCATTGGCATTCCCAAAGTTGTGCTTTAGATTTTCAGTTACGTAATTTTGTGGGTTTAATGCTGTTATAAATATTTGACGACAAAGGAGCATTGACTTTTCTAAATTCATCGGAACATACAACAAGACAAGCCAAATCAACACACTATCAGACAAGTTGACAAAGCACGCAGCGAGGTCCGATGAGACGAAGCTTTGTGGTGGATCATCTGTGTCGTCATGTCACATAAAAAAATACCGACATTTTTTTCACCTACGCCATAGCAACCATGTCAAGACACTAAAGCCAGCCAAGGTAAGAACGTTCTTATTTATTTTTTCTGCTTTGACTTTTATTCGCGCGGACACATTGAGCACCTTAAATTTTTTTGTTCTCGTTACCCTACCCGCGAGATGTTAGAGCCAGCCAGAGCGAATACATTTTTCTCGTGTTGCCCCGACCACCGCGCGGCGCACTCCGGTGCGCGTTCGGTTTGCTATGGCCGAGTGGCTTTTCACGTGGCAGAGTTTTGGACGCTTAGTGGCTAGCAGACAAGAAAAAGAAACAATGGTCGCTCGCCGCCATCACTGGGGACTCGACGGATTGCACCGCGTTCGCTAGAGCGCAGCCTCTCCGTTAAGTCTTGTATCACCGGTGAAGGATACCGAGCAGTATGCGTATGGTTCTCGGTAGACCAAGCCTCTCACGTTTTCTTCGATATTCCTTCAGTAGCTACATTAGGTGCCCAAAGTAGCCATTCGATTGCAGCCAACATACTTCCCTTTGCGTTTCTTCATTTCGGTGCCCCCGCTCCACAAGAGGAAAAAAATTGCATTGTTGCGGCGCAGCGAATTGGCGCATGGTGAAAGTTCGATTTTGTTACTTCTTCTTTTGCGGAAGATAATGGGCCACGGGACGCTTTCGTTGCCGTATACTCTTATCATATTATTCCGATACCAATTATATGGACACGCCAGGCACATTCCTGCCGTCGTCCTCATGTTTCGTATAAAGTCCAAGGGCGATAACATCGTGACCGAGCGCCGCATGCTGTATGTACGAGTGAAAGAGTATGGGAGGGGGGTGGGGTTGAATCGGTGAGCCGACGATGCTGACTCAGTCTTGTGTGTGCAAAGAAGAAAAGCGGGGAGCAAGCGCGTCGCGCGCGATACATCGGGGGAATAGGATGGAATGGGGGCGGGATCTAGGATTTTGTGAATCTGTGATTGCGCAACATGTTTATTTGCCTTGTTTGACGCATTATATACAGTGACTTTTTCTTAGATACGTAGATTTATTGGAGACTTATACATATATTTAAATATATTGTGGCGAGGTTTTGTGTATACGTGCACTGAACTTTGTTTGCACTGGCACTTTTTTGCCCTTTATCAAGCTGTATCTTCGCATTTGTATATCCCCTTGTATCTTCGCATTTCTAATGTACGAGGGCGAATCAAATGAAAGTGAGCCTACCAACCCCGCGCAATAATTGTTCGGTTCATTATCTACGAGGCATGCGCGAAGCAGAGAGGCATCTCTCATTTACAAAAGTGACACGCAGGTGTGAGGATAAAGGTTCTTTAATGCTCTCATACACTGGGTTGAGCATAGTTGCGTGACATAAATGACACTCCAAAAGTTGAAGAGCATATTGCCGTGCAGTTTTTGGCAGCTGAAGGTATGTCCCAAAAAAGAAATTAGTCACCGTATGGCTGCCGTATACGGTGAACATTGCATTTCATTGTCCACTGTGAAGTGTTGGAGCAAACGGTTCAAAGAAGGACGTGAAAGTAGCAAAGACGATCCAAGACCGGGCCAAAGCCATCGTGCAATCACCCCCCACAAAATTGCAAATGTTGATGAGCTGAGGAGACAAGAACGGAGGATAAGCATCGATGACCTTGCAGAGCGTGTGAACATCAATCACGGTTAGGTTCACGCCATAATTCATGAAAATATCGGTTATCGGCTCTTGTGTACGCAATGAATCTCCAAGATTTTGAACCACCGCCAAATCACGGGGAAGTTCGGCGCCGCCTTTACTCATCTGATCCGCTATCACAATGACGGTGACGTCTTCTTTTCTGCAATTGTGATCGGGGCGAACCATGGTGCCACTACTACGAGCCTGACACACGACGGCAAAGCTTGTAGTGGAAACATTCGAATTCACCACACCTAAAGAATGCAAAGGCCGTCATTTCCGCCGGCAAGGTGTTGAATTTCTTTTTTCGGTCGTCAGGGGCCATTACTGATAAAATTTGCTAAATCTTTAGAGACTATCAATTGTTTCCGGTATGGTGAAACGCCAAAACGGCTGCGTGTCGCAATTAAGGACAAACGACGTAGAAAATTGAAGAATGGTGTCATCTTGCTCTACGACAATCCCCGTTCCTACCTCGCTGATGTGGTTAATACAAAACTGGTAAAGTTCAAGTGGGAAACGCTGCAACATCCGCCATGCAGCTCAGGCCTGTCGCGTTGCGACTTCCACATTTTGGGGCAAGCGAAAAAACAGCTCAAAGGAACCAGATTCGTGTAGGACGATGACGTGAAAGAGTCAGCTACAGACGTTTTGAAGCAGCAACCCAAGGAGTTTTATGAGACGGGAATCACGCGACTCGTTAGTCAATGGGGCAAACATCTAAATGGTCATGGAGACTACTTTTTGGCTCACTTTCATTTGACTCGCCCTCGTACACTTTGCATAACTCCTGCTTTTTATACATGCTCTCTGTTGCGACTATATTTTCGGTGCAGTTACTCACGATAAACGACCGGTGATAGCTGCTATTCCGTAATACATTTGAACAAATGACAGCATCATTGAGATTTTTCACTGGCCGTTGCATATGTCCAATAATGTAAACACGGTTTTTGAATGACAAAGATATATGACAAAGAATGACATTAACATATTTATCTTGAACTTGTTCATTTCATGGCCTTTACATCTTTCATATCAATGGTATGCACTGTTTTGCTTGTTTCGAACTGATATAGTTCTAAAGTTCGCGTGATGTATTCTTTACTTATTGAATAGACAAAAACATGGAAGCATTGATATCAGTTATTTTGGGCAAACTTTTTGGTCCATACGAGTATATTCTTTTATGAAAAAATACATATCTTGCTTGTTTTGACAGCGCGTAGCGTTCAACAATTCATTTGCAGCATATTTGGCAATGGCAATGCAATTATTATTCATGTATTTGATCCCTCGACAAATTGTTTAACAGGAAGCTTTAGCTCAGGCCAAAGATCAGCGCGGCCTATTCAAATACATGTAAAACGCAGAAACGCTTTTCTGAGGTAACCCCTGGATCGCTTTTAATGAAATTTCTTGCATTTAAGAGGGAAAGTTAAGTTCTAGCGTCTATTGGAAGCGGAATTTCGATTTAGGGCGTGAATTTTGTGTAAAATATTTCGAAAAATTTGAAAGTTGGAAAGAAATGGAAGCACAACGTTTACAATCTAATAGCTCTGCATTAACAACAGATATTGCGGTTCTGTAAACAGCAAAGTGGACAAATTTCGTATGTCAATTTGTACCTTACGTGAATTGGTTACGTTGTGTACAAGGGTACTGGAAAAGCCGTATTTCCATAATACTACATTCTTTTGAGATTCATGTGTAACATATCAATTTTGTCCGCTGTAGATGTACTATTAAATGAAACTCACGGGAATTATGGTATAATTTTTTTTGTTGAGTTACAGAGTTCTAAACTTGATAGTTTCGTTTGCTGAACATGTGCGATTTCGGCCAATTTTTGAAAATGAATTGCCAATGTAAATGAAAAATTCGAAAACAGCAGTCAATAGAATTTGTTTTTCTTTTAAATGCAACAAAGATCTTCAAATTGGGTGCAGCGGTTGCCGAGAAAAACGAGTTCCTCTTATGCATGCATTTAGATCGCAGCTTTCTCAGGAGGCCGAGTTGCAACCCGAACGAGATGTCTGGCCACGCCACCCAGAGCGAGGACGCGTGGGCGTGCATGCACTCAACGTGGCCACGCCGCGTCACGCAGACGGCTGCTGGCCTTCGCGTCGGCTGCTACGTGTTATGAGCGCGCCTATAGCCTACGTTGCGGGCAAAGAAACTTCGCTTTAAGTCTTATAAATTAGTTGCAGGAAAGAGAGCTTCGTGTTTATGCAGCGGATATACTGTGCGTTCTTTGTTTTTTTTTAAAGGTAAAAGCCTTAGATCTTTATGTTAGAAGCTTGCGTTGTGAGATAGAGAAAATATCACGTGACCCAAGCAAGGCCTGAAGCGAACGAAAGCATGTCCAGCCGTGTGAAAGGATTAATAATTACTAAAGTTTAATTAATGATTGAGTTATGGTTGGATTCAGGTGAACTACCATGTATTATCGTGACTTTAGGTTGATTAAGGAGGATTAAGGTGCATTAAGGTCGACTGTGGTGGATTAAGGGGGATGAGTGAGGATTAAGGTGTATTAGGTTGGTTCAAGGTGTATTAAAGTGGATTAGGATAAATTAAGGAGGATTAAGGTGCATCACAATAGCCTTTACAAAGCCTTAACTTTCGCGTCTCCTAGGCGATGGCTAACATCACCTTGAAATTTTTTTTGCTGTCTGAAAAATAAAATAGCGCATGTAACATTTAGCGCAATTAGGTCTGTTGAGGTGGATTACCTGAAGAAGTTGACGTTATCTGAGCGACAAAGCGCAATTTTCAGATGGATAATTAAAACGATTAACTGAATAACTTCCTAATTAACTTCAGGGCATATGTTCCAATTCCACAA
The DNA here is from genome assembly GCF_023375885.2 of Dermacentor andersoni. NCBI lineage: Eukaryota > Metazoa > Arthropoda > Arachnida > Ixodida > Ixodidae > Dermacentor > Dermacentor andersoni. Next base: position 18,485,588 of record NC_092814.1, read on the forward strand.
CTAAGGCGAAGTACTAAACAAGTCATTGCACCGTAGGAGAAATTCGAACAGTAGCATCGTTTTCTAGACATCCGTATGCAAATTCTGCCATAAAATGCATTGACGTTACGGTCAAATTCATCCAGAACCGTTCCATGAACGCATTCTGGAAGATATAAGCTAGAACACCCATGAATTTCATTGCAGACATTAAGGTCGTGTATTTCAGAAGCCTCGAAAGGCATAGGATGGGGACACCTGGCGCAACACAATGGTAATGCGAGATCGCTGGGAGAAGCTTTCGTCCTCTGCAGATATAATAGGTTGACAATGATGATGCTATTAATGATCATCTCAGAAGTGGGGCTAGATTTACTGGTTCCGCAAAACAAGCCTCACTCTCCACTGATCAGCTTCAATTCCGTAATTTCAACGTGTACCCTAATATGAATGGTAAGATAGCTTATAACAGTTATAGAAGTGAAATCATGACAGGACGCGGATATTCGTGGTTAATATCACATTCTATGTGGCTACATAGTTTTAAAAAAATGTTAACTGTGGTTGCCTACAAGGTTTGTTAATATTGTCACAAATAGGTGACGTACAGCAACACAAAAGCAACAATACAACCAAGACAGTGGGAGAATCGTAGTTATGCACCTGCAACTAGATGGGTGGAGCCCCACATAGGATTTTTTGCTTCCTTAATCTTCATTAGCTGTTGGCTCCTTTTAAATGAAGCATAACTAAAAGAAACAGGTCCGGATACCGACCAAAATGGTTTAAAAATATACTTATGTTTCGGCTCCCACACGGGAGCCTTGTTCACAATGAAACAAGCGGCAGAGCTTGCGCCCTTATTATGTGCGGCTCAAGACATGACTAAGGCCCATGGGTGAACCTCCGTATTGATGCCATTGGCTGTTTTCAAGCAGACGCTCTTTCGATGCTAGCGCCAAGGTCCCCTTCAGCTACGGCCCTAGCGGAAGGGCTACTTTGGCAAAATGGCAGCGCACACAATTGTTTACGTTGAAATGGCAACAGGAACAGCAGCCGCGCGGTGCCTCCTCACCCTAGCACTCTTTGTTTTTATTTTTGTTTTTATTATGATGACCCACTCCGCTCCCTTTCCACCCTTCCCCATGCCCCACGCACTTTCACTTTTGCTTTCTTTTCGCCTGTCCACGGCGCGTACTTTTTTTTTATTGTGCGCACTACACCAGGCATTGTTAGTGAACTGGCACGTGGTGCGCCGTGCGTTCTTTAAGCGATAGCACGCACGCAGTCTTGTGCATACTTAGTCTGCCAGCGTATGCCAGAACATACATAAATTCCACTTCCAACGCAATAGACCTTTGGCCTTGCTTTACTGACTTCCGTTTCCGAAAAGAAATATTTTCGCATAGCTTGGTATGATACACGCTGAGAAAATGAACAAAAGTGAAAAATGCATGACATGTGCATGACTACTAAACAAGACAAAAGTTCGCAGACAGTGAAATGCCAAGAAAAAAACAAGAACTGATAAACCTGCACATACGTATATGAAAAGCGCGACACGTTCATTACTTCTGAACAAAATGAAAAAAATGCAGCAGAACCAAAATAACATGGCACTAAAAACCGAAATACACAGTATCACATCATTTTGCACTTGGGCCAACTTCAATAACGGTCGCAAGGGGGAACAGAAGGTGGTCAGCTTTTGCAGCAGACACAAAAAACATTAGCAGAAAGACCCATTCCTCATTCAAAGACCAGGTAAAATAAGCCAACAACATGACTTTTCTTTCACCCCGAATGCAATCCTTAGCAGTAAAATTACGTCACTTAAGATACTAAGTCATACCTACTGGGCCATCCTTTGTGTAATAAACACGAACTGCGAAAATGTGCATATAGGACAGTTGCAATGCTCATGCTTTCCAGAAGAAAAGAAAGTCTATCAAGTCTACACATGAAGGTTGTTCGCGCATTTTTCTCATCGGCGATTAGTGAGATAATACACAAAGACGAACAATAATTTTTCAGCTGTTAGTACGTTTGTGGAACGGTGACACACAGAAAAACACTGAGGGCGGAATGGAAAGATGGGCGAGCTACTGAAGTTGCAGGATGAGACTGGGCACAGAAAAATACAAGTAATAGACCAGGTGACAACGAGGAGGAACATTCATTTGTCAGCTTTCTCTACCGGTAAGAGGGAAATGTAGCACAATCAAGGCGCAACGACATCTGAAGACTCATGGAGCACACACATGGACAGGGCCGTGTTCGTCTACATGCGCCCTCTGACGTCCTTGGCTTTGCCCACTCACCTGTTGTCTTTACGTACCCGGAAGAACTTTGCAGAGCTTGTTTCTGAGGTATTCGTGCACGACTTCACGATGCACGAGCGGTGCGAGTCGTGAAACGGGTGAAACATCGCCGAGCACACAGCCATCGAGGACCCAAAAACTGCCCACGCCGGTCAACGCACAATAGCCCACGCTTCCCGATAACAGCAGATAACGAAAGTGCGTCGGGCCGGCGGGCGCCCGCGGAGACAGTCGAAGGTGAGGGAGTTGCGAGGGAGGGCTAGGGGAGAGGAGTTAAGAGAAGGGGTGAAAGGGCACGGCTTCCTGGATTGGCGCGCGCGGGCGCGCGCCGATCTAGGAGGCCGTACATGGGAAGCGGATTTGCTTTCCCGCCCTCCTGATGGATGGCGCCAATTACCTCTGCCACCGGAGCGGCCGAGTTTCCGAGGCTCGACTAAGGCACTTGGCATACATTGGCGGCAGACTGCCTTCGTTGAGATTAAGAGTGAGCGCCGCGGTTTGGATGATTAGGGACTCAAGATAAAGACGCGCAGCATGATTTTGTTCCTTCACAGTTACGTGAGATTTTTTGCAGTTAATCGTATGTCACGTAGTTGCGCAGTGCACGGCTACGGCATTCGACGCAACCTGTCGCTTCTGGAAGTCAACTCAGTGCTGTTCATGCCTTGCTTTGAAGTTGCCGGTTTTTCCAACGTAGACATACCGACCATCCGCACAAAGAATGACGTACACTACACCGGGCAACTTGTCCTTTTCCAGAGGGTCTTTCACATGCACAAGCTCGTGTCTAAGTTTCCGGGTGGGAACGAGCGCAGCGTGCACTTCTTATGACCGCGTTCAAGGATCTCGCTTACGTCGGGAACTTACGGTCAAGGGTGTGTGGGCACTGCGCGCGCCAGGTGGCACCCTACCGAGTCAATCAAGTACTGAGGGTATCGTCGATTCCCGCCGCACAAGTGCATTGTTCGCCAGGTGGTCTTCCGCTGTTGTGCACACATTTTTCGCCCGACGAAGAAGAGAGCCATGAACAGACCTATTTTGCGAGACACGGTGCACCGATGCGTAGCTGAGGTAGCGGCCAGTGTGAGTTTTCTTCCTAAACACATTGAATAACAGGTTGCGTACTGTTTAGGTGAGCCGTGAAAAGCTCAACGTACTGCCGTTGCGAAACACTCAAACAGTCGTCGACATATCTGAAGAATACTTTAGGTGTCGGTGAAAACAAGGACAGCGCCTGAGCTTCGATAGCCTCCATTGTTAAGTTAGCGACTGCGACCGAAATCCACGCGTCCATTGCCACTTCGTGAACTTGCCGACAAAATTTCTGGAATTTCTTGAAATTTCTCGAAAATGAGACAGTAGTCATTCTGAACGTGTCTTTTTTTATATACTTAGCACTATATACAAGAGAAAACCGCAGACGCCTAAGCTAACCTGAGGTTCACTCACAACAATAAAATAAAGCTTGTCATCGCAATGATCTGTTTAGGCTTCTAGAATTTTTAAACAAACAGCGACCACCAACACGGAGTAATGTCTCTGTTGTGCGTGTGGGTGGGTGTATGTTTTGTCCCATGGCCAGCGCTGTTAGTTTCAATGTGCATTCAGTGCCCGTTGACTGGCCATGTACTAATGTTCTGCACTACCTCAAAATAACTAGTCGTCTGGGTGGTGTAAGAAAAATATTTGTAAGTGGCTTAACCACAGGACTCAGACATGCACATACTGCACGGCTTCGTTTACTACTGCTAACAGAAAAACCTTGTGCTAGAGTGCGTGACTGAGCTATGTACAATCATGCTGCTCTCATATGTATAATAAAGCAACGCTATTGTTTTTCAGGTCAGTGGCAGAATGACACACTGAGAGAGAAATCAAGATCCACCGCTCAAGAAAGCAGCACGGCCTTGCAGCAAAAGTCTCGAGCTGCCAGTCGCGCGCCAATTTTTCTTCCATTCGCGGGCTTTTTTCACTCTCGGAGAAACACTTTTAACGCGATAGCGTTAAGGAGTTTGTGTTGCAGAAAAGCTAGTGTTGGCCGCGAACGAAAAATTCCGTAAGGCAGTTCATACATAAAAACAACTTGCAACATGGGCTGAGTGGGAATCGAACCAGGGTCTCGGGTGTGTAAGACGGAGACGCTACCACTGAGCCATGAGTTCGATGGTTTAAAGCAGGACAAAGGCACCTCTAGTGAATGCGGTGTTGCCTTAGAAACTTGCCGTAGAAAGTTATACTGCGGTGTATATCGGTAATTATGAGCATGTAAATTACAGAAGTCGCAGTTAAACGAGTAGCGAAGTACGTTTCCGCTACATTTCTTCTGCGCTTGGCGCACACGCAGAGCCATCTTGCGGCAAACACAGAAGACACCCTCCTCGCAATGTACGGCGATGCCCCGACAGATGGCGCGCCGCTCGCCTTATCCCCTTCGTCTCGTCAAGAGCATGGCGAGCGAATAAGTGGGCGGTGCGAGCGGAGTGCGATAAAGCTATCGCGTTCCACTCTTTAAGGCGAAGCTTAAGCGTCCTCCAATTTTTACGTAGCTCGTATTGAGCAACAAAAAGCTGTATCGGGAGTTTTTCATGGTGCTTCACAGTTTTCTCATTGATAAATGTTCGACAATTATAATATTTAGAAGTTTATTAATTAAGACTAATTAAGGTAGCTGTGGACCTTTGTCAAGCTGCCTCTATGGAGAGCAGATATTATCTACAGCTTCATTGATCAGTGTGATGATGAAAAATAAACATTTATTATTGTTATTAATATTATTATTATTATTATTATTATACACCTAGGCAGAATGCAAAAAATCTGAGTATCTCCAAGCGACCGGCTAACTTTACCTTGGTTCTGTCCAGCTACGTGTCATTTGCATAATTTTACTGAGCTACTGCATGAATGCATTCGGTATGTGCCGGTCTTCTATGAACCTCTCCCCTACTACGGTCACTGCGTTTGTGACCCTGGATATGCAGAAAGTAGGGGACAATTCTCAGGTGCTCGCAGACACCGGCGCGCCACGCTTCTCGAAAGCCACGCGCGGACTTCTCGGCAGCGCCACTAGATGGCGCAGCGTATTGAAAAAGAAGCGCGGGTGAGGAGCTCGGCTACAGCATGACGCGTTTCTCAGCTTTCGTACGCACCGGCGAGTCTTTGGAACGCTATGCGCAGGCTTCATGGTGGATTCGCTAGATGGCGCCGAGCGTTCTTGGGGAAGCGCGAAACAGGACTCCCGCTGCAGCGCACGCCTCATACATAAGTCCTTTCGATGGTGGCAATACAATGCGTCGCTATTTTGATGCAATGCTGAACCCGTTACCGTCGACAGTCATCGCGAAATGGGTTCCTTGAATTTTTTTCTCTTTTTAATGCGATTAGTGTTATGATATTTCACGTACTCTTTAGGGGAGTGACTGTCTATCTGCCTGCTTATCTATCTATGTCTCCAACGGTTTCCTCGGCAACCTGAGTCGCTGGGTAATCCCTCATTGAATGGCTAGCACATCAAGCTGCTTCTCTGAGGGAACAGCGTTCGAAACGAACCTTTGGACCAACTTGAGTCACTAGCTATCCGGCAAAGTGTACCGATGTGCTGCTCCTGAACAAACTGCTTTGACGGCGACACAAGCCATTGCGAATGCGGCCCTGGGCGTTCTGCAAGAGGCATGTACCAGTCTTGTGTGAACCTCTTTGACGCCGACTTGGAGCACTGAGTATTTTTTATTTAATTATTTATTTACTTTACCCTCAGATCTATTTGGCATTACAGAGGGTAGTGGGTTGTTATACAAAAAATAGTTGAAGAAGAAAACAGTCTGTAGAGTTAATTCATACAAATGAAGCTCGTAACTATCCAATGTATACAGAAATAATGGAACGAAATTAATTGAGTGAAAAAGAGCAGTCAGTACAGCTCGTACAAATAAAGCTCGCAATTATACAATGTTAGCTAATGCATCATCGAGCATGTGATTATCATTAATAGTAACAATGTCAACAGGAAGTTCGTTCCACTCCTTTGACGTACGACGCAAAAATAAGTTCAAGGCCTTTGTGTTGCATAATAGAATACCTACTCTGTGATAATGATCGATGCGGCGGGATATGTACTGCAGGTGAAGGAGGTCATGCTGGAAGGAATGGTGATACAACTTGTGGAACAGCGTTAAACGAGAAACTTTTCTGTGAGATGCTAATGAAGAAAGTGCTAGGGAAGTTTTCATAGCGGAGATGCTCGCAGTTCTGTAATAATTAGACAATATAAAACGACGGAGTTATTCTGGACAAGTTCAATGGGAGTTAGTAGATTGTCATAGCTGGGGTCCCACGTGGCTGTAGCATATTCCAGTTGAGGGCGCATTAGTGTACTATAAAGCTGCGACTTTAAGCCACATGGAGCAGTAGAAAAGTTGCGACGTAAATAGGCAAGCATGCGGTTAGCATTGTTAATTATGTACTCAATATGTAGTGACCAAGTTAGAGTAGTCGTGATGTGAACTCCTGGGTACTCGTAATAGTTAACAGAATCCAAAGGAAAGATTATTAGGATAATAATGAGGTCAGTTAGTTGAAGTTCTAGACACACGCATGACTTTGCACTTTTCAATATTTAGGTCCATTAACCATTTTGCACACCAGTTAGCTATAGTGTGAAGGTCAGAATGCAATACATTAATGTCGTCATCGTTAGAAATTTCTCAAAAAATAACACAGTCGTCGGCAGAGAGATGAAAATTGGATGTTAAAACTGATGAGATGTCATTAATATTAATGAGAAGTAACAGGGGGGCTAAGACAGAACCTTGGAGAACGCCGGAATGAACTTCGCAAAAAGATGAAGTATGGCTGTTTGCAGCAACAAATTGCGACCTCTTAGTGAGGAAACATGCAATCCACTTTAAGACGTTCCAATCAAGATTTAGTTGGTGCAGTCTTTAAACTAACAGTCTATGGCAAACCTTATCAAAGGCTTTTGAAAAGTCGAGGAAGATGCAGTCGGCTAGCGATGATTGATCAAGAATCTGATGTAAGTGATTATTAAAGTATATAACCTGTGTTTCACATCAATATGTTTTCCAGAAGCCAAGCTGTGCTGACGTGGAAAATGAATTCGATTCTAAAAAGATTAGCAAATTAGTAAACATTATGTACTCGAGCAGTTTACAAGAAATACTAGTTTAAAAAATAAGGCGGTAATTAGTTGGGCAGCTTTTATTACCAGATTTGTGCAGTGGAACCGCCTTCACCATTTTCCATTTTCTGGGAAGTGTAGACGTATCCAGTGACTATTAGAAAATTTTAGTTAGTATAATGAAACTGAAAGCATCAGTATTTTTCAAAAATGTTGTGTTAATACCATCATACCAGGAGAATAATCATTCTTAAGTGCTTCAATCAGTCGTACGACGCCAAATGGTTCAACAATCACTGGTAACATAGGTAAATAATTGTGAGCTCACAGTAAGTAATTCATTATGGCTTTCCACCGAAAAAAATTTAATGAAAGATTCGTCAAGAACAGTGGCGCAAGTTTTCACTAATCTGGTTAGCAGATGAGTCAATCAAAGAAATATCGTCGGACGGTGAGTTAATGACTCGCCAAAATTTTTTTGCGTTAGTTTGTAACACAGACGGCAAAAAGTTAGTAAGAAAGTTATCTTTAGCGGATTTCAGCGCGCCTATGTAGATAGTTGCGCAAATTTGTAAGCATCCCAGCTGGGGTGATTAGTAGGCAAACATCTGGCGGCACGATAAAGGCGTTTCTTTTGGTTAGATAGACGCTTGATATAAGCATTGTGCGAATGGTGCATATGCGTTTGAAGTGACAAAGCTAGTAGGGATATATTTCTTTGTTAGACGTTCAACTTCAGGGGCGCTATAACGTAAAACTATTCCAAACAATTCTATTCCAATTCTGCTATCTGCCCTCCACGATTGGTCAAAAACTTTTTTCAGCCACCCCCACTTCACCTGTCTGTCACGCGACGTCACGAAAATCGCGATACCTCCACATCTGATATGATGCGTACACACTTATTATGCATGATTTGATAGAAAAAAGAAAAAAAAAACAGTTAGTTTTGATTCGACGGCTTTTCGCCATTAGCCTCCGGCTATTGGTCAAAAGTTTTCGGGCTGCACCCACTTCACCTGCCTGTCACGCGACGTCACAAAACCGCGAAAACTCACCACGTCAAAGTGACGTGTACGCATTAAAGATGCATTAATATGCCGAACAAAACTGAATTTTCTTTTGAATAGCCGCAGGCTGCCCCGTTCCTAAAGGAATAAAAGATGTCTGCCGCCGATCGCTCAGGCGCTGGCTACTCGCACCTACCGGAGAGCATGGGTGTATTTGCGCGCAATAAAACTTCTTGCGTGGCCGTGTAACGTTTTCGAGCACTTTCGGCACGTTTACCACCTCATTCTTCCAACTCTTCTTTGCTGAGTGTCCCTTTTAGCGTCATTCTTAAGCTTCCGTTGCATGCCGCCGCGATTTTCGACCAGCCACCGCAAGCTATGTAAGGGAAAGCCGACCAATCGCAGACGCCGGCACCACCCTCTTTATCTGGTTATCGATTTTCAGTGCACTCGCTCTGCCCCATCGAATCCCTCTCCACTTGAGCGTTCTCCTCGCCTCTTGTCAGCCAATTAGATACGACAAGCCGCTCAGTGTAGGCAATGTTATTCGTTTTTCAAGCAAACAAAAGTGACCTCCTATGAACGAAGAGAGCGTTTTATTGGTGTGTTCAGAAAGCCCTGCGGGTGACCGCCCGGTGCTTGCGTCGGTGATTACGCAAATTTGACGTCAGGAGATTGGAATAGAAACATATTGGAATAGTTTTACGTTATAGGGCCCTAGCTACAAACATATCCCAGCTTGACTGCACTGAACGGGTATAAAAAATATTTAAGAAGATCTCTAAGAAATGTGCAAGTTCACTGTTAATCATGTCAAAGTTTGCTTTACTGTTGTCCCGTATCGTTCTCTCTTTTTTTTTTGCATTTGGACAGGGTCCAATAAATGAAAACGAAAGTAATGAATGATCACTGAATCCGGGTGTACAGGCTATAGCGGTAGCGAAGTCTGGTCGAGTCGTTAGTAGTAGATCGAGAATGCTAGTACTGTTAATGGATGTCCTGGTTGTCAACGTTACTAGTTGAGTTAGAGAAAAAACACTCAGCGCCCTTCCACTCTGTCAAGAAGGATGACCAGCGAAGCTGTGTTTGTGGGCCCCTTAATGGCGAAGTGCACCTCCGCCGCGGTTCTTGGGGATTGGCCCACACATGGGAAGTGCTTAACGCCTGCTTCACCTCCGCCGCGGGTCGGGCCGGTATTCCACTATCTTCGGGATCGGCCCACACATGGGAAGTGCTTAACGCCTGCTTCACCTCCGCCGCGGGTCGGGCCGGTATTCCACTATCTTCGGGATCGGCCCACACATGGGAAGTGCTTAACGCCTGCTTCACCTCCGCCGCGGTTCGGGCCAGTATTGCAGTATCTTCGGGATCGGCCCACGCATGGGCAGTTTTTTCCTTACCACGCCAACGACACGAAAATTTCCTTGGACGGTAGAGGTATACAGCTTCGCTGTAAAAACTGCACCTAGGTAAAGAAATTCACGAGATTGTAGCAAAGACGGCAATGAATAAGGTGGATTTGCGTTCGATATTATACTCGGAAAGTTAAAATCTTCTAGTAGAAACAGAGGATATGAGCGAATATTATTAATTGCGACATGCAGTTCATCGATAAATGTTGAAGGGGGGGAGGGAGAGCGATAGCATATACCTAATATAATCTTGTGGTAGCCAATAGTTACTATGGCCCACACTGTGCCACTTGGTCTGTGCTGCTTAGATTAAGTTAATTAAATTCTAGGGTTTTATGTGCCAAACCACGCTGTGGTTATGAGGCGCGTCGTAGTTGGGTCCGGGTTAACTTTGACCACCTGGCATTCTTTGACGTGCACCCAGTACGCGGACGGTTTCCTTATTTTGCATTTCAGCCCTATTGAAATAGCAACGCCTCGATTTGACCCCGCTACATCGGGCTTAGCAGCGCAACACCAAGGCCACTGCTCCACCACGGCAGGTTTCCGTGCTGCTCTTCAGTGAACCCATGTGACACCAACTTTAGTCACTGGGTATGTGGCGCTTTGCAATGACCAAGAATATCGTTTAAATTTATTCGATCCTCGGCGAGCGCTACGGGTGGACTCGCTGGCGCAGGGACCGAGAGGAGCTCGGCTGCATTTCGGCGTCGGAAACACGGTGTATCGCTGCATTGATTCAATGATAATCGCGCCGACATTTATTTTCAAATGTGTTCTGCCGTTTACTTTTACTCCTTCGATAAAAAAAACAAGCATACTGCCAGAGTTTTCCCTAATAAATCGTACTAGATGCCCTGCACGGACGCTGTGTATACCACATACGAAGATTAATTATCAAGCGCAGTAGAATTTCTATTTATTTCTGTTTCTTATTTATTATCATTTTCTCCGCTCTTGAATATGCACCCCTATCTCGTTTTAATAAACGCTGACTGGCACGCTCGCTTCTACGATGCATCCAAACCCATGTGGGGCAGTGTCCACTACAAGAAGAGAGGTTGATGGGCCGACTGGGGGCAACGAAGAGGGGTCAAGCACAACGAAATGGTGGAACAGCCATCTACTCCTGTTTTTATTTTAAAACCGAATTTTCCACCATACTTTAAGGAACATTGGCAAAAATCCTATGTACAAACTTAGGCGGCTACCAATTTTTCTCGGAATGCATAAATAATGTAAATCGATTGCTTGCCAGCGCCTGAAGCCGCTACATTGCGGCCGTCTGGTTTAAAAGCTAGAGAGACGAGAAATCACACTCGTAATTTGTGAAACGTCTTTAAATAATTTTCACTCATAGATGTCATGCCATGTCAACGCAAGTGAATGAAGCGGGATTAGGGTGCATTAAGGAGAGTTAAGGTGGATTAAAGTCGGTGAAAGTCGATTAGGGTGCTATAAGGAGGATTATCGTAGATTAGGGTGGATTAAAGTGAATGAAGAACGATTGGGGTGGATTAAGGAGGATTAAGAAGGACGCGCAAGGGGCGAGGAGGAGGCGAGAAGGGCGCGCGGCGGCGGCAGAGTTCAAAGAGTGGCGGTACTTAGAGACTTTAGGCCTAAAGCCTTTTGATAATTTTAATATAGCGACACTCTCCTCCCCTCTGGGCTTTCCTCCTCGATTCTCCTCGCCCGCCGGCGGCACGCGCTGCGCACGGCACGCTTTTTCTCCTGGGCTCCTGCGGACGGACCGAACCACTCTACGGAGGCGCGTTGTTTTAGGCCAGTTGCGTGCCCCAGTGGCGTTCAAAATTTGGAGAAATGATGATAACAGCATCGATAATGCTGAAGGTAACGTTTATGAGGAGGTTTTTTTTTTTTTAAAGCCATATGAACGGGGTATACTGACGTAAGAGGAGCTTTGAGGTGAGTTCCATACTCCAGAGAGTTATTCTGCCACATGATGAGATGTTTTACTTTGTGCGTCTGACCTAGTACTGCTTGTGGCACATCCCTCTGTGTGTGGCTTATTAAGCGAAAACCTTAGATTTCAGTTTCAAGGGCGCGTTGAGAGGTATAGAAAATATGACCCAAGGAAGGCCAGAAGCGAACCAAAGCATGTCCAGCCGTGTATAAGGGATGATTACTGATTATCTATGTTAATGATTGATTAGTGATTGTATTAAGCAGGATTAAGGTGGGTTAAGGTTGGTGAAGGTGAATTAGGGTGGACGAAGGTCGATTAAGGTGCATTAAGGAGGATTAGGGTGTATTAAGGTCGATGAAGAATGATTATGGCGGATTAAGGAGGATTATACCCTATTGCAAAACCCAGTGCCACCGTGACCCAGTGCGCCGGATTATGGGCCCAGTGCCGCGCGCTGGATGCTGGGGCGCTAGGCAGGTGCGGCGTACTGGGAAGCGCTGAGTACGGGTGCGAAAATGAGCTCCAGCGCGTTAAATACGCGGTGCCTGGCAACCATATATATATGTTTTTGAATACCGAAAGCAACAAAGAGCGTTTTAGTGCAATAAAAAAAAAAAACCGCTCTAACCAGGATTCGATCGTGCGACCTACAGATCTCAAGCTCGGCACTTCCCCGCTTCGCACGCCAGCAGACGAACACAAGCGGATAATTTGCCATGTCAAAATCGAGAAGCAGGTTTAGTTCCGCAGAGGTACGTCTCGCACAGACATGGTAAATGCGCTATCGCCCAGCAACTAAAACTCACGCCTGTACTACAAAGAAAAATTTGCTGTCCGTATTCAGTAGCATGCTCTGAAGTGCCACAACATCGATTTTCACTTGCGATTGGTATTTTAACTTCGAAAAAAAATCTTAAATGAACCGCCGACCCGGGACGCTGTATGGGCTGTTACTGCCAATTTCGATGGCCGTTTCTTGTTCATCACGCGACGGATATGCAATGTTTTCTTAGTTCAGTGATGCCTTTCAGTCAACACGTCTGTCTAGTCATATATCATCGTCAGAGAAGCGCAGGCTGGTGTTCTGTGTTTATGACGCGTCACATCGGCGGTCATCGCTTCTTGTGCTGGCACTGTAGACATGAAAAATTTGTTTATTTAAGAACACCGATGCAAAAGCTGAAATATAGAGGGATTTATCTTTGTTAGACTTCTTGATTCCTCAGGCTAGACGCGCCGATAGCGTGAAGACAAACTCGGCGGATACACTAGGCTTAAGCTTCGGTGGGGACCGATCTCGGCGCGCGTAGCTGGCGACAGCTAAAATGTGTGTATTTGAGCCTCATAACTTTTTTCAGTACAATAGGGAAAGTTCAAGCGCACGAATCACCTCAGCTTCGTTATCGGTGCGATAATATCAGTCAGCGATAGGCTTAAGTTCGAACTCGGAGTTCGTTCGCGTGCGTCTGAGCGACTTCTGCATGTCATGGCCACTCCACAACACTGCGAGAACGGCGACAACTCCCAATCATATGTTACGTGCGAACTACTAAAAAACGCGGCGTCCTCTGCGTTTGCGTGGTTTCGTTCAAGAATTTAGCTATCCGCCCAGTCAAAAGGGAAAACGCAAAAAATGAGAGGGATCATCAGTGTCAAATGCTCATGAATAAACAGGGCAGCTCACGCACCTTTATTCCAGGCTGCCACACGAAATAGGGTTTTATGACCCCAAGATATAGCATTATTTAGGACAACAGAATAGTGTCAAGCGATGAAATTGTATAAAGCATTTAATATTCAGCAGCGCTCGACCTTGCGTACTGGAACCAGCGCGGCACAAACACAACCAGCGCAGTTTCCAGTGCGAACCAGCGAACTGCAGCGAGAACCAGCGCCTGTACAGCACAAACCAGTGCGCCCCAGCGTCATGGCAGTGGAACCAGCGTCTCTTCCAGTGTGACCCAGCTCTTATGCAGTGTTCTCACTGGTGTCCCAGTGAGTCCCAGCGAGCGCCAGTGTACCCAGTGCGACCCGTGCCAAAAAACGCGCTGGTTTCACACTGGAAGACGCTGGTTTTTGCAATAGGGTAAGGTCGATGAAGGGGCATTATATATGAGTGGATTAAGGAGGATTGAGGTCGATGCAGGAGGATTAAGATTCATTACGGTGGATTTGGGGGAAATACATTCCAGTGCTAAAGCTTACTGCCTGCAGAATATTCTCTACAGTACGACATCATGACCACAATTATTTCATTTCATTTCATTTTATTACCTTAAAGACCCACGAGGGGTGGGTACATATATTTTGGTGAGCAAGCGTTAACACAATGAAATATGACTGGTAACATTATTGGCAAAGTTGGATGAGCACGTGATGGCTGCGATGTCGTTGGGTAGGTCGTTCCAGTCTGCTGCATTATGGGAAAAAAAATGATGCGGCAAAGGTGGTAGTTCGGGCACGAGGTCGGGAAACTTGAATCGGATGACCAGTGCGATGAGATAGATATACGGGCTGGAGGGACGATGTAGGGTGTGCGGCCTAGTGAACTATGGAAAAATTTATGAGACAAGCAAACGCTGGCAATGCGGCGACGAAGTGATAAGGGCAATAGGTCGGATTCAGCTTTCAAAGCTGACACACTGATGTCGTAAGAATATGATGAATGGATGAATCTGGCTGCTCTGTTTTGTACTGATTCGAGTGTATTTATAAGGTAAGCTTGTTGCGGGTTCCAAATGGGTGAGGCATATTCTAATTTTTGTCTGACAAGCGATTTGTACGCTAATAACTTCACATGTTTAGGGGCTTGGCGGAGATGACGTCTTAAAAATCAAATTATTTTATTAGCGGATGAAATAATGTTCGTAACGTGTGTGCTCCAGGACAAGTCGCCACACAAGGTAATGTCTAAGTACTTGCATGATAGAACCGGTTGACGTATGGGAAATGAAGTGGGTTGTGGCGACGCGTGAAGGACAAGATTTTACATTTTTGAGGGTTAAGTTCCATTAAGAAATTGGCACACCATTCCTGAATGCGGTTAAGGTCGTCTTGAAGAGATGTTTGGTCGTTATTAACCTTGCGATAAATTACACAATCATCGGCTAACATGCGAATATTACTAGAGACATGCGTTGGTAAATTGTTAATATAAATTAGAAGCAGAAGCGGACCGAGGACAGACCCTTGCGGGACACCTGACCTTACTGGGACAGGATTGGAGTTGTGGTTGTTAACGGTGACGTACTGTGAGCGGTTAGTCAAGAATTCTTCTGTCCATTTAAAGATATTAGAGGGTAGGTTCAAATATGAAAGTTTTAGTAGTAAGCGTTTGTGAGGAACCTTGTCGAACGATTTTGCATGGTCCAGAAAAATAGCATCGGTCTGTAGGTTAGAGTCAAGATTAGCATGCAAATCATGAATAAAAATGACCAGCTGTGTTTCGCATGAGAAGCCTTTTCGAAAACCGTGTTGCGCAGGATGAAAAAAGTTGTGACAATCGAGGAAGCTCATGACATTGGAGTAGATGACGTGTTCGCTGAGTTTGCAGGGTACGCTGTTAAGGGAAATGGGACGGTAGTTAAGCGGTGAATTTTTTTTACCCGATTTGAAGACTGGAACGACCTTACCGCTTTTCCAATCGCGTGGTAGTTGACCTGATAACAGTGACTGTGAAAAAGTAATAATAAAGATGGCGCACAAATATCCTTGTTATTTTTCAAAAGCTTTAAGTTAATATTGTCAATACCGGATGAAGATAAAATTTTCATGGTTTCAATTAGGGACGAAATGCCAGATGACGTGAAGACAACTAGTGGCATAGCATAATTTATCACTGAGGATGGTGCTGAAAATTATGGCGGTATTTCAGTTTCTTCCGTAAATATCGATGAGAAGGCAGAGTTAAACATAGTAGCGCAGTCAGCATCAGTGAAAACTGTGCCTGACTCGTCTGTGAGGGTTATTTTTGGTGCGTGATGCGGATTGATAACTTGCCAGAACTTCCTGGGGTTACTAGTTAGCATATTCGGCAAGTCCGAGTTAAAAAAAGGTATGTTTGGCATTAGAAATAGCGGCGACATATGATCTCTGAGCTTCGTGATATCTTACCCATCCGCTATGCGTCCCCTGAGACTTGGCTGAACGGTAAAGACGCTTCTTCTTGTTCTCCAAACGTTTCAGTGTTTTAGTAAACCATGGCTTTTGTGAATTAGAGTGAAAACTAATTTGGGGGATGAATCTATTAGTTAGACTTTCTAGTTTGTCTTTGAACAGTAACCAATTTTCTTGAACACTGTGGGAATGAAAACGTGACGAGAAGACTTGAAAAAACGCGTTAAGTTCATTATTTATGGCGTTATAATTTCCTTTGTCATAAAGACGGATGGTTTTATAGTATTTGCGGCGCCGGTTTGGCTTAAGGAGAAGGTTAGCGTGAATTACTTTGTGGTCGCTTATTTCAGGTAGGTATGTAATGGGCTGAACGCTGTCTGGGTGATTGGTTAATAAGATATCTAAAATATTTGCACAGTTCTGTGTTAGGCGGGTAGGTTCAAGTATTACCTCAGTAAGGTTGAGGTTGTTGCAAAAATCTAGGAATTCCCTTGTTTCTCCATTGTTAGCTATAGGTGCGGGCTGGTTATGCCAGTCAATATTCGGAAAATTAAAATCGCCGAAGAGGAAGATATGTGAATTAGGATGCTTTGTGGACAGTTGACTTAGTACGTTATTAAGCTGACGGGAAAAATCCTGGCTACTAGTGGCGGCCTATAACAAACGCCTAGTAAAACTGTGTTAGGTGCTGCGTGAAAGATTAGCCACAACATTTCGAAGTCAGATGAATCTTCTGTAAAGGAACATGATAAATCTTGGCTGACGGCAATGAGCACGCCCCCTCCTCGTGAATCTTTACGGTTTTTCCGAAAAACTTGAAAGTTGGTAGATCAGTCAGTATTTCGTTGTCTGTCATGTCACTGCTCAGCCAAGTCTCAGTATAAGTAGGTTGCTGCTTGATGACGAAACAAGGCTAGAAATAAGTTCACGCTTAGGAATAAAACTACCAATGTTAGTGTATATAACGGAGAACGAGAGGCTAGATAAAGAAGCGTTCTTGGCATGGTTTCCTGACCGTTCACGATGAGGTGATTGCTAATCTGATTGTGAGGGCCGAGTTGCTATTTCTTTGTCTATTTGCGTGGCGTCATCGAACATGTAGCGCTTGGGACCAATATGTAATGTCTTAAAATTCAGAGGAAACTTTGTTGTTTTTTATTTAGCGAACGCGACTATGTGCTGTCGCGCATTTCGTATTTTGAGGGAATAGTCCTCGCCGACGCTGAAGTTCGTTCCTTAAACTTATGACCATTCGATAATATGGCATCTTTAATCTTAGATGAAGTAAACTTGACGATGATTGGACGAGTGTGGTTAGATTTGTAACGCCCAAGGCGATGGGCGCATTCAATGTTCTCAGGGTTAATTGTTATACTCAAGTTCTGACAGCAATGGTTGATTACTGTTTCCTCAGAGCCTGCAAAATTTTCGGATGGTTTAGTATCGGGAATGCCATAGAATATAATATTACTACGGCGCTAGCGGTTTTCTGTATCCTCAATTTGCGCATCTAGAATGTCTAAATGTCGAGCAATCCCAGCACTCTCAGATTTCATTGCTTCGAAATCGGTTTGAAGATCTGGAAAAGCTTGGAAATGGGCCCCCAGATTGGTCATTCGCTAAGTCAAGCCGGCTATGGCAACTTCAGAGGAATTGATCTGAGTTTTGAGGTCTTGTATTTCAAAAATGAGGTCGGTTTGACCGGCGGATATATTTTTTTAATTCAGCGAGCACATCGTCGATAGTGTTAGGGCCTGGGTTAGATTCGACATCACCTGCCAAGAGCAGCAACGCACGCAAAACATTGCCGCAATCAGCTACAAGAAAAACGCAGCACTGCGGGCTCGACAGCTGTACTAAGAAATAGTTGGTAGTTTGTTTTTCTGAAATTATAGCCTTACAAGAAACCGAAGCTGAAGACTTCAAGGTCAGTGGTTACCTCCCTCATGTCACCGACGGTAAGACGAGGACAGCAATCCTGACCAAGACGGCCATCAACGCTTTACGACACGACATCCAACACCGCATCGAACATACCCTAGTCGAAATCGTACCTGAGAAAAAACAGCAGCAAAGCCTCTTTGTGTTAAACGTGTACAGCCCGCCAAAGGACCACCTAAAGGATCTAGACAAGCTAATGCGAGAAGTGAAGAAGCTGAGCAAGGGTAACGGACTGATAGTCGTTGGTGATTTTATTGCTCCCCATGTGGCTTGGGGATATGCGGCCTCAAAGAAAACAGGAGAAGATGTACACAACGTAGCCCAACAACACCTCCTCACGCTACTCAACTACCCGCACACCCCCACGCGCCTCGGCAACAGTGTATCTAGAAACACCAGCCCCGGCCTCACACTCGTACACGGACTCAAACAGTATGAGTGGAGCTGCATGGATGAGAATCTGGGTAGCGACCATTATATAATGCAAACTACCATCCCGCACCACAAAGCAACGATGAAGATTGGAAAAGCCAAGATCACGGACTGGCAGGCCTTTCGCAAAGACGAGAGCGCCATTAATGCGACGATAGACGACATAGAAATATGGATCAGAGGAATCGTGGAAAGAGCCGAGAAGCATACGAAGACAATCCAGCTGTCGCAAGTCACCCCCGCGGTCGACCCCCACTTACTCCACCTGTGGGAGGCGCGGAGGGGACTGGCGAAACGCTGGCAGCGTAACAAATGCAACCGGAAACTCAAAATTCGAATCTCTAAGCTGATCAAGGAAGCGCAAGAGTACTCTGAACAACTTGAAAAACAGAACTGGCGGAAACATGTAACAAGCTTCAAGGGACCTTAAGTAGGAAGCGCACATGGGCGGTACTCAAGACACTCCTATCAAAGAAGGAGAACAAGAACGCCACAAAACAGAAAGTGCAGAGACTTATACACAACCACCTGGGGAAAGAGGAAGACATCATCAAAGAAGTGAAGGAGAAGTTCCTCGGTACAGAGCGGAACATAACTGTAGATTCACACTTTGACGAGTATCGAGGCAAACCAAATATAGAACTGGATCGGCCCTTCACAGAAGCAGAAATCGAGAGGGCCTTGAGCAAGCTCACCCGCAACACGGCGCCGGGGTACGACAGAATAAACAACAAGACACTCCGGAACCTTGACGGACCCTCTGTAGACCCACTCTTTTAATACATCAACGAGTGCTGGGAACACGGTAAAGTACCACCGGAATGGAAACATGCCGAGGTAACCATGATACCTAAACCCAACAAGCCCATCAGCGTACAGAACCTTCGACCTATATCCCTCACCTCGTGTGCTGGAAAACTATATGAGCACATGGTGCACAACTGCATGATCGAACATCTCGAAGACAACGGACACGTCCCAAACACCATGTTCGGATTTAGAGCTCACCTGTCCACGCAAGACGTGTTACTGCAGATCAAAGAAAAAGTCATCGACAAACTGGACACGCACAGCAAAAGAGCCATCCTCGCACATGACGTGAAAGGGGCTTTCGACAACGTGTCACACGAAGCCATACTGCAACACCTCAACGTATGTAACTGCGGCAAAAATATATATAATTACATCAAAGCCTTTCTGATAGAATGCACAGCCACAGTGGGGATAGGCAACTTACGCTCTGAGAAATTCGACAAAGCGCGAAAGGGAACGCCACAAGGCTCCGTCATTTCGCCGATGCTATTCAATCTAGCGATGAGCTCGCTACCCAAACAACTGAAGCAAATAGAAGGGATTGGTCACGCAATATATGCTGACGACCTCACCATCTGGACTACGGGAGGGTCGACAGGTAAACAGCAAGACGCTCTGCAAGAAGCTGTTGACACAACGGAGAGGTACCTGGAAGCATGTGGACTGACGTGCGCACCAGAAAAGTCAGAGCTCTTGGTGCTAAGAAAGCGCACAAGAGGCCGACAACCGCAGCATATACCAGACCCGGAAGTAAAGGTGGGAGGCATCATGATTCCGCAGGTAACGAGGCTCCGCATCCTTGGACTCTTGATTCAAAAAGACGGAGCCGGGGGAGCAGAGTTGGAAAAAATTCAGAGAACAATGCAACAAATAACCCACTTTATCAAAAGAGTGACGGGCAAAAGGCACGGACTCAAGGAG
This sequence comes from Dermacentor andersoni, assembly GCF_023375885.2. NCBI lineage: Eukaryota > Metazoa > Arthropoda > Arachnida > Ixodida > Ixodidae > Dermacentor > Dermacentor andersoni. The sequence goes on from NC_092814.1 coordinate 18,505,597, forward strand.
GAAGACTGCACGAGAATAATACAAGCGCTGCTCGCGAGCATCATCACCTACGGGACCTCATACGTTGACATGAAGAACAGTCAACGACACAAAGTAAACGACCTCATCAGAAAATCCTACAAAATTGCGTAGGGCCTGTCCCCGTCCACATCCACAGTGAAACTACTCAAAATCCGAGTTCACAACACGTGGGAAGAGCTCGTGGAAGCGCACAACGTCAACCAACTGGAGAGATTTAGCTAACAAAAACGGGAAGAGCCCTGCTCCAAGACCTGGGCTACCAAGTCGAGGATGAGAGGCACCTACCTCAGCGTATTCCCCACGAGATCAGAGACAAGCTACACATACGTACCATTCCCAGAAACATGCATCCCGAGTACCACAAGGAAAGGAGACAGGCGAGAATACAGGTGCTCAAGCACATACTGGAACGCACCAACAGCAAAGAAGAAAATGTGAGATACACGGAGGCAGCTGCGTACAGAACAAACGACCGATTTGCAATCAGCGTGGTCGACCAGAAGGGCGAAGAACTTACAGCCACATCCATACGTGCGAAGGACGCGAGCACAGCGGAGGAGCTTGGCATAGGCCTGGCCATCGCAACATGCAAGAAGACACTGGTTACCGTGGCGACGGACTCGCAAGAAGCATGCAGGAGGTATGTGAATGGAAGGATCGGAAAGGCAGCACTTCAGGTCTTGACCAACACCGAGATAGAAACAGCACAAATCCTCTGGACGCGGGGACACGGGGTGGCGCACGCCGCGGCTCGACATCATGCACGCCGAGCCATCTCCGACACGCAGAGAACACGGGCCAAAGACTGCGACGAGGATGATGAACGGGTATCCAAGAAGTACTCGGACATCCTGGCGCACTACAGGAACTAGAGGCGTCGCTACCCGCCCGAGAATAAGACGATGAGTAGGGAGCAAGCGGTAACCTGGAAAGACTCCAGGCTGGAACCTACCCGCATGGAACACTGCTGCACGCCATGTATCCGGGCACCTACGGGCGAGAATGCAAGTTCTTCCCGCCGGACACACCCAACACTTTGCGCCATATGGTGCTGGAGTGCAGAAATAACCGCGAAGTACCACCGTCATCATCACCACCAGGCGATAACATGCAGGAAGAAGCGGATATAGAGGAAGAATCGGAAGAGCAGTGGGAGGCTCTGCTGGTGACGCAAGACCCTAACAGCCAGCTACGGTTGGTGAACAGGGCTCGGGCGGCGGCAGCGAGCCATGGCTACCTGGACTGAGGAGGCCACCCACCTTTGGGCTCAAGAAGCCTGGTCTAACAATAAAGTTTATTTCTCTCGCTCTCTTGGAAAGAGAGAATACTTGTTACCAACCTGCATGATGAATACCAGAGGATTAGTTACTTGTGCGGGAACACAGCCACCGAGCCCACAGAGCGGCGAAGGTGGTTGTAGCACTTTTATATCGGCGGGTGATGACTGTGGTGATGCGGCTTTTCATTGTGCATCCAGGAATAGAAAACCGGGTAGTGGCGTTGTCGCACAGGATGAAGCGTTGATGACGGGCGGAAGCAGGAATAGGATGCCGTTATCACAGCAGCTGGGTGCTGTAGTCGACACAGTGGCGGGGGAAAGGGTGCGTTGGCAGCGACGACGGCAAACACCTGCATGATGAATACCAGAGGATTAGTGACTTGTGCGGGAGCACAGCCACCGAGCCCACAGGTTGATTGATTGATGATTGATTGCTCAACAATCGTAATCAAAGCGCATTGATGCAATCATTTCGAATCGTGTTAAATCAATGGAAAAAGTTTTCTCTCAGAACAAAACCGCAGAAACGTAGTTTTAAAACATTCGCTATTAAAGCGAAGGTTCCCGGCCTCCGCCTAGATGTCGATATCAACAGCAAGCATGCACGACCATGTGAATACTCCCTGCACATGCCTGTATCCATGAGAAAACCAAATAATAATCGCCGCCCACTCATGCGTGCGTGGAAGTGCGGTTCACAGCCAATTCCAGAAATGCAAGGTGTCCTTAGGTATCGCCTAAGAGACGCGAATGCGAAAACCTTGTAAAGCCTAATGTAATAAGTTTTCACCACACCACCTACTGTAATTACCTGAATCCACCTCTATCAACCCTAATTTACCTTAATATCCCCTAATCGATCTTTATATTCCTTTATCCACCTAAATCCACCCTAATCCTCCTTAATACGACTTAATCGTTCTTTATGCATCTTAATCCTCCTTTATACACCCTTATTCACCTTAATCCCCTTAATCCCCCTAATCGGCCCTAATACTCCTTCATTTACCTTAATTCACCTTAATCCACCCTAATCCACGTTAATCTTCTTTTATCCATCCTAATTTACTCTAATCCTCCTCAATACACCTTAATCCTTGTTCATGCACCTTATTCTACCTTAATGCTCCTTCATACACACTGATCCAACTTAATACACCCTAGAAAACCTTAATCCTCCCTAATCCACCCTTACTCAATCACAAATGAATAAATAATTAACTTCGCTAATCATTAATCTGTTATACACGGCTAGACATGGTTTGTGTCGCTTCTGGCCTTCCTGGGTCACGTGATATTTTCTGTTCAGAAAGCGACCTTGAAACATAGATCTAAGGGCTTTCGTCTTAAAACTTATAAAAAAACGCAATGTGGACTAGATAGCGCTCATCACCTGCAATACCACAGGTATACTTGTCACTAATTATTTCAGGGCCTGCATTCACTGTATGACTGATGCACACATCGACGCAAGCTGAAGATAATAGCTCCTCTACAAGCCGCTATTTAAATTTTCAGTAAAACAGGCAACGGATCCTAACAATCGCCAAAAATGCAATGGAGAGACTGTATTTTCGTACAGAAATGTTCACAGCGGAAAGCAGAACGTATAGGGCTGCATTTCCCACTGAATAAGAACAGTTGGCATATTAGGGATATTAAGCATACTGAGGACAGCCACATTTTGAGGCAACGTACAAATTGCCGCAGCAAAAACGCTGGTGGGCAGGCCGGGAGAACTGAAGAATACAGCATTAGGGGATGATTTGACGCGAGCCATAAGAAAGACGCCTCACCTCGAAAACAATACTATTCTTTGTCGGAACGATGTTCTTTCGGCCAATGTTATGCAGCCGCTGCTTCCTGCGCAAGCCGTCACGCTTCCCTGTGGTATCTTCAAAACTGCATAACCATCTTCAAGCTTCTTGCTGCAGTGACTCAGCAAGAAGCCTGAAGCCAACAGCTACATTTACTCATGTCGGCACATACTCAGTGACTCATTTTGTCCGATGGTGGGTTTCGAACCCTGTTCCCTCGGTACAGCAGCGCGATGATCTAACCGTTCGACTATAAACTGCACAGGGACCCAACATGGCACGACAATGATTAGATAGATAGATAGATAGATAGATAGATAGATAGATAGATAGATAGATAGATAGATGGATGGATAGATGGATAGATAGATAGATAGATAGATAGATAGGTAGATAGATAGATAGATAGATAGATAGATAGATAGATAGATAGATAGATAGATAGATAGATAGATAGATAGATAGATAGATAGATAGATAGATAGATAGGTAACCGCAGGGTAGTCCAGGAAGTACTCTAAGAATGCTAACGCACAACTATTCAGGCACAACTTAGTTGAGATGCTCTTTACACGCTTTGCAAAATGAGAACGGGCAGGATATGCCGACAGTGGCAGGAGGAAGGCCTTTCCACGTTTCAATCTGCCGCCATGCGACCAACAACAAAAAAAAGCGAGGCTAAAAATATTGATGTTTGAGCGCATAGTTGTGAAACCTGCTGTGTGTGGCTGGTCTGGTACGGTATGCGCGATGCAGGTGTGAAATAGGGTGCTTGATGAAATATAATTTGAGCTAATAAAAGAGCTGAGCGATGCACCGACAGTGAGCGTGTGTTGGGAGACCGGATTGTACGTTTAGGAGGCCAATGCTGATGTCATAAGAGTATGAAGGATATATGAATCGAGTTGCGCGGTTCTGCACTGAGTCAAGAGCGTCGATGAGATAAGTTTGGGGCGGATTGTAGACCCCGGAGTCATAATATAAATTCGGTCCCACAAGTGTTGCATAAGCAAGTAATTTTATATGTTTTGGGACGCTGCACAGATGACGTTTCATCAGGTGATGGTGCATAGAGGACATGCCACAGATGACATTTCACGAAGTCATGAACATGCGTCCCCCAGGTCACGTTGTTACACACAATGACGCCGCAGTATTTATAGTTGCCAAATAATTGCAGAGGAAAGCTTTTATTAGCGCACAGAAACCTGAGAGCATTTTGGCCGCAGGTGAACAGCGTGGATTCGTATTCATCAGCATTCATTAGCCAAGAGACACACCAGTCTGAAGTAGTAGCAAGGCCATTATTTATAGGGATTTGATCAGAAGTGTTACGTACAGCGTAGTCTGTAAAGTAGTCATTGGCGAACATACGTATATTACAAGATACATGCAAAGGTAAGTCATTAAAACATATTAGGAATAGGAGCGGATGAATAACAGATCCGTGGAGGATACATTACGTTACTGCAACCAGGGCAGTAGATTGCGTCAGGGCAGTTGTCTTTTCATCCGCTTTCATTGACAGTAATTTATCATTTCTTTAATTTAATTAATAAGTACAATAAAGTAATTTCCGCTATGTTTTCCTTGGTGTCTTTGTTTTTTGGCTTCTCATGATCTGATTAATAAATATCAGGCCCTTCGCTTAACCCCATTTCTTCACGTTCTTATATAACGAGTCTCGAATCCGGCAACATTGATGCCTTTGGGTAGCATGTGCGGCTTTATTGACCGGCTGCCTTCACCCAGAGAGATCACGTACTCCTGACGCCTGCGGCAGAAAGGATGTTCCACATCCGCTGCTAAGGTTTCTATGTGTTGACACTGGCTAACACTCCCAAGGTTAGTTCTAGTAGTAACACATAAACACCCAAGAAATTGGATGGGGAAAACGTGCCGCGATAGCTCAGTTGGTTAGACCATCGCACGCGTAATGCGAAGACGTGGAATCGTTCGCCACCTGCGGCAAGTTGTTTTTTCATCCACTTTCATTGCCACTAATTTATCACTTCTTTAATTCAATTAATAAGTACAAGTAATATCCCCTGAGTTTTCCTTGGTGTCCTTGTTTGTTCGCTTCTCATGATATGATTAATAGATATCGGGGAACTCGGTTAACCCCATTTCTTCACGTTCTTATATAACGAGGGTCTCGAATCCGGCAACACTGATGCCTTTAGGTAGCATTTGCGGGTTTATTGACCAGCTGCCTTCACCCAGAAAGATCACGTACTCTTGACACCTGCGGCAGAAAGGATGTTCCACATCCGCCCCCAAGGTCTCTAAGTGTTGACGCTGGCTAGCACTCCCAAGTTGTTTTTTCATGCACTTTTATTAGCACTAATTTATCATTTCTTTAATTCAGTTAATAAGTACAATAAAGTAATTTCTCCTATGTTTTCCTTGGTGTCTTTGTTTCTTGGCTTCTCATGATATGATTAATACAAATCGGGCCCCTCGGTTAACCCTCTTTTTTCTCGTTCAGGGCCGCAGAAGGTTATTTGCCACAACAGATTGTGACCAATTAGGAAGAGATATTGTCATTCATAAGACAATAGGATGCAAATTTAGCCAGGATAGTTTCGCAAGCAATTGTCGTTGATAGTCTTTATGAAATGTTTTACTATTACAAAGAAAGGTCGTCTGCATTAGCATGGAGGTTTGCTCGAATGTTATGCAGGAAAACTAAGTTGTGTTACACATGACAACCCTTCGGAAAGCCTTTGCCGTGCAGCATGAAATGAATGCTTGTTGTCAAGAAAACTTAAGACGTGGGAGTAGACGACATGCACCATTATTTTACAAGGGACTCTTATTAAGAAGAGGGGGTGGTAATTCGGTGGGGAATCATCTGTTACCCGATTTGTAGACAAGAACAACGTTCCCTTCTTCCAGTTATCTGGATTGGCTCATGAAGAAAGCCACCGCGAAAACTTTAGTGATTATGTGCAGTGTTCTTTTTTAGTTTTCAGAATAATTTTGTGCACGCTAGCTGAGGATAACACCTTAATTAATTATCTTATGGGCGAAATTGAATTTTCACAGACGTTGATCGTCGACATGTCAGGACCAAAATCAAGCAAAGTTAAAGGTTCGTGGCCGTGCTCAGTGAAAACCGTGGCAAACATGGGGTTGAACAAATCAGCAGAATCCGCGTCGGTAATCACTTCATGCACAATTATTTCTTTTTAAAAAAATTACAAGCCTCGTTTGAGACATAGGGTAAGGTGGGCGTCACAGCAAAAAAAAAAAAAAGTAATTCATTGCGGCAGTCCAAATTAATATATACGTACATAATAATATACAATCATAATGTGCACACAACGCTATATACAAAGATTAGATTGTGGCAATAAAAAAAAACGTTACTAAAGCTCCTAGACAAAAAAGGCAAGAAGATACAGTCCAGACAACACAGAAAACAACGATGCACAAAAATAGTCACTCTAATGCCAGTCAAACTGATCAAACGCGGACAATAAATATAAGGATAACATAGTAAAGAATAAACTGACAATTACAACAGAAAATCGCAGGCAGCGCATAAAATTGAAAGAAACAAAAACAACAAAAACATCACACTGTTTGTCGCCGTTATTCGGTGAAACAAGAACTGATGGGCTGGCGGAATTTGTCACGATTTTTTTTGGAGACGAGCGTTCCATAACCGCATGAAACGAGGAAGCGCCGACCAATTCATTGCCTACATGTTTGCGTTGAATTGCGTAAGGTTGAGGAGATTATGCAATCAACGTGATAGGCAAGGTGCTCCTTGAAGCCACAAAGAGGATCCTCTAGTAGCACGATAACACTTGTGAAGTAATGATATGAGTGGAATGTCATGACGGGTACTTAAGGGTGGAAATGAAATGTGTAGTTTTAGTTCTGAGATGTTTGAGTCGTAGTTATAGTTACACGAAATAAACCTACAGGGCCTATTTTTAACTGATTATAATAAGCGAACTCGGTTATTATGATAATGTGGCTTAATTGGAGAGGCAAACTCGAGATACGGACGAACAAACGTCAGAACAGCTAGCCTGCGGATGTTAAAGGGTAAATTACCCAGGTTTCGGCGTAAGTACCCCAGTGAATCCGAAGAATTGGCACATATGGTGGTAACGTGATCGGTCCAAAAAAGGTTTGGTACGAGACTAATGCTTAAGCAGTTGCATGTATTAGCTAGGGACAACAGGTTTTTATCCATGTAACAAGAGAAGCTTGAGATTGTGTGTTTACGAACAAAGGATATTGCTTTGCATTTAGACGAATTGAGAGTCAGTACCCAAGTGTTATACCCATCCAAAGTAAGCTGAAAGTCGTTTTAAGAAAAAGGTGGTCATCGGGGCTGGCTATAGGACGGCCTAAAATGCAGTCTTTTGCGAGAATTCGCACGCGGGATGATAAGTTATTGGGAATATCATTTATGCATATTATAAATAGCAGCAACCCAAGAACGCTAAATTGTGGTACGCCGTAGGTGCCATAGAAAAGGGGCGAGGAGCGTTTGTTCACAATGGTGAACTATGAGCGATTGTAAAGAATGTGCCGGAGCCAAGTTAGTGCCAGTAAATGTAATTTTAGTGCGGTTAGCTTTGAAATCAGGCGGCAATGGTCTTCGCGGTCGAACGCTTAGGAAAGGTGGAGGAAGGTGCCATCAATATGTGGTTACGATTTATGTCAAAGTCCACGTTGGTTGTTATTTCTAAAGGCTGTGTCTCGCATTACAAACCTTTCCTGAAACCGTGCCGACAAGCAAAAAAGAAATGTTGTTTGGTTGGAGATGGTGGTATTCACTCGTATATGCTCCAGTATGTTGCAACAAATGCATGTTCGGGAGACTGGCCGGTAGTTTTCAGGTGGAATATATGTCGCTGTTTTTGAATGTAGGCGCTACTTTCACAATCTTTCAATCTGATGGCGCTCTGCTGTAGTTAGTGATTGCCTGAAACTATGATATAACATCTTGCTAGAAGTCAGAATTGTGTTTATTAGTATTTTGAAATTATTATCGGCGCGTAAAGATTGAAACATTTTAAGGTTCTTTAATAGAGATACAATGCCGTCGATGGTAATGTCGATAGGAGTCATGTACTGGTTCTTGAGATCAGTGAGCTACAGGTAATGGGAGTGACCTTTGTGCAAGATGGATGAAAAATATGCTGTGAAGGATGAAGGGCCCTCATTGTCTCAAAAGGAGGTGTGGTCACTATGGTGTGAAGAAATGTGATTAGTGTCGCAATCAGTAGAGATGATTTGCCACAGCTATTCAGGGTTTGATTTCAGCAGAGACGGAAGTTGACACGAGAAATACTTATCTTTAGGAGCGCATAAATCGGACTTGTAATTTCTTAAACACTGATTGGTATCTTTCCCAAGGCGATGGGGCGCCCAATTGTTAAGCGCTCTGGTGTGCGCGTTTCTTTTTATTTCAAAGCAGTGGAATAAAATTTGTGAACCAAGGGTTTGATTTATCACCGACATTCTGGTTACCGGGATGTGCTGATTTACCAAGGAGCGTAATTTGTTTGTAGCTGCTAGAAATTTTTACTGGTACACTAAGTTGTTTACTTAAGCTTCCGGCCATTTCGCAGTATTGGGGTTTTGGTCTTCTGAAAAGCATAGTTTAGTATTAAGGGCCCGTAGCGACTAGTTGAATGAAGATCGAGACGATGCGCGCCTTCTATATACCTCTTGGTTGAACTGCCTCTTATTGGCGACAAAGCTATGTCTCCGAGGCGGTAAGGTAGGTCGAGGATAGAATTTTTGACCTCGAACAATTATAGGCGTTCTTCATAGGGTCTTTGAACTTCCTATGGGCAGCGTGCTTAGTGCTAGTGCAAACTGTTTCCTTCACGCAAGGGTACCAGTGCCTAATGATCAGTTTCGTGATCTGTTAGTCTCTTAGTATGTTCGCTTATTCTTTTGTTAGTATTACTGAACTGAGCCTTGAAGCCCTGCATTTCTGCAGTTGAGTGCGCTTCGCTCGTTCACAGGTTACGCAGCTGAGCAACGAAGCTCTTAGAAACAGCGGAAGGCGAGGCGTTATCTTCAGTATCCCCAGCTAGATTAGTAATGAGCGAATTTCCTGAACGAATTCCGTAGCATTAGCGACACTGCACTGTGTGGTTGGTAGCAGAGCATAATGGCTGGATGTCTAGGCGAAAAGGGCGTACCCAACGAGGGAATTAGTGACGACTGCAGTGGGACTAAGCATTTTAGCTTAAGAGCTTTTATAGTTGATGGACTCGTTGTTATTGAAACCATCCATGCTTGGTGGAGTGTGCTGTCAAGCATCGCTCTTGCGGAGGGGAGGTGTTGATAGGCTGCGCCCCGCCAAGACAACTGAGGTCGCTGACGAAAGGCGGACAACGTAGGGTCAGCGAACGCACTTCCGTTAGGCGTAACCACGAGGCACACATAAAACGTCAGTTCATGTCAGTGCACCTCTTAATAGAATAGCGGACATAGTGCAGCGGCTTCTGTGATTTTCCTAAATTCTTGGGCCATGTGCGCCGGGCACAAATGCAGCTTTAGTCCTCGTGACATCTCAGCATGCGACTGATTTCAATTACGGCCCAGCGCAGTGCAGCTTCTACTCCGTCGAAATGAGGCACTTTCTCAGCCCAGCTGAGGACAACGGGCCGCGTCTCTCCAAACAGACGCCGTAAGTATACCCGTCCTTTCTCCTCCTCCTCCAGAATGAGCAATCGTGTCAAAGTGCACATTCTTAAGCACTCACCTTAAGGTGTGTGTTTGGCTACGTGTTTTTCGTGCGTACACCTCTCATCCGCATTCTTTTCTCGACAAGCATCATGCATCGTCTTAGTTCTCGTGACACAGTGTGTCGGCCTGATTTTGCCTTTATGCATCTTCTGGGCAAACATCTCATAAGGTAAATGTTGCAACCAGTGTGCGCAACACAGTGACATTTCTTTCCAGGTGCACAATAAATCAGTCGCTATGTCATTATCATCATACTATTATTGTCACCGCCGTCGTCACCTTGCTGAATTCGCCACACGCTCGCATCGCGGGCGCGATTTCTCGCCCTGCACAAACATGTTAATCCACCTGGCACGAAGAATGCGAAACAATGTTAGATGCAAAATGTTTCATATGAGATTGATTCCTCCAGTGCGTGAAGTCTGCATAATATTTTGTAGACATTTTGCTTAGCGCTGCTTAATCGCTTACTGCCGCAGCTCTAACTCGGCTAAAACTAGAGCTGCGAGCTAACACTGGGTTTCTTGTAAAGGCAGCACGCCTGGTCGCTACCAAGATTAGGCGTCTCTGAAAGTGTGACTGAAGTGGGTATTGTTACTCGAACCACGGACGCGTAATAAAGGACTACGATTCCTTATGTCTTGTACACGCCACAACGCTGGTACGTTGATGGCGTGAAGACATGAGCCAGCTGTTGCCGGGGTAGTATATTACAACTCCTACACCGAAGTACGAGGGCAAATTGCAGCACAGTCCTTTCGCGGTGCAGACAGAATGAGCCCTGCAGATGTTGTAAAAGGGCGAGGGAAGCGAGAGAGGAAGGGCAGCAACGTTGGAATGAGCCAATCACCGTTCGGACTCTAACGAGTCCAAATTGGCACCTGTGTTCGGGCCGAGTCCCATAGGGTGCCAATGAGTGAAGTACACACATTTGGGTCGTCGCACGGCTGATGGTTGACACGTTGATTGAGGGGAGTGAGAAAGCCATTCGGCCAGAATGGCGATGAGGCTCTCTTGCCTGACACGTACAAAGAAGAATGGAGGTCGACTCCGGGTCGTTGATTTCGGCTACGATTCGCCGGCCACCGTAATGACCGGGGTGCACAACTGTCCCCGAAACGTGGCACCAGCGAATGCAGCAAGGTGGCACTGAATAAAGGGCGAGGTTTCATGAGTTGAGCGCCACCATTAGCCTCAGGTGGCTCCTGTTGTTCCTCGTGTTCCAGGACAATGAGCGCACCGCGCTGACGAAAACCAACATTTCAGTTCTGTACACATTAAGAAAACATACCGCTTGCATACATATTGTAGATACAATTAATTCATAGTACTGTGCCTTGAGAACACAATACTTTGATTTAGCGACGATGAAATGTGGGGATGGAGTTATCTTTTTATTTAAAACTTTTTTATAGGTTCCATTTGCTGATGTAGCTTTTCGAGTAAAACACACGCATCGAATGCGAGAGTGGCAAAGTGCGGTGCTGCATATTTTTTGAGGTTTTGTAGCGGTTACTGAAATGATGATGCACTAACTTTTTTTTCTAACTCTTTGTTTTGCGTTGCGATCGCATAAAAATGCGGCAGCCGCCAAGAAATTATTCTGCAAAGTGGTATGAAATGCCCCGTGCACAGGCCGACGGGGCCCGGTCTGGAGCTGTGAGCAATCACGGCTCTCCGTGTTCGGAACCAGCACGGAGTCGGATAACCGGTAGTGATGCATTGCATATTCCGTGCTTCCCTTTCATGCAACAACAGGAAGGGAAGAAAGCCGAGTGTGGAGATGGTTGTCGACGTGTGCAGCGGCGCAATATGTCGCAAGTGGAGGCAGTCGAAAAGCACTGGAACCTCTTTTGTCAGTAAAAGTTGGGCAGCGTATAGTGGTATCAGAAACTGCTTCCAAAATTGCTGCTCAGTGAGAATCGGCGCGCTATAAATGCCCTTGTTTACTGTGGTTTGCTTTTACAACTCACTGAACATCATCACTCATCTATTATTGAGTTCTCACCCATTGGTTAGCTATATGACCATGCAGGTATGTGCAAGGAAACAAACGTATGCAGATCAAGCGCACAGGTTGAAGCCTACGTGAAGCAAAACATTAGTGAAGCGGCTATATAGATGCTACACAACTAATGGCAATACGTATAATTGTGCTTACTCTCACTTTATCCACCCGGCGAAGTGGTTTATCGGCCATGGTGTTGCGCCGCTAAGCCCGATGATCAAATCCTGCCCGCGGCGGCCGCATTTCACCTGTGTCCCATGCATTTGGGCACATTAAAGATCCCCCACTACACGTGCCTCAAATCCAGCCTGTAATCTTATGCAATGGTTCTGTTCAGGCACCGCAAAGGTCGCAAATTTTATATTGACACGTGCACTTGTTTATCTTTCTTAGGTGACCGCTTTTCACCGGCTAAGCAAAGTTTAACGTTACCGCTCCGCCCAGGACAAGCCTGCATGTACCGGAAGTTTCTCGTATGTTATCGATGATTCTATCCGTTGTCTGTTGCCACCGAACTTTGTGTAATCTGATTCTATGTGCGACACGAATTGTGTGGTATTTTCTGAAAGACACGCGGGCACCAGCGATTATTCTGGAACTTTCGACGAGTCGTCTATAAAAGCCGACGCGCTTGACCCGCCGATCAGAATTTCAACGATTGCCGCCTATGTTCGCCGCTATCGTTCCGCTTTGAATGTCACTTGCATCTGTCGGCACAAGCTCGACCAACAAAAAGTTAGTTTCGTCATTCACAGTTTTGCTGCTGTGTTCTTGATGGTCACTACAACGTGACAATATCCATATCTTTCAATTTACACATACATGAATGCACATGTATGGTCTCTATACCGTTTGTGCTTTTAAGTGACCCGTTACTATTCTCGAGGATTAGCTAAAAATGGGTACACACCCTGTCGCACACACCGATTGACTAAATAATAAAAAATAAGCTAAATAACAAACTGCAGTTTAGTACACTGCTCTATTCGATTAAGAGGTCACTGTGCTCTCCTATGAGCTGATATTAGGTGTTCACATTTTATTTCAAATTTTATTTATTACACAGAAAAGAATTGCGCTTACATGCACTAATTTGGCGGTGAGCATATAGGTTCATATAAGCCCAGTTGCTTGTAACTGCATTGTGAGCACATGTCTTCGAATATACAAGGTCTCCTAGTTAATTTTTGCCAAGGTTTAAGTCTATGCCAAAACACTCTAGGAGGACGCGACTAAGCTCGTGTTGTCGGCTGCCGCATGGAGAAACACCCTATTTTTGCATTCTGAATAATTACAGCTTTATTCAAGACTATATTTAATTAAGAAATTCCGCAAATATTAACTTTAGAGCACAACTGCGTATGAGAAATGGGCACAGCGTTCAAGAAAACATCTATGTCAGCCACTTCTGACATCCTCCCTGTTACGAAATATGTTTTTGTGAGTCCAAAAGGCAAACGACGAAATATACAAAAATAAAAGCACGTTACATGCCCGCTTGGGCACCGTGACTGTAATACTGTCAGACGTTTCGCGTTGAACGAACACCTGATTTAGCCTGGTTTGTTACCTCTAGAAAATTGGCAGGGCAGCGACCGCGAAGCCCGCTTATCGCTTTCATCATCAGCCGCTATAGAATCACTTCAACTCGATGAAATCTGACTTTTAGAGCGCAGCTGTTAAGCGCCCGTTCCTGCGTTTAGCTTCGGCGTCAGCGTACCTCGGTGGCGTCGGCGTAACCACGTGAACAAGTAGAGCGAAAGAACAAAGAGTGAACGTGAAGCCCAGCGGGGGCCGAAAAAAGTCGCAGTTTCGCCAGCAAAATAGACGAAACCTAGCCTTCGAAGACGTGTACATAAGAAGAGAGAAAAGACGCTGGTTATGTGGTTGTCTTTTCTCTCTTCTTCTGTATGCATTTTCGAAGCCTTGGTTTCGTCCTTTGTTTGTCAGGCTATGTACCAACAGGCCCAGCAGCAGACTCTTCGCCAGAAAGGTGAAACCTGGGATGCGATAGCAAATTAGCAGACAGCCATACGAAGTAAGGATATCACTTTTATCGACCGTATCAACTTTCGCTTGCTAACTGACAAGCATGGTGTCAGCGCGCATTGCAAACATGAACATGTCCCACTCGATGATCGCGGACACTTGTATTGGAAAGGCTGGCGTCAGCAAGCACGACATCAGCAGCGTGCGAAGTGACCTTTGTGTTGTCTATCGCTTCAACGCAAGCTGTCAACACACGGCACGCACAAAGGTATGAGCCGTCGACGCACCTAGACAAAACGGGTGAATCTCCGCATGGCTGCCATGGGCTGTTTTCGAGCAGACGCTCTTCAGGAACACCTTAGACTTGTGTCAAGCAAAGGATCAGGCAGGATTCTGTAAAGGCTACTCAACAATAGACCATATTCACACTATCAGTCAGGTGATAGAAAAATGTGCGGAATAGAATCACCCCTTATATATAGTTTTCATCGATTACGAGAAAGCGTTTGATACTGTCGAAACCTCAGCAGTCATTGAGGCATTACCGAATCAGGGTGTAGACGAGCCGTATGTAAAAATACTGAAAGATATCTATATCGGCTCCACAGCCACCGTAGTCCTCCATAAAGAAAGCAACAAAATCCCAATAAAGAAAGGCGTCAGGCACGGAGGTACGATCTCTCCAATGCTATTGACAGCGTGGTTACAGGAGGTATTCACAGATCTGGATTGGGAAGAATTGGGGATAAGAGTTAATGGAGAATACCTTAGTAACTTGCGATTCGCTTATGATATTGCCTTGCTTAGTAACTCAGGGGACCGATTGCAATGCATGCTCACTGACCTGGCGAGGCAAAGCAGAAGAGTGGGTCTAAAAATTAATCTACAAAAAACTAAAGTAGTGTTTAACAGTCTCGGAAGAGAACAGCAATTTACAGTAGGCAGCGAGGCACTGGAAGTACGTGGTAAGGGAATACATCTACTTAGGGCGGGTAGTGACGGCGGATCCGGATCATGAGACGGAAATAATCAGAAGAACAAGAATGGGCTGGGGTGCGTTCGGCAGGCATTCTGAGATCATGAACAGCAGGTTGCCATTATCCCTCAAGAGAAAAGTGTATAACAGCTGTGTCTCACTAGTATTCACGTACGGGGCAGAAACCTGTAGGCTTACGAAAAGGGTTATACTTAAATTGAGGACGACACAACGAGCTACGGAAAGAAGAATGATAGGTGTAACGTTAAGGGATAAGAAAATAGCAGATCAGGTGAGGGAACAAATGCGAGGTAATGACATATTAGTAGAAATCAAGAAAAAGAAATGGCCATGGGCAAGACGTATAATGAGGAGGGAAGATAACCTATAGTCATTAAGGGTTACGGACTGGATTCCTAGGGAAGGGAAGCGTAGCAGAGGGTGGCAGAGAGTTAGGTGGGCGGATGAGATTAAGAAGTTTGCAAGGACAACATGGCCACAACTAGCTCATGACCGGGGTAGTTGGAGAAGTATGGGAGAGGCCTTTGCCCTGCAATGGGCGTAACGAGGCTCATGATGATGATGAGTCGCCGAAATGGACTATGTCAAAATCTACTTCGACGCTATTTCGTAACATGCAGGATCATATCCGACGTATTCATGCACATGAGGTCGTGCGGAAGGCATTACGAAATCACAACGTCGCCGTGCGCGTCCTGACGCCGTCCACGGTGCGTTTTAAACCATTCTACGAGCGCTAGCGAACTTTGTGACTTCGCTTAGTGGTTGCTTTATATTTCTTTACTATCTTTAATTTTGTTTCTAACACGGAAGTGTTTCATGCCACACACTGTGCGACAGATGCATACGCTGTGCAAAAGATGCAACGGGCAGAGCGCCCAACCATCAAGACAGATACATTGTGTGCACACGCTCGTCACGAACGCTAATATTGATACCTACGAAACTGAAGATGTTAACTAACACTCGTGCGTTCAAAATTAAAAAGTGGCGGTACCATTTTTCGACAATGCTTGCCATAATGTCGATTACGGTCGCAGCAGACGCTGTGAGACAAGTGCAACGGGCAGAGCATCCACACTTCAAGGACAGGTGCCATATTGAGACAGGAAGAGGACGTGGTACCCGTAGGCACCGCGTTCCAAATTTCATGTACTCAAGAAGTCAGCATTATTCGGTACATTGATCTTGGCGTTCTCCATTTACCCGGGTTTACTGGGTGCGGTTCAGGCCAGCGGTTCTTCCCAGACAAGGGGGCTGCTGTGGAGCAGCACAAACTGAGCTACTGCGCTCACCACACAAACAGCCATGTCGGTGTTAGAGAACTTCAGCCCGACGGACCCTGCGATTGCCTTAACGCAGAAGAGGTCAAGAGAAGAGGTGCAGCGTGACCACACGAGGGTGCGACACGAGCGGTTCTGGCTCTCGGTTCCATTAAAACGAACAAAAAACACGTGGATCGACTGGCGCAACGGCTAAGTCAGGATACCATAGACGCATGCATCATCATCAGGTACATTCTATGCACACGCCCGTCATGAGAGCACGCAGGTGTGTTAAAGTCAAGGATATATCCTCATTCTAGTAGGGCCCTGCACCTGGTGCAAGTGCGTTATTGAAATAATTGAATTTCTCGAAGTAAACCGTGTCATAAAATTGGCAAAGTAGGACTTACACCTAACCTGCAGACATGATAGCATCGGTCTGTAATTAGAATATACGAGAAAACTTAAATATGTTACGCGGGAAATCAAACATAAAGCCCGTTTTCAGGTGATTTCCTGATATAGGTATTATTCTTTTAGTCTGGGAGGGAGGTGTAGGAGCACAGACGGAAAAATTCCGACCAACTAGAGGCTAACAGCAGCGCTATAAAAACAGAGTTTGACCAGTCCCAATTCCCATTCTTTCTTTATTTTTTTTTACTGTCGTGCAGACCATGCATGAGGAAAGAAATACAAACAGCTTATATGAGGCACAGTGATAAAATAAAAACAAAGTTAGATATTGATGTTCTATATAGAGACGATAAATTGTGTTGGGATGCACCTGCAATAAAAATTCTGCTTCTAATGCATCACTAAAAATTATTATACAGCCAAATTACTATACAACACTACAATACTAGGGCACAAGTATTGTAACAAAAGAGAAACCTTAACCTAAACACGATAGCGGAAACTAACACACAATTGCCGTAATATGCTGCAGCAAGTGCTTATGCAATATAATCTTTGGTAAGGTGCGTAATCCTTCCTCTGTTCACTTGTCTTCAGAATATGTGTTGTCCTGTTCACCCCTCTTGCATTTTTCTCTAAACCTGCTTTTGTCCCAGTTAATGGAGAGCTTTAGTACTGCGCGATGACGATACGTATGCAGCACGCAAGCGCTTTGCGGAACGTAGGAGCGCGCGTCATGTGAGGGCTTTTAATACTGCGAAATGCCTACGTACGTAAGCGGGCGAGCGTTGTTAGACGCCGGGCGTGTCGGACCGCGTTGGTCGCGTCCGGCAGTGCATGGAACCATCGGTCGAACTATAGACGCTGTTGATATTGCCAACGTGATGTAACGTGTGGATGCGTTCCTGCTACGTCGAACTATGTTTAGGCCTTTAAGAGACTCTACTTTTAATACGGATGCAATACACGAATCATATCGAGGAAAATAAAAACCGCGTACTCGCTTACTCATCTATGGTAGAGTGTATAAGCGCGACTGAACGAGGACGCAGAAAGAAACAGATGCACAGACACAGCGCTGTGTCTGTGCATCTGTTTCTTTCTACGTACTCGTTCAGTCGCGCTTATACACTCTACCATGGATTCTAACCAACTATAGCCCGCCAACGTGTTTTAACCAACGCTTACTCATGCTGGCACGGTCATTTGCGACGATCTGCGCCAACAGGAGGTCGAGCCTTTCGCGCAAGCAGTGCACACTGAACACTGTCTCAAAAACAAAGTCCCTATTTTTGCTCTGCTTTCCCACCGTGCACGATCCAGGAACGGCATCTGCGCGTTCACTTCACGCAGCAAAGCCAAATCGTAGGCCATTGAAAAGTACAGCCTTTCACGCCACCATTTCATAGAATAAAGAACCACCATTTTGTGAAACTCCTTTGTCTCGTGCTCTCCCGAACAAACGAGAACCACGAGAGCAGCACCCAAGACTCCCTACGTATGCATGCAAGAATCGGATGCGTGCGCACGCGGCGGCCGCTTACGCATCCCGTGCCGTTCGAGTTGCGTTGTGCACATGCGCAGTTTGCACAACGTAGCGATCTTACGTACGCAGCGTACGCAGTACTAACGCTGTCTAATCGGGAGCCACAATATGTTTCCGCACGAGAGCAGCGCGCCGCCCGTGGTGCAGCAGGTGCTGCCCCAGCGCTCCTCTGGCGACCTGGCACAGAGCCAGGCGCGCGCAGCACCCGAGGGCTGCTCGCCAACGACGTTTCGATTGATGAAACGCACCGAGGCGTCGCGCGCCCAGCCAGCGAAACAGTTCAAAACTTTTCCTGGCAGAATGCGGTGGAAAAGCAGTCTGTCGAGCGATCAATTTCAACTCTCGGTGACCGACAAACCCTGCTCTTAGCGCATGCTCCTACGCCTTTTCACCTTTGTATAGCGTCTTCTGGTTTGCAGCCTGGTCCAAGGAGTCTCCTCAGCAGTACCTCGATAATAAACAAACTTGCCTCGACGCCCCCGGCAGTATCCCTTCGGAACACACACACAAAAAAAAACGAAAACGTGTGGCGTGTGATGAGGCAATACAAGTACCAGGAGCACCAAAGTGCGAACGCCTGTCCTACTCGGCACGCTCATATTTCGCAATTTAACGAAACAGGAAGAAATTTTCACGAACATTTTAAAAAGTTTAATGAAAGATTACGCAAATATTTCTAGAAAAAATGCACTAAAAATTATGTGAGTCCTAGGTACTGTGGAATGAATGCAGCCATACATGTTTCGAATTTCGATCACGATACTTGTGTGCTAATGTTGTGCGTGATCTCCACAGATTTAGCAAAGAAAAAGAAACATGAGGAATGAACAGCAGCGGGAGGCAGGAGGTCCAGATGAAAAGGTTATCGAAGGAAAGCATTGCAATTTATGCACGAAGGAACAGTGACAGTACCCAATTATTTATTTGCTTGCTGGATTTTTTACTGGTTCGCTTTCTTGTGTTGATTTGTATGTTTGTTTGTATCACTGTGTGTTACTTAACTCTAGCAAGTAAAATGTTACAATCATTGGAAGCAACGTGGAATTAGTTCAGAACGCTACTTCACGGATAAAGTGAAATAGAGAGTGAAGAGTGAAATTGGACCAGTCTTGTATCGGCGTATCTGCTGCCACTGTGTTGGTGATAATTAGCGACCACTTGATAGGCAAATGTCTCGTCCTTCCCGCGCGTCAGGGCCGCACCCTGTTTGTATATAAATGAGCATGCATTGCACGTAAAGAACTTGTTTGACACTGACTTTGTTTTGGTGCTGCGCCTATATAAATACCTATTTATTTCCTGAGTGCCTATATATGCCTATTTTTGCTCTTAGCCCCTGAAAAATGCTTTTTTTTTTTGTAGTGCCTGTTCTGTTGCGAAGGTACATTCATCTTTCCACAATACCAAGCAGCATTGGCAGATGCTGTTGCTAAAGACAACGCCTTTATATTATCACCTAGCAAATAAGGGCTTCTGTTGTGATGCCTGTTGTTCTTTTGAGGGTCTCCGACTATCTGCCTGACACTAGTTATCAATACGTGAGGCGAAACGTCTGCTTCTTCAGCAACGGATGGGCACGCAACTCCATGTGACGCTGCAGGCGGGGATTCGAGAGAAAAGTGGGCAGCAAATTGACAGATGTGTACTGCTGGCTGGGAAAGAGTGCTAACTGTAGAGCATGCTGCACGCATTTCGAGCGGAAGCACGCCAAGTTGGCTGTAACTATTATGTACTCTAGCTCTACCGTGTCCTATTACAGCGCATCCACTTTTGCATGATTGTACGGAGATGACCAGCCTATGGCGTTTCCTGAAAGCAGTAAGCTCTGGCGCTCGCGCAGCTTTCTTTATTTAAATGAGCGTATGTAAGTATGTACACCGTGCTGTCTGCTGGTAATTGACTAAGAAACTTTCCGAAGAATAAAGTTGCATCAATATAGAAAAAGCACTTACGCAACAGTTCTTGGGAACAGTTCACGAGTCGTGACACAGCTACGACACGAGAAGGCAAGTTGAGTGCACACGATGTGTATGCGTGCTAATAATCTCTCTATTATAGTCTGCTACAATATAGCTTGTGTTGAACAAGAAACATATTTGTTTTTCCGCTCAAAGAAACTTCCGATGTCCTCACATCGAAACACTCAAGAATCCCACTAAGCGTGATAAAAAGAAAAAAGATGAAAAGTGAATGCAAATATGATTCATTTACCTCGGTCGATATTGAGTGCTTGTTTTCATGCTATACAAGCTTATTGCGAGTGAGAAGAGGCATAATGTGGAACTTCAAAACATAGAAATGATAATAACGT
The DNA here is from genome assembly GCF_023375885.2 of Dermacentor andersoni. Taxonomy (NCBI): domain Eukaryota; kingdom Metazoa; phylum Arthropoda; class Arachnida; order Ixodida; family Ixodidae; genus Dermacentor; species Dermacentor andersoni. The sequence goes on from NC_092814.1 coordinate 18,525,973, forward strand.
GCTACTGCGATAGGTTTTAAAAAGGTGTCTAAAGGCACAGTATCGAACGTTTTTTTTTTCCTTACTCGAACATTTGTTGGTTTCAATTATTAGGCACTATTTTGAAATTTTCTAATTAACGGTTTAGCGTAATTCCTGGTGTATTTTGTGTTTTTCGTCCTAGCTCCAATAGATATGATTGCGAGCAGGAAAGTGTGGCTAATAAATATACACTACCTGCTCATTGTGTCATAACATATGTATTAAACATTTCGGTTTCAATAGATGGTTTGACAAAAAGCGAGCTCTCGTGGGCCCAAGAAAGCCCTGGGAGTCGATGGCATGCCGAGTGGAGTGCGGGTCGCTGGGCCCGACGTTCACCAAGGAAGAGTGGGACGCGCTCCTGCGAAGTCCTGTCTTTGAGGATCAAATGCTGGCCGTCCAGCGCGCCCGCGATCGGGCCGGCAGACTAGATCTGTCAGTCCCGTCGTGGGATTAGCCGGGTGCGCGTTTTATCGCGCTTTGCTGGACCAAATAAAAGTTTATTCACTCACTCACTCACTCACTCACTCGGCAATGAATATTGAATACAGAAACAAAGTTGCGGTTTGTGAACAATCTATAGTGCGAATTGCGGCCCCTATGATACCTAAAATGAGGCTATAAGTGCCTATTTTAGGCGCCTCAAGCACGCAACTTTAGTTACTAAATTCGGGCCTCTCTAGCAGAGTCTGACGACATTAAAGCTGAGAAATTAACACCTGCATCGGTGCGCCGCAGGATGTAAATATTCTTGGTCACACAAACAGATGCGAGGCCACCGCTAGCACAATGCCAACGCAAATAGAAAATAAAACTCTGAATATATAAATAAGGTCTGACACTGGTTCTGTAAACAGGAATGCCAGTCCACGACGGTGAATGGGTCAAACAGGAAACACGCATCAGCGCACCTCGCTCGCTTGACATCCGTGACTGAAGTCACGCCGACTTTTAAAATGAAATACCTACGCGCTGCATAGTTCCGAGTAGCATTCAGACTCCGTGAAAAACAAGCGATTGTCCTGCGAACGAGATGCGATTCAAACCAGTGTTACCCGAGGGTAGATTTTTTGCTGGCTTTGTGTACCTTTCTTGTGTATCCACGAGTAATCTACAAGTATAATATCAGCGGGATGCCTATACTTAACCGACTGGCCGGAATAACAAAGAACCACATAACCACGCGACGATTCCTTCTGGGCTATATGTAGAAGCGCGGCGATGGCGGCGTTGCGGAAGTGCCGCCACCAAGCGAAATCTTTCACGGGCGCGGAATCGACGGGCCCGTCACGACTCGCCGCCTGCCGGCGCCATGCAGGAGACATTTGCATGAGCCGTCAGCAACTCTCGAGACCAACGGCGGCAAAGGCCATTATCGCTGTGAACTCCAGTTGAACGGCGCTCCCGTCTCGCATGGCGCCCACGCACAAAGGCACGTGAGCGCTGTCTTTTTTTATGCAAGATTGAACTGAGAGGCAAACTTGTTTTTCAAGCTCAACTTCAGAGCGATATTCTTTGTTTGCTTTTTTTTAAAAAATCTCTCGGAAGATGCGATATGCTGTGAATATATTATGTTGGAAGCCAAGAGTATGTGCGGCAGCACAAACGAATGCCACTATTGAACCTGGTTTGTTCTTCTTCTGCGCTATACAATCCTCCATTCATAAAGATTCTATGCAAAGCATCTGCTTCGCATGGATGCTCGCAGAGTGGCCTTGATTTGCGCACAAATATCACAAAACGCTCAAATATTTTTATACCGCATTGGAAATACCTGAGGTGTTCCTTGTCGATATGACGTCTATGCTTCATTGCAAGTCATATCTCCAACGTGATTACATTTCTCCTCGAGCTCCCTAAGCTCATTAAAATAAGTGTGCGCATTCTTCCGTGCTCGCAGACCTCACACGCAAAGGGCAAACGGGGGCTCCTTTCTCGAACGCCCAGGAACCGAAGCATGCCCGGCACGAGACAAACATGATAGTTTGTGTAATTGGGTGCCATAGAGTGACTAGTTATCTTGCTCTGACCCCTCATCGTATAACATTTTTCTAGCTAGACAAGTCTCCTTTCGTGGCAAATGCGTGTTTGCTTCCTTGCTTCACCTCTAAGCACGTGTTGAGCGCTCACGAACCCTCGGCCAAGAAAGGTGAGTAATCAGGCGCGTAACGGCTCTGGGCAACCAAATGCCTATATATGTGTATAGGATTGAGCCGTCCTTGAGTTGCCCTTGATATAAGTTCGCCGAAGCTATGAGCCTTCCCCTGGAAATGCGCGCTCGAAATGAGCACATCCTGAGGCACCACTCCCGCACCTTTGCTGCCCCTCGGCAATCAGGACGAACAGCTGTGAATAACAGCGGTCCCAACTGGTGAGAAATGAGATGCCACTTTCGCACGCTCAGTCATTTATTGCCTTAACTTAGCTCCTCAGCTCATGGTTACACGAGTGGGTATCTCTCTTTTAATCACACATTTTTTTTCAAAACTAACTCGGAAGCCATTACGCAAGGTATTCGTGCCGGATATAAAGCCAGATGCAGGCGGAATTGAATGGCGGTGGTTTACTGGCATAAAAAAATATTAACTTCTGGAGTTTTGCATTCCAGAACCACGATCTCATTATTAGGCACGCCGTAGTGAGGGACTTCGGAATAATTTTGCTCACCGGGGGTTCTTTACGTGCGCACAATGTACGGTATACAGGCGGTTTTGAACTTCGTTCCCATCGAAATGCGGCCACCGCGGCGGGGATTTGATCCCGCGACCTCGTGCTTTGTAGCGTAACGCCAAAGCCACTTAGTCACCGTGGCGGGTGTTTAGGCGCGTGGTTGTCCCGTCGATCAGTGAAAATCTCCACTGATTTAGTTTAGGCTGTTGTGTTGCGACAGATAGGAAAAAGGTCCCGTGAAGTGCCTGCCTTTCGAATACCGCAACTTGACACAAAAAGCCAGGATGCAGCATCAACATGCCACGTAACGTTACATCGCTGTGTTTGCCGATGCTGTGTCACATCACTGTGTTTGCCACTCGGCCCCTTCCCCCTCGGAAGCGCAGAAGAGGTCGCCCACGCGGCTGGGGATGCCGTGGCCGCCTGCAACTCAGCGCATGCGCAGGGCAGTGTTGCCAGGTCGGACAAGGTGGTGTAGCCCAAAGCTAGAGAAACTGTAGCCTAAATGTAGCCAAGTACAAAAGAGAGCAAAACAAATTTGTAGCCAATATAGCTATTTTAATTTGTATATCCGTTTGCCCATTAGACTGCGGTAATCCCTTTTTGCACAACCCGTCGTAAGAAAAAGTCCGTGACGTTGCGATGGTCGACCCTTGACATCCACTACAGCAACATAGTGCGTGTACATAGAACACCTTTTTGGTGGCTCCGGAAACTCAAGTTCCAATGAATCGCTGCTGAGGGAGAACCTGTCGAAATGAATATCGAATGTAAGCACGAACAAAAAACTTGGAGGACGCTTAAAGCCACTGAAAACTGGCCAGAATGTTTTGTAAGACGTTGATGGAAATGAAATGATCATGATTTCTAGTGATAAAACCAGGCACGCTGTTCGCAATTGAAGTAGGGATTATAACTTTAAATTGGCAAAGAAAATGTCAAACGCCAGTAAGTGGTGAGGTCTGGCAATGATATATTGGTACTTCGGATGTAGTCTATGAGATTACTGTAAGTAAGTCGGCTGTTATGAAGTACAACATAATTATTGCTTAAAATTGCAGTTGCTATAATATTAGACACTTGCGCATTATTCTGTGCTTCGGAAATCAAAAGCGCACGCATGGCTACGCCAAACGCTCAACTGCGTGTCACGTGTAAAATCGTCGTTCCGTTTTCAATCCGATTGGTTTCACTTTGACAGTTTAACTCTTTCTCTACCGCGCCCATTGAACATTGTTATCCCGCTAACGATAGTTTGAAATGCCGCTTTCGAGACCTTCCGCGCCGCTCACGGACAAATTGCGCCATTGGACTCGAACGACGAGAACCACATTTATGTTTTCTAAGCAGTTAGATTTTTTTCTCGGCAGGCGGTAATTTTTTAATGCGCTCCGAAGTTTCGCGTTTGCCGCGATCGTCAAAGTATAAAGCAAAGGTGGCCACCTCCGGGAGCGGTGCGTGCGCTTCGAAAGATCGCGGATGTCGCGATTCTCGTGAGTCGGCGGCTGATTTTATCGGTGGATGTAGCAGCAGCGAGTGTCAGGATGCTGCCGTCGGACTCTGATAGCGAGGACGGCACAGAACAGCCCGGAACATGCGCGGCCGCAGCCCGGCACGCCCTGCTGTAGTGCTCGCAGTTAAATCTGTGTAGTCGGATGCCTGTTCAATGAAAATTTTTATTTTTTAGTGCCCATTAGACTGTAATACATTTTGTACATCTCATAATTTGTGCTACATAATTTTCTTAGTATATACGAGCCTGTCCTTACAAACTTTGTTCAATTTTATCCCACAATCTTTGTTCTGGCAATTAGTCTTTTTTTAGGACATAAATCTCGTTAATAAAACCTTAATGCGTGAAAAGTGCATTCATTCTGCTTGTTGTTTATGTATTACTTAAAACATTTAGTGCAGCATTTCCTTCAGAAAAAGAATCTGGCGTAACCTACAAAATACACCTACTTTCCCCATGGTAGGGAAAGATTTAAATACCAAAGCAGCTGAACAGGAAAAAAATGAAAACACGTAGCTATTACCGCAAAAATCGTTAACACTTCGGAAAACATGATTCGCAGGAACGTTGAATTGCTAGGCAAAATACTTTGTCGCAGTTACGGCCGCGCTTAATTGTCGTCTACTCCCACTAATGCTGGCGTATAATCACTACCGCGCTCACCAACACCGCTTTCGGCAAGCTTTCAGTGAACGACTACATCCTCACTGCAGATACAAAATTCTGATAAAAAATGCTTCATGGCGTGTTCCGCGTTACCACTTCTTGATTAGACACTCTGACCGGTAAGCTTTCCATTGCATTAAAATATAGGTACCATAAAAATTGCTTTTCAGTCCGTTTAATCTTCACCTTTAAGAGTGGAACGGAAGAGCATTCAAAGATCCCTGGCTGCTTCCCACGCTTCCCGGCAACTGCAGCTTATGTGATCATAATGTTTACCTGCAAACGCTGGAGGCGACCGATATGCGCGAAGGCGAACTTTTTGGTTCTTTTTGTTATCGCACCCTCACGGCAGGCGCCGGCGCTGCCGCGGAGGCGAGTGCCATCTGGATGGTGTTGCAAGGGACCGAGCGGGGCACGCCGCTCCTACTTGGCAGTAACCGCTTGTCCTCGTTTTTTCCTGTGTCCCCTATGCCGCTTAGCACTGTACCAGTCTCATGGAAAACCGACTAGCCCAAGCCATCACCCTCCTAATAAGACGTCGAACGGCAGCTCGTAAAATGGTTTGTGTTCGAGGTTCCGCGTAGTAAACATATGTTTTTTCGTATATTCAAGTTACATTTCGACGCTACCATGTCTGCAGGTTGAGTGTAAGTCGTACTTTACGAATTTTCTGACGAATTTCACTTTGAGAAATTCTATTATTTTATAACGCATAAGCGCTAGCCGAAGGGCCTACGTGGTTCGGGATCATTTTTCTCACACATACAACGGTGCCGACGCCGGCTTTTCTGTGACACGGGGCCGCTAACGCTATCGCGTTAAAGTTCATCTCGCACGCAAAGGAAAATGGCAATAAAGCTTACCGTGAGAAACGCGGGGTAGGTCCAAAGCTGTGCCCAGCGCCATAGTTCAACCAGACGCCTTCGCTATGGACACACTGGAGCTTGTCATCTACCCGTGTTTTCCTTCTCTCATGCTGGCGCCACGATTGCCCGACTCCACTGCTCTCCGTATCTGAGCATAACCATGTTAGTACAGTGTACTGTCAAATACCCTCCACTCCCAGGCTCATCCTGATGCCCGGTGATCGGGTGTCGGGATAAGACGAAGATGAGACGACGTTGCTGGCGTAAATGTTAGCATGGTGAAGCGCGGTGTAAATTTAAGTGCGTCAAGGTTAAAAGCCATCGGCTCAGAGAACGATGCACTTGGGGGGTGGGGGGGCATTTCGCGCACACACGCACAGCCGCGCCGTCGGCTCAGCCAGTTGAAACATAGCCTTCGAGATTTGTTTCTCCTCGATGAGAGTCAGCTCTGGAGCGAGGATTAAGGTGCCACTTAAAGCCGAAATAAAGCCAAGTCACAGATTTTCAGTAGCCCAAATATAGCCACGTAGCCAACTTTCCCAAGTCGACGCCAAAAATTTTTTTCTGTAGCCCAATTTGGATATACATAGCCAAACCTGGCAACACTGGAGCAAGGCGCCTCCCCTCTGCTTCTCCTACGCTTTCCGCCTCATTCTTTGGCTGTAGCCTTCGCCTCCGCTTGCCTCCTCACGTTGTCTTCGCTCTCGCGTTTGCAATAGTTTACTTTTTATTGCGTTAGCAATTATAGGGACACTCCAGTTGCATTTCTGCCGTCGCCGTCACCGTGACGTTCCGTATAAGGTCCAAGGGCTGTAGCACCGTCGCCCCGCGCTGCATGTGCGAATGAAAGCGTGCGAGGGGAGTCGACAATCACCGCTCAATCTCGCCCACGCGAAAGGGAGGATAGCGGGAAGGTGGCGCGCCGTTTTCCGTTGCGCGTGGGGCAACCAACGCTGCCAGGCACCGCGGCAGGAAGGGGGGCATTTTACTCCGGCTGCACTCCTATGTGGACGCTGCGCCCGGTCGCGCGGTCGTATCTTCACAGCGATCTGCGTTGAGGGCAGAGTCTAGGCGCTCAGTGTCGCCATGGATGACACGCCGGCTGGGCCGTGTGTGCTTGCGCTTCAGCGCAAGTGAGAAGCTGAATCCAATCGTCCAGTAGATGTAGCTGGACGGCAGGCTGCAAAATCTCAAGCAACGGCAAAGTTGCCTGCTGAAACACCTGAGCAAAGGGAGGTCAGATTAGCACGTTATGAGGAGCTTACCAAGCGCGGAAGCGTGCCAAGATCGAAGCTACTGCAACCGCCACCGTCGTTCAGCAACACGAAGAACAACAAGGAGAAGGAGAAGAAGCCGTGGGTACAAGCAACGACACCCACAACGAACGTTTGACGAACCACACTCTTTAGCTGGCGGCAAGCTCGACTGCGATGGCTAGGTTTCACCGCGACTTCACGGACAACTCGTTCGGCAGCGTGTGTAACGTATGTGAAAGGCTGTGATCCAAGTTTAAGGAAACACTCTGTTCATAGCCTTTACAAAACCAAGCCAAACAGGCCTTTCGCTCGTGGTAACTAAGTTTACAAGAATTAAACCTCAGCCAATTTTTATGCATGACTCGCCGAAGCTTGCAGCTTAATCGCTGGTGCACACGTGCCTTCCGGAAATTACGACACAATTCGCGTCCCGCATATAATCAGATTGCACAGTGTTCATTGACAACAGACAACGGATAGAACCACCGCAAATATTCGAGAAACGTCCAATACATGCAGCCGCGTTCTGCGCTCAGCGATATCCTTTAACATTTGTTTGAGTTAGAGCGGTCGGAGAAAGATAAACAACAAGTACACGTGTCAATGCCCCCTTTTAAATAAAGCTACAGAAATTCAGGTAATTATCTCCTAATGCGTAGCATTACTTGCCTCGGCTCGTACTTTTCTTTCCCTATGTTTAGCTTAGTTTATGCTTGCTCATTCATCACCCCGAATATTCAGGTAGGCCCACTCCCCATATCACCTCAAAGTTTCGGTTTACCCACTCCCAAATTTGAACTTCGCCCTCCACAACCCCATGCGTTTTCAATGTAGCAGTATCTATTCCTATGGAAAAGTGTCGCTCTCTGGGTTACAGACACGACTTTGCTACCAAACTTGCTCGTCAGCGAATGCTACGCAATAAAAGCATCATACCGATGCTGCAAACTAGCGCAGGAGCGAAGAAACAAAAGTACACGTAGCTCGTCAGCGGGAGTAGAAAGGCTTAAGACTCATCACGTGGACTACTTCAGGTCATGCGCGGCGCCACTGTGAAGACGAAATGCCGTCTTAGACGACCTCATAGTCCAGTGCGCTAATACGCCGGAGAAATGGCGTCGCAAAAGTTTCTAAGTTCTCGTCAGCGTATCAGGGTCCAAACACGGACACAGCCACCGGGCTTGGATTCCACGTAGCATCGTCGAAGATTGTAGTGTCGGCTGTCTGTCTTTTACTGGTTCGTGATGCGCTGGCGGGCAAGTTCTGCTTCTTCAGCGCGTTGCAGATAGGTGGAAACGTCGGCTTCTCTTCGTCGGTAAAGTGTGGCAGCATGATGTCGAGAGTCGATGCCGCATTCCTTCCATAAACCAGCTTGAACGACGTGATCTGCGTTGTTTCTTGCACCGCCGTGCAGCAAGCGAAAGTTACGTAGGGAAGGACCGCATCCTATATGTGTTGTGTTCGACGTCGATGTACATGGATAACATGTAAATGGCCTAGGGACAACGTCGGTGTTGCCTTCCAAGTCCTCAACGAGGCTTTTCAGTTCCGGGGCTGCTCGTTGCTGTTCAGTGAAGGGGAGGATCTTCGTCAGTTCGACGTACAGCAAACGCCCCTCCATCGGTTGCTGCTTTTAGTTTTCCGGTTATGCGCTTGCAGACCGGCCCAGGGCTCGGCCAGCGTACGGTCGGCGTTGCGGGGACAGATAGTGGTCTGGTGACGGTGAACGCGAGGGTCGTCGAGGGCTCCATTCAGTGGCGGCGAGGTAGTCAGCGATGTCACTTGGGCGTTCCTCTTGCTGCGGGCGCGTTGACGGCGAACCCTGGCAGTCCCATCTCGCGGTAAGGACATCGGCCGGCAGATGTGGCCGGCTTCTCCGCAGTGGTAACAAAGCGGACGGTGGCCCGGAGCGCGCTATACGTCTGTCTTCCTTTGGGGCGTGGTCGGGGCTGTAGGAATCGCACCGCTGGCACGAGTTGTTGGGGTCTCGGTGCTGACGCCCGTTATTGCCAATGGGTCGCAAGCCCCAAGGGTAGCGTTGGCCTGGCGGCCTGGGGCACTGGAAGCATCCGAAGGTCCCGGCAAAGCAAGAGAAGACTGGTAACAGAACAACTTGTTTATTCTAACATAGCAAAAGAGCGGCCGGTCAGTTCGACCGAAGTGGAGAGACGGGAGAGCACGTAACTCAACAGTACAAATCGGAGCCTCTCTCCTGGCGTCCGGGGGCAGCTGCTCTTATACTCTCGGCGTCGCGGTCCAAAAGGGAAGGTCACGGGATGAAGGTCACGGGATGAAGGTCACGGGACGGCGGAGCATGAGCCCACGACGGCGCGCACGGTCGAGCCGAGAGACCTGCTGAACCGAGTGCAGTGACGCATCGCCAACCCGCCCACACGACGGCGCGAACGGTTGAGCCGAGAGACCTCCAGGCTCCTCATTCGGGGAACTCCGCTCCCCGGCTGCCGCGCTTTGACAAGCGAGGGCACACACACACACACGCACACACGAAGACACGTGGCACTGAAACACGCCTGGACACGCTTGGCGGGGAGGCGTCGCGGCGGCGTCGAACGGGCCAAAATGTCCGCCGCTTTGAACGAAGCCCCGGCGTCCGTTGCATCCGCGCCGGCATTACCGCGCGTTGTAGGCGAAACGTAACAGACCGCCCCGCCGGGGGAAGGAGATCCCGATGGTCAGGGGACTGCATCCGCTGTCCGGAGGGATGTCGCTCGATGATGCTCATAACCGAAGTCGGGCGTCCTTTGGCGTTTCTTGAGCGCAGCGCACAGAGAAGGCCTCGTTCTCACGTTCAGGTGCACACAGGACACTGCAAAGTGACTTCGGGAGAGTTGACATTTTTGTTCTCGTTTCCGGCAAGCGTTAGAACCACGCCTGAAAGTCAACCGCTCAGTCAGCAAGCACGGCACAAACCTCACTAAGCCCTGCCAGGCTCTTTCCCCTTTTATACTGCTGCCTAGTTCCTTACAGTAGTTTAGCAGCACTCAGAACGCGTCCACAAATCGGAAAATTGCACTAGAAAGCACATCATCACTTTGAAACACTATACAAAAGCAATAGGTTAAAAAAAATCCTGCCTCAGGAAGAAAAACATCAGTAACAAGCAATTTTGAGGCTGATTCCCACGTTAGGGGCTTCGACTTAAGCCATCGGCGTTACCGTTGAGACTCCCCTTTTTGTAACGCACCTCAAAGGAATATTGTTGCAAAGCGAGGCTCCAGCGCAGGAGGCGGCCATTTTTGGGAGAGATGGTCTGCAGCCATTGGAGAGGGCAGTGATCCGTTTCAATGATAAACCTCGAGCCGGCTAGGTAACATGACAATTTCTGAACGGCCCACACGATACACGCACACTCTTTCTCGGTGGCGCTATACGCCTGCTCACGACTGGTCAGCTTACGACTAGCATACAGGACGGGGTGTTCTACTTCTCCATTTTCCCGTTGGCACAGTACAACGCCCATGCCTCGCTCACTAGCATCACACTGAACAACGAACCCTTTTGTGTAGTCGGGCGATCGTAGCACAGGCTGGCTTGTTAGGGCGCTCTTTAGGGCGCTAAAAGCTCTTTCCTTCGTCTCATCCCAGACGACTGTTTGCGGCTCTGTCTTTCTTAGAGCATCCGTCAAGGGAGCCGCGATATCAGAGTACCTGGGGATGTACCTCTGATAGTAGCCGGCGACACCTAAGAACGACCGAATATCGGTCTTCGTGCGCGGTTGCGGGAAGTCTCGCACAGCGGCCACCTTTATTTCAGAGGGGCGGCGACGACCCCGACCAATCACGTGTCCGAGGTAGACAACCTCGGCCTGTGCTAACTGGCACTTGGGAGCCTTGACTGTCAAGCCCGCATCGCGCAGGCGGGTTAGCACTGCCCGCAAGTGCGCCATATGCTCAGGCCAGGATGCGGAGAATATCGCTACGTCGTCTAGATACGGTAAAGCGAATTCTTGCTGTCCCCGCAACACTTTATCCATGAGGCTTGAAAAGCAGTATGGCGCGTCCTTCAAACCAAAACTCAAAACTTTAGGACGGAATGTCCCCATTGGTGAAATGAACGCCGCATACCTACTAGCCTCTTCTGTAAGTGGAACCTGCCAATAACCCCTGACAAGATCTAGGGTGGAAATAAACTGAGCGCTACTCACTCTCTCAAGGCGCTCCTCGATGTTAGGGATCGGATAAATTTGATCCTTAGTGATGGAATTAAGCCTGCGGTAGTCGACGCAAGGACGAGGTTCCTTGCCCGGTACCTCAACTAAAATCAAAGGGGAGGTATAATCACTCTCACCCGCTTCAATAACACCGAGCTGTAGCATTTTCTTTACCTCAGCCTCCATAATATCGCTCTGGCGGGGTGACACCCGGTACGCCTTGGATCGTACTGGCTCTGGGGAGGTAAGTTCTATGTCATGAGTAAGGACAGAAGTCCTACCAGGCCTCTCAGAGAACAGACCTTGAAACTCTTGTAAGAGCTGGTGTAGTTCGGTTTTCTGCTCAGGCGACAGCGATGCTTTACTTATTAAGTCACTAATGACTTGATCGGTGTCTTTCCTGTTCGTCACTGAGCCTAGTCCCGGAAGCTCGACCGGAAGCTCTTCGGGCACGTTTACCATCATGCACACCACTGCTTCCCGTTGCTTATAGGGTTTGAGCAGATTACAGTGGTAAACTTGCTGTGCTTTCCGCTTTCCTGGCAGACTCACCACGTAGTTAACGTCCGACAGTTTTTGAACAATCCGTGCTGGGCCCTCCCACTGCACGTCGAGTTTGTTCTTTAGCGATGTGCGCAATATCATGACCTCATCGCCCACCTCAAAACGACGGGCCCTGGCTGTCCGATCATAATAAACCTTGGCCCTCTGCTGGGCCTCTGCCATTGCTTCACCTGACAACTCCTGTGCCCTTCTTAAGCGTTCGAGGAGCTTAAGCACGTACTCTACCACGACTGGGTCGTCGCCCCTGCCTTCCCATGATTCTCGAAGCATGCGAAGCGGAGATCGCAGCGAGCGACCGTACACCAGCTCAGCTGGCGAGAACCCCGTAGCCGCATGCGGCGCGGTTCTTAAAGCAAACATCACTCCAGGCAGACACAGCTCCCAGTCAGTTTGATGTTCAAAACACAATGCTCTCAACACGCGCTTCATGACGGCGTGGAGCTTCTCAACGGAATTCGACTGGGGGTGGTGCACTGAGCTGTGTAACAGCCTTACCCCGCACCTTTCGAGAAAGGCTGTCGTCAAAGCGCTAGTAAACACTGTACCCTGATCTGACTGGATTTCTGCAGGAAAACCAACTCGCGCAAATATGGACAGTAGTGCATTGACTATCTCAACTGAGCTGAGTTCTTTAAGCGGCACTGCTTCAGGGAACTTTGTCGCTGGGCAGATCACAGTCAAAATGTGTCGGTACCCCGTGGCTGTTACCGGCAGAGGTCCCACTGTATCAATAACGAGCCGTCTAAAAGGCTCCGTAATGATAGGTACCAACTTCAACGGTGCCCTCGATTTGTCCCCTGGCTTGCCCACCCGCTGACAGGTGTCGCATGTCTTCACAAAGTGGTCTGCGTCCCGAAAACACCCTGGCCAATAGTACTCCTGCAAGAGACGGTCCTTAGTTTTCTTAACTCCTAGGTGTCCGGACCACGAACCCCCATGCGACAAGCGCAACAGATCCTGACGATAGCATTGAGGCACGATCAGCTGATCGAACTCCACTCCCCTGCGGTCTAGATACTTCCGGTACAGGACCCCACCTCTTTCCACAAAGCGAGCATTTTTTTTTGCGATACCTTCCTTGATAATGCAGCGTATGTTTTCTAGGCTGCCATCCTTCTTTTGCTCGGCTATCAAAGCCGACCGGCTGACTTTTAGCAACCTGTTAAGTCCGTCTGACGTAGGCGCGATGAGCAAATCTGGAGACAGCTCTTCTAACTTTCCCGTGTCGGGAATTTCCTCTCCAGTATCTGCTGCCTTTAACGCTACAGGCTCAATTTTATTCAGTTCGGGCGTGCTCTGAATACCAGCTTGCTGCGCCTCTGACCCTTTTTCATCGTTCAACAACGTCGGCCCCGCAACTACCGCCTTTGCAGCGAGCTCCCGAACCTTCGATCTGGTTAAGGCCTGAACGCTAGCCTCACCAAACAAAAGCCCCTTCTCGCGCAGGAGGTGATCGGACCTGTTCGAAAATAGGTACGGGTACTGGGGGGGCAGCATAGATGACACTGCGGCCTCCGTCTCAAGTGCTCCGAAAGGTCCTTCAATAAGCACTTTTGCTACCGGCAGACACACGCTATGAGCTTCCACTGCTTGCTTGATCCATGCGCACTCGCCCGTGAACATATCGGGTTCTACGTAAGAGGGGTGAACTACATCCATTGTAGCTGCGGAATCGCGAAGCACTCGGCACTCTTTCCCGTTCACGAGGAGGTCTCGCATGTAAGGCTCGAGAAGCTTCATGTTCTCGTCAGTGCTGCATATAGACAAAAACACGACTTGTGTTTTTGTTTCTGGACACTGCGCCGAAAAGTGACCCGGCTTCTGGCACGTATAACAAACGCGTGCTTGCCTCGTCTCGAACCGCTTTCTGCGTTCGGCTTCGGTTGCCGCCGTCTCCTTACGTTCGGTCGGACTGCTTTCACTCGCATCCGAACTACGTGTGTCCCCCTTTGCTCTCATGGGCGTGAACTTTGGCCTCTCAAACTTGGAGCCAAATTCACCCTTTTGACCGTCCTTAGCTCCACGAGCCCGACGCGTCACAAACTCCTCGGCTAACTCAGCGGCTCTAGCCACCGTACTAACGTCTGGCCTATCCAAGACCCAGTACCGCACGTTCTCAGGTAACCGACTATAAAACTGTTCTAGCCCGAAACACTGCAGAACTTTCTCGTGGTCACCAAACGCTTTCTCTTCTTTGAGCCACTCCTGCATGTTTGACATAAGCCTGTACGCAAACTCTGTATATGACTCACTTCTGCCTTTCTCATTTTCCCGAAACTTCCGACGGAACGCCTCCGCTGACAGCCGGTACTTTTTTAGCAGACTCGATTTCACTTTGTCGAAATCCTCTGCCTCCTCTCTCTCCAAGCGAGCGACTACGTCGGCCGCCTCGCCGGGTAGCAAAGTGAGCAAGCGCTGTGGCCACGTTTCCCGAGAGAACCCCTGCTTCTCGCACGTTCGCTCAAAGTTAACCAGGAACAAACCAATGTCCTCTCCAAGCTTAAACGGCCGCATCAGGTCAGTCATTTTGAACAATACTCGTTCTCCTGCACCGTGTGCCTGACTTCCATTACGAGCGCGTTCCATCTCTAACTCGAGACGCTTCATTTCCAAAGCGTGTTGACGGTGGCGCTCTTCTTTTTCTTTCTCTTTTTGTTCTTTAAGTTCGCGCTCATCTTTCTCTTTCTGTTCTTTAAGTTCACGCTCCTGTCTTTTTGCCGTCTCCCTCTCCTCAATGGTCTCAAGGCATTCCGACAGCTCGTCATCCTCAGCTTCTAACTCAAGAATAGCCCTTAGCAGTTCTGGTTTTCTGAGTTTGTCTGAGACATCCAGACCCAACTCTCTCGCAAGCTCCAGCAATTTCGGTTTGCGCAACGACTTCAAATCCATGGCTGCTCTGAATGCTGCTTTCTCTACTGCCTACTATTGTCTTGCCGCAAACTAACCCGGTAGCAACGACAACCACAATTACCAGCTCTGTTTCTAACACTAACAAAAGCCTGGCAAAACTCAGAAGAAGAAAGTCCCGCACTCACCAAACCTTGCAGCCAAGACTTCAGCGCAGTCGTTCCGCTGCAGGCAACCAGTCATCACACAGGGCTCGTTGCGCTGCTCCCGGATGGTCGTTGTGCTGCTCAGCATACAGTCAACCGCATCTCTTCGCTGCTGGCCTCCGTTGTCGCGATCTCACCGCTGGCAACCAGATGTTAGAATCGCACCGCTGGCACGAGTTGTTGGGGTCTCGGTGCTGACGCCCGTTATTGCCAATGGGTCGCAAGCCCCAAGGGTAGCGTTGGCCTGGCGGCCTGGGGCACTGGAAGCATCCGAAGGTCCCGGCAAAGCAAGAGAAGACTGGTAACAGAACAACTTGTTTATTCTAACATAGCAAAAGAGCGGCCGGTCAGTTCGACCGAAGTGGAGAGACGGGAGAGCACGTAACTCAACAGTACAAATCGGAGCCTCTCTCCTGGCGTCCGGGGGCAGCTGCTCTTATACTCTCGGCGTCGCGGTCCAAAAGGGAAGGTCACGGGATGAAGGTCACGGGACGGCGGAGCATGAGCCCACGACGGCGCGCACGGTCGAGCCGAGAGACCTGCTGAACCGAGTGCAGTGACGCATCGCCAACCCGCCCACACGACGGCGCGAACGGTTGAGCCGAGAGACCTCCAGGCTCCTCATTCGGGGAACTCCGCTCCCCGGCTGCCGCGCTTTGACAAGCGAGGGCACACACACACACACGCACACACGAAGACACGTGGCACTGAAACACGCCTGGACACGCTTGGCGGGGAGGCGTCGCGGCGGCGTCGAACGGGCCAAAATGTCCGCCGCTTTGAACGAAGCCCCGGCGTCCGTTGCATCCGCGCCGGCATTACCGCGCGTTGTAGGCGAAACGTAACAGGGCTGACAGGCGGGCGGGCTGAAGGCGGCGGTGGCAGAGGCTGGGGATGGAATGGCGGCGTGACAGGGCCTTGGCGCTGTCGTGGATGCGGACCCTGACGGCGAGCAACGGAGGCGTAGATCATCGCTTCAGGCTGGGGCTGTTGTCCGGCTGCACTTTGTAAACTTCCAGTTACCGCTGGATTTATTCTCTCATTACGTCAGTCATCGAAGTCACCTGAGGCTGCGGCATTAGGAACATCCTCCGCAGCTCCTTCCGCACAATTTCTTGGATAACCTCATGCAAGTAGTCGGTGTGAAGTGCTTGGACCTCATAATTTGACGTAACCATTTGGCGATCGTATTGTTTTGTGCGCATTTTCAGCGTCTTCTCGATGGCCGTGGCTTCCGATGAAAATTCGGCGATGTTCTTTGGTGGGTTGCGAACTTGTCCGGCGAAAAGTACTTACTTTAAGACCCTCATCTGCAAACGAACTTTCTTTTCTTCTGGCACGTCAGAGTCAGCATGACGAAATAAGCGGGTCATCTCTTCAGTGAAGACGGCGACGTTTTCGTTATGCAGCTGCGTTCGACGTTCTAGAAGTTCTTCAGACCTTTCTCTCAGTACGACGCTCGTAAAGACCTCAAGAAGTCTGCTGCGAAACAGGTTGGATGACTGCTGCGTTAAGGTGGACTCTCTATTCTCAAACCATGTCCGAACAGATTCATCCAAAATGACATAGGCATGGCGCAGCGTGTCCTCGCAGTGTTACCTGTTGAACGTCACGACTCTTTCGTGGGTCTCCATCAAGGTTTCTTGGTTTTCAGCCGATGATGCGTGGAAGGTCGTTGGCTGCAGCAGGACAGGCAACGCTGAAAATGTCATCCTACCTACTGACTTGGTGTTGGTCCTTCTGGGAGCAGCCTGTAATCCGGCGGCAGGTTTTGTAGCCTGTGGCTAGCTCGATGGTCCACGGCCACGTTGGTAGTGTGTTTTCGGTTCGGACTTGTTTTACGCTTTTGCAGAGGCGTCCAGTACTGAACACAAAGCACCTACACCAGATGCCACGTTGTAGTGACGTTAAAGAGCACAGTAGTGAGAACTGTGAATCAGAAAACTAACTCTTTATTGAGCGAACCTGTGTGCAGAAAAAAAATTGGACGACGCTGAAGCTTCGCCTTTAAGAGTCGAACGTGATAACGTTCAAAGATCCTTGACTGCCTCTCATGCTTCCCGGGAACTGCAGCTTATGCAACCGTAATGCTTATCAGGAAACGCTGGCGCCGAACACTATGCACGAAAGCGAGATTTCTGGTTTCGGCGTCTTGCGTGGGCCGCAATGCGGCCGAGGCGAGCGCCATTCTGGAGGTGTTGCAAGGAACCGGGCGCGCCGCTCCGTGGCCTCCAAGATATGCGGTCGCCGGTGCGCGCGAATGGCAGACGCCACGGCCAGTTTACGAATGGTAGAAATGCTGGAAAAGGGGTTTGTTTGAGCTTTCGCGTAACGTAATTATGTTTCCTTGTATATTCAAATTAAAATCCTACGCTATCATGTCTGTAGATTGTGTGTAAGTCATACTTTACAATTTTTCTGCCGTGTTTTACTTTGACAAATTAAATCACGCTCAGTAACATTGCGCTACATGTAGGGCCTGCGTGGTTTGGGTTGCATGGTTGGGAATAATTTTTGCCGAAACCATGGTCGACGCTGGACGCGGAATTTTCTGCGACACTGGCATGTTAACGATGTCGCGTTAAATTAACAATCAAGCACAACGATAGTGGCGAGCACAGTCAGCGATCGTCGAAAATCCCATCAGTGGGTCAAGCGCGTCGGCTTTTAACGCGACAGCGTTAAGGGCCCTGTGAGGCAGAAAATGTGTCGGACGTCGTTTCGGCAAAAATAATTGTGAACCACACATGCCCAACGACGCAGGCCCTCCATCTGGTGCAATGAAGTTACTGACGTAACAGAATTTCTCAAAGTAAAATACGTAAAAAATCGTAAAGTACGACCTACACACAACCTACAGACATTATAGCGTCGGATTGTTATTTTAATTTACGAGAAAACATAATTCTGGTACGCGAAAATTAAAAAAAAAACCACAAGCTGCTTTTCCAGCGTTTCTACCATTCATAGAGCGGCCGTGGCTTCCCAGATTTGCGCGCGCTAATCTGAAAGGCGCCCGGTAGCTTGCAAGACCTCCACGTGGCGCTCGTTTCCGCCATATGGTGGCCCACGCAAGAGGCCGCGTTTCAACTAGAAAGCCCGCCTTAGTGCATAGCGTTCGCCACCAGGGTTTCCAGGTAAACATTACGATTACATAAGTTCCAGTTGCTGGGAAGCGTGAGTAGCAGTCAGGGGTCTTTGAATGCTATTGCGTCCTACTCTTAATATGAAGCTTAAGCGTCCTCCAAATTTTTATTACACCAAGTCGCACGCCATGTTGCAGTTCCATAGGTGGAGGTACAAGCTAGATAGAGAAGGTTTGAGGAAGAAAAAGAAGATTAAGGAGATGTATACAAAAATGCTAGAATGGAAAAAAATCACCGACGATTACGATACTCCCTAAGGCACACACGTACGTACTCCCTCGCACACATTCCTAAAGCGCCGCTAAATCAATCTCGAGACTTGACAGCTATACTGCAGTCAACATGTTCCTATCTATTTCACTCCTTTTGGGTGGCGGTAGTTATCGGCATCTCCTGGGGTGTGAAGGCCAGTTTTCTCATCGATGGGGTGTGAAGGCCAGTTTTCTAATCGCCCGCGCGATTAACTTGAGATGCGTTCAGTTGTCGCCATGTATTGCATGGGTCATGCGCATCGCTGTTGCTTCGTTAGTTCAACCTTCTTTTATCAGACTGATGCAGGGAGCAGAAAAGGGATTCGGCTCGTAATCAGCTGGTCTCTGTGCTCGAGGAACGAGTTTCAGCTGGAGAAAACGGCAGTTGCGTGTAGCTTTTCGTTTTGCTTCATTATTTCCTCGAGTAACGGCTCGCCGAGACGCTGGCAGATCCTAGGAACGATATACCCGCGATATGGGTTAGATAAGGTGGAAAATAAAATCATGCGAAACGGCGTCCATCATCAAGCTCTGCAATAACCGTTAAACCCATAAGCAATATGACTGCAACCCGTTACCTTGTCTGGTTTTTCTCTAATTGTACAGAACTTATCGTGCAAAATTGGCAACTAGAAACAAGAGTCGCAAGGAGTTGAGAAATTGTTGAGAAAGATTGTTGAGTTGAGAAAGTTGAGAAACAGTCAAACAGGAAGAAAAATCGTAAATTAACACAGTTAACTGTTGTTTGTGAAAATATTTATGGATGAACTTATTTTTTATTTAAGAAATCACCGCCCCTTCCACTCCGTGAAGGTGGTCGAACAGCAAATCTGTGTTAGTTACACCGAGTGTTACACGATGTAAGTCAAACGTCGCAAGCAGTCTATATTGTAAATTTTTTGTTTCACCTAATCAGGCAGCTTCTTCCTCAGGAGTACGCAGTACTCGTGGTCTCCCCATAGTCGTACCTTGGATGGAATGTGCGGAACCACTAATCCAAAGCTCCCTATATTCGGTGCAAAGCGCACCACTGGACATGCGGGCGCAGCAATCGTTTTGACGATTGGTTGGATTGGCTTGAGTATTAACGCGGCTGCAGGCACTTCATGTGCAATGCTTGCCGGCAGCGACGCTCTCCTAGTATGACGTTTCCATCACTGGGCGCTGTTCGATGGCCGCAAACCGCCAGCATAACATTTGTTTCCTTCGCAGCAGGGCGGAACCAATCGCCGATAAATTCGGTGCCCATCTGTCTCAATCGCCGAAAATGGACTGTGTGACAACCGTATAAGATTCGCGTATAAGACAGCATTCTCACAGGGGGAAAGGTCACTTCAACCTCTTTCCCCCTCTCGAGCTCTTCTTTTCCTCTCTTGCTATATCACGTGGCCCTTTTTTAGCGAAGTTTCACAACGACGACACAGGGTCCTCATAGACAGCTTCTCTGTAATAAATGCCAGCGTTTCTTCAAATCACTGGCGCCCTTCTGTCTGAGAATGCCAATCGTCTGTTTTAGCTCTGGCTCCTGGTGGGATGTACGCTGAAAGGTTCTCCCATGAAAATATAATCAGCGATGTCTTCTTTGGTGGCAGGAACATGAATGCTGCCAGCACTGCAGGTGTGTGTACGGTGCCACGACTACACACTGTTGAAGACACGAGCGTTGCACGCAAATTTCAATACCAGTCTCCTGGGTTAACACAACGATCACCTTAGTGCTAAGTTCCGATTTTTCAGAGTGCCAAGTTTTGTTTGCAATTGATCAAAGACGACAGCCGAAAAATAACCTAACAAGCCCAGGTTCGAAAAAAAAGCGACGGGAAGGCAACTGAACGTGCTCTACAACGTGTGAAAATGCCCGTTAGTAAGACGCCCCCTTGAGTTAGACTTTGGTGTAGTGGTACTGTCTCCGTCTCCCACGTGTAAAGTGCGGGTAGATCCTCAATGTCGCTGCACTTCTTTAAATTGTAGAGTAGAGAAAACGTTATAAACACTCAGTTACACCATGGTCACAAGTTGACGTTGGCGTTGCGGTTTTCCACTTATGGCTACGAAGGAATCTTACGAGCAGAATATACAGACGATCGTAAACGTACGTATTAATAGATATGTACAAGTTATCAGGTGGTTATCACACCGAAATAAAACCGGAAACAGCTACTTTGTAGTTTTTGTATTGCATATACGCTCGCAGCAACGCGGCGAAATCGTGTGGCGGCAGCCGTGTCTTTTGGCTTCATGTAGCGCAAGCCAGCGAAGATAGAGGGTAGTACCGCTGCGTCTGCAACCGCCATGCGCAGTTCACTTATAAATTTCGCTCCATGTAGCACAGGCTTAGCGAGAAAAGCTGCGTAGGCAAGAGACGTGGAAGCCCACTTGGTTCAAATCAACCGGAAGTAGACATTTGCGTCACCGCTTGAAGCAGGCGGAGCATGGCGACGACAGTGCGGTGTAAAGGCTGAGGAGGAACGTCGCGACTTGAGGGGAGCGTAATGTCTGACCACTCGTACCTCTTTTATCATAGCGCGCTCACGCGAAATTCCTGTCGGAAAGCATTCCTTGAGAGGTACCCTCTGTGTCTAGGCGTACGAGAAAGCCGTTTCAGGGACCCTTTAAATAATCAAACTAGGAATGCAGCATCGATAGTAGCCTCATAACTTGAGTAACAACCATGTTTGAAGATGTCAACGCCATGTCGACGCCCGCCACGTCCTTTCAATCAGACGTGCATCATTGTTCATCGCGGCTCCTCGTCTGTTTGCCGCGCGTGTGGCAGCGGAATACAGAACGCTGGCGGTGAAAGCCTTTTAGCCTTTTTATTGCGATAGCAATTATATGGACACTCTAGGCGCATTTCTACCGTTGTCACCGCCGTCGCCGTGATGTTCTGTGTGAAGTCCAAGGGCGATAACATCGTCGCCACGCGCCATATGCTGTATGCGCGAGTGAAAGCATGCGAGGGTGAGCCGTCGATGGCGGTTCAATCTTGCGCGCGTAAGGGAGGAAAGCGGAGAGGAAGCTCGCCATCTTCCGTCATGCGCAAGGCACCGGCTGGAGGGGAGGGAGGGGGGCGTTTTACTCCGGTGGCAGCTTCGTACGGCGCGGCCGCGCAGGCCCTATCTTGAAAGCGATCTGCGATGCGGAAGTGTTCCTAATGCTGATATCTTCGTGTGCGTTGTGTTCTCGCCGCTTAGTTCGCGTTGAAGCGAGAGGCAGCACGAAGGCCAATTAGCTCGCTCCTGCAGCCGCGCTTTCTCATTCCACCGTTTTGACAGCGAGTTTCTGTGGCCATCGAGTGAGATTTGTTCATGCTCGCTTGTGGACGCATGACATCATGCTCGTTAATTTAGTTTTTTTTTTATTTGTTTCCACAAGCAATGAGGTACATGGTTGTGGCGGAAAAAACAAGGGGAAAAAAGCTGCGGAGAAGCAGCTTGACTGGCCCCAGGTTCCGTTTACAATGGCAGCAGCAGGGCAGGTGGGAAACGGTAAGGGAAAAAAAAGAGAAGAAAAAAAGAAAAGAAGAATAGAAAAAAAAGAGCAAAAACACCAAGGGCAAAAAATTACTAAGTACAACGGTACGCAGTCAAGATTGCAGGAACATATCACGCAGATTTTTTGCGGAACAAGTGAGCACATCGATATTGCATCTGGTGAGATCATTGAGTAAACTGGGCAACCAGTGGGATAACATTTGCTGACCATAGTTAGTCCGAAGTTGAGGAACACACCAAGTCTCAGGAGCTCGAGTTGTGTAGGGGGTTTCTCGTTTTGTGAGATTAGCGAGAGAGCTGAGGGTGCCAATATTTTTCGCATATCTTCTGTAGGTTGAAAACAAGCGCAGGTTTATTAGGGCAGGCAATTTAAGGGTTTTAAGCGCGCTGAGTTACCGTGCGAGTGTTTGCAAGTTGGTGCAGTCAATAAAGCTACTATCCTTACTTCATATAGCTGTCTGCTAATTTCGTATTGCAATCGATGCTTTGCCTTTCGGGCGATACTGCGACATTTTTATCAACCTTTTAGCATGCGCGACAACAATAGCCTTTACTCATAATGTTAGGCCGGTTGTGTGCCACTGAGTTATGCCACTGATTTATTGGTACGTATAAGCCGTTCAGTTTGCACCATGAAAGGAATAGGCATATCCGTGCCACTGCTGGGCCACACACTGGAACGCGTCGGAGCAGCGGTAATGAGCAAAGCGAGGGACGCAACATCTCCTATTTATTCTGTTAGTGGGCCAGCCCGGCCAACAATTGCAAAAGAGTTATGGCGCACTTTGGCGCTCGACGAACGGCGGAGGGAGCTTTTGCCGACAAATTAATTGGGTCGCGCAGCTTTTACTGCAGTTGGCGCCGATGAGAAAGAGCGGCAGCCTCGCGTGGAGTTTGCGAAGCTCTGAATCCCTCCGGTCCTTTCGGCTTTACGAACAAGCTTTTTTCTTCCTTCGGGGCAATCGCGGAAAGTGGCTAGCGGCACGCGGACTTCCAAGAAACTATTTGGCAACTTTGAACACTGGGTTGTGTAGAGTTGAGAGCACATTTTAATTGGTTTCAATGCGAAGCATTCTTCGGCTGATCCCAGGCATTTAGCTCTAAATAGATACTGTCTCGGCTATAGAATAAAATTAAATGTCAAGTGTCCGATGGTGGGATCAAACGTGGGGCTCCCAGCGCAGCAGCATCCTGCTCTAAGCGTTAGGCATGCTTGGTAGCACGAGGTTCTCTCGTGCGAACGCCAACTAACTCTTGGAGGCGACTGGCGCGTGCGTCCCGTAACTTAGCGCGACCAGGTGTTCACTCGGCCACGGACTCGCCACTGTCTCCCCCGTGCGGATCTGCGAGAATGCCAGGCTAGCTCGTTGATGTTGCCTCGTGGCAGATAGCACCTTGCAATTCTATGTCAGGCTGCGCAGTCTTCGAGAGCAGCCCGCATTCCCCAGTCCTCGTATAGGAACTATTACTACGAAAGTGTTGTGCGCTTCGGGATCGACCCAGGCTGTCGCGTTTATTCGCGGGAGTAAATGCAGAACTGACGCCATGTCGTAGCTGTCGTTTGGCTTCTGTCATCACAGACGCCATTGCTCACCTTACACGCAAACACGTTCGCCCATCCGTCAAGATGCTGCACAGTCAAATGCCTGCAAAATGCTTCGTATAGCATTGCTATCTGCAGTGCACAATTAAGGATCTGCGTAATTTATTATTTTTCCTCCAGGATTTTAAGCATGTGTTTTTTATGCTTAGGCTAGCTTGTCTATGTTGAACAACAGAGAGTTATTGTGTAATCGAAAAATACCGCTAGTGAATAGAAAAAGAACGATGGTGAATATATGGAAACGAAGGCGCGATCTATTATTGACAGGTGCGCCTAACTTTGTTAGTGTCCCAAATCATGTCCGGCTTTTGAAGAGATAGTACCAGTACTTACCCGTACAAAAAAAATTATTGAGAAGGCATTGAAATATTGTTGGTCAATGTTGAGTTTTTTATTGAGGAAATATTGAGAGTATGTTGGAGAATTGTTGGGTTGAGTGTTGAGCACTCTTGAATATTGGCCACTGAAATCGAATTGAAACACCATTGGGTACCTCAATGTTGAATAATTGTTAAGTTACCATTGAAAGTCCATTGTGCTTAGACGGCCCGTTGTGTTCGTTTTGTTGAATGGTTGTTGAGTTACCATTGATTCTGCGTTGAACTAACGTTGTGGTAGTTCTGTTGACCTGTTGTTGAGTTATTATTGCCACAGCATTGAAAAGCATATTGTTGCACACTTGAGATGCCATTGAGATTTCAGAAGTCGCCATTGAAATATGATTGACGTTTCGTTGGGCGAGTATTTTTATTCATATATTGCAATTGCTTCGCTGTTCACACTTGCATGCCCCGGTGCCTGCTCGTAACTTTCCCAAACACAAACAAAATCAAAGGAGAGACTGATCAACTTGAAGTACCTTTATTTACACTAAAGATGCGTGCACGTGAAACATTATTACAGTACATAAGGCACCATTACATCGAACCTGGAGACATAGGCTAGTACCTACAGCACTCTAGCAGTGTAAATACATATGAAAAAACCTATACATATGAATCAAATCAAAACGATCGTTGTGCTCTTCACTTTCGACTTAAGTTTATGACTAGAAGGCAAAGCGACTCAAAAGCCAGGCCTTAAGCATACCCCTGTAACAACCAACTTTGAACACATGAACACTTGGAGCTGCTTGCATGTGAATACACAAAAGACATCTGAATATGTTACATTAAAATGTTGCGCACACTAACACATCACAGGAAGAGCTACGGCTGACTGTGAGAAGGCAAAACAACCAACTTGAAACAAATGACTTCACGTAAATATATACAACCTTTAGCACACGTCTTTCACCACGATTAAAATTTAATGAAGTACCAAAGTAGACTTGCCTGAGCATTGTCTTCAAGATATAAAATAATTGGGAAACATGAAAATATATATAAAATAACATCACTCAACTTAGCTATTATTTGACGAGACAATTTAGAAAGTTGTCGGGCATGATGAACACCTGAATCGTGTTTCTGACAAGCCAGGATTGCTTTCTTCAGAAATAAACTTGTAAAGCTTTTGTGTAATGAAAGCAGCTTATCTCCCTGGCACAAGTCAAGAACAGTACACCATTTGATTATGTTAATGTGGGGTACAGAAGAGTTCCTTAGTGGCATTTGCTCAATTTAGTGAGCTCATTTTCAGGTAATCTTTCTGGACCTGCACAAAGCTAATTAAAGCACTTTTTGGGGCCTTTTTTCCTATACCCAGCAACTAAGTGCTACCTCAGTCAATAAAGAGATAAGGAAAGGCTAATACCTTGAACGATAAGAGAAAAAATAATTATTTAGCACAGAAAATTGGTAGTAACACATGGCTAACACAATTCCAAACAGCCAAATAGATGGTCACCTGCACTTTCAGTATCAAGCACCCCAGAAATAGTCATAAAGTATGAGAAAAGGTTCCAATGACTCGACAGCCAGATTGCTTAGGCAGTGAAAAACGCCAATAAATGCATATACGAAACACCAATTACCTCAATTTCGCAGATAAAATGTTATTAAAATAGCACCAGAATTTTGCTGCATAAAATACATAAAGGTTGCATAAAAATTGGGACAAAGCAGTAACTGAAAGACAGAGGGAGCTACAGCACCCATGTTGAATAATATTACAAGGAAAATGATATATATGCATATTTAAGTTTACAATTTTCGCTCCAACATATAGAAAAAGAACGCATGCACTTAGAGCATAAAAAGGTTCATGTGCCTGGAGAATGCAGCGCAGTACAAAGAAGCGTCATGAGAACAGAAAAGTAGATCTCACTACGAATCAGGCATGTGCCATGTCATGCCTTGAATGGATGAAATTCATAAATCTTACACACAAAGGAAGTTACCATCACTCTTATTGGCTTCCTCAGGGGACTCCTTGAAATTGAACTAGAAAAATGTACTCAGTGTCAAAAACATTGAGAAGATAAGACCCTATAGCGTTCTTCCTGAAATAAACAGCGCAAATAACTTCATGTATCAATTCTATGGACACTTCGCCAATTCGATGTACATTTATATTTCACAACCACCCAAACAGAGACGAGAAGGGTGAATTAAGGTAGGAACACACATGAACGCTGACTCAAGTAGAAGTTTCTTCGTGAAGACGAAGATTTTAAACACACTGGCCAACTTCACAAAGAAAAAGCCATGGATGCGCAGCATACACAGCCCGGCACAACAAAAAAGGACCTAAATACGTCCTGTAGAATAAACATGTGCGTCAAAAACTAACAAAAACATGAAAACTGAAAGGTTTCTCCTGTAAGTGATATTAACGAGAAGTACTGCAGCAACTCTTTCCCACTAATGGTCACAGAAATCTTGCTTATGAATATTTCTTCGTGATCAATAAAAAATGCTTCCATAAGTCCTCTTGTGTTCTGGTCTTTGTTATGAAACAATCGTTCTTTCTGCTCTATACCGCAACACCAGAGGAGTTCCAGAAGCAATATTTATTGATCACAAACGAAACAATTGCATAACCAAGTTGTCTGTTGCCCTTAGTGGGAAAAAGTTGTTCTCAAAAGAGTATTTCCCGTTGGGTAGTATCACTTATCGGACAAATCTTTCACTTTTTCAATAGATTTGACCGATTGTTCTCGTTTTTCACGCACGTTTATTCTACATGACATGGCTTCATATTTTTTTCTTGTCGCACGTGGCTGTTTCTGCCACGCATGCACGGATTTTTACCTTTGCCAAGTTGACCAGTGTGTTTAATACCTTTGTCATCAAAAGCAAACTTTTAGTAGAGCTTGCGCTCGTGTGTGCTCCTACCTATTTCGTCGTCCGCCTCTGTTCGTGCTGCTGTTTACAGTACCCACGTATCACTTGGTTAGGCTGGTAAACATTCTCACAAACAAAAGTAAATGCCTCCCCTCAAAAGGTAGCCCATTCTTTACTACCAAACGCCAGAGCAAATCGAAAGTAAGCCTTCACAGCGTCCATGCGGCAGCTAGTACACCACAGAGCAACACAAAAGATAGTTGGAAATCCCACTTGATGGAGAGTGGCAACAGAGATGCAAGCTTGCTAGTGAATCAGCCACATATCAACGAGTGTCTCTTGCACGACGCCAAGGTGCTTTTGGCGTAGAACACTTTAGCATCTGGGAATTTACTGCATACGTAACCTGTGAGAAGGGAATGTGGACAGAAAATGATATTGCGCGGATTAAGAATCTGCCACACACTGCACATAACTACGCACGAAATAGAACTACACACTATACTGGCAAGTAAAAATTTGCGACTCTTTACGAGTGCCGTCGAGAAAAGGAAGAAATGGGTTGCTACGGTAAATGTTAGCTAAAACACGCACAGCGATGTTTCACAGTGGGGAAAATATTCCCGGCTCTCTCGCAGAACCAAAGACCACGCGACAGCGCATAGCCCATACCAAACAGATATCGAATCTTTGGGCAGAAGTCCAGTAGAAGGAATGACCTAAACATACGCCGACAGCGATGCGAGCGTGAGCGTGCGTGTACTTCATTGTAGCTAGCCGCTCCGGCGTGGCTCCGATCATCCCGCGCGATTTGTGTGCAGAACGTCGCGTACACGCCCTTGCGCGTTTTGCGCGGTAGCGTCCGCGCAGTGAGCTAGCTTTATGCACGCGTCATTCTTCACCGCGCAAACGGTGCTTGAGTGCGACGCTTAGCTCGAGGCGACAACGCGCCGATTGGCGCTCCTTTCGCTTCTGGAAACAACGCACATTCGGATCGGTCCAACTCAAAGAGGCAGCAGAGAACGGTGGCATGTTTCGGTTATCGCTTATTAAAATTGTACAGTACGCCTTCAACGGCAACCCGCCGCGCTAGACGATAAGGTGAGCCCGTCGGCGGCTGTGTTCTTTGACCACGTCACCACACCTCCGTTCATTTGCGCTGTGTATCCGTGTACAGTCACCGCGCGGAAGCTGTGACTAATCGGTTGGCCGTTCTCCGCAAATCCCAGAGAGGCGAAATATATTTCGCGGTGCGCCGCTTCATTAGCCGCAACCTAAATCGAGGCGCGCTAACCGCTACGGCACAAAAGGTGATCACACTAACCGTATGGTATACGATGAGCCACAACGGAAAAACAAATAATTGATGTTCCACGTGCCAAACCAACGATCTGATTATGAGGCACGTCGTAGTTGGGGACTCCGTATTAATTTTGACTTCCTGGAAATTTTTACGTGCATACAATGCACAATGCACGAGCGTTTTTGCATTCCGCTCCTTTGGAATGCGGCCGCTGCAGGGATCGTATCCACGACCTCGAGCCCCAAATTGCCACGGAGGCCGCCATAGTTACGAAATGCGTAAGCGTGAAGTGCAACACTGCCTTCCGGTACGAGTGTGGTACAAGCGTAGCACAGCTGCACACCTGCTGCACGATTATTTGTCGCGGTTCTCCGAAACTCGTAGTGCTTGCCTAAATACCTTGAAAGGCAGCGCGCCTCTCACGTAACGGAACGCGATAACAAGCGCTTAGACGGCATACGTGAGCCCCCATGAAAGATGACGTGGCCACTAGAAAATTATCACTGCGCAGAGAAGCCGATCCTTATGTTCCAATTGTGTTCTCTCATACAAATGAAGGAAACGTTATTAGACAGGAACAAATGAAGCAATGCAATTTTACGCACATGTGGCGCCGCTGCCTCTTCGCCTACCATTGTTTCAAACGAAGTGACGGCGGCAGCGAGAGTTAGTATCGCGCGCATTTGCTCCGGGGCATGCGGTTTGCTTCAAGAAAACATGTCACGCTCGTCAATGTCAAAATAGAAAAGAAGGCTACGTGCCCAAGAAAACGAGATTACTTACCTATCTTCAGAAGTGCGGCTGCGACTGTTTCGGGGTGCCTCCTCTCCAAGAGGCATCATGGCCTCTGCCGCGCAACTCATCAAAACCGTCAGGCTCGCACATCAGTAGAAGACTAGTTGTTGGGTGAGCCAACCACTTCACCGGATAAACGTCCCACTTATCGTCGTTAAAGCATTTCACTAAAATGTGCGTCATGATGTCCGAAAAGAAAATACTTTCATCAAGAAGCACGAGGCGTGAACCACCGCACAACTGCAACCGAATAACTGAGTCCGAGAGCCGTTCACAGCTTCACATGGCTTCACTATCGTATTCAATTATAAAAACCTTTCAAACACAATATAACGGCACTTAAGAACGACTAATTGATTAGCAATAATTTTTCATCAACTAACCTTCATAAATTTTTAAGAACTACCTAATTTATAGCGTAAACAATAAATACTACGACCAAAATATGCGACTACGAAACTAGCGGTAACCATGTGTACTGTTGCAAAAGTGTGCGCAAAACGAAGCTCGATTGCGCCCGTTTGCGCGCACACATACACACTTGAACCTACCTTAACGTTTGTCGCGCCACCTAGAAATAAACATTACTACTAGTTTTGCTATTTTTACAAAAATAAAACTTTTAAAATAGTTTGTAGCATCTTTGCAGATGACGAGGTGACAAGTAAGGTACAATAAAAGTCCGTTACCTGTATTTCTTTCATTTCCCTGTGGTGTTCTTAACTGAACATACGAGACCTGCAGGCTTGGAACATGAGAAGACGACAGTTCGGCGAGGCTCAAATAAATCGCGTGCTTCTTGCAAGGCGAGTAACGGGAGCAGCTGCAGATACAGCGATTAGCTGTGATACTGTTGCGGCTGTTGCTGAATCTTAAGCTCTTTGAAGTCAATGGTTATAGCGGCTGCGCGCTGCGATCTCAAAGCGCGTTCATTCTTTGATCTCTAGTACCACGGACATTGGACAAAAAACTATATTTGCTTTACGGACAGAGGGTACGTCGCAGGAAATTCGAAGACATCACCGTGTATGTTTGTAGCGTGTGCGCGCTTGCATCCTACGGTTCCCACAGTGCGTCCGATGCTCGAAGGTAGCGTCGTCGCCTGTCGGCACCTGTCTTATCGCCGGCCGCGCTGCCGCCGTGTCTACTTTTGGGGAACTCCACATGCGCGTAGTCACCGTGTTTGCAAGTGAATTTCGCATTCTTCTGCTCCCCGAAACGTGCTCATTTCGGATCGTACCAATGGTTATGTCATCTAGTGTATGTTAAAACGACGATGGCATTTGTACACCGGCGAAGAAATAAATCGTTATGACCTTGGGCGATCATGAATCTAGTCTAACGTTGCAGTTTTTACGTAGCGAAAATGGCTACGAAAGTGGGGCGGTCCCGGAGATAGGCGCTTCAAAGCGCCAGCTGTAGCGACAGCACCAGGAAGTGTCACGCGGCGCACACGCCAAGCATTTCAGATTACTAGCTTTCGAATGAGAGGATTATGCGCGCGCTCGTGGCTTATTGGTTAGAGTACCGGGCTCGACGGCCGACGTTCGATTCCACCCCGTCGGTCACACATAATTTTCTATTAATGAAAGCGAGGCGAAAGAAGAACCTACCTGCCGCAAAGTGACAGGAATTAGGTTGGAACGCATCGCAAAACATGTTTGGAATGTCTTCATATGCGATTTCTAATTATTGTATACTGGACTCAACTGCTACACAACAAAAGAACAACTAGAAAAATCAACACAAATTACCCAATAAATTGTTTGTTGAGAACACTCAACGGTAATATTGTTGTGCAAGGATTGAGTGAACTCAATTGCTCTTGAAAATTTGTTGAAGTCCGTTGTTTCAACAATTCCCCAACAATATATCAATGGTTAATCAACACTCATTTTTGTACGGGTAGTGTCCAGACATTGTTCATCAATGCAATCCTTTCAAAAATATTTCTGTACCACAGTGTTATCTACCTACGTAGTTATACCCAAAAAATTACAGTAGGAGCGCTATGCAGGAAGGCCCGAGTTTGGCGAAACTCTGTACTTTCCAAGCTCTGGCGACACGCACAAATAACCATCAGACAAGAAATTCGGATCGCGTGGCACTGTTCTGATTTATTCTACACAATGCGTCGCACGTCCCTCGATAGGCTGTACTCACTTTCGTAGGCATGTCTACATATTTCAGGGGGCATCTCCCACATTCAAGCATTTAAGAAAAAATGCCTTTCGTGTCCCAGTAGTACTACCACAGCGCAAATTTGTTTTATTCAACACAAGCGTCACAGCTTTTGTGCCGCTGCAAAGGGCGAAGGGCTAAGTGCGGCAAAGGGCAGTGACGGCCAAATCGAAACTGCCCTACATACGCCATTGACGTCGTAGAAAATTATCTTGAAGGTACGGGACTCCGCTGTTCCCCTGAAAAGTCGGAGCTTCTCCTATACCACCCCACACTCCGTGGACACCCCCCACAGGGCTCCACGAATAAACGCCAATACGAGGAAATAGAGCTCAACCTGAGGGATCATCATCATTATCATCAGCCTGGTTACGCCCACTGCAGGGCAAAGGCCTCTCCCATACATCTCCAAACACCCCGGTCATGTACTAATTGTGGCCATGTCGTCCCTGCAAACTTCTTAATCTCATCCGCCCACCTAACTTTCTGCCGCCCAATGCTACGCTTCCCTTCCCTTGGAATCCAATCCGCAACCCTTAATGACCATCGCATATCTTCCCTCCTCATTAAATGTCCCGCCCATGCCCATTTCTTTTTCTTGATTTCAACTAAGATGACATTAACTCGCGTTTGTTCCCTCACCCAATCTGCTCTTTTCCTATCCCTCAAAGTTACACCCATCATTCTTCTTTCGATAGCTCGTTGCGTCGTCCTCAATTTAAGTAGAACCCTTTTCGTAAGCCTCCAGGTTTCTGCCCCGCTATTATACACTTTTCTCTTGAGGGATAATGGCAACCTGCTGTTTATGATCTGAGAATGCCTGCCAAACGCACCGCAGCCTATTCTTATTCTTCTGATTATTTCCGTCTCATGATCCGGATCCGTCGTCACTACCTGCCCTAAGTAGATGTATTCCCTTACCACTTCCAGTGCCTCGCTACTTATTGTAAATTGCTGTTCTCTTCCGAGAATGTTAAACATTACTTTAGTTTTCTGCAGATTAATTTTTAGACCCACCCTTCGGCTTTGCCTCTCCAGGTCAGTGAGCATGCATTGCAATTGGTCCCCTGAGTTACTAAGCAAGGCAATATCATCAGCGAATCGCAAGTTACTAAGGTATCTCCATTAACTTTTATCCCCAATACTTCCCAATCCAGGTCTCTGAATACCTCCTGTAAACATGGTGTGAATAGCATTGGAGAGATCGTATCTCCCTGCCTGACGCTTTTCTTTATTGGGATTTTGTTGCTTTCTTTATGGAGGACTACGGTGGCTGTGGAGCCGCTATAGATATCTCTCAGTATTTTTACACATGGCTCGTCTACACCCTGATTCCGTAATGCCTCCATGACTGCTGAGGTTTCGACAGAATCAAACGCTTTCTCGTAATCAATGAAAGCTATATTGATTACGAGAAAGCGTTTGATTCTCTCGAAACCTCAGCAGGCATGGAGGCATTACCTGAGGGATGGCAGACCCATACCCGTGGTCCCTAGCATCCGCGTTCTTGGTATGACCATAGAAGCCAACGGAGCTAACTCTACGGCTATCTCCAAGATCCTTCGACAGACCGCTAATACATCCAGACTGCTGAAACGAGTGACCAACCGACGAGGGGGTATGAAGGAAGAAAGTCTCATCCACCTCGTCCAATCTTTTATCATCTGTCACATTACTTACGTTGCACCCTTTCTCAACTGGTACAAATCTAAAAAGACTAAACTGGACATCATCATCATAGGAGCCTATAAGCAGTCCTTAGGACTACCCAACCGCACCAGCATGGAACTTCTACTACAATTAGGTATCCACAACACGCTAGACGAGTTAATCGAAGCCCAACGTTGATTTCAACTAGAGCGGCTTACGCTCACGGAAATGGGCCGCAGCATTCTAACCAAGCTTGGTATCACCTACCACCGTCAACATGGAGACAAACACCCGATACCACGCGACATTCAACAATGGATACACGCCGACCCTATTCCTATTCCGAAAAACATGCACCCAGACCACAGCAAAGAACGCACGAAGGCACGAGCTACCTCCCTCATCAAAGCTTATGCCAACATTGCGGGCGTCAGCTTCTTCGACGCAGCTGAGTACCAAGATGGACGGCGCTTTATGGTGGTTACCACAGCAGGCGGCTTGCTCCGACATGCTGCCAGCATCGTTACCCAAAATGCTGAGACGGCCGAGGAAGTGGCCATCGCCCTGGCCACTCCTGACCCAGCCTGTCACACCATACTGAGCGATTCTCGCGCAGCAATCAACAACTGTATCAAGGGTCGTATTTCTCAGCAATCACTCTGTATCTTACAGCAAGCCCCGCATTCGTCTCAAAATCAAATCACCCTCGTCTGGATCCCAGCACAGGCCGGCGTTGTCCACCCTCACCTCACCAACCTCAACGAGGTTACACACTCCGTAGCACGAGGACTATAGTCAACCGTGCCGGAGACGGTGCAGGTGCACCTGCAGGACGCGACCGCCTTACAAGATACAACGACCTTGTGAAGTCATTTTACCTCGCAAGAAGAACCTTCCCCACCACTCACCGCAAGTTAAACAGAGCACAGGCAACCACCCTTCGCCTGTTACTGACGAATAGATACCCCTCCCTCACACGCTATCACACCAAATACCCCGACATCTACCCAAGCCAGACGTGCAAGGTCTGTAAAACTGAATCAGCAACACACCCCCACATGCTATGGGAGTGCAAACATCAATACCCAGACCTTGATCCCGTGACCCTCTCGTCGAGATGGCTCGCCGCCCTGCGCAGCTCCCATCTCGACGACCAACTCTGGGTGACCCAGCAGGCCTACGAAGCGGCGAAGAGGCAAGACCTCGACGTCCCATTGTGGGAGGCCTAGGCCCAGCCGACTGAACTGCTGGTGCTCATTAAAGTTCACTCTCTCGCTCTCTCGACATCCATTTTAAAGAAAGGAGACGCAATTACCACCATGCGAAAACAATAACCGCGGATTTTTCTATTAGCATCGCGTGAGCATTTACAGGCACATCATCTCAGTTCTCTGATTTCTCGTTTTCAGTGCCACGAGCATTTACGTGCTGCGTGTAGCAAAACGTTACTCAGGAATCGAGGCAGAGTTTGAATGAGCACCTTTCGTCAATTTTTTCCGCATTACACGGGGACCAACGCTTCATATAAGAAAGAAGGGGTGGTACAGTACAGCAGAAAGGAACGAGCGGGCACGCCCGAGTCGTGACACGCGATTGTAATTAACGCCCGTTTTCTCAAACACTCCTCGAATCGAACCTATCCCTCCACTCCACTGAGTTGAGTACAGTGCCGCCACTCGACTGAAAAAGACACTTCTCAAGGATAGCTGTGGAGTGTGTGTATGGCGCAGTGACTGCTCTTACTGAGGGGCGACCCTGCCTTCAACGTTGAGTAACGTTGAGTTACTCAAAGTAACAGTTGAGTAACGCTCTAGAATTAATGCAGGCGTAAGAATCAAGTGAAGTCAAGGCAAGACTAGAAAGCAACAAGACCACAAAGCGTAAGGAAGGACTGTCTGGGGAAGGTGTAGGCACAAGCGACTCGCACAAAGTGAGACGCGAGGTCTAACCGAGCACACGTGGACAAGCACTTATGACAGTCTGATCGACGCATTCCTTCCTTCCTTGTTGAAGAAGGCTAAAAAGCACGAACTGGACACAGGCGAAACACACACGCACGCACTCACGCACGCAAAATGTAAAAAGCACGAACGAAAAAGCGAAAAAGGCACCTCCAGTGTGAAGGCACCTTTTCGAAAAAGCGAGAAAGGCACCTTCACACTGTAAGATTTGGAGTCGGGCTTGTAGGACGATCGGAGCAACTTGGGGCGACAGGACAAGGCAAGCAGGGTTTATTTGCAGTATTTACATTTCAAACATGGGACACATTTACACAGTCTAGCGTGACTCCCAAATGGAGCCCGCAAGACGAAGCATACAGCAAACGAGCACACAGCTCACGAGTACATTGACGAGCACAGAGCACGACGACGAGCCCACACTAGCCGCCAACAACAGCTGGTTATATCCACTTCGTGTTCCCTAGATCCCTAGATGAGGCAAAACGTTCGACGTCAGTGTAAACAAACCGCCCCTCTGCGGGACATTTTACCTCTCTGCGGGACGTTTCACAAACATACACACGCACACATAGGTTTCAGTGCCCCCTCCGCGGGCAGACGACCTTTGCAGCGCAGTCGCCAGGTGGTCACGCCCGACCACAGCCGGCGCCTCTAAATTCCGGAGCTGCCTTTCTTCTGTTCTCCGAACGAGGCGCTTGGTGGATGAACGCCGCCGTAGTCAAGTTCTCCAAAGAAAGTTCACGGTTGGTTAGAGCTGTCCTCACTGGTTCTCTGAAGGGCGCCCCCACCGCGGGTGGATTGAAACACGTGCAGCGGGCTGAAATAACTTGCACGTTGCCGCCTTGACAGGCCCTTCCTAACAGCTCCTCCATGGCCCGGAAAATCTCGCCTGGCCAGTGCTGGCAAACGCTGGGCAGGAAGAGAATGGCTGGCGAGCAAGACGATGGCTTTGCTCTCTGCAACCCCTGCGCACTTGGAATGCCTTAACCATCTCACAACAACTGGCACAGAAGAGTCGATCCCGGCAACATAATACTGCTCAGCGTTCAAACGCCCGGAATCTGCTGTTAACCTACCAGGCTGCCCATCAAAATTTGAATACAAGCCACTCAACTGGGAGCCCTAAATTTTGCCCCGAAATTTCGTGCCGCCAAAGCGAGCGTTCACGTTCCTCTTGAGTTCGACGAAACCCGACCGTGGCGCTGCACAAGAGTAAAGGTTTACGCAGAACTGAACCGGAGGCTCTCAACCACCAATACCCGAACATATTTTAAGCAGCCTAACTTCACGAACAGCCTGTCCTTACCCTATCGCACTGGCGTACTTATCTCACGTACTGTTGCCACTGAACAGTCTGGCCAACTCCATAGGCACGTAATTACAAACGCGCTAGCTTTGTGGTCCCTATTCCGAACGTGTACTTGCGTCTTACGGAAACGTTTCATCACGCACTCACATTTGTTCCTTTCGTCCATACAGGACACGTTCCTTAAACGAACAACCAAAACTTCCGTAACTTACGCAACACAGAGGAACCTTTAAACAAATGTGTCTTCTAATAACCAGCTCTATGCACGGGTACTAGAGAAGTCAGAATACGGCTGCCCTCAACACACACGAGCAACCCAGATATAAACCTTCTGCTTCCTTCCGTCCGCACATGACACGCGCTAATGGACCTAAGAGCTCTTAGTGCAAATCACGTACTTACTGAAAACCTACACGCTTAAACTTAAAAAATAAAAAACACATAAATAAGAAGGTTAACTAACACACATGCGCGTTACCATAGGCCTCTCAACGATAACCTTGACCTTCAGGTTACTCACACACACACACACGCACAAAGGAAGCCTATATACTCATTAACTAACACTCGCGAGACTAAAGTTTTACCTAAACCTCATCTTTCAAATCTCGGAGCTTCTCAAACGAAAACACAAACAAAGCTCATTCGTTACACATTGAAAGAAATCCTAGTCTCAAATCGCGAAAATTTCCAAGTGCTAAAACAAACACACCACGTTTCACTTCTACGGAAGCTCTCTTGGCCTCCCGTTCCAAACGTTTCCGACTGACTCATACTTTTGAGCCGTACTCGAGGTGGTCGTGGTTCAAAAGCTACTCTGGCTACCGAGGAACAACAAAAGGGTTGACTCAGTATCAGCTCTTCCAAGAGGTTAGTCTCCTACCAATTTGCGTCCTGGCGCCCCGCTTTGATCACGAACTCGACTGACCGCGTCTCGACTCCCTACCACCTCGTCTCGTCTTGCCACCTGGAGCTCCTTCGCCCTACATACTG
This sequence comes from Dermacentor andersoni, assembly GCF_023375885.2. NCBI lineage: Eukaryota > Metazoa > Arthropoda > Arachnida > Ixodida > Ixodidae > Dermacentor > Dermacentor andersoni. Next base: position 18,562,666 of record NC_092814.1, read on the forward strand.
CACTCCGAAAAGAACGACGGAACGACGAGGAACGTAACTGCCCCGTGCCCATTGTCCGCGTCCATGCAGAACATGCTTCTCGGTCTCTTTTTGACCGGTGGCTCGAACGTCCTTGATGCGACAACATCGTCAACGACGACCGCACCTTTCTTTTTCTTGCGCCCTGGCTTTTTGTGTCTTTCGCCGTCTTTGGCTGCTCTACATTAGCCACCGCATTCCGATCTTTAGCGCGCTTCTTTCTGCGGCGCTTTCTCTTTGAACTCCCTCTCATGTCGCCTTCTCGCGCCTCGTGCTGGCCGGAACACATTTCGTCGGCCCGGATTGGTCTCTTACCTGCACAGTATGAATGATTCCTGACTAAATCATCGCTCTCGTGGCTACCTAGACTGGGGGAGAGCTGCACCGATCCCTGAACAATGCAGTTGTCTTCTCTTAAGCTACGCAGCTCGCAATCCTGAGAACTACCCTCAACTGCATCGTCCAGCTCGCACTTCACTTCGGCACGCAGATCTGACCTGACATGGGTGCTCGCGTCTGTCGGGTCAGCAGTACTCTCTACTTCGCTAGCAACTTCGCTAACATTACAAGCGACGCACACGCGCGGTAACCGTGCCAATTTGTTCGCAGCTGGCCTAGCTGTCTCTACAGTCCTCTGTTGGCACAGCACCTCGTCGCTCCCCCTCTGGCCTTTAACGGCCTCTGCTGCCACTAAGGCATCGTTAGCTGCTAGCACTTCGAGTTTACTTGTGAACGTGCTGCTAATCTCGAAGGTGCTGCTACTTCTCTCGGCTTTCGACCAAAATCTGCAGTCGACTTCTTCCCACTTTCGTTGCGTCCAGCCTACAGATTTCTCAAGCCGCTGTTGACTTCGCTCGATTTCCTGCTCCAAACCTTGAATCTCGTTGTTCAATTCAGCAACATACTGCCTCGTTACTTCTGTTAGGTCTTTTTCCTGCGAAATGCTTTTAGTTCCTGCCTAGCCTTTTCCTGTTCTTGCCTAAATTCTTCCTGTTCCTGCCTAATTGCTTCCTGTTCCCGTTTTTTTATTAGAATTCGGTTACCAATTTGTTCAATGAATTTCAAATCAATGTTACTTTCGAGAATGGTTTTACGAATATCTGCTTCCGTCAAGTCCTCCTCTACGTCTACCTCGATCTCTTCACACAACCACAACAGGTCAGCTCTCGTCAAACACATCAGGACCATGGTCGCTACTTTAAGCTTTGGCTCTGCTGTCACACAATACTTGCTGCGATACCCACGCAAATCAGGATAGAAGTAAAAGATCCCCAGCGAATCAAATCTACACACACAGAAAAATGGAAGCCTGGTAAATCTTACAGCCAAAACCAAACGCTTACCCACCGAAGCAGCACCATATCACCAGCCCTTCTCCGCCGTACCCAGTCAGTTGCAAGAGGTGGCCAATCCCAAGTCGCCTCCAACTTGATCAGGATACCGGTCGGTCACCATGTGCCAACGTCCGTGAGCTGCCGTGGCTGTCTCCTGAGTCGTACGCCGATCTACGAGCCGTAGGCCGATCTAGGAGCCGTAGGCCGATCCCACCGCTGCCATCCAGATGTAAGATTTGGAGTCGGGCTTGTAGGACGATCGGAGCAACTTGGGGCGACAGGACTAGGCCAGCAGGATTTTTTGCAGTATTTACATTTTAAACATGGGATACATTTACACAGTCTAGCGTGACTCCCTAATGGAGCCCGCAAGACGAAGCATACAGCAAACGAGCACACAGCTCACGAGTACATTGACGAGCACAGAGCACGACGACGAGCCCACACTAGCCGCCGACAACAGCTGGTTATATCCACTTCGTGTTCCCTGGATCCCTAGCTGAGGCAAAACGTTCGACGTCAGCGTAAACAAGCCGCCTCTCTGCGGGACGTTTAACCTCTCTGTGGGATGTTTCACCAATACACACACGCACACATAGGTTTCAGTGCCCCCTCCGCGGGCAGACGACCTTTGCAGCGCAGTCGTTGTGGTGTCCATTGTCCTGCGTCCCCGTAGCCAGGTGGTCACGCCCGACCCCAGCCTGCGCCTCTAAATTCCAGAGCTGCCTTTCTCCTGTTCTCCGAACGAGGCGCTTGGTGGATGAACGCCGCCGTAGACAAGTTCTCCAAAGGAAGTTCACGGTTGGTTAGCGCTGTCCCCACTGGTTCTCTGAAGGGCGCCCCCACCGCGGGTGGATCGAAATACGTGCAGCGGGCTCAAATAACTTGCCCGTTGCCACCTTGGCAGGCCATTCAACCACGCGCACTGTGCGTTTGTGTGCTTTTTTCGCGCGTGTCATGCAGTTCCAGTTTTTTATCGCTTTTAAGAATTGTCACCGTGCCCAAACTGGTACTGTGGTCTTTGTAGAAGCGTTCTATGTTGCCTGTGCATGAAAGTATGCTGCGCTATAATAACTGGTATAGAAGTAGTCTGAGCTTTTGATATTTTCCGTAGTATGTGATTGAGCTCTGACTCAGCGATCATGCCACTCTAACGTCACTCACAATTATTCGGAGATTCAAACTCACTAATGATTGGCAGACACATCGCATAGCTACCAAACCACTCGCGGCCCCAACCGATGGTTCAGGAACACACTATAAAAAAAAAGAAGGAAACGCGGTCACTAAGTGTTAAGTCCGCTGTATACTTGCTCAGTTTGGGCGCACAATTGAAAAGAGGCAGGACTGCGCCTCGAAAGGCCAACGTCATCGGTGGGCCCGCATCGAGCGGTCTTAGCCATGGCAGCCAGACTCGTTTGTCGAGTGGAGTTTGACCAAAGGGAAACGAGGAGTTGCGCCGGAAAGGTCGCAGCACGTGTCGTGAAGCAAGTATTGAGTCCATCTTACATACCTTGCTGGTCTTGTGAATGCATTTATTTTATCGGTGATTCAACTCGCCATCTGTGGCGGGGACGAATATCCTCCACCTGCAGGGAACAGGCGTAACCAACCTGTGTGACTTATTTACTCTGGACTACAAGCACAGGCGACCACACGCGTTTCTAGCCGTCGTAGCTGGTTCTGATGTCTTCGATTACGAAGCCATACTGGCGATGAGCCTGTAAGCTATAACTGTCCGAGCTCAACTCAGGTACTTCAATTTTTATCGAGTTTGCGCCTCCATTATGTCCTAATATCGAGCCCAGTGGAACTGTTTGTGATATAACAAGAGTATCTGATGCAGCATTATTTATTTGCACGTATTGTGGCCTGCTTGTGAAATATTCTGAGGAGGTCTAGGGCTTTACCACGGATGCCATATCTTTCCAATGTGCACGAGACAATATCCTACTGGACGCAGCAAAACTCTACGAATATCTAGGAACAGCCCACTGGTGCATTTATCTATACTAGCGACTATATTTTTTAACAAGAAGCAAAGCTTGTTCACAAGACCAATTCTTAAAAAAAATCCACATTGCAACCGTCTTATCAGATTATATTTATAAAATAAGTTTTTCAGTGTACTTCTGATCGTCTGTTAAAATAGTTTGGTAATTATTGGAAACACAAAAGTAGGCCTGTAATTTGTGATTTCATTTCTATTGTCTCCTTTATGAATAGGGTAAATTCGGGCTATCTTTAAAAGGCCGTGGAACACGCTAGTCGTAATTATCGCATTCATAATGTAAGCTACAATTGTGCATAGAAACTTTAATAGAGAAGTTGGTTTACTACAACCTTAGGCATCTGTTTGCTAGTGTTTCCATTCTAGTGCTATGCATGGCTCACCAGAGAGCACAGCGGAGCGTAGCTGCCGGCCTGACGCCCTCGAGGCGGGGATAGGCGGTGGGTGTCGCAGGCTGTCATCGTAGCAGTATGCGCGCTGTTCACAGGTTCGCGTTCACGCATTGCTCGTGGTGGACGCCCGTATGTCAGGCAACATGAGGGACACGACCTGTATGATCTGAAGGCTTTTTAACGTGTAATTAGTGTTGTTGGTGGATGTGTTAATTAGTGCGGAGGAAATAATGTGTATGCAGTCATAGAACTGATTATTTCTCAAAACACATGTCCCCAGTGCATGGGATGAAGACCACGGATCTCTCTTTCACGGATCTATCTTTCATTTATTTTTGTCATTACTCAATAATATAGCCCATCCATATGTATGAGAGCAGCTATGCACCAAATATCTGGTTTCACAATCAGGCTTCTAGAGGGGAGAGTGGGATATTGGTTTTGGTGAATTTCACTCTGTATTATATGACAGCAGGTTTTGCGCGTAAATTAGGGGAAGATAACACGTCAAGACAAAGGCACGAGCGTACACTTCCAACCGAATTTTTATTGGAGGGAGGTTTATACCGAGACATCATGTGATGTGCATCGTTGTCACCCACCGGATGTCAGTGATATCACGTGTGTACACAAACTTCACCCTCCTAATAATTAAGTTCAGTTGGAACTTTACACTCGTGCCGGCGTCTTTACGTGTTGTCTCGCGGTTCGCACGAATGACCGGTGGTCATGCAACTAGTGGCGTCCCTAGCACTGAAGGACAGCGCATGCTTTGTAGGTCTTTGCACAAGTTCGTCCTTATTATCTATCATCGTTTCATAATAATTTGCCCACAGAATTATTATGGGAAATAAAATTTCTTGCGTCATTTAACAATTACAGCCAATGTCGCTTCTTTGCTAAAGCGTTAGTACGCGTCACTGAATCTCGGTACAAATGGATTGCAACTGCAAACGCAAACTTTATGCGTATGTGCGGGCGCAAGGGGGCTATTATAAGCTATTCGTTTTCGCGATGCGAGCGTAGGAACTGGGGCCGCGGTAAGAAACAGTTAACATAACAGCACTTAGACGTGATCATATTATTGTTGCTCAGATAAGCATGATCCTGATATATGCATGACCTAAAGTGGTTTCGAAACAGCCAGCGTCTTCTAAGGATACAGGGCCCGTGATATTTAAGCTGTTTTCACCGGATACCCCACCTTAGGGATACAGATACATGATTACGTAGCTTTGCTGCCACTTCGAGTGGATGTTAAGAAAGCAGAGAAAGGCGTAATACAATTGCTAAGGTGAAGTCGAGTAAACACTGAAGACATTGAGCCGTATGTTTAAGGTAAATTGGAAAGCAGGCCAAATGAAGGCAGAAAATTAGCCTGTCCAAACTATGAGTTCGCGTTTACACAATCGGCACAAAGCCCTGCAAAAAATAACAGCGGTGATCTTGCACTTTTGGAGACGTAGCGTTGCTAGGAACCGGTCAAGCGAATCGCCGCTTAAGCACTAATGCGCACTAAACGTATTCGCTCTCCCATACTAGGGGTAAATGGCTGTATTTTGTCTACATCTATTGTGGCTACCCTTGAGCATTTGTAGGGGGTTTGCATGCAACAAGGGTATTTTTACACCTATAAAAGGTCTTCATCAGCCTCGAATCACTTCCGCGCCACCATAAAGATGTTAAGGACCGGTTTCAAGCTTTAGGAATGCTTGTATGCGAGACCTGAAAAGCTGGTATACTATCGTCGGTGTATGCAAGATTTCTAGTCAAATCAGGCTCTTGAAGAGAGAAAACAATTATGAATAGCTGCCTTGCTTAAATAAAATCCATAATGCAGAATAATTTGGCACGGCAGTAGATTTGTTATTTAACTAAACTGCCTTTCATTCAATAGACAGCTTTAAGCTTCCACGTTGGTTCACTACTGGAATACTACAACAAATAGTCAATCGCATTTATTTGCGTCTGGCATCAACGGCTCACCCCATTGGCTTTCCTCAAAGCGAATCTCTCTCGCATTTCTGGCACTTGCATCTAAGGGTGACAACCGAGTGTGAGTTGGCACGAATAAAGGTGAGCAAGAATTGCTACTCTAAGCGTTCAGCAGGCCTGTGGCGCAAACGGCATTTAAGAAGAGTGCGGGCTGTCTTGCACCCGTATCATTTCAAGGACCGCAGGCAGGGAACGAGCGTGCTGCTGAGGGCAGCGACATGGCAGCTGGCGTAAATCATCTCGTGAGAATGACGGGAACAGAAAAAGCACTCACGAACACCTCAATTTATTTCGAAGTGGAAACGCGCGGAGGGACGTGCTAAGGCACACGTTAGCAATTTGTAGCAGGAAAGTCATCAGCAAATGTGTTCGCAGGCATGCTGATGTCATGCTAGCCAAATTGCGGGCCTGAGTTAGAATTTATTTATTTCGAGTTAATCAAACGGCATCAGTATACAGGAACGCTCAAGATGGTCAGGGGGACCTGCTATGCTATGCAAATGCGTATAGAAAGCAACAGAGTACATCACAGCGCAAGCATACATCCAGTTCATACAACACTGAATATTTTACATACAATAACAGAAAAATGACCCCCGATGCAAGTCTTTAATGATGCACATAGAAATAAAGTATACAGATAACAACATATGAAAATGATGGGTTAGAGTCAGCGCACGTTAACGTTCAGTGCGCAGGAGAATCAATCAATCAATCAATCAATCAATCAATCAATCAATCAATCAATCAATCAATCAATCAATCAATCATCCAATCAATCAGTCAATTTATTTAACGAGCCCAGTAACAACACTCAAGTGTATGTTCTCGTGCGCAGAAAAACGAAAAGAAGACCGGCGGAAATGTGAAACAAAAAAAAAAAAGCGGCCAAATGTTACGGGATAAACCATTACAAAAAATAACGGTATAAACAACAACATAATCAGCAATAATACAGCAATAACGCACATTTCAGAGACGGAGTACTTACATGGAAGGAGAGATAAAGTATGAGAAAACCGGAGATGAGCGCCGCTGAACAAAAGGCTCATGAGAAAGCGTGAAGCACGGAACAGAAAGAGTGAGTGAGCGAGTGAAGTAATTTTATTTCGTTCCAGAGAAGACGCAGGGGAGACCCCGCACCACCCGGCTAGTCCCACGTAGGGACCGCCAAGCCGAGCTTGACGGCCCGATCGCGGGCACTCTGGACGACCAGGGTTTGGTCGTTGAGTTCGGGGCTGCCCAAGAATGCAGCCCACCTATCCTCGCTGAAGGAGGAGCCGATGGCTTCACACTCCCACAACACATTGTCCAATGTTGCCCTTAGTCCACAGGCAGGGCAGTCCGCACTGGGATATCTTTCAGGGTATATCGCATGAAAAACCGCGAGTTTAGGGTACACACGGGCTTGTAAAAGTCGAAGGGTAACCGCCCGCGCCCTGCATAAGGCGGGGTGCGGGAGGGGGAATACCCGTCTTAAGCAAGGGTTCCCCGCGGGGCAGGGGGACTGCTGAGGCGGCGCGGTCAGTGAGTCCTCGCGCGGCCTCGTGTGCGCCCTCGCTAGGGTTAGAGGGAGAACCCTCAATCGACCCCAAGTGAGCGGGAAACCAAATGAGAGAATGCGGAGAGATACTTTTAGCGCTTTCGAGAATGCGGAGGGCCTGGGGGGAGACCATACCGGTTTGGTAGGCCTTAATGGCTACCTTGGAATTACTGTATATTGCCTCTCTGCGACCATCGAGCACAGCCAGCGCGATTGCAACCTGTTCGTCTACCACGGGCCTCGAAGTGTGTACCATAGCGCAGCAAGTGAGCCTTGAATGGGAGTCTACGATGAAGACGGCGAATGCCTCTTGTTGGACGGCATCCACGAAGCTTGCCTCAATGTGGTTATTGCGGACATGCTCGAGTAGAGCTGTACCCCTGGCCCGACGTCTGCCGACGTTGTTTGCGGGGTGCATATTGCAGGGAAGGGGCGCGATGTGCAATTGAGACCTGATGTCGCTGGGAATCCTCACGGCGTCAGGGCACTGGTCGACAGGATTGAGGCCCATCTCGTCGAGTATCTTGCGCCCCGTCGGAGTGCCGGATAGCCTGAGCAGCTGTGAGTGCTCTTGTGCCTCGATAATCTCTTCGAGCGTGTTGCGGACTGCGAGCTTCAACAGGTTTTCGGTGTGGGTGCTTGCAGGTAGGCCGAGGGCAAGCTTAAAGACCTTTCTGATGAGTGAATAGAGCTTGTTCCTCTCTGCAACATGCCAATTATGCATGGCCGCCGAGTATGAAAGGTGGCAGAGAACAAAAGCATGTATAATGCGGATGAGATTGTCTTCCTTGGTTCCCCGGTGCCTGTTGGCGATCCTACGAATGAGGCCGAGAGCACTCTCCGTCTTGGCGGTGATCTTTCTGAGTGCGTTTCCATTGGAACCGTTAGACTCGATATACATCCCCAATATTCGGAGCGAGTCCACTCTGGGCACCGGAGACCCGTCACCAGTGAAAAGCCGTATTTCGCTTTCGGACGCCGGTTTCCAATCACGACGGCCGCCGCCTCTGGGTCTTTTCTTGTAGAGAAGTAGCTCAGATTTCGATGGAGAACGTCTGAGCCCAGTGGGGCGGAGGAAGCGCTCGGTCGCATCGATGGCGCTCTGCATGGCGGCTTCAACTTGGCCGTTGCTCCCGCCGACGCACCAGATGGTGATGTCATCTGCGTAGATGGTATGGTTGATTCCTTGAATCTTAGCGAGCTCCTTAGAAAGCCCGATCATTGCGATGTTAAATAATGTTCGCGAGATGACTGAGCCCTGAGGCGTGCCGCGTGAACCGAGGGGGACCTCTTGCGAAAGGTATCCTTCGATCTTGAGCTTGGCAGTTCTCTGGCTAAGGAAGGATCGGACGAAGTCGTAGGCCCTCTTCCCGAGCCCGAAGCCGGCAATAGACTGGAGAATGAACTCGTGTGAGATATTGTCGAACGCCTTCTGCTGGTCTAATCCAAGGATGGCTCTGGTATCTCCCGTGCTCCGGTCGATGATCTGATGCTTTATCAGCTTCATGACGTCCTGTGCCTAGAGGCCGGCTCTGAAACCAATCATATTGTGGGTGTACATGCCATTGGCCTCGATGTTGCACCTTGTGCCGGTTGAGCAGTGCATGCTCTACAGCCTTACCGACACAGGACGTCAGAGAAAGTGGTCTTAGATTCTCTATTCCTGGTGCTTTACCGGGTTTGGGGATGAGTACCGTGCAGGCCGCCTTCTACTGTGTGGGGACTTGTCCACTGCGCCAGACTTCATTAATCCTTTCATTGAGGAAGTCGATCGACTCATCATCGAGATTCCTCAGCATACTGTTAGTGACGCCATCTGGGCCTGGGGCAGATTTTACGTTGAGTGAAAAGAGGAAATCTCTCATCTCGGCCGCGGTAAAGTCCTGGTCCAACTCCGGCACCGCAGACCCTGCGTAGTCCGGGAACTGGGTAGGGGCACAGCTATCCGCGACCGGCAGGTACTTGTCTATGAGCCTGTCGACAACCAACTCGTCCGGGGTAGAGTCCGTAGCGAGGTGGATGGCTCGCGCGAGGGATCGTCTCTGGCTGGATCTGGTGCTGCCCTCATCGAGAAGGTGTTTGAGCAGACCCCAGCTCTTGCCTGATCTGAGCTGACCCTCGACGGATTCACAGAGCTCATCCCATTGTTGCTTACACAGGTTCTTGCAGTGCTGTTCGATCTCCCTGTTAACCTCCGAAACCTTCTTGCGGAGCCTCCTGTTATGCTTCTGCCCCTTCCATCTCGTGAGGAGGGCTTGCTTGGCTTCCAGCAGGTGCGCCAACCTGCTATCCATCTTGTCAACGTCGAGCTCAGTGACAACCTCCTTGGTTGCCGCCGCGGCGTCATCCCTGATCCTTTTACACCAACCTTCAAAATCTATCTCGGCCATCGGTGCCACATACCACATTTTAAAAGATGTCAAGATGAAAAAAATGACACTTGTATGGACTTTGTATTCTGCGGATAGGCGAGTGTCTGCTGAATAGGGCAGGAACGTAGGAAGGTCTATGTTCTCTGCTAGTGTTCTGCGGAACCCACAGTGAATGAAAAGGTAGTAGATCCGTATATAAATCATTCCATGAGTGATCTTGTGAAAAAAGAAGGACGTCTGGCCGACTACGTTTGCGGCTAAATTATAGAAATCTACAATAACTATTCAAGCTTGAAAAGCTGTTGGAGTGCAAGGTCAGAAAACGATGTTTATAGACACTCACAATCTTTTTCTGTACGCGTTCGATTATTAGCTATTTGAATCGCTTGTCAATTTCCCCACCACTGAAGTGTATTCAAGTACCGGAAGACATAGCAATGTGAGCAATTTGAGCGAGGTGAGCTGGGTACGCAAATAGGGGATACGCTTGCGAAAAATCGAGTACCTTTGCAGACAAAACCAAGCATACGCAGGCCTCATGGCCTATAGTGGACGGAGAGGCTTAACCTGCTATCGAAAAGCACACTGAGATCGCCTATTTCAACAATACTCGTGAAGACGGCAGGATCGTCTGAACAGGAGGAGGCGAGGTGTTTTACGCGGATATGACAAAATTCTGGTTTTAGATTAGCTTAGAAGACGCCCATTAATTCGGCACCATTCAGAGAATGATGATAGGTTGGACTGTAGAGCGCGGCAGTCTTCAAATCTTTGCATCTCCTTAGATATTTTGGTGTTATCAGTGTAAAGAAGAAATTGAGACTTCTGGAGCGCCGAGGAAACGTGATTAGCAAAAATTAAGAAGTGTACCAATCTTGGGGCACTGTAATTGATACCGTATATGCAAAAGAAGATTGGTCATTCATGCTCACGAAGGAGGACCTGTCATGGAGAGAGCTGCGCAGCAGAGCTGCAATAGCATCTTCAACGCCGTAGTGCGTAAGCATTGCAATAAAAATAATAAATAAATAAATAAATAAATAAATAAATAAATCTATCTATCTATCTATCTATCTATCTATCTATCTATCTATCTATCTATCTATCTATCTATCTATCTATCTATCTATCTATCTATCTATCTATCTATCTATCTATCAAATGCTTATTATAGTGCCCAGGAACAGCTATCGAGCTTTCGTAGTGGTGCACATAAAAATTAATACGCGATACAAAATGCACAAAGAAGACGTGTGGTAGACAAAACATTGCCAGATGTAGAAACAAATAGGAAAACAGAAAACGAGCAGGCGGGCGTAAATGGGAGTTCATTATATAACGTGATTAACTATATACATTTATACAAACACAAGAAGTGAACTCTGAAATATGTCAAGACAGGCAGAATACTGATTACATGTGTGTTTTTTAGTCGAGCAATAGGAAGGTCTTTAATGCAACAAGAGTGCGCAGAAAATACGGAATGTTGCCTGGCATTGTTTTGCTGCACATATCCAAATTTTCTGTACACGTAATAACTAGCGCCTCAAGCGGCCGCGGCGCGAAGCTATTGCGTTTTCAATTGAACTAGCGAGGCTTTCTATTAAAAGTACAGGTCGATTATTGAAAAAGGCAGGTGACACAGATGCCCTAAAAGACAAGCCACAGGAACCGAATGCAGTGACTATGTTGTGGGAACACGGTTGTTCCCAGAGCGGTTAAATATTCCGGAATGGAAGCCTACGGAAAGGACGAAAATTTGTACTCGATTTGCCAGACAAAAACAATGACTGTGATGAAACTACGCTGGCTATCGTTATAGTTAGTGCATCCTGTGTAGACCGAAGGTGGCGTTCGATGGATGCCTATCTTGGCTCTCCACACATGGCGTAGCGTTGTTGCCAAGAGCGATTTTTGAACCACAGCCATGTATGTGCGGTACCTTGATAAACCCAAGCGCATCGTTGCGGAGTCGTCGGAGCCAGTGGCCGAGTTATGTAATCGCCCGCACGTGTCGTCCCACGTGGCAGCGGTTGAACAGCGCGCTTTGCGATATTTTTTAAAGCCACACAGCACCTAGTTCCACAATCTCCCATGAGAGAGCACGAACAGAAAGCTCGATCTTTGGTTTTGCTTTTTCAGTCTTCTTTAAATGTTATACAAGGTGTTTTGTTTTAGCTTCACCAAATGAAAAAAGAGACACCTGTGGAAGGTAGCCGCATTCTAACCCTTGAACTAAATTACTCCGTGAGGCAGGCATTACTTTCACGAGCGATCAAATAATTGACAAATTAAAAAAATTTCACTGATTGGTGTTTATGAATAATGTTCAGCACATATTGCAATTTACAAATTGTAGCTAGAAAGTTTGCAAGGCATACAGACATGGAATGAAAGAAGATCGCACCGGTTTCGAGATATGCGCAGTCCAACGTGCGGTAAAAATGCACAATTTTGCCATTACCTCTTTCAGAAAAACACGTTGTCTTATACATTGAGGTAAAGTAACTGGAACGCCCATGCATTTAATCGCACATAATAAAAATTAATATCTCCAAAATGGTGCCATTGCGAGAACCCGTTAAAAGTGGGCAGGCCTCGCAAACTCACCCGCTACGATTCGTAAAATTTAATGTACGCCGTAAACTAATAATTGAAAGTTAATGAGTGCAACTATATTCATTATTCAATCAAGTATTCTAAATCCTCATAGAACTATAATGGCCACCTCGCGGAGTAACTTAGTTCAAGGTTCAGAATCGTGCTATCTGCCAGAGGCAAAAAAAAAATTTGGTCAACCTAAAAACGTATACCTCTTATTTTGTATTTTTCCTCTTCAAAACGTAAGAATGTTTTGCTCATTTGTAAAGTCTTCGCTTTCATAACAAGATATTATTTCATAGACTTCGACAACATAACTTTAAGCAATTGCGTGTTCTCCTGCTACGTAAAAAAAGAGTTGGTGCAGTCTAGCACGGAAGACACATAAAGCGCATGGTTGTGGCAGGCAACTGAAACCACACGATATATAGTGACCTAACGCTTCTTATACAGGCCTGCATAATTGCAGTTGACAAATGAAATAACAAACCTAGGTTTTCTTTCTTGAGTAGGAGATCTAGAGGACGAATGGGGCGAGGACAAGCAACGTGCAAAAATGACAAATCAGTGCTAGGCTTTCCATTCTCTACAGAGCTCACTGATGTTCAAAGAGGGATCGCTGTTTTAAAGACGAAGGAAACATTTTGCTATACCGTATATCGTATCTGCATGCGCATCAGCCGTATGCCCAAGCCGTCAGCATGCCGCTGTAGGATGTACGACAACGCACTCCCCCTTTTACGTACCGAGTGCGCTATAAATGCGGATGCTCAATTAAAAGCTATGTACACTGGCTGTGTCGTCGCTTGGCTTCGGCAAGCTGAGAACGATACCTTGTGTCAGATGTGGGATGGTGCGCTAAACGGCGTGCATAATATGCACGCCGTTTAGCTAAACGTTGTTCCCGCTCTTCATCCGTTTCTTCCGCACGCCGCCGCTTCTTAGCTGCAGCACATCGTTGCAGCTTCACCTTATACACATCATCTGACATACCGTGGAGGATTCGCTAGGACGACTGCGACGAGCCGAGTTGGGGGGCCGCTTTTCCACAGCTGGCATGACGTCACGTACAGCGAGCGCCCCTTGCGGCAGCGGCGCGCAGCAGCAGCATGGAGGATTCGCTGGGACGATCGCGACGAGCCGAGTTGGGGCCCCGCTTTTCCACACCTGGTATGACGTCACACATAGGTCACGCTAAAGGTCAGTGGTGGATTCTCCGGGATGACGGCCAAGAGCGGAAACCTCGAGCAGTATTGCTTTCGCAATAAAAAAAGAAAAGTGCAATGTTCAGCTATGCAAAGTTCTAAAGATCGTTAGGGCTGGTAGAACGGTTTAAGTAGGACCACATGACTATTCCGGGTCGTGAACGGTGCTGCTGTGACAACGAAATGCCGTCTGGCACGACCACATAGTCGAGTGTGCCAATGCGTCGGATGATCTTGTAGAGTCCGAAATAGCGACGCAAAAGCTCCTCGCTAAGTCCTCGTCGTCGTATTGGGGTCCAAACCCAAACACGGTCGCCGGGCTGATACCCGACGTAGCGTTATCGAAGGTTGGAGTGTCGGCTGTCGGTCCTCTGCTGGTTCTTGGGCCGCAAGCGGACGAGCTATCGGGCTTCTTCGGCGCGCTGGCGATAGGTGGCTATGTCATGATTCTCTTCGCCGGTGACGTGCGGGAGCATGGCGTCGAGTCATTGTCGGGTTCCTGCCGTAAACCAGCTTGAACGGCGTGATCTGTGTTGTTTCTTGAACCGCCGTATTGTAAGCGAACGTTATGTACGGCACGACGGCATCCCAGGTCTTGAGCTCGACATCGACGTACTACATTGCTAGCATATCGGCGAGGGCCTTATTCAGGCGCTCCGTAAGACCATTCGCCTGCGGGTGGTAGGCAGTTGTCCTTCTGTGGCTTGTCTGGCTGTATTGCAAATACAGCCAGACAAGCCACAGAAGGACTGGATGACTGGACTGTGGCTTGGATGAGCTCCACTGTAAAGGCCGTTCCACTGTCGGTGATGAGGACTTCTGAGGCGCCATGTCGCAGTGGGATGTTGTAGACAAAGAATTTCGCCATTTCGGCTGCTCTACCTTTCAGCAGAGCTTTCGTTTGAGCGAACCGGGTGAGGTAGCGCGTCGCCAGGACGATCCACTTGTTTCCAGATGTTGACGTCGGAAAGGGTTCCAACAAGTCCATCCCGATCTGCTTAAATGGTCGGCAAGGAGGCTCGATCGGCTGTAGTAATCCCGCTGGCCTTGTAGGTGGCGTCTTGCGTCGCTTACAGTCTCGGCATGTCTTGACCTAACGGGCGACGTCGGCGGACAAGCGCGGCCAGTAATACTTTTCTTGTATCCTCGATAGCGTCCGGGAGAACCCGAGGTACCCAGTGTCGGATCGTCATGTAGGGCGTGCAGTACTTCTGGAGGCAATGCTGGGGTAACAACAAGAAGGTAGTTGGCGATGCTGGTGAGAAGTTCTCTATGAGTACGTTGTTTTGAAGCGTGAACGAAGACAATTATCGCCTAAATGCCTATGGACAACGTCGGTCCCATCCAAATACTTGACGAGGCTTTTCAGCTCCGTGTCTGCACGTTGCTGTTCAGCGAAGTCTTCCGCGTTTATCATTCCAAGGAAGGCGTTGTCATCCTGGTCATTTTGTGGCGGCGGGTCAATAGGGGTGCGTGATGGGCAATCGGCATCTGAGTGCTTAGCCGCTGAGGTTTCCCATTAGTGCACGCAATAGAAGCTGCTTCTGACAAACAATGGTCCATAGTTAACGAAGCCTTTTAGCGGAAGGGATGCCACCAGCGCTCCCGATAAGCACCTTCGAAAACGAAACACGTGTGCGTAAACAGTGTTCGGTTTGACGTACGCACTGAAAGGCCATCAACTTGGGAATGTTGTGCACTGTACTGCGGCTTTGTTTCTGACACACTACTGCTATATGCCGAACTAATCATTTGGCAGTTCGACCCGAAGGGCGAAGCATTGACAGTTACATTTACATTATGGGGTTTAACATGCCAAAACCACTTTCTGATTATAAGGCACGCCGTAGTGGAGGACTCCGGAATTTCGACCACCTGAGGTTCTTTAGCGTGCACCTAAATCTAAGTGCACGGGTGTTTTCGCATTTCGCCCCCATGGAAATGCCGCCGCCGCAGCCGGGATACGATCCCGCGACCTCGTGCTCAGCAGCCCAACACCATAGCCACTCAGCAACCATGGCGGGTGAGCATTGAAAGTGATAGCAGGATTTAGCGTTGGGCCTCGTCGAATGGGGGTGTTACTACTATACGCGGGAGCGACATGCTGTCTCGAGTAGCACGCCATGCAAATCCTGCAGAAGGAGCAGAGCGAGCCGGGCGAGGCTTCTTACAACGCATTGGTGTTGCATGCTGCACAAACTCGACGTTGCGCAAGATGAGACAAACAGAGACGGCGCCCGCCAGCGCTTAGTGAAGTAACTGCTCACCGCAGAGTATAAACACAACAAGGAGCGTATGCCTGCTGCGCACAGAACTCCAGCCTTTCTCCGCCACGACTAAGGTGTGCACCCACTTGGCATTGTTGTTTCTGCAGCCAAATGCGCTACGCGTCTCTGGAGATCCTCGCACGCGCCTTCTGCAGGACAGCCCGACAACAGCGACAGTGCGGACTTGAGTGAATGCGCCTCGAGCATCCGTATAAATGATATCGCAATAACTTTAACTTGAAGCAGAACTACTAGCGCTAGAATTAAGGTATACACCAAATGGACGAGACGAATTGAGGAAACTAAGGCGCCCGCATGACGCCGGCAATTGACCCCTTAAAAGCATACAGGAAAAGTAACTGTTTGTTGGCGTTCTTTCCTCAAGACCTGCACTGCCTTCTAGCCTTGCTTACAGCACGTCGGAAATGCTTCGCCTTGTTTGGTACTTGGAAACCTGGCCTCAACTCTAGAACAAGGCTGTAGTGTGTTTTTCTTGCACATCGTGATTTTGCTGTCGCTTCCTGGAACATCGTTTGGGCGTTGCAGTGGCGCCAAGCTAATTAATGACGTCGCTCGTCATCTCCGTGCAATGGCGCTTCTTTTGTCTTTGTGGGCTGAGAATGGCGGTGTAACAAAAGGACGCCTCCCTCAGAATGAGTTCTTTGTCACAGCCTCGGAGGTCGCCAGCTCTCATTTGCCCACACCCTCTATACTCCCTCAGTTTGCAAAGGAAGCCTCTTCGGTCTCGATGCAAAGGGCCACAATAACGGCCTTTCTCGACAATGAGAAACAATTCTTAGTCGAAGTGAATCTGGCTTCTGCCGCTTTCTTCTGCCGGCGTTCCGCGCGAGTCTCTAATGAGTATTCTGTGGCCAATTTATGCACTGATGTGCTAGTTAACCTCGCACTGGTGAAGACATTCCCCAGGAAATTCGATGATTGCTGTTTTACATTCTCAATAAATGTCAAGAATAGTAAGCTTCATATTATTTTCGCTAAAGTAGGATAAATAAATGTATACTTATCATAGTTCAGGCATTCACTTACATTTCTGGCTACCTTATCGCGATTAAGTCTTTATCTACATTATCATTTTTTAAGAGGCAATTTTGCAGATCCCGTAATGCGCGTAAGTTAGGAGTGCTTGAGGAACCATCAATGATCTAAATATATTTATAATAGCTGAGAGCATGGCCGTATCTTCCAGGTTCTACAAGTTGTCATGCTTGATTTATCAAATTCAAGTGGCCCTCAATATAACTCTTTGTAGGACAATAGGACACATGTGTCCTACATTATTACGTGCGTGAAAACGCTTCTCAGCAGCAAAGGGGAGCATTTATCTCATTTCTTTGGTGTTGTCTTCTGACCAAAGGTTTGAACGCTTCATGCGAGAATAGTTGTTGAAATCAGTACTAGGCTGGTGACAAGTATGCGAAATCTAGAAAAACTGTTTTCATTGTTCCAAAACTTTCTAAATTTGGCCGACATTTTCTCGCGAAAAAAGCTCTCTAGTCTGCTAATAAGGTATCCCTCATTCCTGAATTGAGATTTACGCTTTTAACTCGTAATAGACGTCAATTTTTGTATCATAAGGGGATAGCTACTCTGCAAACCTCGCCCTTGTGAATGTACGTGCAAAAGCATGTACAGTCTTGGTCAAAAAACTTGAACCCGCTGTCAACGGCAGGGGAGCGGCTGCGCTCCACTATCTGCCGCCGCCGGCCCGCGCCGCTGCTCGCTTGCGCCGAGGATAAAGAGGGAAGCAACCCTCTCACTCTCAAGCATCCTTTGATAACAGCGCTCATGAAATACTAGTGCGACGTTCGTTCTGCCCGCTGCGAGGTCGTGGTGCGGCCGCCGTGGTACGGCGCTTCGTGGGAGTAAATGCGCTCGCCTGGGCTTCCCGGCTTCCGTGCAGCGCTTTATACTATAAACATTGTCCTAATCATCGAAATTACTTATTACAATTTTATTCTACACATTCAAAGGCGAGAACCTTCGCATTATGCCTTTAGATAAACGTGTTGAATATGTTTCTCAGTGCGATGAAAACAAAAGATAAAATATAAACTGACATCTCTCAGTGCTCTCTAGCGTTGCTCCATGTTTTATTGTAATGCGAGAGCAATTCACTCATCGTTCGTTTAGAAAAGACCAGAAGCTGTAATGTCGGCTACAAAAGCTCTCTTCGGAAAAGGCCTGTAACCACCGTTACAATATTTCAAATACGTTGACCGCACTTCTACACTAAGGAACGATCACACGATTGCATTTGGCGTTGAAGTTCCTTAACTAACCCGTCGGTTAGATTATGAAAACTCTTCGGGATTAAAAGACTTTTGCCCTGCCTAAGTAGCAGATTGAGTTAGACCCATTCCCTCGGCATTTTGGAAAGTGCCCACTACCTCGCCTTTTGTGATATCTTCGTGCATACTGCCTCATTGTCGTTAGGGCCCACTTTCAAGCAAATGTGAGGCCAGTGTAAGTTCATACCGTTTGCTTTGGGCATCACACGTTTGAATCGCGTACAGTAGACCACGACCAGGAGATTATAGGAATCTCGCACAGTGAAGGCGTCACATCGGCGGTGCTGCCGCTGTCACAGGTTCACTGGAGGAAGTATTTTTGATATAGATTTTTGAGGTATCGTTCGTCTCTACGAGAAAGGGCTTCACAGGTAGTTTAAAAAACTTGGTTATACGTAGCGTCCCTTCAACCAGAGACCTTGGCTAGTTTACAGTCAAACACATGAGCAAGCTGCAATTGTTCAGGGCAACCAGTCCAAACCACAATCAATGCCTTGAAGGCGTGCTTCTCTCCCCCCCCCTCCTCTGATTTCGTTGAGAGAGGCAGGTGCTACCCTGAAGATTATGCTATCTTAATTAATTTGCTATTTGTGACATCCATGATAACAAATACGAGATGCCATTGTGGCGCATTATTTAATATATCATTCAGCTGCTGAAGTCAAATCTTAGCTACGATCCTCGCAAAGTGCCCGTGTTCGAGCAAGCGCAGGACTATTCATAGCATTGTTCCTTTAATTAGGTCCCGAAAAATATTAACTGATGATTACGATACTCGGAATTGCGAAATTTGAGCGTATCGCGTATTTGAGCGTATCGCGTACCGCCGCCCGCTCATCCAGCATACGCCGCAAACGGCATGGGTCGGGTGGCTTCCGCTTCGCCACCGTCGCGTTCGTGCCGCGCTCGCCGCACTAGTTTTTCACGAGCGCTGTTATCAAACGACGCTTGAGAGTAAGATAAGTGCGTCCCTCGCCCTCTTTATCCTCGGCGCAAGCGAGCAGCGGCGTGCGCCGACGGTGGCTGCGCCGCGACAGCGGTCGTAGTAGCAAGTGACTTTGAAGTGGGAGAAGTGCTGTACCGTAACTGTCTCTCGCTTAGGAGGTCACCTCAACAGTACTGCACGGGGGAGGGTAAGCAGAATAAAGGAGTGAAGAGAAATAAAGATGGAGGAGGGACGAGCGTAGGTCCGTGAACAAAAAGAAAAAGAAGCGTGAAACGGGGCTTATGGCCGCGTATAAAGGTTGGAGGATTCAAAGAACCCAATTAGAGCCGGAAAGGCCTGCTGCTCCCCGGCCGTTCGCAACGGGTTCAAGTTTTTTGACCAGGACTGTAGGTGCAAAAAGGCACTAATGCTGATGGTGTTTGACGCTCTGGAGACATTGAGCACAAACATTTTGTTTATAGCCTCCGGTGTGCCACCTTATCCGTCATGCTTCGGTCCATTTTAGGAGGGAAGTGGCTACATGCAATTTTCATTGATATCCTGAAAAATCAGCCGAACAAATGAGTCCCACTTATCGAAAACGCTATTAAGTGTTAGTGGGACAAATACATCCCCCTTTTTAAAACTTAACGGCTTGTTGTACAGAACTGTAATTAGTTTCATACTACTTTTAAGCACCTCATTCACTCATATAATACAAGAGAGCTGATAAAGTTGAAGAGTTTTCGCTTACGAGGGAAGGGGCCAGAAATAATTTTGTGTTGAGAAGGGTCAATGCGGCATATGCGTCTTACTTCGTCAAAGACCAATTAGTGTCAGGGGGACAAATGTGTCCCATCTTTTTAAATAAACAGCTTGGTTTATGTATGAAAGTGAAATTTGTTGTCAAATATTTCTAAGCGCCCTGTTTACTCATACTTCGTAAAATATATTAAGAGTTTTGTAAGAAAAATACATGATGTCCTACAAAGCGATAGTCTGTGCGCCAGTAAATCTCCCTGCCCCACAAATCAACTGCCAGACCTTGTATTCCCGAGGCCGCTCGATTTCATCCAAGAACCAGTTACTTAGTCCAAAGGCCAGTCGAATGTCAAAGCTCCAGTAAAGATAATCATAAAACTGAATTTCACTAGGCTCCGTATTTGAAACCCAGTGCACGTGAAACTGTTAGGGTTTCTATTGATAGCAAAGGGGACGAGGGAGTGCAATATGGGGAGCTGTCGTTCCGAGAAGCCCAAGCACGGGTGGGTCCAAGAACATATAACGGGTATCCCGCCTAACATGAAGCCGCTTTGTTTACGAGTCTTTTTAACAGAAGCTGTCTATGCTGATGAAACCAACTGTTTGTTGTAGCCGCTCACTAACGAAGCAGCCAGCATGTCTTATGTTTATCAGTAAATGCCGTATTTGCTCGTGTAAGGCACGCCCTCGTGTAAGGACCGCAAACCGAATTTGAAGTAGAGATATTTGCAATTAAGGATCATGAGCCATTCCACTCTGTGGAGGTGGATGACCAGCGAAGCTGTGCAGTACACGATAAAGAGGTGACACAGAATGTTGAACAAAGGTGCGAACGCATTTATTGTCTCGATGGGTGGTCATCGTGACAAATGTACGCACACACATTTATTTGTATACCTTTGCGTTCATTCGTGTTATACATTCGTTGTACACATTCGTTATATTCATTCCTGTTTTCATTTCGCGATATCTTGAGGCAACGCATATGAGACCGAAATCACCACCGACGGGCAGTGGGCCAGTGCCCTCAGCGCCTTCGCATTATGGACATTATGGGGAGGCTGGCATGATGAGCGGCAACGGAGCCAGCTGTGGGAGAGGACGAACGTGCGAGCAGTCGCACGACGTTGTGTGGGCGCGAGCAGAGCTAGCGTGACTTTCTGTACCGCACGCCGCGTTTTCCAGACCGTCGGGGATGTGAGCCACTTAAACGCTCTCTCCGTAAAACGTTTCACTACGCGTAACGTGTATACCCCCATGCTGGTTAATGTAAGCAGCTACTAGATAACACAAGCTGTCCAGCCGATCAATGCATTGGGATCATCCCCAGATAACCCTGTCGCCACCAAAAACTTTTGTCACCTACTCAGGCGAAGTGGTGCTGGATGGGCTTATCAAGAGCTTGTGGCGGGTGGGAGGACGTTACTGGAAGTTGTACTTTAAACCGTATACTAGCATTCCTCATCGGGCGATCGAGTGGGAATCACGTGCACGGGCTATGCTCACGTCTTTTCACCTTGCTAGAACCATCATACCTTCGCTGCGGACGGCCACGTGCAGTTTGCCTTCGCCGACGATCAGCTGGAAACCAACGCGAACGCCTACCAAGTTCGTGTGGGCGCCTGACTGGTCGAAACAGCGTAACCTCAGGAGCGGGCATCAAGCGAATAAAGCTCCCAAGTGATTTTGCGCAACGTGACCTAGACTGACAGTGTCAAGACCCGGTACTTCGCCAAGACCCGCACGTGGGGATGCGTGAGGGGCGAACGCACTTGCAGCAACTGCCATCACGAAATTTCCAGTAAGTTTCATTTTAATAGAGCACAATTAACCAAAGTATGTAAAACAATTCTCCGCTGTGCTGGCGCACCAGAAAATTAACGAACGCGGCTCTATATGCCGTCGCGATACATTTTTCAAACTGCCCAATAATTGGTATATTTCGCCATATTGCCCGATTCTGAAAAATCAGTCAGCTTCTGCAGATCGTTTCGTAGTCAGTAGCTAGTGGTTGCGCTATTTGGGCAATTTGAGGCTTCAGTGAGTAGCCAGAAGCTTGCGTCGCGTATCCGTACCCAGTAAAAAATGCTAAAGAATGTACAGGCCTTACACCAGTAAATGCGTCAGTGATTATGTCATTATTATACAAACTATCTTTACAGTCACTGCGCCAATATTAACATTAAGCGCACCTATCCGGCACTGGACTCGCCAGCTGCGCTCTTCGTGCGCAGTAGCCAGTTCTATTACACGGCACGCAACGGCCTTGCGTCCGCAACGCATTTGCGCATATTAAATGCCAATGCTTAAAACATAACCGTAAGGTTCAACGTGGCGTGTTTGCGGCATGAAACTCTCGCAGTCAGGCTTTGCGGGATGTTGCCATGCGTTCTTGCGAGATCGCTTTGCTAGTGCGACCATCAGATATTTTGCAAAAGCGGGCGTTAAGGTGAGCAAAGCAAGCGTTTGCTGCATTTTTCAGCCGCACTAGACGTTCCTTAGTAGGGAAACCCGTAAAAAAGCCGCACTGCAACCAGAAAGGCAAAGTAAGGTATTAGACAACCACACAAGGTAAGATTCTCAGTTTTATCGGCTGTATAAGTTCCAGTAAACATTAGCCTGCTATTTAAGTGAACAAGCATGATGTCAAGCGCGCAAAGGCTAACCTGAACAGATCTCACTCGGTCACAGTGAACACTCGCTCTGCCAACGCTGGCGTAATGAAGAGCGCTGACCGAGAATGCTTGGTGTTTCATTTTCATCGAGATTATCCAACCTGCAGCACTATAGAGACAGCACACATGAAGCCACCACTCATCTGGGCTTGCACAGGTTCTACACCCACCGCAGATTATCCAAGATAGCGCGTGCGGTCCGGGCATGCGCTTAGCAGCGCGGGCAGCCCAGTGCAGCCGCGACCAGGCTATGGCAACAGACATGCACTCACCTGACGCCCCCCCCCATAGCGCACGCTTGATCAGCTTACCGTGCGCTCACTACTTCGCCAAGCATGCGCTCTGTAGTCATGTGACCTTGGGTGCGTGGAACAGCGCCCAATATTATACTAGCAAAGAGAGCAGAGGGGCGTGACTGTTTTGGCTGTGCCACTCGAGCCGCTACTCACCAAGCGCCTTCACGTGGTCTAAAATCCCGTTAAGTTTTACGCCGCGCTGAGGTGTAGCCCACTTTATGGACGCGACAGTTGTGTTTGCGTCATTGCTATCAACATCGCAATCCAGCGCTAATGTGAAGAGTGCGGGCCTTTCATTAATCAGCTATGGTATCTGAGGACAGCGACGGTGTTGTCTTGTGCAGTGAAGTATATGAAACGAGTCGTTGCAGTACAACTTGTGTTCAAGTATGGACCGGGTGTAGCGCGCCCAACTGTACAAGCCATACTGAAAGCAGCAAAGGGCCAAACAATGAAATCTTCCTTACCTGAGTAAGGAAGCATTCATTGCGGTGAGGCTACCTTATGTCACTATGTAAGGGCCCCTCAGTAAGGGCCCCTCAGTAAGCTGTAAGGGCCCCTCAGTAAGCTTCCTTACTGAGGGGTAAGCTTCCTTACGCCGCTCCTGGCCCTGAACGAGCGCTTCACCTCACTGCTTAACCACGTGACGTTTGCTTGCGCATGCGCGCTGTCGCCCACCTGCGGAAAAGCGCGAGCACGGTACGTCTTGCCTGGCATGTTCGTTTCAGTCACGCGTGCGGCATGGAAGCGTTGCTAGGCGTTGCTAGATGCTGCACGACGTGGGCGTGCCAGCGTTGCTGGAGCAGATCAAGTTTTGCACTGTAATGCGCTACTTTTTTTAAGTTTAGTAAACAAAACTAGAAGAAAGCGTCCACGCTTCTCTATATTAGTTCAAATTAAAGATTGTGCGATGATACAACATTTTTTTATTGAATAATGGTGTTCGCGTAAAGCTTTTAAGAGATAATCTCGAACCAAGGCATGCTGCAACCGCTCCTTACGTGAGGACGGGTGAAGGGAGCTTCGAGAGTACGCTTGCTTCCTCCGTCGGTCCTTCGCTGTAAGGAGGCCTCACTTAAGGTTAGGAAGCGCCCGAAGGAAAGGAACGTTTCATTAATCGGAGTAATGATCGGAGTGGCCGAGAAGCTCGGGCACATCGAAGACGTCAGGCACACCATCTACGCGGACGATATCACGCTATGGGTGACCGGTGGCAGCGACGCCCACATCGAGGGTGCGCTGCAAGCCGCTTTCGACGCAATAGAAGACCAGCTGGAAGGCACCGGACTGAGATGTTCGCCGAGCAAATCGGAGCTTCTCATACTCCCACCTACCAAAAACAGCAGAAGCAAGACCAGACAACGCGAAAACGAAAAAATCAGAATCGTCACCAAATCCGGCAACGTGATCCCTGAGGTCGGCAAAATTAGGATCCTAGGCATGGTCATCGAAAAGCACGGAAGAAACGGCGAAACTATCACCCATCTCAGGGCAAAAGCAGCCAACGCGATTCGACTCCTAAAACGAGTCACTTCCCGAAAGGCTGGCATGAGAGAGGAGAGCCTACTTAGGCTCGTCCAATCCTTCGTCATCAGCCACGTCGCGTACGTTGCAGCCTACCACAGATGGCTGCAACACGAACGAAAGAAAATGAACGTGCTCATCAGAAGAGCGTACAAGACGGCGCTGGGCCTGTTCGAGTCCACGAGCACGAACCGCTTGCTACAACTAGGATTACACAATACGCTCGAAGAAATAGCCGAAGCGCAACGGACTTCTCAACTGGAGCGGCTGTCCATGACCAAAGCCGGGAGGAAGATACTGGACGATCTGGGAATTAGGCGCTCGAACGAGGTGGAGATGAAGCTCCCCGTCCCCGAAGAGGTCCGACGCCAGACCAGAATCGACCCCATACCGAAGAACATGAATCCCGAGTTCAACAAGGGAAGAAGAGCGGCGAGGGCCAAGGCTCTCATTGACCAGCATGCCAACGACGAACACGCGCGGTACGTGGACGCGGCCGAATACCAACGGAACGCCTTCGCAGCGGTGGTCATAGAGGCGTCAACCGGTGCCACGAGAACGGCAGCGAGCGTGAGAAGCGCCGGAGCGGAACAAGCGGAGGAGGTAGCCATCGCCCTGGCCATCGCCGACGCAGACTGCCACACGGTGCTGAGCGACTCAAGACAGGCGGTGCGAAACTTCGCCAAAGGCCAAATCTGCAGGGAGGCTGAGCGCGTACTGCGAGCGGTCAAACTAAAGGAACGAAAAGTACGACTCAAGTGGTTCCCGGCGCACGCGGGCGACGCATCGGGATGCAATGAGAACCATAATGAGACGGCACACGCCGCGGCGCGAGCGCTAACCAACCGCGCCCCGGCGACAGACCGTCCGACGTAGTTCGGAACCAAGGACCGCATGACAGATTACAGTGAAATCACCAAGGCCTACCGCTTGGCTCGCAGGACTCTCCCACCCCCGCACCCGAGACTGAGTCGAGCGGAGGCGGTAGTACTGAGACAACTCCAGACCGGATCGCTACCGAGCCCGAAATTGATGAATCGTATGTACCCCGAGACATATCCGACAGATATGTGCAGAGTCTGCCGGAGGGAGACTGCAGACTACACGCACGGCTTGTGGGACTGCGTCAAATATCCAGAAGATTCAAAATCAAGAACACTCCCACCGCGGCTCGAGGCAGCCGCGAAGAGCTATGACCGAGACGATCAGCTCTGGGCCGTCCAGCAGGTCCTCGAGGCGCTCGAAAGGCAGGGACCCAGCGAGCCGGCAACGGCGAGCGGAGACCCGCGCCGAGTAACGGCGACTTCGAGGATGACGTTGTCTCCAATAAAGTTGTCTCCAATCCAATCCAATTTCATTGTTTGGGCCAAAGTCTCTTGCGCATTTCCATGCGGATGGTCAGTTGTGCGCCGGCGACTACAATGGCGTCTGGAATGGGCGGCGACTTGCCGGTTCAGAAGGGAGCTTAGCAGTTGAGTCGGCGCATATGGGTATCGTAAAATGCTCTATGCATAAAGTGTGCAGAAATTTAAAATACTTTTCAATCTGTGCATCTGCACCATACGGATGGGACAGTGGCGCTCTTGCGAACGACGGTCACGATGACTGACGCTCTGCCAACGGTCGCTAGCGTAATCAGTCGGTTGCGGCTGCGACAATGCGCGCGTACGTGCGTGCACTTCCTAGTACAAATAATTCGTCTCGGCAATGATGTCGCGTATCAAACACCATGGAATTGTTCATGCCTTGTGCGTTTTCTTCAGTATGGGAGGGGAGGTCGTTACAAGGGGGGAGGGGGTATTCTACGACGGCTGCTGGGTGGTCCCCATCTTGAAAGCGCTCTGCAATTGGGTGCGCAGAGGGCTGAAAGCTTCGTGTTTTCGCTGCTTCGTCCCGTTTTACGCGCGAGGAAGCACGGATTCACTCGCTGATGCTAATGCGAGGCTTACATCGTTTTGACAATCATCGCGTGTGTTCATGTTTGCTAGTGCGCATGTGGCGCCAAGCTTGTTAATCTAATTAATAAGGGAATGTCTACAAATTTAGGCGGCCTATAAAACTACTATCCTTACATTGTATAGCTGTCTACTAGTTTGCTAGGTCTATCAATACTTTGACGGTCAGGCGAAACTCGGACTTTTTTATTTCGCAAACACTTTGATGCAGCGGCTTCTCATGTTTCTGATTCAGTAACTTTCCTGGGTACGGTCACTATCTGATTGTTTATTTTCTTCGTAATCTTTCGCGGGTGTGCTTAATTTGGGTACAGTTGTGCTTGCCTCGCACAAGGGCCTGGACCGTAGATGTTTTGTACTTTGTAGTAAGGTGTAGCAAAGACAAATTACCAATACTCACTCCCTTACTCCGTGTAAGGCCACAAAACTTATAGCTTCTAACATATACGTGTCCTTTGGCCCGTGACCAATGATTCGGCGCAGTGTCTGTTCGCTTACTGATACGTGGGCGTGAGTTTGAGTGTGAGTTGGGGCGGATGTGCCCAGATAACGTGCGAGAAATTTACTATTAGATTCTGGATTTTTGCACTCTTAAGCAAAATTACACCCTTTTGCCACACAACGATAATCGTCATCTCTCTTGTCCGCATTTTCTTTCTTTAACGCGGCGAGCCCAGTACTTCCAAGTCATGAACGGCATGGCCGTTAACAGCATGACAGAGCATTCTGGACAGGAAAGTAGCGAGCGCAGCGTTTTCAAGGAAGGAAACGCAAGCAAGACAGATGACGATTATCGTTGTGTGGCAAATATGCACCCCAAAGGGTGTAAATTTGTTTCGGAGTGTATATGCTAAAACCACACTCTTAAGCAAAATGACACCCTTTTGCCACACAACAATAATCGTCATCTGTCTTGTCCGCATTTCCTTTGTTTAACGCGGAGAGCCCGGTACTTAACGAATGGCATGCGCGTTACCAGCATGACATAGCATTCCCGACAGGAAAGTAGTGGGTACGGCGTTTTGAAGAAAGGAAACCCAAGCAAGGCAGATGACGATTATTTTTGAGTGACACAGACACACCCGAAAGGGTGTACCTTTGCCTAAGAGTGCACGATATGAATATATGAAGCAACCCTAAGTGGGAGGCTCCAGAATAATTTTCGCTACGCACGGTTGTTTAAAGCGCCCCGATGCACGACCTACACTGGTGTTTTTGCATTTCGCCCCCATATAAAAGCGGACGTCGTGGCCGGCATTTGAACCTGCGCTCTCTGGCGATCTGTGGTAATCAATGGCTCCTGTGCGACAAAACACCACCTATCATCATCATCCCGCGCCCTCGGGCTTAGCAGCTCAACTTGAAAACCACTATGCCACCACGGCGAGTAAACTTACTACGTCCCTGTGCATCGAGCGCCGAGTAATACTCACTCCTGCCGACGTTCCGGGGAAGTGCTTTCTTTGTTGGTTAGCGATTCAACAATGGCGTATGAGTGATTTTTTTATCCTCGAGGGAAGCAGTGCAACGCGAAAATCCAGCAACACAGGCGCTCTTTGTATAACAGTGGTTCGTGAACTTGGCCATAGAGATTCATTTAATTTCTTAATATGCCAGTGAATATTTTTTCTGCCAACTACTGCTCAGATCTTCCTCTATTGTTCTACATCCCCCGCAGGGGCATGTGCGTGGGCAAGCCTTTGGCGTGTTGCGATACCACGTACCCGAGCACAAAAGGGTTGGACCCTCCCTCGTGTAGTCGTGCGCGGCTTAGCCGTGCCTGGGGAAAGGAAGATCCTGGTGCGATGCCGGATGTCCGGAGCCCCTTCGGCGGAGGCCACTTTGGCCTCCGCTTCGAACAGACGGCGGCTCCAGACTGACCCACCTCGAGGAAATCGGCCGTCGCCTTTTCCTACCTTCATCCCCAATCTTCGTCTTTCCCTTTTGCTTTCAATCTTTCCTGTCTTCTATTCACTTCCTGTTACGTCTGCTTTTCCTTGTGGCAAGGGTTAACCCTGTGTGGGTAGCCACATTTGGTATGCCATATTTGGTTATAGCAGTAACGTGCAGCTGGCGCTTACAGGTTCTACACTTTCTGCGGCGTCCCTTTGTTGGGCTCGATAGTGAAGAGCTGGCATTGCGGCCGAAAACTCCAGAATTCCCTATGGTCAGTTCCTTCCCACCGCTCCCTGATTGCCCTAAAGAAAGACGACGCACCGAAGATGTGTTTCAGTTCTTTGAAAGTCAAAGACAGGATTTTCCACGATACCATGTCATTCACTCGGAAAAAGCAGAAAAACAAGTACCAACCTTCTCCTTTTTTTGCTTCTAAAGCTCTAAATGAGGCTTTTGGACCAGGTTATAAGGCATCGATGATGGCAAGTGGCGTCTGTTCTTGGAGCTCCATGCATGATCAAAAGCATTATGAAAAGTGGCCCTGTTTATGGTGTCATTTGGGACGTTCGAGTAACGGCGACCCTGCACTGTACTATGAACACCACCCGCGGCGTCATCTCAGATGATGATTTATTAGAGCTGACAGACTTAACTATAGTAGGGCTTCAGTGAGCAGAACGTTATAAACTTCAAACGGATTACTATGAGGCGCGACGCCAGAGAAATCCAGACTAAGCTCCTGGTGCTCACTTTTGGCTCAAGTGCTCTGCCCGAGTCCATCGATGCCGGGTACATCAAACTTCGTGTCAGGGCATACGTGCCGAATCCTCTCAGGTGTGTTAAATGCCAGGGATTCGGCCATATCTCACAGAACGACCGAGGCCACCAAACTTGTGCGCAATTCAGTGTTAATGAACACTCATCTGAATCTTGTGAAAACTTTCTGCAACGTGTGTACTGTGATGGAGAGCACGTCGCATACTCGCGGTCGTGCTCATCCTTGAAGAAAGAAAATGAAATAGTGACCATTAAAGCAAAGCGAAATAACTGAATGACGCACGCAGGCGGGTATCCTACCTGTACATCTTTGCCGATGTGATGCGTGAGGAGCAGCGACACAACGGCTTCCGGCGGCTGTTGTCCGACCCACACGCAGTGAGCCGACGGTGACGCCATCTGCCCCCTTGCCGGCTGCAGCCAGCGTTGGTCCGCGGTCCCAAAAGAAGGGGCCCCTGACTTCCGGGTTGGTGGCTGCCAGGTTCTCGACTGCCGATGCGGGGCCTTCAAGGTGAACAAACCTCTCGAGGGAGCGGGTGTCCAGCGCCCCCTGAAGAGGCGGTGAACACACCTGTTAGCCAGAGGGCGTAACAAGCTCATTAGGAGCGGCGGGAATCCCTCAGCCGCTTCAGAGGAGAAAAATCTCGCATCACAGAGCCTAAAAAGGGCTGTGTGGGTTGTCTGCTTTCACATATTAGACACACATCACCATCTTTTCCTGCAATATGGACACACGGATATTGCAGTTGACTGTCAGGGGACTTCTACGCAATCTAGATGATTTTAAAGCACTTCTTCATAAGCTAAGTCCAAAAGTGCTGCGTGTCCAGGAAGGAAGGAAGGAATGAAATCAACTTTATTCGAGGTCCTGCAGGCCACGAGAGCTTTGGGCTCTCATGGAGTGGGCGTCTCCCACGACGGAACCGGGAGGTTGAGTTTCCTGGCGGTGTCGTCGACCTGCTGGACAGCCCAGAGTTGGGGAGCGAGTTCTGCGCTCCGGATTGCTTCTTCAAACTTGCGCTTGTCCTGTTCGCAGTTTATGTGAGCTTGCGAGCACGGCCAGAGTAAATGATAGACGTTAAGGGATGTATTGCAGTTGGTGCAATAAGACTTGTCGTAGAGCTCAGGCATGTAATGGTGTAGTCTGTTTCGCGTGGGGTATGTGTCTGTTTGTAGCATTCTGAGTGTAACGGCTTGAGTTCGAGTGAGCGTGCGGTGTGGCGTGTTCTACTCTCGACGTTGTAGGTAGTAGTGTTTAGCGATTTCATTGCATGTAGTGGGGGCGTCCTTGTTCTGCGAGTGGTCGGGTGAAGCCGCGCGGTCTGTAAGCGCGCGCGCAGCCTCGTGTGCCGCTTCGTTAAGGTTGGGGACGTCGCCGACCTTTGGTCCTAAGTGTGCCGGGAACCAGTATATGACGTGCTTATTAATCTCATTCTTTCTAACAATTCTGAGAGCATGTGCGCAGACCGTGCCCTTTTGGAAAGTTCTGATAGCGGCTATGGAGTCGCTGTAGATATGGCAAAGATTGTCGTCGGTGAGCGCAACAGTGATCGCAACCTGTTCGGCCTGTTCAGGCTTCCTTGCAATTACCGTGGCTGCATGTCTTGTGGATCCGCGGCCGTCTACAACCGCCACTGCGAAAGCTTTGTTTCCCGCGTATGCAGCCGCGTCCACAAAAGCTGAGCGTTCGCGGTTCGCTAAGGCTTGGTTAAGGAGGAATTGTCGTCTCGCTTGTCGTCTGCCCTTGTTTTCGGGGTGTACGTTTCTGGGTACAGGTCAGACCGTGATCTTGGCACGGATGTCCCGTGGGAGGTCCGCAAAGTCTTTTTCTACGTTTCCTTGAGCAAAGCCTAGCTTCCCTATGAACGTGCGCCCCGGAGGCGTCATCGAAAGCCTAGCAAGCTGGGCGCGCTGCTGGGATTCGGCAATTTCTTCCAGGGTGTTGTACATGCCCAGGCGCTCCAGCTTCTCGTTGCTGGTGCTCGTCGGAATGCCGAGGGCTTGCTTGGTGACCTTTCTGATTTGGGCATTAAGTCTGTCTCTTTCGGATCGTGACCAATTGAGCATTGCCGCAACGTATGCGAAGTGACAGGTGACGAACGCGTGTACGAGTTTGATGAGATTATGTTCCTTGAGGCCCCTGTGTCTACTTGCAATTCTTCTGATGAGCCCGATAGCGTTGTTGGTCTTGGTGATGAGCTTCTGAACCGTAGAGGCATTGACGTCTTTAGTCTCTACGATCATACCCAGGACTCTGATTTTGTCGACGCATGGTATAGCGTATGCTGCGTAATTTCGTGATTATAATCGAAGTCTGACGAGTATGGCCTGCGGCCCTTCTGCGTGGGTCTGCGTACAAGCAGCTCCGACTTGGTAGGCGAGCGTCTGAGTCCTGTGGGAATTAGAAATTCTTCTACGGTATTCACTGCTTCTTGCAAGATGTCCTGCACCATCCCCAGTTTCCTTTTGAGACCCACATGGTGATGTCATCTGCGTATATATATGGTGTGCTCGAGCCCGTGGATCTGTCCGAGTTTCTCAGCAAGTCCCGCCATGGTAAGGTTGAAAAGCCTAGGGGAGATGACCGAGCCTTGGGGGGTGCCCCTGCTCCCCAGCGAGAGTGTCTCCGTGGAGAGGTCGGCAAATCGGAGCGTAGCCATCCTGTTATCCAAGAATGACTTGACGTAAGCGTGGAATCTAGCTCGTAGGTTGAGGTCAGAAATGGTGTCCCCAATGTATTGGTGAGAGAGGTTATCGAACGCTTTCTCGAGATCCAATCCGAGAATGGCCTTGGCGTTTCTAATGGGGTCATCAATGATTTGGTGTTTGATGAAAATCATGGTGTCTTGAGTTGATAGACCGGGTCTAAATCCGATGAGGGTGTGTGGCAACAGTCCCTTGTTTTCGAGGAATCTGGGGACTCTCTTCTGAACGGCGTGTTCCGCAGCCTTACCCACGCACGACGTGAGTGATATGGGTCTGAGGTTCTCGACGCCCGAGGGCTTGTTGGGCTTTGGGATAAGAACCGTGGTGGCGTTCTTCCATTCCGGCGGGACCATACCGGAAGCCCAGACCTGATTGATTCGTTCCGCTAGGAACCGGACGGAGTCTTCGTCCAAGTTACGAAGGGCCTTGTTACTAATACCGTCTGGACCCGGGGCGGATGCGCCATTCAGGTTTTGAAGGACGGTCCTGATTTCTTCCAGGGTGAAGGGTTCGTCGAGGTCGGGGTTGTCCGCGCCCGTGTACGAGGAACCGGGTGCCTCGGCCTCATTTTCGTGGCTGCTCCAGAGTGGCATGTATCTCTCGGCAAGTCGTGCCATAAATTCCTGCTCGTTGGAGTTTTTCAGTTCGCGTTTCGCTATCTTGTCAGCCGCTTTGGTCTGGGAGCTCCTTGTTTGACCTTTATTAACAAGGTGTTTCAGCAGGTTCCAGGTTTTTCCCGATGTCATGCTGCGATCGGCCTTTGTGCATACTTCGTCCCATTGTTGGTTGAAGAGTACCACACACTGGTGCTCAATGTGCTTGTTCAGTAGTGCGACCTTTTTCCTAAGTCTTCTATTGAGTCTCTCGGTACGCCATCTCTGCAATATGGATCTTTTCGCTTCCAGCATGTGAGCGAGCTTAGCGTCCATCCCGATTGTCTGGATATCTGTTTCTATTTCTTTGTCATTCTGAAAAATATGTCATTTTTCAGAAAGTACGCGACGAGGCTAACAGTTCATCCGGCGGCGTAGCCAAAGTCGCCGACAAGAGCGTTGCTTGCCAACATTTTCTCCGCCGGACACCCCTTGAGGCAGTGTCAGTGCGGGCAGTTCTTTTTCGTCATTTGGTTACTTTGTACGCTCTCTCTCTCTCTCTCTCTCTCTATATATATATATATATATATATATATATATATTTATTTATCTGGTGTTCTTTTTTAGCTGCTCCAATATTTTGAAAATTGGAAAAATATAAATCAAGGTAACGTTATGTTTACCGTTCGAGCGTACGGATTGGAAGCCCCTAGATATAGAGCAATTTCCGCACTTACGTCCGTAATTAGCAAAGTTACGGTAATTAACATTCTAATGATGAGCAATAGGTGGCTAAAGCAAACGAGTACTTTGGGGCCCGTCCACGACACTGCCTGTCCCAACGATCAAATATTCAATAGCGGAGTTCGTGTGGGAGCTACGCGGACAATTAGGTCCGCTTGGCAGGCTCCTTGAAACCGAAACTGGCTGGAAGAAGAGCGTCTGTGTCGTCGATGTATCCGCCTACCTCCTCCTTTCCTCACGTCTCAGA
The DNA here is from genome assembly GCF_023375885.2 of Dermacentor andersoni. Taxonomy (NCBI): domain Eukaryota; kingdom Metazoa; phylum Arthropoda; class Arachnida; order Ixodida; family Ixodidae; genus Dermacentor; species Dermacentor andersoni. The sequence continues at coordinate 18,595,813 of NC_092814.1, forward strand.
GGACACCGCCGGTCCGGCCCCGCGAGCAGCATGCGGTATCTCCTTGCTGTTTGCCGCGTTGGCCTAGTGCTTCAATGCCGGCGCACCGCCAAATTTACTTCGTTAGTCCGTCGGGCGCCACGTTGGCGCTGTAGCGCCAACCCCTCGCTTTGGGCTTTTAGATACTGCATGCACGGCGCCATATCAGCCCGTAGCGTCGACCATATGGTATTCCTTTCTTCTTTTTTTTCCATTCACTCAGCGAGTAGTGTTCCTATCTCTTTTAGTTTACGCGTTTTTATTTACACAACTCGCAGGCGCGCTTTTGAGACATCTTTCCCAGAGAAAGGGAAGTTTGATTAAACGTCGTTCTTTCCAAAAGCCTGAAACGGCATTTCTGTGGTGGAAGTGGACACGCGGCGCCCAACGGAATGACGAAGTTTGGCGACCGGCATTGAAGCGCTGGGCCAACGCCGTAGACAGCAAGGAGACCACGAAAGCTGCTCGCGGGGCCAGACCGGTGGTTTCCTCGGAGAGGTGAAAAACTGCGGGAAGGGTGGAGTGGGCAGTGACATCGACGACAGAGACGCTCTTTTTCCAGCCACTTTCGGTTTCACGGAGCCTGCAAAGGGAATCTAATTGTTCGCGTAGCTCCCAAATGAACACCGCTATTTAAAATTTGACCGTTGGGATAGGTAGTGTTGAGGACGGGCTCCAAGTACTCATTTGCTGTAGCAACCTATTGATAATTAGGAAGTTAATTACCGCAACTTCAATAATTACGTACGTAAGTGAGGGAATTGCTCTGTATCTAGAGGCTTCCAGTAGTACACTAGAATGGTAAACATAACCTTACCGTGATTTATATTTTTCTCATTTTACAAAATTTGGTGCAGCTAAAAAAGAACGCCCTGTAAATACCATCTAACTATCAACTCAGAAAAACAGATTTAAATAGCCTCATAGATTAACTGCAGGAACCCTACATACCGTTGGGTGATTTAGCACTCACAACACTTTGTGACCGTTTAATACCAGAGGTCGAATCAATGAAAATTTTCTCCTGACATCTGGTGCATGCATCTTTAATAAGGAGCCTCCTATTACAACCTTTAAAACAACTTGTACTCATCGATAGATCTTGCAATCGGCTCCGCCACTTTTCTGCCTGACGTAGAATGGAATGTCCTCAATAATCCTTTTGGAAGTGACCACTACCCTGTAATTTTAAACTAAATAAGGCAGCATGATAGTCCGCCCCATATTCCCCGATGGAAATTACCATCTGCTCACCGGAAGCATATTAAAGAATGAATTTATGTACCACGAGCTTTTATAAATTATTTTAGTATAGACAATGGTGCCACATATTTTACCACTTTTATTATTGATGCAGCCGAAAAGCTCATCCCACAATTTAATGGTGTTTCACATAAAAGGCATGTTCCCTGATGGAACGAAGAGTGCAGAGAAACGCGAAAGAGACAGAATAAAGCGTGGGGCGTACTACGCAGATCGTCAGATGCAGAAAATCTTGTAGCATAAGTACATTAAATCGCAGGGAAGGCAGACATGTCCTGAGGCAAAGATAGAAGACTGGGTTAGATTCCTCTCGGGTATAAATTCATACACTCAGGAGTCGAAACTGCGGAATCGCCTAAGCAAGTTAAAGGGGCAAGAAATCCACCTGTTGCCTGCGGTGAATGACCAAAGGAAGAGCAGGGAGGCTCTCTTGGGGATCACTTCAATTCACTACTGATAATCATTACTGAAATAGAAACGTACACAAGAATTGAACGGATTTGTCCGTAAATCCCAACAAAACAAGCTATATAACTGTCTTTTTAGTATTGCTGAGTTCAGGGCTGCCTTCATCGCATACAACAGCTCTACACCGGGACCTGATACCGTCATCTATGAAATGATTAAAAAAATTGCCGACGATTACGTTACTTCCTAATGCGAAATTTGAGCGCAGCTTCTCAGATGTTTCGGCTTTTCGATATATTCAGGCAACGAATTTGAGCAAGATATGTATGTACAGTTACAGACAACTTCTTATTCTTCACGCATATTCCTTCTTCAAGAAACACTTCACTCCCAGTTCTAGATTATCATGAAGGAAGCCTTCTGGTCGGATTGGCTCGACTTGCTGCACCAATGCCTGGTTCGGCGTAGCTCACCTCTGGATTCTCACGGCGACGGCGCTGGGCCTCTGCTCGGGCGTTTGACAGCAGTGGCAGACGAAGGACTTCCACCGGTTGCCTCGCTGATGGCTCAGAAAGAACTGGTTGAGAATAAGATATCTATATCAGCACACGGATTATCTGATAGTACAAACCGTCTGTGAGCCTCGGACAATCCGCCTCGTGCGGAACAGTTCGCACCAGCCGGCGCAAACGGAGCGTAGCTTGACGCCTCGCTTATCGGGGGGCAGCGCATAGGAACGTTGCGCGGCGAAGAGATGGCAGCGACTGACTCCACTGACGCTGCTAGCGAGTCAACTGAAGGTGTCTGCGTCTCGGCGCGGGAAGCAATGATACCCAGCCGGCTCTTCGACAACCTGACAACAGCGCTAGCAGTCACCGCCACGGAGGAGGGGAGGTACATGTAGCGGCGAACGGCGGTGGATATGCGTTTTGGCTCGGGCAGCAGCACATCATCAAATCAGCGGACATCGAGCCGGTGCTCTGGGGCCGAATCATAGAACGGTTCAGTTGGGGAACCGTTCGTTTGGCCTCACCTGATTGGCAAAAATTTTGGTTACGACACAGGTCGTCAGAGGCAGCGGGGCGGTATCGCAATTTATGAATACGTCACGCATCTGTCAATCATCTTCAAAGCAAACCGGTCATAGGAACCGGAGAAAGGGTAGTCCGCTTTGGGTTCCGTTGCTTTGGCTTGGCTGTTGGCTTCCGCGCCGGTCGCGCGTCCCCAGAGACACGGGGGCGTCGCGCGCGCGTGCGTTGGTTGCTTCGGAGGCTATTCATCGTCTGCTTGGCGTTGCTCTTTCGGTGTCGACCACGGCTGGGAGTGCGATAATGAGAAGGGACGGATAATGAGCTGCACCGCCCTTTCCGGCTTTCTAAGTAGACCTTTTGCAGGCTACGCTATCAAATGGAGAAGACTCGGGGGCAAGCGTACCAGTGGTCATTCCACGCAGAGGAAGGAATATTGCGCGCTGCGGCTCATAGCCGCCCGCCTGCAGCTCGCAGAGGTCGGTCGGACGTGAAGCATTCATCGGAATGGCCTAGATCTCTGCTGCCGACACTGTGCACAAAGTTGCCCTCGCAATTACTGTGTTGGCCGGTAGAAGGGCTGGGTCAGCTTTCCCGTGACCTCCGCTTCAAAGCCAATGCCAAGGAGATATTTGCATGGTGAGATCGAATTCTCAGTGCCATCGCCAGCGTGAATAGCTCACAAATCACCGTTCAGCAATCAGAAGGGCTCAACCTAGGCGGGGTCAGCACTTCCTTCGTTCGGCTGATAAACCTATACAGTCAGGATGGGAAGATATTGTGCAGATCTCTTATTTGGCTGCTCTTTTTTCTCTAGTTCGGGAGTGCCACACTTTGTTCCTCAATTTCACGGCACAACGCGCACCGTCAGCACCACACTCTTCGATTTTACTTCGCGCGGCGAATGCAGCGCCCGTATATCGTAATGTTCGATTTCAAGTTCCATTGCTTCTATCGCGCGACGCGCCGTGGGGCAGATCGCAGGGATAGCGGCCGCGCGGCGGCGAGCGAATCATGTCCGAGCCGATGACGAAGGGCGAAAAAAGAAGGGAAATTGATATAGTCGGATAGTAAAGGTGTGCCTAAGAACCAGTTCACGGTTTTGTCGCGCTCGCTACTTAAGAAGTGCTGGCAGTGCGTTCCTGTTGCGTGCATCGTGCGAGCTCCTGGTAGCAGACGATATAGCGCTGCGCTCTGCCAACTCACTTACGCTTGCGATACCGCCTGTCGGCTGAGAATGAAAAGGAATGACATTAATAAATGCCTTCTGCATTGCGTAAACGCCCGGCGCCACGCGCTTATATTTCAGAACTTGGCGTATAATATTTAATTTATATTTTACATTTACTTAGCAAGCAGATATATTCTGGAATTCTTCGATTAGCTCGTCATAATGACGTACACTTCAGAGGTGGCACCGTCTTACCTATTGGTCGCGTCCTCCCCTTCTTCTACCACCGGCTTGGCAGTGGCACATTTAGTGGCGTAAGCGGCGAAGCGATCGGTTCGTATTCCGAACCGTTACAAGATTCAGCCCCTGGGGCGCTATTCTCGACACGCAAGGCGGCTGCACGGCCGCCATTATCCGCCGTGTTGGCTTTCTGATTGGCTGTGGAGAGCTCACGTGCCTTGAAATTTGTGCCGGGAAACGGAAGTTTTGCAAAATGCAATTTTGCGTTTTCATCAAGATGACGAAACGTGACGTGGAGCTGCTAATTTGATCAACTAATGCATTTTCTTGGTCCTTGACACGTATATTGCGACGTTAGCGCTTCAAAAAGAAAGTGAGCGGTAACGTACAGAAGCCAATCTAATGCATCTGCAATTTCGCGAATATGTGGTGGCGATCCAAGATAGCCGCCATGCCAGCTTGCTGATTGGCTGAAGGAATATGCTGTGGGGAGCGTCACAGGGAGGGCCGTTTCGTAAACGTCAATTTGACGTTCCGCGACATTGCGCTGGGCCGCCATTGCAGAGATGTTCTGCCATAATTTGTGGTGCGACGATCCACGCAAATTATGCTAATGAGCAAACATATGCAATTGCGGCCGAAAGGAATGCGTATCGCCACATTTTCTCTGTCGTTTGGCGCCATGAAAACCTTTTGTTTATAACACGTGCTCTTGGTTTTGCATCGCTCTCGGGTGGTGATGGCATCTGTGTTTTGGACCATCATATTTTTAAAAGAATGCGTTTATACGAAATAACATTGGTTGAACATAGCAAACTTTCTGCAGCGTTGTCCACTTTTCGCTGCTGCGTTTGTATTGTAATCAAGATTAATGCCTTTTCGCACAATCAGAAGTTATGACAACGACGTCGCTTTAATTTATAAAAAGAAATGTACGTAAGGCGGCGCCTTGAAGTTTCCACCTGCGGTGCGAATAACCAGCGAAGTGAACAAGAGATTGCAGCGCCGGCGCTTGCGTCGCGCTAGTGGATATCTCTAGCCTGCGCAACGCTATCCGTGATATTCAGCCTTTCTCAGCCAGCAGAGTCGGGCTGAGTCACTTACGTTTCACGAGATAGCGATAACGTGGCCTAGAACGTGCGCGCATCACCACTCGTAGGTCGCGTATGTTGTCTCAAGCAAGAATACAAGCGAGTTGGCGCCAACATACGATGACTCATTTTATTTCCCGGGGACACGCATGCTAGCTAATGAAGCAGACGACGGAATAATCGCGCGCTTTGAGCTCGCTGCTTTATTTTTACTGCGGAGGAAAACTGTTTTGCTTTACCGAGACCCATACGTTCAGTGCCTTCATTTCAGTTTCTTGGGAAAAACGTCAAGTTGGCGTCACGTTGCGAAAGCAAAATGGGGCCATCAGCGCCATTTTATTCGCGTCGCGTCGACGTCACGCATCGAAGAAAATGGCGGAATGTCGAGAATAGCGCCCCTGGGCCGCTATTTTGTAGCGATGCCTTATGCCTTATTCTCTGCTCTTCTTATCATCCACCACACACGGCCGCCTGATCCCGTTGATAATGTGGGCAGACCGTCGCTCTGACCACGGGCCAAGCGAAAAAGCCTGAAAAAGCATAGAATCGGAAAAGGCATCGCTACAAAATACCGGCCCTGGTTGCCGCCGCACAGGAATGCCATTGGAGGAGGAGCGAAGAGAGCAACGTTCGCGCCACGTGTGAGAGATGGCGCCAGGAGCGAGAGCAGCGAAAGTAGCCCCGGCTGCAGAGCTGGTTATGGCGATGCGGAACGGCGGCGCGATACGCAGGAACGGGCGTCAAAGAGTTGCGCTCTAAAAAAATCCGCGCCCAAGCACTCCGTAAAGATGGTTAACCAGCGAAGCTGAGACGTGCGGCCCCGGTATTTATCACTAGGTTAATTCTGAAGGTTCCTTAAACGATGGCTTGGTAGGCTGCAGGATCCTCGGTACGCAGTTGCTGCTTGCGCTCGGCTGCACGAGCCTGTTGTTATGCCCGTTCTGCAACATAGGCACGGCGTCGACGAGTTTGTTCCCGGTTCTGCTCGCTGCGTTGCTGATCGAAAGCTGCCCGCTCCTAAGGAGTACGTATGACACGTGGCCTACCCGTTTTGGAGCCGGAGAGAAACTGCTGCGCGCGCGCACAGGTGGAGCTACTGGTGCAGCTAATCCAACACCACCTAGATAGCGCACGGCCTTTTCACTCCGATCCATGGCGTCATGTTTCCTTGCCCGACTGCTATAGAATCTAATGGGGATGCTCCCGACTAGGCAGTAGTGATTTTGACGTCACCGCTTTCATCACGCCAGCCTTGTCAATGGAAATTTCGGGCCAGGTAGCGTAACGTCATGAATCAGAGTAAACAGGCCTTGTGCTATCTAGGTGGTGTTGGCTAATTACGCGCCTTTATTTCTCTCTCTCTTTTTCGCGCATGCGATTGCACCGGAGAAGTTTTGGGCGTACAGACGACCGACATACAGACGGACTGATCGACTGACGGATGAACAAAATGTAAAATAAAACGTAGAACTTATACACTGACACACAAGTGACACTACTCCCCCTCTTCAACACTATTTGGGCGGCCGGCTAGCCTTCATCCGCACGGAAAGGAGCGCTTGTGGTTCCTGTTTGGAAGCAGGGTAAAGACCCTTCATCTGGGGAAAGTTACCGCCCGATAGCTCTCACAAGTTGCCTTTGTAAGCTATTTGAAAACAGGATTAATCGCCAACTCATACATTTCCTTGAACTGAACAAAATGTTTAATCCCTATCAGTGTCGTTTCAGAGGAGGGCGGTTCACAACTGATCATCTTGTGCACGTTGAAAGAGATATTCGTGATGCATTTTTACGCAAAAAAGTTTTTGCTGTTGATATTCCTCGATGTGAAGAAGGCGAGTGGCACAACGTGGCGTTACGGAATCTTGCGAGGCTTGTTGGGAATGGGCATCCGTGGCAATATGGTAAACCTAATAGAAAAGGATTTGCCTAATTGTACCTTCCGCGTCAAAATCGGAAATGTATTGTCACGTCCATTTATACAAGAAACTGGAGTACATCAGGGAAACGTGCTGAGTTGCACACTCGGTATCGTTAAGATGAACACGCTATGTTTTATTCTGTCATTGCAGACGACATACAAATAGGTTTCAACTCCTGTAGTGCGCGAGAGACAAGTATAGCAGTGCTTGGACAAAGTCTCTAAGTGGGCATACGAAAAGGGTTTAAATTTTACTCCCGCAAAAGCTCTTGTGTTCATTTTACCAGGAAGAGAGGCCAAGTTCCCGATCCTAGTGTAGAACTGTGTGGACAACAGATACGTTTGAACACGGAACGCAGTTTTAGGCATCATACTTGACTCTAAGGCTACTTTTATTCCCCACATAGAATATCTGAAAGCGAAATGCCTGGAAACAACGAATCTAATGAAAATTCTATCTGACACAACATGGGGCAGCGATAGGAATTGTTGAATGAACCTTTACAAGAGCCTTATTCGATCGCGACTGGATTATCGTGCTCTAGTATATCACTTTGCCGCCCTGAGCACGATAAATGTGCTTGATCCCGTCCATCATCTAGCTATCCACTTCGTCAGCGGCACTTTCAGAACAAGCCCTATTGAAAGCTTACACGTAGATTAGAATGAGTGGTCACTTCATCTGCACAGATCATATATCAGCTTCACATATTTCCTCAAAGTGCGCTCTAATCATGAAAATCCGTGTTCTAAAAGCGTTAACGATTTCACATTTGCTAAAAATAACCGACCCTCTCTTAGACAGCCTTTTTTCACTGCGTATGAGGTAGCTTACCGTTGAAATTGAGCTCCCACTCCTTAGACATCGCTTAATGCCTCCAGCTAACCCGCTACCGCCTTGTGAGTGCGAGGTGATAGAATGAGATATATATTTTGTAAAAGTTACAAAGTACACGCCAGTGCTCGAAATGCTCATTCATCTCTATGAAGTCCAATCGTAGTACTCTTGCTCTCAATTCTACACCGATGAATCAAAGTCACATGCTGACGTATCTTGCGCAGCTGTTTGTCCCTCTTTCTTTGAATCAGACGTATTGAAACCTCATATAAGTACCTACTGCAGAAGCCTGTGCAGTACTGTGTGCAGTTAAACACGTAAAGAAATTAAAACTAGTGAAGGCAATAATATTTGCGGGCTCTTTAAATGTCGAAAAAAGAACTAATGTCCTTAAGAAAATACAAAAATCCTGTTTTTATTTAGCTTTACTCGTACTTGTATGATATTTATTTATCTCGTAGACATGTGATACTATGCTGGGTTTCTGGCCATAGCTACATCGAGGGTAATGTGCTAGCAGACCAAATGGCCACATCAATTACACCCGAAAGCTATTAATGCTGCCGCTGTTCGTCGAGTAACTCAGCAGCGGCTACAGTGAGTGCTATTTAATATGCCATCGTCTCTTACGTCTCGGGAGCTGAAGGCTTACGGACGTATACATCTGCAAATATATGCGCCCTTCTCAATCCGCGTGACATGAACTGAGTCACTCTGTGTGGCGTCGAAATATTTCGGAGAAGTGCGCGCTCCGCGTACCGTATGCGGTGTTAAGTTCAGTAATGTGGAAACTTGGGCTAGTTGGTGATTGATCATCATACCTTGCTGGTGAAGCAGCGCACTGACAAGGACACAAAGAAGACACACAAGACGACACTCGCTGCACTCGCAACTATTTTATTTCAGAACACATACTTCATATCTATAAACCTGCGCACCCTCAGGCGTCAAAGAAAATCTGATCTGAAAAATATGAAATTTCCTGATCGTACTAGCTTTCTCGGAAATATGCTCTCTGAACTAAAACAAAAACTTACCGCGTCGTCGTTATAGCTGTGGCCTCAACATATGGCTCCATGACCATGCCGCCGCCGTGTTCTTCATTATCGATGTGGCGCGTGTTCCCGATGAACGCGTATTCAGCGTCGTTAAAAGGGAGTGACGCGGCTTTCGCCAGCGACACGTGGCGTTGTCAAAGGCCTGCACACAACCATTGCGCAACGTGGCACAGGCGTTTCTTGCAGCATTTCAAGTTGCTTCACGTGCCTCGGATACATCACAATGCAAGTGATGCGTGCTGCTATCACTGGGCGTCAGTGCCCATCGCGTTTACCGCGGCGGCAGCCCTGCGTCGGAGCGTAAACAAACTTGATTCTCTGAGGCAACGTCGGAGGCCAATCCCTGGGTGCCGCCATGCTAGCGGCAGTGGCCTGTGGCGATTGCCAATAGGCGCACAGCTCTGACCCCCCGGCGCCGAGCGGATACGTTTTCCCTGTATACGCTGCCCGGTATTGCACTATCTTCGGGATCGGTCCACGTATGGGGAGTGCTTCACGCCTGCGTCACCTCCGTCGCGGGTCGGCGCGGCATTGCACTAACTTCGGGATCGGCCCAAGTGTGGGAAGTTTTGTTTCTATGCAGGTACACGATCCTGGGGGAACTAGCCCTTAACAGCTTCGCTGTATAAAAAGAAAGGGCGCACCAATGAGGACGCTAAACAAACACAAGGCAGGCTTAATTTCACGTCAATACGGCACGAATAAGATACTAAATGAGTAAATACTGCACACGGCAAAGAAACAGAAAATACTCATTCGAGAGATGAACATTTAATCATCGATTCTTTGAACCACCTTTACATCAACCCTTTAGCGTCAGGCCATGGTTTTGTGTAGGCGTAGCCCACTCGCCCCTACCATTTGATGGGGAAGGATGATAATAAGCCGCTACGTGGTGCGGGGTACGCAAAGAATAAATATGCGAACCCTTAAAGTAAAGGGGGAGGGACGAAAGGAGATTGGAAGTTTCCATATACAAGCTGATCAATGGGGACGCGGTGGTGAACAGCCAGGTAGAACGGCCTCTGTCGCGTAGTCGCCACAGGGAGAACGACGACATGCTCCCCCCCCTCCTTTTTTTTTCTACAGGGCGCGCTGGATGTGCGAGACTTCTATAACATAGGGCATTAGGCAATACAAGAGCAAGAGCTTGGTGGCGCAATCCACCGCCCCGCTCCAAAGAAGACGCTCATAACATCCATCCGTCCGTCCGTCCGTCCGTCCGTCCGTCCGTCCGTCCGTCCGTCCGTCCGTCCGTCCGTCCGTCCATCCATCCATCCATCCATCCATCCATCCATCCATCCATCCATCCATCCATCCATCCATCCATCCATCCATCCATCCATCCATCCATTCTAGCCTCATTATTCGGCATTACAAAGTGGTATGCCGAGTGTGGGCCGGTCATGTTTCATTGGTGTTGAGTGCACCTTCTTGTCCTCAGTTTGGAGTAAGTTATTGAATCAAGAGGAAAGAAAGAAGCGTTTTCCACCCCAGTGTAACTCGGGGTGCAAGTCGTGGACTCTTCTCGCTGCTCGGAAGGAAAAGGACTGCTCGAATGTGTTACGACATGCTATGCCGCGAAAGCATCCTGTGTTGCAAGCAACATTCGTGAAACATCTGAAAAATATTTTAAAGCATGATTTGTAAGAAATGGCACGCTATACACAGGATGCATTGTTGTAAGTGCACCGCAAAGACGCCGTTTCAACCATATCTACAGGCTGCCCTCGACACTTCACAAAGGCTGAAGAACGCTTGCGTGTTTGCACCCCGGCCAGGAAACGTCGCGGCCGCGATGCGTCGGTCGGGCGAAGAATCATTTTGAGACACCCAAGGCGCCGGCAGCGTTACTGTTCTCTCGGGAATCGCTGAAGCGGACTCATCTGATGCCACCGCGTTCAACAGCCCTAGGGCAGATCTATCCAATGATCTTTCGAGGACACAGAATTCGTCACTCTGGCTGCAGCTTGTTCACGTTGAATTTATCTTTGCGCAGTCTTCAGCACAAGATTGGTGTAATGTCGCAAGTGCTGCATTGCTGCGTGGGCATCAGATTGCGATAGTATTGCAAGCAGCTGCAAAAGACTGTTGAAAGAAAGACACAGAAGCTGCGGATAATTGTCCAGTCTTGTTTCTCGTTTGTAAGCCTGATGCAATCGATTTTCACCTTCATCTTGCCGTATAAGTATGCAAAGGTGCGCTACCCACAACACAGCTTCTGTTTTGTTACATTTCAATGTGTCGAGTGCCGTTCTCTTCTTTGTTTATATCTTGACATCACTATAATATTGCCACATCCTACATGGTCGCCACGGGTACATGCCAGGCCATGAAAACGACCCTGAAGTAGCGTGCGGGCAGAAAAACAGAGACGACAACAGACGTCGCGTTGACTGCTCTTATAAAGTGCTTTTATACGTCTTCTGCACCGGCTTTTCCATCTCCTACTAGGCCGTGACAATATGTAGTCTTCCACCAGAGCAGCATTGAATACAATAGTTATTCGCCGAGCTACAATACTGCTGTTGTAATTCAAAGCATATAGCGCATAAGAAATGCGATCACTGTGGTTACAAATACCTATGCTCGATTACTAACACATTCTCTGTTATAAAGTTCTTGAAATGAAATGTAGGCGGCTCTTCCTGCAGGAAATGGCTTCATATCCATACTTCACAAACTGCCGCCCATGTGGTTGAATTCTCTCACCTTGGGCGCGCCTAAAAGCAGTCTGTTAGATACATGTACAGGGTTACCGAATTTATTAGCGGTGCATAATACGTAACCTGCAAGGTCAGTTAAACGTGTGGTCAGTTGAGCTGAGTTGTAAACTAAATGTAGCACACATCCTCCATTGTAATAAATGCTTTGGTTCTATTTTACCCGCTCATCATTGCGTCTTGACGTACACGCTTCTAGTGTTCCCACTTGCATCATGTTTACTACTGCACTGAAGTGCCACCTTTTCACGCATCGAGGTAACCGCATTTTCCTCACGCAGTGACAGTAAGCCTCTCAGAGTACGGATCAATGGCACATATTTGCTGTATATTTACACTATGTTGACGATAGCTTATATACATGTTCTCCGAGGGAGATGGTGCTTTCGGCAGCGCGCCGCACGTAGCCTAAGCGGAGGCGCACGTCTGTTAAAGCATTACCTCTCCGGCCCAGCTTCTGTGCAACCAACAGTAGAAAATGCAAATGTGTTTTCGCTAAAATACTGCCCTCCTTTCATGCTGCAAAATATCGAGTGGCGGAGTGTAAACGTGCGCGGTAGTTCGCCGCGAAAATTATGACTGCCATATAGAGGAATGGAATGAATCTGTGTGCAAGTTCACGGACCGCTGGTACATAAGGACTGCCTGTGTGCTCTTCGCAATGAACCGATTTCCTCAAGGATAAAAAAAAAATTGGTTCGCCATCCCGGTTCTGCGAACGTAGATGTCCAGAGAAGATGTTAATACCACCAGTACAACTGCTGAGGGGAGAATGCAATGCTTTATTGCTATTTTCAGAGCACGCCGCCTCTGGTCGCATTGACGCTTGTTTTTCCATTTGCCACTCCTCCTATTCACGTATTGCAGCGGTGGCGTAGAGGTAGAGCATCTGCCTCGCGTGCGAGAGGACCGTGGTTCGAATCCAGGTGCCGCGCAATCTTCCAATGGAATAAAAGTATCCGCATGTTGATAAAATTGCATCAACACGCCTGGAGTGCGGCCTGATCCCGGTGACCAGAAACGGTAACGCACTCTCTCACCAGAGCAGGATATGCCACCCTGGTGCAGTACTTAGCCGCAACCTCATATACGAATACAACAATCAAACCCCGGCCCTCAGTCTCCAGCAACGGCGATGCAACTGACCAAGGCGGCGGTTTGACCTGCGACGCAGCTGAGGGTGCTAAGAATCCTTAGTTCCGGACAGGCCGCCATTGAAATCTGAACCTGGCAACGTTTAACGCTAGAACGTTATCTAGTCAGGCGCATCTTGCAGTGCTATTCGAGGAATTAGAGGGCAGTAAATGGGATATAATAGGGCGCAGTGAAGTTAGGAAGACGGAAGAAGCATACACAGTGCTTAAAAGCAGGCACGTCCTATGCTACCGGGGCTTAGCAGAGAGACAAGAACTAGGAGTCGGATTCCTGATTAATAAGGAAATAGCTGGTAACATACAGGAATTCTATAGCATTAACGAGAGGGTGGCATGTCTTGTTGTGAAACTTAATAAGAGGTACAAAATGAAGGTTGTACAGGTCTACGCTCCTACATCTAGTCATGATGACCAGGAAGTCGAAAGCTCCTATGAAGACGTCGAATCGGCGATGGACAAAGCCAAAATAAAATACACTCTACTGATGGGCGATAACAATGCCAGGGTAGGCAAGAAGCAGGCTGGATACCAGTCAGTAGGGGAATATGGCATAGGTTCTAGGAATAGCAGGGGAGAGTTATTAGTAGAGTTTGCAGAACGGAATAATTTGCGAATAATGAATAACTTCTTCCGCAAGCGGGATAACCGAAAGTGGACGTGGAGGAGCCCGAATGGCGAGACAAGAAATGAAATAGACTTCATACTCTGCGCTAACCCTGGCATCATACAAGATGTGGACGTGCTCGGCAAGGTGCACTGCAGTGACCATAGGATGGTAAGAACTCGAATTAGCCTAGACTTGAGGAGGGAACGGAAGAAACTGGTACATAAGAAGCCGATCAATGAGTTAGCGGTAAGAGGGAAAATAGAGGAATTCCAGATCAAGCTACAGAACAGGTATTCGGCTTAAACTCAGGAAGAGGACCTTAGCGTTGAAGCAATGAACGACGTATTATAGGCATCATTAAAGAGTGTGCAATAGAAGTCGGTGGTAACTCCGTTAGACAAAATACCAGTAAGCTATCGCAGGAGACGAAAGACCTGATCAAGAAACGCCAATGTATGAAAGCCTCTAACCCTACAGCTAAAATAGAACTGGCAGAACTTTCGAAGTTAATCAACAAGCGTAATACAGCTGACACAAGGAAGTATAATATGGATAAAATTGAACGTGCTCTCAGGAACGGAGGAAGCCTAAAAGCAGTGAAGAAGACACAAAGAATAGGCAAGAATCAGATGTATGCCTTAAGAGACAAAGCCGGCAATATCATTACTAATATGGATGAGATAGTTCAAGTGGCTGAGGAGTTCTATAGAGATTTATACAGTACCAGTGGCACCCACGAGGATAATGGAAGAGAGAATAGTCTAGAGGAATTCGAAATCCCACAGGTAACACCGGAAGAAGTAAAGAAAGCCTTGGGAGATATGCAAAGAGGGAAGGCAGCTGGGGAGGATAAGGTAACAGCAGATTTGTTGAAGGATGGTGGGCAGATTGTTCTAGAGAAACTGGCCATCCTGTATACGCAATGCCTCATGACTTCGAGCGTACCGGAATCTTGGAAGAACGCTAACATAATCCTAATCCATAAGAAAGGGGACGCAAAGTCGTGAAAAATTATAGACCGATCAGCTTACTGTCCCTTACCTGCAAACTATTCACTAAGGTTAACGAAAAATAGAATCAGCAACACCTGAGACTTCTGTTAACCAAAGGACCAGGCAGGATTCCGTAAAGGCTACTCAACAACAGACCACATTCACACTATCAATCATGTGATAGAGAAATGTGCGGAATATAACCAACTCTTATATATAGCTTTCATTCATTACGAGAAAGCGTTTGATTCAGTCGAAACCTCAGGAGTCATGGATGCATTACGGAATCAGGGTGCAGACGAGCCGTATTTAAAAATACGTAAAGATATCTATAGCGGCTCCACAGCCACCGTAGTCTTCCAAAAAGAAAGCAACAAAATCTCAATAAAGAAAGGCTTCAGGCAGGGAGATACAATCTATCCAATGCTATTCACAGCGTGTTTACAGGAGGTATTCAGAGACCTGGATTGGGAAGAATTGGGGATAAGAGTTAATGGAGAATACCTTAGTAACTTGCGATTCGCGGATGATAGTGCCTTGCTTAGTAACTCAGGGGAACAATTGCAAGGCATGCTCACTGACCTGGAGAGGCAAAGCAGAAGGGTGGGTCTAAAAATTAATGTGCAGAAAACTAAAGTAATCTTTAACAGTCTCGGAAGAGAACAGCAGTTTACGATAGGTAGCGAGGCACTGGAAGTAGTAAGGGAATACATCTACTTAGGACAGGTAGTGACCGTGGATCCGGATGATGAGACTGAAATAATCAGAAGAATAACAATGGGCTGGGGTGCGTTTGGCAGGCATTCTCAGATCATGAACAGCAGATTGCCATTATCCCTCATGAGAAAAGTGTATAACAGCTGTGTCTTACCAGTACTCACGTACGGGGCAGAAACCTGGAGGCTTACGAAAAGGGTTCTGCTTAAATTGAGGACGACGCAACGAGCTATGGAAAGAAGAATGATGGGTGTAACGTTAATGAATAAGAAAAGAGCAGATTGGGTGAGGGAAAAACGCGAGTTAAGGACATCTTAGTTGAAATCAAGAAGAAGAAGCTGAGCACGAGGTCGCGGGATCGAATCCCGGCCACGGCGGCCGCATTTCGATGGGGGCGAAATGCGAAAACACCCGTGTACTTAGATTTAAGTGCACGTTAAAGAACCCCAGGTGGTCGAAATTTCCAGAGTCCTCCACTACGGCGTGCCTCATGATCAGAAAGTGGTTTTGGCACGTCAAACCCCATAATAAGAAAAAGAAATGGGCATGGGCAGGACATGTAATGAGGAGGGAAGATAACCGATGGTCATTAAGGGTTAAGGACTGCATTCCAAGGGAAGGGAAGCATAGCAGGGTGCGGCAGAAAGTTAGGTGGGCGGATGAGATTAAGAAGTTTGCAGGGACAACATGGCCACAATCAGTACGTGACCGCGGTTGTTGGAGAAGTGTGGGAGAGGCCTTTGCCCTGCAGTGAGCGTAATCACGCTGATGATGATGATGATGATGATGTATTCATGCTGCTGCACGGGAGACTTCACTATGCGTTGCCTACCCATAGCGGTGCTGAAGCAACAATGAAGTCACTTGCTAGGTTGGTTCCTTTGTATGCAAAAGGCTAGTGACGTCACTCGCCTCTGCCGTTGCCGCCGCATCTTGAGCAACAGCAATCTATACTGACAAACGTATGTGGGGAGCGCTACGTGCTTCGTATTCGTTCAGGAGCGCCTTATCATCAATTATGTGGTTCAGATGCTTGTTTTGCGCTTGTTCTTTAAATGCTATGTTATGTATGTTGTATGCGTGATTCCAAAGAAAGTATGCACTTTTCGTTTCACTTTGCTGAGTGCTTGAAGCCTGCTTCACCTCCGCCGTTGGTCGGCCCGGTATTGCACTACCTCCGGCATCGGCCCACATTTTTGCCCACGGACATGAAAAATGACGACAGACGAAAGGCAAACAGCTTCGCAGTACATAAATATATCAAAACGATTATAAAAAATAATAGGTGTAGGGAGGTGGTGGGTGGAGCCCCTAGTCCAGGGTTCCATCTGGTCGAGAACTGCTAGTTACATCCCCCGATTCTAGATGGCGAGCGAAGTCTCCCGTTGCTTCTTTTCGGGATGTTTGCCGGCTATTCGCGGTGTACTAATTTTGGGTGGCCTGTCCTGCTTACCCCATGTAATATGGGTGGGCGTTGGCCAGCCTCCGCACCACGGATGTTGAACGCTGTACAGCTTGCGGTGAATGGCATGTTTCAGATAAAGGTTTGAATATGTATGCGTCTGTACTCGGCGCTAGTCGCAAGAGTTCTGCCTGGACAAATCAGGGTGGACTGCAGTTTCATCGTTCGCGCCGTTGGATGCCTCGCGGTAGTTTTCGTCAGAGTGGTCGGCCGCTCGCTCTACCATAGCAGCGCCGTCCGCTCTCTCATCGTCCTCGAGTCCTGCGTGACCCGGGTACCAGATGATCGTGTGGTTCTGTTAAGCTTGGATCCTAATATAGGAGTAGTGCTGTGTGGTAACTTCTCGGCGAGGAAGAGCCTACTTGGGAGTTGGTAATCTGTAAGAATTATCGACAACTGTCCCAGAGTGTTCTTAGCTTCAATAGCTAACGCGATGGCTGAGGCATCTGTGGTATTCCCAGATATGACTCGAGCCGTGGCGCAAGTTAGAAGCCCTTCATCTGCTGCCGCTCCTACTACTGCGAGAGCGTACTTCTAAGCACCGCACCGAGCGACATCTGTATAGACGCTATCGGGATTTCTACCGAATCGCTGCATTAACTTGCGAGCTCGTGCACTTCTACAATCCAGGTGGTATTTCGGAGTCGGGGATTGCGGCTACTATGATCCTTCCACGAAAAACTTCCGGCAGAAATTCCTCTTGCTCCGCATACTTTGGACGAATGTGGTAACCTACACGCCAGAGTAATTTTCTGCCAGAGGAGATTAAGATAAACCTCTCCCGTTAAGACATGAACACCGCTGCGCGTAGCTGCTTGTAGCTGTGTATCCTGAGGGCCAGCAGGCGTTTATTGGAGATTCCCTGTGGTAGGCCGAGAGCTGGTTTGTACGACGTTCTGATCAACGCATCTACGGCCTTTAGTTCTGCTTGCGTGGGGTCCTGGAAAGGGACACTATGTGTGAGACGACTTAGCACAAAAGCGTGAACGAGCCGGATCGTCTCTGTTTCCTTGAAACCATTTCGATGATAGATTACTCTAAGGATCATACGGGAGCTTTGCTTCACCGTACTTTTGAGAGCTTTAATGGTGTCAGCCACAGTCAGCCACAGTCCGAGGACTCGCATTATCTGGACCTTTTTTACCGGGCTGCCTCCTAAAAAGAGCTTGACGGGCTGGTGAGTTGGACGGCCTCGACCTCGGATCCTGATAAATTCTGATTTATCGGGTGCGCAGCTTATTGTGCTGCTGCGAGTGTAGGTTTCAACATTTGTCGCTGCTTCTTGCACGATTTGTTCTTTTTGCCCTAAAGAGCCGTTGATGGCCTATAGGTAACATTGTCCGCATACAACGCGTAGCCTAGCCCGCGTTTGATGTTGAGGTCTTTGGCTAAGCTTTTCATGCCGATGTTGAAACGAAGGAGGTAGAGGATCGGCCTTTGTGGTGTACATGTGTTGGGCATGGGAAAAGGGTCTGAGCGCGTAGTGCCGATGCCTATTGTCGCGATGCGAGAGGTCAGGGAAGAGCGGACGTAGTCATGGATTCTTTGTCCACAACAGATGTAATTTAGCTCAGAAAGGCGAGGAAACGCGACATAGTGTCGAATGCGCTTTTCAAATAAAGAGCTAGGACGAGACGTCCTGCACCTACCGTGGTGTTGCAAATGACTTCTTCCCGAAGTACTAAGAAAACATTCTGAGTTTACAAATTTTGCCGAAAGCCGAATATGTTTTTGCGAAAGAGGCTGCGGTATTCAAGTAAGTCATGAGGTGTATGGGAATCACCTTCTCAGATAATTTGCCACGACTGGAGGTTAGTTATATCGGTCTGAGATTTTATAGGCCATTAAATTTTGCTGCTTTCGGAATAAGCGCGATTTTTGCCTCATTCCACTGTTGTGGAAGCACGGCTTTCTACCATACCTGTTCATTAAAATAACGAGCATGCTGTTTTAAGTGTTTGTCCCTCAGGTTCCGTGTCATAACATTTGTGCGCTGACCCGGTTGTGGAGGGGTATTCCTCCTCGCAGCTAGCAGGGCCGCAAAGAGTTCGGCCTTAGTTGTCGGGGCGTCAAGCACTGCGTTTTCTCGCCCTTGGTCTGGTAGGATGCAGGAGGGAATGATGAGCGCCCCTACGTACTTATCTTTGAGCTTAGTGAGGAGGGCCCGAGCTTTTCCTGTAGATTGTCCGGCAAGATTTTGAAGGGTGCGGTTCGTGGCTGTTTTGGTTTTTCGTGGTTCCATTACGCTACGAAGTATTGCCCATGTCTTGGAGGTGCGTAATGTTTGGCGAAGTGAGTCGCCAGAACTCGTCGAACTCGCTAACTCTAACTGGTGCGCGTAAGTGTGTGCCCACTCAGATATTTCGGCAATTGTGTGGCGCAGTTTGCGATTAAGTGTTTTTCCATCGCTTGGTTAGCACCCTTCTGCCTTCCAACATATGTAGCCGATGGCTGTCAACTACCGCCGCTACCGCTTTACCTCGTTTTTTTTTTTAAACAATTGGCTCTACCTCAAATTACATTTTGGGTCTCTACCCCTCTTCATTTAATTTTGATTGGCTTAAACCTGCTATACCTTGGTGGTGCGGGTTTCCCTCATTTTTATTTAGGTTATTTTTGCAATACGAGGGGCTCAAAAATACGCCGTTTACGCTGTGAGCGCTACCCGCTTAGATTTTGCTTTATGAACATCTCGTATGTGCGTTGCACAGTCTTCAGAGTTCTCAGTTAATATCTCCTGCATGGGCACTTTGCGATAATTTACCCAGTCCGTGATTACCACATGCTCATATGTTTGCCGAATTTGGGAGAACCTACCGACACTCTGAGGATGTAATGATGACTGCCTAGATTCTCTTGTCGGTTACTACAAAATACCTCGTTGCCATTATGTGCGAATGCAAGGCCTGGAAAGGTGTCTGCGTGTTGTCTAATCTTGTTGGCTTTTGAGGGAAAATGATGAGTCGGAGGTCACGTGCTTCGACCGCTCGCTCGAGCTTCCCGGCCTTTGGGGTGTCTTTTCGGTAACCCCAGCTGGTGTGAGCGGCATTGAAGTGCACAAGAAGGAGAAGTAGCTCCTGGGTGACACTTGGCATACCGAATGTGTGCCGCAAAATCGGCCCTAATTTCTTTAGGTGCATTGCTGTGCTTCTGCGGTAGTAGTGTTACAATTTGGTGGACGATGCTGCTAGTCGCCGATTATCTATACTCGTTGCTATGAAATCTAGTAGCATACGGTGAGGGGCTAGTTGGCATGACATTATGAGAACAAAGAAAAACTGCGCAAAAAAGAAGAAGACAGAGAAAGAACCACACGACACAAGCGCAGACTAACAACTAGTTTAATGCTCCAACGCCTCTTTCCTACCAACAACAGAGCGCATGCGCACCAACCACAAAGACCAATGCCTCTATCATGTAGTCAAGCCTAGAAACGCCAACTCTTTGCGGTACAAATGTGTGGAAGCCTCACTAACACATTTATCTGGCCCTAATCTCGCGATTTCTAAAGCTTCGATTACTTCACGCTCTTTCTTATCCCTTGCGCGTCCGACAATCTTAGTCTTGCCGAAAAGCGGGGTGCAAACGTTGCCGTCATGACAGCAGGTCTTGCAATGCTTAGGAAGATGCTGTCCTCTAGAATCATCTAGGGAATCGGCATGTTCTAATAATCTAATATTAATGCAGCGCCCTGTTTGTCCAACGTACACGTTGCCACAACTCAGCGGAATCTCATAGATGACATTCGCTCTACAGGGCACAAACTTGTTCCTGTGATTAGTGCTGAACTCGACTTTCTCTTTCCTATCAGGTCTAACTAAATTGCACAGACTGGACAGCTTACAAGGTGCCGAAAAGAGAACCTGTATGCCGAATCTACCCGCGACCCTCTTCAGGCAGTGCGAAACCCTGTGGACATAGGGCATAACTTCAAACTTCATCCTCTCCTGTGGATCCGCACCACGAGGCTTTGAGCTTTGTCGGAAGGACTTCAACAGGGACTCGGCAACAGCCCGCAAGAGCCCGTGTTCCCTTTCCTACGGGGATCAGAGCGCTGCGTGCACTAGCCTCATCGCTGCAAAAACTTGCGAGGCCAGGTGGTTAGGATTCTGCTTGCGCAAGAATATGTGCCCGCCGGAGGTGTTGGGCACCTTCGGGATCCTTGGCTGTTCCGAGGGACACTGGAAAAGAATTGCAAAGATTCTGAGAAGTGAATTCTGGAGACACGTCTGCCTGTTGCAAGACTGGCTACGGTGTCGGTGCTTCAGCTTGAAGGGAACGGGCCCTGCAGGCTTCCGGGCTCTCAAGGGTTACCAGGCCCTGGCCCAGTCATGTGCCGAGTTCCTTTGGAACACGCGGCGACGGAGTTTACCCAAGGCCCCCAAAAAGCAGGTTGGTGCTGTGCCGGTGTTATACCTTTGAGGGGCGGTCGTTCCACAAGAAGTTGAGAGTGTCCTCAGCAGGGGACCGAAGTTCAGCCTGGAAGTCCCTCTGCGCAAGCACGAGGCTTTGGCGACCGCGCATAGGATTGCTGACAAAGTTCAAGGCGAAGAGAAAGAACGTTGCCATTTAGAATGCGTTGATGTGATCCGCAATACTTTCAAAGGGACGAAGAATGGAAATTCCATGGTGAGATCGGTGGCAAGCTTTTTTAGGAACTCTGATCTCGCTTTGATGACGGCCGATAAGGAAGGAGGCTTTGTGGTCTTACCCCAGAAGCTTTTTAGTGATAAGGCCATGTCCGCTGTCTCAAAGAACTTTAGGAATGTAGATCTGAATCCGTCTAAAGTGAAGGCAAAGGCGGTTGCACTATTAAGAGATCGGAAACTCGATCGGCTAAAAAGTGAAGTGGTGAAAAACAAGGCCACTGTGCTCTCAGTGTTCTTCAGTGCCAAGAGCCACAAGATGGAGTGCCCTTTCAGAGCCATCGTCACGGAAACTGGTTCCTGGCAAGCTGCGGTCAGTCAATACCTTCTGCACCATCTGGGAAGTCTGGCACCTGACGATCCGTACAAGGTCAGCAGCTCAGACCGTGGGGCGCAAGTACTAGGGGATAACCTTTCTGCTGTTAACTCGGCCTTCTCGGTTGACATTGAAGAGCTGTTCTATTCCCTTCCCCACGAAGACCTGTTCTGCGCAGTCCGGAACTGTTTTGAACGATCTGGTGCTGTGTCTTTCCAGAATGCGTGTGGTATTTCTGTGGAAGGTTTTCTAGAGTTGCTTAAGGCATATCTCTCTTCAACCATTGTGAGTTTTCAGGATAAATTTTATGTGCGAAAACGCGGCATTTGTATTGGGTCGTGTGTAGCCCCTGTTTTGTCTGAGATACTTTTAGCCGAACTTGACCGCTCGCTATCGCGGGTACTTTCTGACGACCGCATCGTTCGTGTGTTCCGATACGTCGATGATTTTTTAATTCTTTTAAATTTAGACCACAACGATGACTTGACACAGGTGGCATCAGAGGTTTTAGCATCCTTTAAGTCTGCTTTTGCCAGTTTTAATTTTACTATTGAACTTCCTGAAAACTCTTGCTTGCAATTCATAGACTTAAAATTATTTTTTAACGATCCTGACCACCTCTGCTGGGCGTACTTGCCTAGGTCGAAAAAAGCACTTCTACCCTTCAACTCGAGCCATTCGATGCTGGTCAAGAGGGGGATTGCATCAACGTCCCTCAGGGCTTCGTTAGTGAAGTGCTGTCCACATGAGGTTCAGTCTAGTTTTAATGCCCAAGGTGATCGCTTTCGGTCGGCTGGTTTTCCGTTGGCCCTTCTTCGGGCTGTTGCCGAGTCCCTGTTGAAGTCCTTCCGACAAAGTTTAAAGCCTCGTGGTGCGGATCCACAGGAGAGGAAGAAGTTTGAAGTTATGCCCTATGTCCACAGGGTTTCGCACGGCCTGAAGAGGGTCGCGGGTAAATTCGGCATACAGGTTCTCTTTTCGGCACCTTGTAAGCCGTCCAGTCTGTGCAATTTAGTTAGACCTGATAGGAAAAAGAAAGTCGAGTGCAGCACTAATCACAGGAACAAGTTTGTGCCCTGTAGAGCGAATGTCATCTATGAGATTCCGCTGAGTTGTGGCAACGTGTGCGTTGGACAAACAGGGCGCTGCATTAATATTAGATTATTAGAACATGCCGATTCCCTAGATGATTCTAGAGGACAGCATCTTCCTAAGCATTGCAAGACCTGCTGTCATGACGGCAAAGTTTGCACCCCGCTTTTCGGCAAGACTAAGATTGTCGGACGCGCAAGGGATAAGAAAGAGCGTGAAGTAATCGAAGCTTTAGAAATCGCGAGATTTGGGCCAGATAAATGTGTTAGTGAGGCTTCCACACATTTGTACCGCAAGGAGTTGGCGTTTCTAGGCTTGACTACATGATAGCGGCATTGGTCTTTGTGGTTGGTGCGCATGCGCTCTGTTGTTGGTACGAAAGAGGCGTTGGAGCATTAAACCAGTTGTTAGTCTGCGCTTGTGTCGTGTGGTTCTTTCTCTGTCTTGTTCTTTTTTGCGCAGTTTTTCTTTGTTCTCGTAATCGTTGCTATGTCCTTGAGCATCATCGTCGCGACCTTAGGGTAGTCTGGGGGAGATAATGTGTAGTAAATTTGACCTGCTTCTTACCGATCTCTTGTAAACAAATGACATTAGGTTCTACTGGCGCCGTCTTTATGTATTGTTGTAGAGCAGCCGCCCGTTTGTGGAAAGTGCGGCAGTTCTATTGCCGAATTTCGAGATATTCATCGTCTATTCCATTCCTACTCGCCATTAACAGTGCTTTCACTGTCCAACGTCAGTATGGGCTTCGAACAGTGGCTAAACGGAGCACTCGGGCTGGTGTTGGTTCACTTAGAACCCCACTTCTTATACTTGCCACGGATTGATCAACGTATGATTTTAGGCTTTGTAGTTCTGCGTACATCTGCTGCTGAAAATTTCGCATAGTTTGCAGCTTGTGCACTACATGTTGGAGTGTGCCCTCAATGGAATTTCGCGTCGTTATAACCTTGACAGGCGTGCCAGCTGCTTTAGTATGTGCTGTTTTGTTCGGTTCAATGCAGCGGCTAGCGTTGATTGAGGGAGGCCAACTCTTGTTTGATTCTGCCACGTTCTTGCGCAGACGCCTGTTTTCGTGAACAATTTTTTGGCATTCTGGATTTTATGTTACAGCAGCAGTACAAGAAACAACTCGTGCCCAGCTTATAACTCGTGCAGAACTTTTTGGGGGGGCTAGTTGGTGCATGTTACTAAAGTACTAAAGCGCCAAACAGACGACGCAAGTAGAGACACGGACGAGTGCTTACTAACAACTGATGCTTCATTGACGGAAACATACAATATATATACACAAATCTCGCTGCGCAACTCAAATGTTGTCGAAAACCACATGGAAACCAGGCAAAAGGCCTTAAAACGATTGTAATGGTGACGTTCGTGACAATTACACGTGGTGTATAGGGTCAAATGACCATAAATGGTAAAGGCTACGTGATACACAGAACACCACCGTAAGGGAGTACCCCATTAAAAACTAAAAGATTAAGATTTTTCACCCAGCGCAGGCGGCGCAGCAACATGCTCAGTTCTAAGTAAGGGCTTCTGAAAAGGACATTTCACTTTTATACAGAATTTTCGATGGTTCACTGACGCGTTCAAGGCCCTTACTTTTAATGCGGAAGGTTTCCTTCAGCTCACGGGCAACGCTGTCCCGACTTCTGTCCAGAACAATGGTATCTCTTAGGCGAGGCTTGCACCCGCACTCTTTGCAATGGATGGCCATATTGGAACCAGTTCCTTTTTCCTGTGATCGTTCGCGTTCTCTTAGCCTTTCATTTAAACACTGCCCTGTTTGTCCAATGCAAACGTTTTTGCATGAGAGCGGAATTTGATACACTACCCCTTCCTTGCAACTGACAAGTGGATCGGTATGGTGGGTTCCGCAGGTCGCGCGTTCTGTTTTTTTGGTTGTTAACGCGGGCGCACAATGCAGCAAGTTTTGAAGGGGCTGAGAAAACAACCGGGTCTTTGAATTTACGCGCGACCTTTTTCAGGTTGTGAGCTACGCGGTGAGCGTATGGTACGACTGCGGGTCTTAATCTCCTGGTTTGTTCTTGCGTGTTTTTCCTTGCTTTACCTTTTATCTTCTGGAGCAGGCACTCTACTACAGAACATAGGACTGTCTGTTGGAACCCCGCCTCCTTTAGTCTTTCAATCTGGAGTTGGAAGCTGCTTCGTATACTATGCTTACATGATTTCCTGGCAGCCGATTACAATGCTCCTGTGGCTATCGCTCTTTTTACGATCTTAGAGTGGGCTGACTCATAAGACAAGCGCTCTTTTTGCGCTCGGGGGTGGTACTTCCAGTGAACTTCTGCTCCCAGGCTGAGCTCGAGGTCTAAAAACTGTAACTCAGTGTTCTTTGGTAGTTCTAAGCTGTATTCTACGCCATGGCTATATTTTATAAAAACGTCTAGCATCTCTTTGACAGATTCTTGGTGGTCTGATGGATCCTGTCTGTGTAACACAATTAGGAAATCATCTACATATCTAAATACATTGAAAACCTTCTGTTTGTCAAGCATGCTGTCCAAAACGCTTTCAACGGCCGAAAGAAATATATTGCGTAAGATAGGGGCTACATAGGACCCTATACAGATGCCCTTCTTCTGAACATACACCCTATCATCGAACTGAACTAGCGTGGAACTAAGATAAAACTCCAGAAGCCTAATGAAATTTTCAACTGACATGCCCACAGAATTCTGAAACGGAATAGTGCCTCTCTTCTCAACTCGTGCCCAGCAACCGGCACCGGGTTGCTGGGCACCGGGTTGCTTGGAGGCAGTGCCGGAAACCTCAGATTTAGGCGACTTGGGTGAGTGGGAAAGACGGGTAATTGGCATTGGAGTTCTTTCGTGTTTGGGATCTCGATCGACGTCGAGTCCCTGATAGCCCTTGCGGGGGATCCGATGCGGATTCTCCATTGTCGGAACTGAATCAACCTAGGCGCTGAGGTGGCTTCATTGTGTACTTCCGAGTAGCCCGGTGAACGCCAGCCCTCGGAGTTATGTTACTTTGGAGTTTGAGACTTTTCTTGCAACTTCTGTCTCCTGTCATGTGACCCTCGCCAAAGGCTTCACACTAGGGAGCGCATTCGTGTCCCACTACAGGATCATGTTGTCCACACGTATGGCACACGGGAATTGCGAGCTGGGGACAGACGTACGATCTATGACCAATATGGTCGGAAACTTTCCACGCCTTAGTGGTGATCTTCGAGGGGTACTAAGCAAGCTCTCCGTCGTTGTAATTTACGTACCGCAGCGTGTTCCTTCCAAAAACGATTATAAAGTCAGTTTTAGCATTACGGAACATGCGTGCTTGGATAATTTCGACCTTTGCGCGCATATGCGTAGATTTGCTTTCAGCGCTTGAAGCGTCGTGTGCGGGTCCAAGCCGTGAATAACACCCTTGGTTGTCCTGTCAATTATCTCTACGTAGGCGCTGACAGAGTGAGGCCTGCTGTTGAAGTTTAGCGTTGTAATACGTCTAACGTAGTCCGCCACTGTCAGGTGCGACGTGGACATGATTAATATGTCGAAGCATGGCTTGATTCTGAGTAAAAAGGGCTCACCTGACCCGCTGCAAGCAGCAATCATGGCGCCCGTCAGTAGGGGGTTAGTCAGGTTCTAGACCGGTAGCCTCTGATGCAGTGGAACACGAGGGTTGCAATGTGGGCTTGTTGATAATGCATCTTCAAGGGGAGTACGGTAGCGCGATTAAACGTGTGTATGCTGCAATAATGAATGCTGCAATAATGAATATGAACCAAAATCGTCAGAAAAAAGTAAATAAACAACAAGTTGTTATAACGATTAAAAAATTCAGGCTCGAGTCCTGGGCGTCACACTGACACTTTGTTAATTACTGTACTCCGTTTCCGAGCTGACAGATAACTATAGGTGACATCTAGCATTCATCTAAAGGTAAAACTCATGGCAACCCTCGTCAAGCGTAGGGATTGTTACATCCTCACCTGGTGTAAGAAAAAAAAGTAACCAGTTGCACTTTTCACCGAAAATCTTAAAACATAATAGAGACAAGAAATAGGGATACGATGGTGACATCTAAAGAACAATCATTAGGTGCCAGCATTGTATCCCCGGCATCGCTCTAATGGCGGCTCTCGGAGGAGCAAGACTCGCGCACGGTGGTGTTTGCGAAACAAATTAATAGTACTTCGTGCTTTTGACAAGACTGCTAACAACGTCTCCTTGATTTAAAAAAAACTCCACGTAAATAACACACTATCTCTGACTCCCGCATACAATTGTATGGAGAGTAACATCATTTTGTCCCACAATTAATGGTTAGTGCCTTGTATCCCAATTCTATCTTTTCTTTACGACGAGCCTCTACATTAGAAAGCAGCGTAAAAGGGGTGACAGAGAAACGACAATTCTCGGTAAAAATTTCTGACGTGTGCGTGAGTTATAAAGAAAAGTACCGCTTTGCATAATTTGGTCGCTTGTTTATAGGCTACAAAGAGACCCGCGATTGAGTTCTTCGAAGATTATGAATTTGAAACAGTTGAGTTTTCGCGCTTAATGTCGGGCTCTGTAGCGCTAGAGTACAGCTGAAAGGAATTTCAGTTTTTACCGAAATAAAATTGCAGTGGAACAGAAATGACAAGGCGGACTTTGGCACATATCAATAGTGAATGTCCATAAGGCAGAGAAAAGAGTGAATTACGAGGGTGTGATGACTTCTTGCGCAGACCAAATGGGGCCGCCCTTATTGATCCGAGCCTCGGGCGCCTGTCTCGTTGAGCAAATGTCATGCACGAACGCGTCCATGGCAGAGAGATCTGAAAGCGCGTCTATTGGCGGCCGTGCAGAAACACCTGGCCTTAGGCGTGCCCCCTCTTAGGATCCGCGCCCCTGATTCCACTGTTGCGGCGGGTCACGAGCGGTAGCGTTGACCCAGCGCTCTGGTTCAGCAGTGGAGCAGGTAGAGACAAGGAAACGCAAGGAATAACAAACGTCTAATTAGGTCGCGACATAAGGAGCCATTCGAGTTGACAGCAGGAGGGTTGGGGGTTGAAATACCCCTGAAATCTTTTTTACCTCCCCCGCCTCCTTCTCTGCCGTCGCTAACACAGCATAACACTTGTTTTTTTTAACATTTAAGCTTCCATTATATCTGACGGAAAACAGGCCCTCAATTTTCTCGCCTGCAGGGTGCGCCTATTCTTTAAAGGGGCACTTGCCGGCTGGACTGGTTTGACTTGACCGTCACCGCCATTACAGAGCCGGCGAGCCCTGCTCGCAATATGGCGGCTATTCAGGCTGTGACAATGCACTCGGACAGAGCTGCGACGGCTTCACCTGTCTTTTTCTAGCAAAATGCCTTGTGGTACGCGAACTATTCGAAAAATTGTGGAAAGCTGTACCACTTGCTGATAAACCCGATAAAAAATTTCCAGTTCATTACGAAAATTTGAGGCAATCGGCAGACCGCAAAGTCGCCGCCAGTAAGCAATGAAAAGGCGGCAACCTTGATTTTTCCTTAGTTTTCAGTAATATGAATTTCAGTATGCTGTGATCGCTAAACATGTGACGCCTAGCTATGTGCTTCTCGAAATAAGAATCAGAATCGGTTTCTATTGTACCATTCTTAGTACTATTGTACTCTACCAATAATACCATCGTTGGGTCACGTGGTTTCCTCATAGGCTAGCAGTCCAACGGTACGCACGACGGACAGTGCTGGTAATCTCTGGCCATTCTAGGAGGCGGATAGCGGACCTGCATCTGCCTAACACTTCAGTGACACCATGTGCTGTGAAACTGCCAGTCGTGGAATGGTGGGCCCCAACAAGACTGTGAAGCAACAAGAAATTGGCAAGAACAGCGTTACGCAGCTGGAGCGAGATACGGCGTGTGCGGTGGCTTTTGCTTCGTGGATGACGTCACCGTGCAACAGTGAACCAGCAGCGCACAGCGTTGGACGGACGAATATTTAAAAAAGCAGCGACCGACCCATGACTGCAGTCCGGCGGAGCGCACAACGGACAGCACTGATGATCTCTGTCTTGCTATTCTAGGTAAGGGAAACACCTTGATCAAATCTTTGTTCTGGGTGCTTCGCTGGACAGCGCTCCGCCGAGCTGAAACGGGGGATAGAGATGTGTGCCTTGCATGCGTGAAGGATCCTACGTCCGATAGCGTATCGTATCACACTGGGCAGTGCTCGAGTGTAACAGAAGCAGCCTCGAACATTAGTTGAACGAAAAACATAGAACGCAGGACGTGCCCAACATGCAGGTCTGGCAACAGCAGGACAACAAGGCAAAAACTGGGCAGCCAATCTGATAGCATGGTGGCGAATCTGACGGGAGAGCCTTGACTCAAAGAGGTGTACCACGACTTGCATAACGACTCTCAAAGAAAAGGTTACAGATGTGATAACTTCTTTGGAACACGTCTGAAGAGTACGACGACATGCTACAGCTTCTACATAACAATAAGAAGGAAATAGACCAAATGAAGAAAAAAAATTGTAGCATTTGAAACGGCCTTTTCAGAGGAAAGGTATGATGTAGCTGAGAACATGACTGCCTACTCAAAAAATTTGTGGCTTGCGAAAAAGCAAGTACGTCCTAGAAATATATGTGGTGAGAAATGGGGATGTATTTATGAGAAAGCATGAAGGAGCCAGTGCCTTCAGAGTTGAATCGAAGGAGTACCTAACACTTAGAAGATGAGCCAAGAATTTAATACTTTGGTGATTGGATATCAAGGAGACAAGACATTATTAGAAAACAATGGAAAATTGCTTCAATCGACCTATTACATGTGAACATAAGTAGTGTCGAAAAATACTGGGACCTTTGAATAGAGTACGTACAGAATTGCATATCATTCTTAGATGTTGTTTTAACCGACGTGAACGTTGACATTTACACGGCACAGTTATATGAAATCAGCGAATTCAGACAGTTTTCACTTTGTCGAGATGGCAGAAGGGGTGGAGGAGTGCTCATATATGTTAAGAACTCTTGGCTTGGAGGGCAAATGTCTATCTTTTATCGAAGCTGAAGTAATCACCTTCACGATAGGAACCCAGATCTATCATTTGTGATATGCACTATATAAGGACCACCACGGAAGGATGTGAAGTCCTTTGTTAACGAACTCGAGATGCAATTCTCTAGCTTAACGAAACATAATAATGTCATTTCAGTCGGTGACTTCAACATCGACACTTAATCTTCAGATAGATACGGTCTATCAGACTACTTAACTGTTCTCTCAAGTTACGGCCTTGAAACAACAATTTCCGGTTTTACCAGGGAATAATTTTGGGAGTCAAACTTTCGCGTTGATGCATAGATCATATCAACACACGTATGGTGAGCATGGAAGCATCTATCTATCTATCTATCTATCTATCTATCTATCTATCTATCTATCTATCTATCTATCTATCTATCTATCTATCTATCTATCTATCTATCTATCTATCTATCTATCTATCTATCTATCTATCTATCTATCTATCTATCTATCCTCTTACGTCGTGATGCCGTCGTGCCCGTTTCGTCAACTGGGTATATATCAGAATAGGCTTGGAGGCATGACAGCATGCATACATTCCATGAATGATATGTCATGACATCAATGACATGACATATTTTTCACTGCATGCATGTCATTACATATTTGTCATTGCATGGTTGTCATTACATATTTGTCATTGCATGTATGTCATTACATAAATGATATAAATGAATGTCATTCATGTGATGCACGTTATGTCATGTAATTTCATTCATGTCATGAATATCCTGCTGCATAACTTCTTAGAAAATGGACCTGGTATGAATGACAGTCAGGTCATGATATGGATGACATGCCATGCATGTCGTGACATGAATGTCAAAAATGACATGCCATTAATGGATTCAATGACTTGACCTATATTTCTTTGACTGGATACATTCTGTATATGCGTCTCATGATATACATGTGTGACATTAATGACGTCATGTCATCATTTCATAAAATGCTTGGCATGAGTGTCACGAATGCATATTATATCATGGCTGCATGTCTAGCCATGACATGACTTCCCCGAATGTGCCGACCTGAACTTATGCCTACCCGGTGGACCGAGTTGTCTGCTGACTTGGGTCGATGGCTATATGCTCGTGTTCGTGAAGCCGTGATGGTCGTTTAATCGATATGCTAGATTCGTAATCTGACAATAGCCTCTGATTCCCGCGCGCAATCTGCGCTTGAGGCAGGTGCCACGCGTAAAAAGATCCCGGCATCTCAGCAGCAGAACACCGGTAGGTGGTTGCATCCGTCCAAACAGTGATTGAGAAAGCAAGCTTCTCACGAGCGCCGATTTCCGAGCGCCAACGCACGGCCTCCTCGTTCCTTCCAATGCTGGTAGCTGACTTTCACGGCCCCTCTCGTCGTTACCAGCCCGCTTAATCGAATATCGAGGCCTGCTCTTTCCTGGTGCAAATGGTCTTCGAGTACGACAACGCTGCATTGAATTCCACAATGGCAGCGTCAACACGGCTCGGACAAGGCGAACAGCTGCACCACGCCACTCCTCCGAATGGCTACAAAAGGACGCGGCCTTTCAGGTTGTGCTACAGTGTATCGCCGTCAAGTGACCCATTTGTTTCCCTGTAGTGGTACCACGTTCTGCCGTCAGTGAGCATTCAGTTTCTGCGTGTCTTACCCATCTTTTTCTCTTTTTCTATGCCGCTCGTTCACATCGAT
Source organism: Dermacentor andersoni (assembly GCF_023375885.2). Taxonomy (NCBI): domain Eukaryota; kingdom Metazoa; phylum Arthropoda; class Arachnida; order Ixodida; family Ixodidae; genus Dermacentor; species Dermacentor andersoni. Next base: position 18,627,299 of record NC_092814.1, read on the forward strand.
TCGACGGCTGTCCGTACAAGTCAGAGAATCGTCATTACCGTCGTCGACCTCCTGCTGCTGTCGTCACCTACACGTGCTCGCGTTAATTGCAGTTCACTGTACTCTTGTCACACACACAAATACTGGGTCTAGACAAACACATTGATCCACCTGGTCAAGCTTTGCGGAACCCCAAACAATGCTGCATGGCCCGCTGCTTAGTACTTCGCATAACGTGTATTCCGATAGTGCGTGGGGATCTGCAGAAGTATCATCATCATCATCATCATCATCATCATCATCATCATCATCATCATTATTATTATTATTATTATTATTATTATTATTATTATTATTATTATTATTATTGATACTATCAATCCCTTAGTGGGCCTATATGTTCAATGACGCTGTATGTCGAAACAAGCACAAGCATGATCAGTACACAAAACAATCATAGTTGTAAGAAATCTAACTCTATACTGCCACTGTTATACTCTTAACAAAATCCTCAAGACCGAGATGCCAACTCCTTTCGGGTAACCGCACAGACAACACAGTTCGTTCTTGGCCGAGGTTCGTCTGATACCGAAGCCAGGCAAGCCACCCGCGATTGAGAACTTACGACTGATCTCCCTCACTTCGTGCGTAGGAAAGCTCCTAGAGCACATCGTTCTCAACCGGCTACAACCATTCATGGAGGACTCGGGGAAACTTTCAACAACGATGATATAAATCCGTCCACACCTCTCAACTCAAAACATCCTACTTCAGCTGAAAGAGGAGGTGATTGTACCAGCGACACGCAACTCCCCCACGGCTATCCTCGCCTTAGACCTTAAAGGGGCAGTCGATAACGTCAAGCGTACAGCAATCCTGCAGAGGCTGAACGCGCTGGGCTGTGGGGCCAGGACGTACTCCTACATCAGAGATTTTCTCTCAGATAGAAAAGCCATCCTAAAGGTCGGGGACAAAGCCGCAAACCCCTTCCTACTGGGCGGGCGCGGCACACCACAGGGCGCAGGGTTATCCGCTCTCCTTTTCAATATCGCCCTAATAGGCCTACCGCCGCTCCTCGATAACATCCCAGGGATCCAGAATGGCCTACATGCCGACGACATTACCATCTGGTCGTCCACAGGGTCCATCCGGGGAAATGAAAAACCGCTTGCAGGAAGATGCAGGCGGGGTGAGTGACTATGCTGTCATGCGGGCTCAGCTGCGCCCCCCAAAAGTCGGAGCTACTCCTGGTCTCACCGCGAAAGAAGCACACATCCGACTCGCCCACTATCAGCATACAACTGAAGGGACACACCATCGTTCCGTCTCAGAGCGTAAAGATATTGGGAATGGCTTTCCAGCCGGATCGCACCAATACAATATTAATTCAAAAGCTTAAGAATACAACAGCCCAAGTTACCCACATGATCCGGCGAATAACAACGAAAACAAGAGGCATGGGGGAGGCGGACACGCTTCGGCTTGTCCAAGTTTTCGTCGTGTCTCGAATAACTTACGCTATTCCATACGCACTTCTCAACGCGACGGAACTCAAGAAAATCAACACAATGATCAGAAAGGCATATGAGCAGGCGATGGGCCTGCCAATCTGTACGTCCACAGAACACCTACTACGACTAGGTGTGCACAACACGGCCGAGGAGCTGATAGAGGCACATTTATCCAGTCAGCGAACAAGGCTGGCGGTTACCGAAGCGGGGAGGTCCATTTTCTTACGCCTGGGGCTTTCTGCCCCTCTGAGCCATCCGCCGCCTCAGACTGCGAGTTTACCCCATGCCATCCGGAGCAACATCACCGTACGTCCTCTACCTCGAAATATGCACCCAGTGCACCCCGCAGAGCGAAGGGTGGCTGGCGCCCTTGCCATACACAAGCGATACGGGACTTTACCCTCTACAGCCTACACGGACGCGGCTTCTTACCCCAGACGCGCAGCCACAACAGCCACCGTAGTCGTCAACAAAGAACATCGGACCAGCATTTCGCTCACACGATACAATCCCCTCCAAGCCGAGGAAGCGGCCATAGCCCTCGCGCTCTCCCAAACAGAGGTTGAAGTCATAGTGACCGACTCCCAACAGGCGTGCCGCAGCTTTGCTAGCCGCAGAATTCATACCACTACGCTCCGGATCATCAATCAAAAGCCGTCAACGAGATCAGTCATGATCATCTGGGCGCCAGCTCATCAATGCATTCCTGGCAACGAGGTCGCCAATCACGTGGCTCGAGATCTGACCCACCGAGCCGACGCCGAGGAATCTGAACCCGAGCGCATGCACCCTTTAATCTCGTACCAAGACATCACACAACACTACAAGCTGACCCGCAGAACATATGCGCCCCCACACAAGTCCCTACCTAGAGAGCAGGAGCGCTTCCTCCGAGCTCTACAGGTTAATACATTCCCCCACCCAACCAGAAATCACCTCATAGCACCTACACAATTCTCTCCACAATGCCGCTTCTGCGCAGAGCCCGGGTCCCTCAGACACGTAGTAGGGGGTTGCAGAGCGGCACCGTTAAATCCTCTGAACCCTTACCCCACTAACGAGCTTTGGGAGAGAGCCTTCGCCAGCTCCGACCTCGAGGATCAGCAACGGCTGATTGCGAGGGCCCAGGACGCGGCCCAAGCTCAAGGCATTCTGGAATGAGGACGCCTCTCCAAAGCTGCATTCACCCAATAAAAATTTTTGTTCTCTCTCTCTCTCTCTTTTCCATTGCTGCTCGCGGAAAACATAAATGGTTACAGTGGTCTTTTTGAAATTCTAAAACAACACAAATACAAAATTTCCATTTCGAAGCGGTTTCCGAGATCGCCTTCGATGGAAAAATACATTGACAAAATATCTATAGTGAGTGTAGGTTGAAACATGTATTGATTCAATTTTAAGCTACCTACGGGCAGTCAACTGCAATGTGCAGTGCCCCGCGACATGGACATCAACGTAGCGTGTCTCGTAAAAATTTAAGGCCCAAACCACCACAACAACGTTATCTGACAAGTATTTGTTGCAATTGTTTCCTGCCACGCACCGAGCAGAGCTTGTTGCTTGGGCTTCTGCTCGTCCAAGGGCTACGGCGGTGTGCCGCTGCGCATGCTGTGCTGCCAGTGTTGTCCCTCGCTGTGGAACGCGGTCGTGCCCTTTCCCTCAAAAAGAATGATTTTGCGCTGACCTCTTGCTTCTTACTAGTATTTCTTACTGATGCTTCTTACTGATATTCTGGAGGAAGAGCGCACTGTATTGTCCGAATGGTTCAATATAACACTTGGCACTTTTTCTTGCCTGGTTGTTAATAAAAAATAAGCTGTTTCACCTTTTCGATAGATTGAGGCAAAGAAATCGAGCAACACATGTATGCGCTATCACAGAATTTTTTTTTATTTTTCCCACGTATTCCTTTAACAAAGACTCCACTAACAGTTCTTGACAGTCATGAAGGAAGCTTTGTGGTCGGAGAAATAGACTGATATATGTTCGACTTGGTACACCAATGCTTGATTCTCAAAGACGAGATCTATACAAGTGCCTCGCGAGGTTGTCACAGCCGTGGGACGCGTTACGAGCGAGAGGAACGGGATGTTCTCCCGCATAAGTGTTAGGAAATTGCTGTTTGTCTTTATGTCAACATTAAAGTCCCCCACTACTAACATCGGTGTGGATCGATGGACGGTTAATGCGAGTTGCAGGAAGTGCACGACGTCTTTCGTGAGTGCGGTAGGGGCGAAGTAGGCAGCTACTACCAGCAAGCCGTTGGGCAACTTTGCGGCGCACAGTTCGCCAACTTCATGTGACGTGCCAAACATTTCGACTGGTATTGCTCGTTTAGCAGCAGCAGCAGCAGCAGCAGACGGAGGACTTCCATCGGTCGTCTCGCTCATGGCTCAGAAAGAACTGGCAGATAATTTCGCAGTGGCGAACGGCAGCGGCAATTTCGGCTCGGGCGGTGCACATATACAGATCCGCCGCCACCGATCTGGCTCTCTGATTGCCACCGCACAGGGCGAACGGCAGCGGCAATTTCGGCTCGGGCGGTGCACATATACAGATCCGCCGCCACCGATCTGGCTCTCTGATTGCCACCGCACAGGGGTTGCATTGGAGGAGGAGCGAAGAAAGGAATTAAGTTCGAGCCGGCGCTTTGACAACCGGAGACTCGCAGGAAGAGGGGGGAGGGGGGCGGCGTGTACAACCAGCGGCAAACGATGGGGGCAGAAGCGCGCGCAGCAAGCGGACAACACGATAAAGGGAGGAGGGAAGAGATAGCAGCGACTGACTGATGCCGCTGACGCCGATAGTGAGTCAACCCCAGCTGCGGAGTTGGTTTCAGGGACAACGCCGCCGATGCCGACACAAACAATATGATACCCTCGCTTCCGCAGCGCTAAGAACCAGGTCTAGCCGTGGGAAGGTGGTCACGTATTCGTCGACGTGCCGGGGCCTACGTGAAATAACCGGCGCGTCGGCAACTGAAGAGCACCCTATCCGCCACACAAGAACAGGGGGGGGGGGACCCTTTCCTCCTCTTTCTGCATGGCGGCGACGGTGTTCTATGCAGTCACGTTATCTTGACTCTCTAGCGGCGTCAGCGGCATCCAGCGGTATCAGTCGGTCGCTGCTAGCGCTGGGGGGATGAAAGGGGGGCGGAGCTGGTTACGAGGCCGACGACAACGCCGACGACGACGCGAAACCCAGGAACGGACGCCAAAGAGCTGCGCTCTAAAATGCGCGCAAATTTCCCTTCGTTTGTGTGAAAGCCAGCGGCTGCCAAAGTGATGCTAGAATTTTCTTGTGTCATGGCCTATCGACGGCTGCTGAAAGCAAAGCAGCCGTGCCTGCATGGTTACCACGTGGGAAAGGCGGTTACCTTGAACATGCCTACGCCTGACAGTGATCGGTCACTTCTAGTATGGCGCCGGCGACTCCCGTTCGCAGAAAATCGTCGCCACTGGACGACGGCATCGCGCGCGGCAAGTCTGTGCGTAGGTGGAACAAAACGCAAATCTCGCGTGTCGGCATATGCTCCACGGTTTTGTGTAATCACGTGACCAGCTTTATTTACTAAGCGTTACTTCAAGTTACGCCTCTCTGGTTGCTCTGTGAATTGGAAACATGGACTGCTCGCTCAAGCATCGTTCAATATATTTACCCGTCGCTTACTGAAACTAATGAGGTTCTCTGTCTTGCTTACTGAATTAGGATAGGAAACTGAGCGACTTGGTAGGCGTTCCTGATGTAGTTTGTGCAGCTCACAATTGGACGAAGGACTAAAAGGTACCCACAGGACACGCGCTGACTCTCGAATGGCTTTTTTTTATGTTTCGGGAAACATGCAGAAAGAAAGTAATCCGTATATCTTATAATCCGTCAAAAAAAAAAAAAAAAACCTGCAACGTTGCTGTCATCTGGGAACACTATCAAATGTGAAGCACCTCAGCGGCACCTATCTTATGCTGGCACACGTGCTGATGGATAGATAAATAACTTTATTGAGGTCCCTCGGTGCGCGCGATTAACGCGCAGGGGGCCGCTCCCGCGTCGGGACAGAGGCCATGCCCCTCCGCCGCGTCGCGGGCCCGATGGACAGCCCAGAGCTGTGCTTCAAGGTCCGAGCTGCGTAGAGCTCGGTCCCACTCTTCCTTGGCGGTCCTGGCCCCCGAGAGGTGGTGGTGAAAACTTATTTCTTTTTAGTGAAATCGCTGCGGGGAGACTCCGAGAGGCCGGAGGTACTTGGCTTCCGATGGTTGGGGCCCTCAGTCCAGGGCTCCGCTTACAGCAGCTGCTCTGCGGGCGCGGTCAATCAGACTCAGCTGATCTTCCAGGCTCTCGCTGGCCAGCAGCTTCTGCCATCGCTCCGCTGTATGGTTTGTATGGGGGGTACGGCAGTGATTGCCTGACATGCCCACGTGATATGGTATAAGGTGGCTTTAGCTGAGCACTATGGGCTGCGAGGAGGGTATGCCGTAGCATGTATTTCATTGAGAATGTGCACGTTGTGATACGTGCAAGTTTGGATTTGCCTCCAACTGACCGATTCTTCTTTATTTAGTCTTCGGTGGGGTGGGGAATAGGTTCGCCTAAGTCATCCATAGTGGTTTAAAATGGCCGAGTAGTCGCACGCGACAGGAACGGGTTCCTCAGAAGAAGAGTTGGAGGGTTCTCGGCTCGTATACCCTCGAGCTACCCTATCCGCTGCCTGGTTTCCCTCCAGCCCCATGTGTCCCGGGGTCCATATGATCCGATGCTGAATCGGAGGAGCGGGGTTGTATTAGGATGGTCGCCAGTGTGTCACGCTCAGGATGATACTGTGGGCAGGTTGGCTGATGCGCCCTTGTAGGTAGTTGCGGCCAGCCGCCTGGGAGTCCGTCAGAACTGTGAGCTATCGTCCATGCCTGTAGCCGTGGGCAAGCGATGACTGTTTCTGCTGCCTCAGTAATGTTGAGGCAGCGTATGGAGACGCTGTTCTTGGGGTGTGTTATCCAGAAATATGGTTACCGCCTTGGAGTTCGTGAGGTCGTAGCGCCAGGGGGCAACCACAGAGCATTTGAGCAAGACTAGCTATATTTTGACAAAGGCGACAGGCATTGCGAGGTTGCGCGTCCGGAAAGATTTTGTGCAGGACGGCCGCACATGGGTAGGTGCCCATCTGAAGCTGCCTGTACGTGACTTCTTGCGTTATTGAGTGCTTTGTGCGGTAGCTGCATGGCTCTCTTGACTTACTTATAGTGCTGCGTCAGATCCTTGTAAGTGACGAGGGTGGTCACGCTCGCTTTCCCATCCTGCCGAGAGGGAGTCCGGGCTCGCACGGTGAGCTAGGTCTCGTGCGGCTTTGTGTGCCATCTCGTTGAGGTTAGGGAGCGGCCCCTCCAATGGTCCCATGTGTGCCGGGAACCAATTCATGTAGTGTTCGGTGAGGTGTTTAGTACAAAGTATTCTGCCAACGGTGTAGGGTATGCTCCCTCTTCCGAAGGATAGAATTGCCCTCTTGGAGTCGCAGTATACCAAGATTTGACCGTCTTCTAGGAGTGCAAGGCTGATGGCCGCCTGCTCGGCCACCTCAGGACTATCAGTGCGGACCATGCGCGCGTTGATGACCATGCCATCTTTGTTGACCACCGCTGCTACATGGGCCCTTCTGCCAGGATACTTGGCTTCGTCCGTAAAGCAGCATGCTTCCCCGGAGGCGGCTGCCTGCCGGAGGTGTGCTTTGGCTCGAGCAAGTCTACTGTCAATGTTGTGCTCGAGGTTCAGATCCCTGGGCAGGGGGACTGCCCTGATCCTTTTTCCTCTGGTCGGGTGTTAGCCCGTGGCTATTACACTCTATCACCCGAGTCACGACGCCGATTTCACGTAGGATCCATCTGGCCGCAGGTGTCCCGGACAGCCTGGTGATCTGTACACGTGCTGATCAAATATTCAAACTGCTTTTCGCATAGCCGGATTGACGGTTGACTGACACACCCTTTCCTTTATCTTCTGCTGTGAACGTCCTTCACCCAATTGTGAGCTCTGCACAAACTAAATCATGATTACGGGGTGATTATATATAGCCACTTACTGTAACCGAAAAATAAGGCCCAATATGTTTGGGTCAGTATTTCTTTTATTCACTTACACGTCTACAATGCTTTTTCCTTTTTATCCTATATATGGTTTCATTTCAGAATTATATTTCTTTAAAAAGAACTAGTTCATGATACTGCAAAAATAGTTTAGCCGCTTTTGCTTTCTTAGAATTTCGTGATACGGTAAACCGACTTTTTCATTAAAGGGACGAAACAATGTAGACTCCTATAGAGAGAATAAATGAACGAAGTGTCAAAAGCTATGTAGGACGTACGCGCGAACAATCCGTTTGTCACTTAAAGACACGGCGGAATGGCGGATCAATCGTGATAACGCTCTTCCGCAACCGCATTCCACGAAACTTTGCACTACTTCCCGAATATTGTTGTTCAGTTCACACAGAGCTACTTCTCATACATGCATAACGTCCCGTCATCACGAGTGCTAAGAAACTGCAGAAAAAAGAGGGAGGAGACTGTGCCGCAACGAATTTCGAGGGCAGTCCGTGCTAGCGCTGCGAAGGGCTCGCCATTCTAACGAAAGAACTGTTTAGAAGCGGTTCTATGCGTAAAATATTTTATAGCACAAGAGTTTAGAGTAAAATGTAGGCAAAGTGAACAAGAATAGGCCATCAGAAGGCCGAAATAAAAATAAAATGTGGCAAATACCCTTAACAATTTTGATGCGATGGTTAATATCACAACTAGAAAATCCAAGTAGCAGCATTCAGCGGTGGCATTCAGGCACCGTGTCATCCTGCCACGCTTCGGTCTAGGGTTTGATTCCCCGCCACAATGTGCTTTACTTTCCTTTCTGCATTTATTGTTTTTAGGAGTGTTTCCGCTGCGGCGAAAACACTTTCCCCACGTAGACCTGAGAATGGCAAATGACAGTAAGGAACGCGTCCTCACGGCCGCTTGACATCCTAATGCTCCGTCTGGACGATATGTTCATTTGAGGGATTTCCAGCCGTTTGTGCGCAGGCGCGAGTAAGAGCGGGCGTGAGAGAGAAAATCTGGGGGCTTTTCCTCCTTGAATATATGATTCAGCCCAGGCACCACGGAGGAGGTTTCTTAGCGCGTGTTGTAGGCGTTTGTCCCTAGGCGTACCGGCATTGCGGAGTGGGGTAGAGTTTGCTTACACTCGGAAGCTGGTCAGGTGAAAATAGGTGAAGCAGCGGGCACTGACGCCCAATTTGGCTACCGCTGTGTCGGGCAGACGGTCTCGCGCCTGCGGCGGATCATAGTCGTTGCGGATCATAGCTTTCTCGCTCCTTAAGGCGATGTACCTTGTACATAACATCACAGATGTTTCTGTGGGAGCAGTAGCGATCGTAGTAGAGCCCAGGCCACATATATTGAAAATTTAGAAGGCAGAGCGCCTTAGCAACGGCGCTTGAACGCAAGTGGCTGAAAGGCCGCCGGTAACGATTACTGAATCAGCACCAGCGCCGCAGGCGCGAGAAAGCCTGTCCGGCGCACCTTCAGAGGCAAAGTTCTGACTGGTGTTGCAGAAGTCGCGGGACGCAGTAGGATTGAACTTAGTGTCACGCGTTAGCGGCTGGACGTAATTATATTTATTCAATCGTGTTTTTTTACTAACTGTAACAACGTGTCATTATTTCGCATTATTGGCGGCGCCTCCTGGACACCAAAGCGGCAACGGGGGGATCAAAGCTGGAAGCAGGGCGGCCCGTCGGTGGGGGCTCGCCGAGGCCTGCGCGTTGCAGGGGTGAATAAAATCGGCTGTCCGCGATAGTGGGCAGTTTTTTATGAGAACACCCCCTGGCACGGTTCGGCATCCACGGGCCCAACCCACGGGCCTCCCTGCTTCCAGCTTTGATCCCCCCGCTACCCCTTGGGTGCCCTGGAGATCCTGCGCCGCCTGCTTTATTATAACCTCAGAAGCCCTCCTGACGCCTCCGTTTTCCGGTTACATGTGCGCTCCTCGAGCAGTGCTTGTAAAAAATCCAATCTATCGTCGCGACAAAAAAGCGACCCGCGTCTTATACAACACCAGTCACAACCTTGCCTTCAGACACAGCGATGGGTAAATGGGGCGTCAGTGCCCACTGGCTCACCGCACGAGCAGCCAGTGGCGAAGCGTAAACAAACTCGACGGCACTGCGCAATGCCGGCATGTCTAGGGTACCAACGCATACAACAGGCGCTAAGAAACCTCCTCCGTAGTGCCTAGGCACGGTCATATATTCAAGGAGCAAAAGCCTCCAGATTTTCTCTCTCACGCCCGCTCTCCTTCAAATGAACGTCTCGTCTCCGCCGAGTCCATGGTGTAAGAATAAGAATATTATGAGAGGTTTTTGAAGGGGCTGCCGGTTCCAGCACACCGGTTTTGCGTGCGCTTCAGGCAGCTTCCGTAAGATGGCGCGCTCGTGTTGGGGCCATAAACGAACGAGCACAGCGAAAGATGAAAGAGCGAACGACGCCAGCCACGATAGGCGAAGACCAATGAGAGCGGCCCCTTCAGTGACGTGCACGCGGGAAACTGGTATTATGCGGTACCGGCACGACCGCTCGTTTCGTACTATCGTCTGGTCGCGCCGCCCGCGCTTGTTTTGTTTGATTGCTTTGGTCTCGTTCGCGCTTGTTGTTATTGTCATGGTGAGAAATAAATCGATGAACAGGTTCACAAAACAATTCATACCGCAAGAAACCGTGCATGACACGTATACCAGCGCAGAGCACAGAAGTGCTCGCAACTGCGTGCGACGAACGCTAACGATGATGCGATGTCGATGAGGCTTCACCCTTAAAATGAGCTGGCGGGCCCCAAACATATAGCGCCCTGATGCGGAGGGTGGCAGAAGCAAACGCATGTTGTTCACGCGCCACGCCCCGCACGCGCTCCGGCGATCTACACCGAAAAATAAACCGCGGCGCGTTCCAGCATGAAGCGCGCAAGTGGAGCTACTGTAATTTTATCGTATACTTTACTTCGTAATTTGTCTCTAGGGGCGCTCAACGCGGCTGATTATTTGGTTTATAAATGTACATATAACCCGGAAACATAGTTAACCTGTCATTGTTTTACGGCTCCACAGCCACCGTAGTCCTCCATGAAGAAAGCAACAAAATCCCAATAAAGAAAGGCGTCAGGCAGGGAGATACGATCTCTCCGATGCTATTCACAGCGTGTTTACAGGAAGTATTCAGAGACCTCGATTGGGAAGAATTGGGGATAAGAGTTAATGGAGGATACCTTAGTAACTTGCGATTCGCTGATGATATTGCCTTGCTTAGTAACTCAGGGGACCAACTGCAATGCATGCTCACTGACCTGGAGAGGCAAAGCCGAAGGGTGGGTATAGAAATTAATCTGCAGAAAACTAAAGTAATGTTTAACAGCCTCGGAAGGGAACAGCAGTTTACAATAGGTAATGAGGCACTGGAAGTGGTAAGGGAATAAATCTACTTAGGACAGGTAGTGACTGCGGATCCGTGTCATGAGACTGAAATAATCAGAAGAATAAGAATGGGCTGGGGTGCGTTTGGCAGGCATTCTCAGATCATGAACAGCAGGTAGCCATTACCCCTCAAGAGAAAAGTTTATAACAGCTGTGTCTTACCAGTACTCACGTATGGGGCAGAAACCTGGAGGCTTACGAAAAGGGTTCTACTTAAATTGAGCACGACGGAACGAGCTATGGAAAGAAGAGTGATAGGTGTAACGTTAAGGGATAAGAAAAGAGCAGATTGGGTGAGGGAACAAACGCGAGTTAATGATATCTTAGTTGAAATCAAGAAAAAGAAATGGGCATGGGCAGGACACGTAATGAGGAGGGAAGATAACCGATGGTCATTAAGAGTTACGGAATGGATTCCAAGGGAAAGAAAGCGTAGCAGAGGGCGGCAGAAAGTTAGGTGGGCAGATGAGATTGAGAAGTTTGCAGGGACAACATGGCCACAATTAGTACATGACCGGGGTAGTTGGAGAAGTATGGGTGAGGCCTTTGCCCTGCAGTGGGCATAACCAGGCTGATGAAGATGATGATGTTTTACGAATAACCAGACCATTGTTTTATTGGACCTATGTTATTAACATATGTGCTTTATTAATTGAATAAAGGTTTTGAGACCTCACTGAAGTGTTATAAGCAGCAGCCCATTGGTATCGATTGCAGCCCGTGCCGTTTATCGATTCGAATTGTACGGCGGTAATATTTGGACGGACGAACGGAAAAAACTTTAATGGGAAAAGGACCTGCGAGGTTACCAGCCCGGGCTCAGGCCTCCCGGGCATTATGTGCGGTGAGGTATAGCCTTTCCACCGGTGCCCGGGCCCGCTGGATAACCCATAATTGGTCTTGTAGTTCCGAGCTAGTCAGAGCGCTTAGCCATCGCTCCTCGAGAAGTTCCGGTTCTATTTTGTCTTCTACATATACTGATCTGATGTGTGTGCAATTCTTTAAGATCTGCGTGTTCGTGTTTGCAGAGCTTGCAGCTCGCGTCTGGATATTGTGGTGAATTTATTCTGTTTAAGTGTACGGGGTTTCGATCCGTTCTGGTTTGCGATCTTCTCCAATCTGTTTCTTGAGACCTGTCGAGTTGTTTGTGGGGTTGTGGGTATGCTTCTCTTTGTTTCGTGTAGTGTGTCAGTATGCCGTGGTATGTGACCAGTCTGTCCCTGTCGTCTTGCATCACTTCTCCGTCGTCGTCGCCTCCTCCGTCTTCTCCATCGCCTCCGCCGCAGTTCTTCCCCCTTCCCCGGGGGTTGCGGGGTGTTGGCCCGTCACTGTCGGTGCCGCGGTGGGTTAGTTTTCGCGCGACTCGATGGGCCTTCTCGTTGAGGTTTGGAGGGGCATTCATTGTAACTTCTCCCATATGTGTCGGAATCCATTTGAGGTATTTGGGTGTAATTTTGCTGTTCTTAAAGCCTTCTGCTCTGCGGTTCAGGATTTTGGCCGCCTCGTTGGAGACCCAGCCCTTTGTGAAATTCCTAATAGCCGTCTTGGAGTCGCTGATTATTGTTCTGTATTGTTGCCAACCGTTGATTACAGCCAATGCGATTGCCGTTTCTTCCGCTGCCTCCGACGATCTGGTCCTTACGGAGCCCGCAGTCACGGTCTTTCCTTTCGTGCATACGACCGCCATTGCGAAGAGGCAGTTACCTTTGTCAGCGCCGACAGCACCATTGCCGTCCCGGTTTCGGCGGTACCGCGCGGCGTCTACGAAGAGCACCCCCTTCCGCGCGCCTTGGTTTTTGAGAATCGTTTTCGTGCGGCATTTTCTTCTCTCGACATTGTGCACGGGGTGCATGTTCTTCGGGACATTTTCCGTGCTAATTGAGGCTCGGACGTCTGGGTGAATCTGCACCTTGGGGCCATTCATTCCATGGTAGTATATGCCGATCTTTTCCATGATTTCTCTGCCCGCCTTGGTTCCGGAGAGTCTTTTGAGTTGCGCTATCCTCTGTGCTTCCGCGATTTCCTGCAGCGTGTTATGTACCCCGAGTTGTAGTAACTTTTCGTTTCTTGTGTATTGGGGGAGACCCAGTGCTGTTCTGTACGCTTTTCTAATGAGCTTGTCGATCTTGTCTTTCTCAGCCTTGTTCCAGTGGACGAACGCCGCCACGTACGCGACGTGGCTGATCGCGAAGGCCTGAACGAGCCGTACGACGTTTCTTTCTTTAATGTCCCTCCTGTTGTTGGAGACTCTCTGTATTAGCCGAATGGACGCCGTGACTTTCTTTTCCAGGCGTGTTATAGTTTCCGTGTTTGTTTCCCTGGCTTCGATCCAGAGACCCAGGACTCTAATCATTTGGACCATGGGTATCTCCGTGCCTTTCCTCGTGGTTAATCTGATTCCCCTTTTGTGTAGTTCCGCTACGTCTCTGGACGGTTTGCCGAGCCTCCTGGGGCGGTATAACAGCAGTTCCAATTTCTCCGGCGAGCTTTCTAGTCCGGTGCCCTCCAGATGATTTTCGATTGCCTCCACCGCCCCTTGAAGTCTGTTCTCCATATCGCCCTCGCTTGCGTCTTTCGTGGTCCAAATCGTAATGTCGTCTGCATAAACGGTGTCAATAATGCCTTCTATTCGGTCCAGTTTTTCCGATAGTCCGATCATGACGAGGTTGAAGAGCATCGGTGACACGACGGACCCTTGCGCCAGCGCTGCCCATGTCGACCTGGATGCTCTCCTCCTCGTCCAGTCTGATTCTGGCTGTTCTTCCCGTAAGGAGATTTCGGATAAAATTACACGTTCGTTCGCCCAGGGCGAGTTGCGCGTTTCTGTCGAGGATGGCCGTGTGCTTGACCCTGTCGAAGGCCTTCTTTAAATCAAGTCCAAGTATTGCCCTCAAGCCCCGCCCCATGGTATCTATGACTTGCTCCTTGAGTTGTATCATGGCGTCTTGGGTAGAGAGCCCTCTTCTGAAGCCAGGCGTGTTGCTGTTGTACAGGTTGTTTGACTCCAGGTAGCCGTTAACTCTACTCAGGCAAGCGTGCTCCATCACTTTACCGACGCAGGAAGTGAGAAAGATCGGCCGCATGTTCTGTATTTCTAAGGATTTACCCGGCTTGGGGATGAGGATCACGTCGAACCTCTTCCATTCGTCGGGTATCCCGCCGTTCCACCAGCACTAGTTGATGTAGTCTGTCAAGCGGCTCGTTGCCTGGTCGTCCAGGTTCCGGAGCATCTTGTTGGTCACTTTGTCGGGGCCCGGAGCCGACTAGGTCTTGATGGTCTGCAGGACCGCCTTGATTTCTTGCTGGGAGAAATGTCTGTCGAGGCCTTCGTTGGGAGAGCCCGAGTAGTACCGGTGTTCAACGGCTGGAGGTCTCTCAAGGTACAGCTTGACGATTTCATCACCCATTTCACGGATGTTTCCTTTGTACTTGTGTCTGAGCTTGGTCGTTTCCGCTTTCGCCGCTGTCTTCGTTCCCGACGGGTCGAGCAGGTGCTTGAGGATCTTCCACGTCTTGCGCGTGTTGATGTTGCCGTCCATGGCATCGAATACCTCGTCCCAATCCTGATTGCATAACTGGACGCAGTGTGCTTCGATGGTCTTGTTTAGTTCCACGATTTCTCGCCTTAGCTTTTTATTGTGTTTTTGCCCTTGCAGCCGCTTCTGGATGAATTTTTTGGCTTGTACGACGTGCGCGAGCCTTCTGTCTATCCGCGTAGAGTGACCACCACCGTTATCGTCGTCTTCATGTTCGCGTTCATATTCATGTTCGCGTAATGGTGTGGTCGTTTCCTTTCAGGAGCATCGCGCAGGTTCGTTTTAATTAGATAACAATAATTTCTGAGCCTGTTTATGCGTCCAACATTCTATAGACGCCGCCAAGCGAACGTGTTTAGAGACGGTGAGTTTCATCGGCCGCGACGTTTCAGTGGCATAACGGCTCCATGGCTTCCATCGTTAGTGATCTGCCCCGTCTGGCCGCATCTTTAATGACTCACCGACACCCCTGCCAGTCCTGCTATCTGACGCAAGTCAAGATCTTTGGTGCCAGCAAGTAATCCAGGGCGCCATCTTCGTACCTTTGCACACGGATTCACAGCCGCCAGGAGCGACATCTCCCTTCTGGCTCTGCTTAAGCAGCTGCCTTCGTCCGGCAACTTTCAGGGGGCACGCAAAAGCGGCAACCATGCAGTCGCCGCTAAACCCCTTTTCTTTCTACATGCAGGTTTGTGAAGCTCCGTCTCTTTACTCTAAACGTACGAGTAACGTCTGTCTGCTGCTTTTCCCGTGCCCAAGTGTGTTTTTTGCCTCGCTGTGTGAATGTGTGTTTGTTGCAAGGCTACTCATCCTATGTGGTGACGTTGAACTTAATCCGGGACCCGCAACTGACACGCAGTACAAAGAACTTCTTGCAGCCATTTCTGCCCTTTCAGCAAAAATAGATTCACGACACACAGAGGTAATGAATTGTCTCGCCGAATTAAAAGACAAGCAAGCTCAACTATCTAATCAAGTGTCCGATTTAACCACTAGATTAACGACAGTTGAATCGCTTGTTGAATCACTTGAGCTTCACCCATCGTCAGCTGACATACCTGCAGTTGTAGCTCACGCCGTTAAAGCTGAAAATGCCTCTCTCCTGACACGTCTCGATGATCTAGAAGATCGCTCCCGGCGTGATAACTTAGTATTTTATGGTATTTCTGACACTCCGTCAGAAACATGGGCGCAGTCCGAAAAATTGGTATGTGAATTTTTATCTCATCATCTTAAGTTTGAGATCCCCGAGAATATATTATGTAGAGCCCACCGACTTGGCTCGTATACTGCTAATAAGACTCGCCCGATTATAATGAAATTTTCTTGCTCAAAACTAAAGGATAAAATTCGGGCACTAAAATCTAATCTGAAATCCACCGGGGTATCTATGGGCGAAGATTTTTGCCGAGCAACGCGCCAGTCTAGGAAAAAGCTACTTGATTTTGCTAAGGCATCGGGCCAGACATACTCAATACGGCTAAACAAGTTATTTTTTAACAAGAAGTGCTACGTTTACTGTTCTACCACTGACAATGTATGTGAAGTCGACATGCCACGTGCAGCACGCTCTTCAGTTCGGTCGCGTCAAGCTATCGAGGAAAATGGCTCGACATAGCTAGCGCATGCGCAATGTAATAACAGCATATCAGTTTTTTTCACTAACGCGCGAAGTCTACTAAATGAACGTGCTGCAGTGTCCTCAATGATTGATTCATGCGCTGCTGACATTGTATGTCTCACCGAAACATGGCTACATAAAAAAACATAAAAAATAGCGAAATTTTTGATTGTGAGAAAGTGTATTCATGTTATCGCTGCGATCGTGGTGTGCGATCAGGTGGGGGTGTCTTGATTGCAGTTACTGAAACGCTCACTTCGAACTCAGTTTCCATAGAAACACTACTTGAACTTGTTTGCGTGCGTGTTTTACTCGACAACAGAGATGTCATTTTTTACACATACTATCGCCCTCGAACTGCTTCGACATCCTTTTGCGATGACCTTCATGACGCACTGAACAAATTAGTTGTCAGATACCCTAATGCGCCCCTTTTTCTTCTTGGTGACTTCAACTTTCCCGATATCATTTGGCATAACGACACGGCAACGTCCCAGTCTTCTCAGAGTACCCAGTTTATAAACACTTGTTTGGACTTCCACTTCACCCAGCTTGTATTGAAACCAACGCCCGTGTCTGCCTCTTCATCTAACATACTAGACCTGATTCTCACTACGAACCCTGACACAGTTTCCCCAATTCTTTAATTAAAACGCTTGAGTGATCACCTTGCACTCACTTTTCATATCAACACACGGGCTCCTGTTCAGAAAACTACGAAGGTGATCCGCGATTACAGCAAAGCCGACTTGGCTTCCATTACCGCTGAAATGAAAAATTTCGCAGCTCCTTACATCGCTAATTGCGATGAGCACTGTGTTGAAGAAAACTGGCGCATTTTCAAAAACAAATTGTTGTCACTAATCGAACGTTTCGTACCGCAAAGAACAGTTGCTTGCAAGCCACGGTCCCTTTGGTACAACCCCTTTTTTAAGCGACTACGTAATAAAAAAAAAACAAAAGCGGTTGTTTCGTCGCGCGAAACCTTCAGGCAGTGACGTTACTTGGTCCGCTTACTACCGCTCTGAAAGTGACTACAACGCAGCCGCCGCTAGTGCGAAACAGCATTTTTATTCTGTTACACTTCCGTCTATCTTGCAAACTAATCCTCGAAAATTCTGGACCATAGTTAACGGTACTCCAAGCAAAATAATCCAATTAACATACCCCAATGATGAACCTGTTGCTCCTGAAGAATGCTGTAATATATTTAATGATGTGGTTTTCTTCCCATGTTACCGCAATGTCACATAGATTACCGCTTGTATCCAATTCTGGTTTTTCGCCCATGGATTAAATCTCTATGGACTAGGTTGCTGTTAGCTGCCTAATTAAGAATAAAAAAACGTCCTCCTCTGCCGGCCCAGACTGCCTGAATTCAAAACTTTTGAAGTGTACTAATGTATTTACGGCCGTTATTTTGTCGCACATTTTCACTCAGTCATTACAGCAGTCTTTTCTTCCACACGACTGGTGCGTGGGAAAGATGATTTCAGTTCACAAATCAGGTAACACACACTTACCCAGCAATTAAGGTTTTTAGAATCAAACTCCTTTTTCAACCCCTGTCAACATGGTTGCCGTAAGTTCTTTTCCTGTGAAACACAGCCCTTATCATTTATTAACGATCTCTTCGCAATTTCTGATCTAGGTACCGACATTGACTGCGTATTTCTTGATTTTGCCAAAGCCTTTGACTCTGTAACCCATAATTTACTTCAGCTTAATCTGAGTGTACTTAACTTGGACGTAAGTGTATTCGAGTGGATAAAAAAATGTCTTTCTAATAGGACGCAGTTTGTAAACGCTAATAGCTATAATTCTCGCTTTTCTAATATACCAGCAGGTGTTCCCCAAGGCTCTGTCCTGGGTCCACTTCGCTTTCTAATCTATATTAACGATCTTCCGAACTGCGTTCTTTCCTCTTCCATAAAGCTTTTCGCGGATGACTGTGTTCTTTACCGTAAAATTACTAATCCTTAAGATTCCCAAGAGCTGCAGGACAACCCTAACCGCGTAACTGAGTGGTGTTCTAATTGCTGCATGCAACTAAATTCAAATGAATGCAAGGCCATGCGTATATCTCGTAACACTACCAGGCACACGTACTTTATTAATGGTGCACCTGTGACGTCAGTTACCTCTTACAAGTATCTCGGCCTTCACATATCAAATAACCTTTCTTGGCACTCGCATATTGACGATGTTACTAAAAACGCTAACCGCATGCTTGGTTACTTGCGCCGTAATTTTAGCTCTGCCCCTTCTTCCCTTAAGCTAACTCTTTACAAAACTTTAGTTCGCTCCAAATTGGAGTATACTTCAGCCATTTGGTATCCGACTCATTCTTCATTAGGTTCTACTCTTGAAAGTATTCAAAACCGCGGTGCACGCTTTGTCTTATCTAATTATTCTTGCTATGCAAGTATCTCTTCAAGGAAACGAACTCTTAATTTACCTGATCATTCGTCACGCCGCAAATATTCCCGTCTCTCCCTGTTTCACAAAGTTTTTCACTTGAACCCCCTTTTAAAAGAAACCCTTCTTGCCCCTCCGTTTTATATTTCGGCCTGCACTGACCACAGCCTTAAAATCGGGGTGCCATTGTGCCGTAAAAACCGGTACAGTGACTCATTCATCCCTAGGACAAATACGGACTGGAATCGCCTTTCCGCATCAATCGTACTCATCACCGACTCTACCAACTTCAAGACCGCTGTTCAGAATGCCTCTTGTTAATATTTTTGGTAATACTTTTTGTTTGTATTTTTACTGCATTACTTCTTCTTTTGACTCCACTCCTTTCTGTAACGCTTTCGGGCCATGAAAGTACACGAGATAAATAAATAAATAAATAAATAAATAAATAAATAAATCAGACGTTGCTTGAAAAAAATGTGCTAGTTAGCGTGAAAATTCATCGCTGGCACTGAGCACAGTA
This sequence comes from Dermacentor andersoni, assembly GCF_023375885.2. NCBI lineage: Eukaryota > Metazoa > Arthropoda > Arachnida > Ixodida > Ixodidae > Dermacentor > Dermacentor andersoni. The sequence continues at coordinate 18,646,386 of NC_092814.1, forward strand.
TCTTTGGAGGCTACCCCCGAAAACGGATTAACCTTGCAGCCTCTGGGCGTGCGCACCGGTGAGTCAAAAAGCACAGCTTCCCATCCTCAACTTTGAATTTCTTTGCGTGCAAGGTGGATAAAAGAGAATCCCTTTGTCATTTCTTAAAAGTGGAAAATAATAATAATGATAAAGATTCCTCTTTAAAGGCATTTCAAACGAGGCTCTTGTTATTTTACCACTTTGCTAAAATTCCTAACACGGAGTACAGCGTAAACAGTAAATAGTTTTGCCTGTTTCGGCACAAAGGATACACTGCGCTAAATTTACTGCACATTAGTGGTAAATGTACGTCCGGTGATACAGTTAGATTAATTGCACTTGAGACATAATAAATGACTGTGTTGGTTACCTAGTATTTGGCAGAAAAAATTGTCATCTAATCGAGGCTTCACTGCGCACATCCCACACAAAGACACCATTGAGAGAAATGAACACGCAAAACAGTGTTGTGTGTGTGTGTGTTTTTGTCATGGAGCGTTTTGTGCGCTGTTCTTAGTCATGCATGGATCACAAACTCACTCACATTTATACCATAGTAACTGAGGCTCTATTTTCTTTCGATTAATTAATTAATATTTGGGGTTTTACGTGCCAAAACCACTTTCTGATTATGAGGCACGCCGTAGTGGAGGACTCCGGAAATTTTGACCACCTGGGGTTCTTTAACGTGCACCTAAATCTAAGCACACGGGTGTTTTCGCATTTCGCCCCCATTTTCTTTCGACTCCAGCCTCCAAGACGCTGCTGATATTTGCTGATCCCTTTGGGCTCTATTGTCTCTGGACATACTAGACAGCAGTGAATGTGTCACCAGTGGAAGTAACGTCAAGGAGCCAAAGTCCTCACAAGGTATTCTTCGGAACACTTCAACTAGAACCATGTTTTCTTGATTTATTTGACTAACTTCTGCTTCACAATTTTTTGCTGGCATGTTTGTCATGGCTTCATCATTTCTCTTTTCTGGAAGATGGACAAAAGAGAGATTATTGGTCTGCAAGCTGCCCATGCCTAGCCATAGGCATCACAGTGACAACAAGTCCTCTTGAACTATGTGCCTCACCATGAAATGTTTGGAAGTTTACCAGGTAGAGCGGTGTGAGCCCTATCAGGATAGCAGCAGCCTACAGTTTTGTATCGTACCGAGTGAGAATGCTAAAATTTTACAGACAAGCTTGCTTGTATTTAAGGGCGTTTTATGACAACTGCAGAAGTAACATGTTTAGTGCCAACTTGTTTCTTTTCAGTTCGTTATAGCCATGACGACCAGAACAGAAGCAGTTCGCAAACTTGCTAATGCACAAACTTTGTCATCTGCTCCTTGCAAATCAGCTGGGCGGGCATTCCCACCAGGTATCACATGCTCACTCACAACAATTTGCTACATGAAAATGCAAATAATTTTAAAACGGTCAAACGCACGCAATGCAGTTTTGAGGAAATGCTACTTCATGTTGACTGAAATGGCGGTCACTGCTCATTTCATTTTTTTATTTAAGATACCCTCAGGGCCATATGGCACAAAAGACGGGAGTTGTGACAAAGTAGTAGAGTAAAGCAAACAAACAAACAAACAAACAAAAAACAAACAAGTGCAGTGAGTTCTGGTAATATAATAATTATCCGGATTATACAATGTTGGCTACAGCTTTGCGAAAAGTTTCTTATCGGTGATGGCTACGATACTTGAGAGAAGGTAGTTACATTCCTGGGGGAGGGGGGGGGGGAGATGTACGGGCACTGAAAAACTTGAAGAAAGACTTCGTGTAACATGAATCAATTCGTAGCCTTACTGTGATGGTCGACGCGCTTTGAAATGTACTGAGACCGCAGTCCGACGTCGATGTGAAGTGTCATGTGATGGAAAATTTTGCGAAATAGTGAAGGACGGACGACTTTACGGTGGGTAGCTGCTGGAATAAGCGCTAGGTTATTTTTCATTGAGGATATACTCACAGCACGGTTATAGTTAGAATGAAACGAGTAGAGCTATTTTTTACTAATTCAAGTGAAGTAATAAGATTAACGTGACTGGGATCTCATATTACCGATGCGTATTCAAGTATCGAGCGTATTACAGTCTTGCAAAGTTGTAGTTTAATATTTTTGTGAAAAAGTGATAGACGGGCAACCTTAGGGCTGTTAGCTAGCAGAATAAGTGCTAGGATAGTTTTCATTGAGGTTATACTCGCAATACGGTTATAAATATAATGAAACGAGTAGAGTTGTTTTTACTTCTTCAATTAACGCGACTGGGATCCCATATTGCAGATGCATATTCATGTTTCGAACGTATTAGAGTCTTGTAAAGCTGTATTTTTAACGTAGACGGTGCTTCGAAAAAGTTGCACCGTAGGTACCCGAGCATACAATTAGCATTGTTGATAATGTACTCTATAATTATGGTCCACTTTAAGTTACTTGTAATGTGTACAGCAAGATATTTGAATGACATGACGAAATCTAAGGGAATGTTAGGATGGCAAGTGCTAGGATTAGAATTACATATGGATACGCGCATTATTTTACATTTGTTAATTACAAATGCTTCATGTAAAGTTTGCATGAAATCAATAACTAGGCTGACCCTGCACCATAAGAGATGAAGGAAAAAACCACTCACAAAAGGCAAAGGACAACAAGAGAGGTTCACAGCAAAACGACTGGACTATCAACTGAGCTTTATTAGAAACGGCGTAGTCCCAGCAAGGCCAGCAAAGCATGCGCAACAATAGCATCACTAATCACAGAGCATGAAAAGACAAGTTATCAAATCTATCGTGACCGACCTAAAGAAGCAAATTCTTTTTCAAGTAAGCGAAACGAGGATGTACTAACGCAGTCGTCACCTAATAAACTGATGTATGCTTCCAGTATTTTCTCGCTATTTTGCCCTTGCCCTACCAAGAATCGTTACATTGCTGCTCAATGGGCAACAGCCACATTCATTGCAATGACGAGGCAAGTTTGCACCGTTATCGGACCCCAGGGAGGAGTGGTGCTCACGAAGGTGGTCAACTCTCTCCCACGTGAGAGGGAACTTATACACAACACGTGTGTCACATGCCGTGAAATGGTTTTCGGGCTGCGTTGTGCAAACGTGGTTCCTTACCCTGCCTCGATAAATGCCCGAGCACAGACCCGAAAGCTTGCAAGGGGCAGAAAACACTAGACTTACTCCCTGCTTAGCCGCAACATGTTTGATGTTGTGGCTCACTTTATGCACATACGGCGTGACTTCGAGTTTCCTACGTTCAGTTGCCCCAACATCTGCCAGCTTCGCACGTTCTTTCTTAAGCCTCTGAAGCAGCTATTCAGCCACCGCTTTCAAAAGGGGATGAGGGAACCCTCTGGTTTCTAAACGTTGGAATTGTACGTGAAAGCTACTTTTAATAGTGTGGTGACAGCTTAATTCCAGTGCATTGCGGAAAAAAATAATTGCATTCCCTCTTTTTACAATTTTAAATGTGCAAAACCAAATGGTAAAAGAGCTTTCTTGCTTCCAGGTGAAAACATCCAGCATAAATGCCCGCCGTCAAAGAATGTTGCAGTTCTAGGAACCTGATAGAATGATTGGTAGGAAGTTCGCGAGTGAAATTGAGAGCCTGTGAAGAAGCTTTAGAAGCAGCCAATACATCGTCTACTGCTGTGGGCAGAGTGTCATTAGGTAAAAGCTCTAAAAGTACTAAAAAATCGTTCACATACCTAAAAACTTTGCACACACGCTTGTCTTGAAGGAAATCTTGAAGTGTCCTGTCAAATTTTGCTAAACAATCTGGGAAAGCACTGGAGAAACACTAGAGCCAACACATATTCCTCCTTTCTGAAGGAACAAGGAGCCTTTAAATTTAAGAATAGTGGATGACTGTTAAAGAATAAGAGCTCTAGAAAGGCATCTACCGACATACCACATGCGTTCTGGAAGTTTACAGGACTGCAGTGATCAATACGTTCGTGCGCAGCTACAAAGAGTTCATCATTAGTGTAGCATAGCCATGGCGCGCTCGCAGTAACGCCAGACCAGTGAAGCATGAGCGTAGTCAGTAGAACAAAAATGAACCCTTTATTCAAAGGTGTAGATCGTATTTATAAGTAGCTGAGTGGCAGGAAGATAGGAAGGAGCACGTGCTAGTAGTGATAGTCCGAACTCTGAAGGATCGCCAGATGAGGCGATAAGACGTGCGCGCCCTTCGAAAACATACCTGAATTTGCAACAGTGAGGAATGCTGTAGAAGAGGTCTTCAATGTCAACTGAAAAAGCCATGTCGGCACCAAGGATACCGCTATTGAGGGCTCCACTACCGCTGTCGAGCTAGCCACGCTGAATGAATCCTGCACTTGCAGGCCCGTCAACTGTCGCTGAATAAATTGACTCACTAACTTCTGCCATGAACCTGTCTCCGTGATGATGACTCTCAGAGGGCAACCCACCTTGTGTGTTTTTGCTGAAAAGAACACTTGCAGGTGGTTTCCCTTGCAATTCATGATACTTCGCGAAACTTTTTCAAGGTTGTTTTCAATTTGAAAAACTTCTTGTCTTTTGTGTTTTGTGACTGGTTCTTTCCTTGAACTATGTACCAACTGGCCGGGATTTCAGCTCTTCCGTAAGAGATAGCTAGAAAATTTATGTTCGCACAATCGGCCTATTCCACACTTCTCAAACAGGCAAGTCACTAAAAATAATTTCTTTCTCTTCAAACAACAGATGACAAACCTGAGCACGGTGTGTCCCCAAAAACGTTGGTTGAAGTACGCTCAGAGTAAATTCAGCTCAGCGTTCAGCCAATCAAAAGTGGACGAGCAAGGGAAGCCTCAGCGTGGGAACTTGTCCCCGTCACAGCGCTGACAAACACGTTTTCTTGCTGAAGCGTTGGTTCCAGGCTGAGGCTTCCCTTGCTCACCTATGTTTCTAAGTTGAAGTGTTCATCTCCTTGCAACCTTTTTGCCTTGTTTAAATACACAAACCGAGATGCTTTTTCAGCATGAAACCGTAAATAGCATTTTCCAAGGATCCGTGAGCATTAATTGGGCTTGCTTAAATGTTTATTCGGTGTCCTTGTTTATTCACACAATATTTGCAGAAGTCCTTGTTAGCACTGTTGTCTCCATAACGTTCCTTGCCAGCACTCCACTGTTGTCAAAGCCTTTACTGCTGCTCCTGAACACCAAATGGGCAGCACAAGTGTCAAGAGCAGGCAATATGTGCAGTAAAATACGTATAGCGTAGCGTTTTTTTTTTTCACTACACTACGTGCCTCTCGCCAATGTCTTATGAAAGCATATTTTGCTGACAGTACATTTTTGCCGAGCACTGTTTATGTTTATTTTTAATCTAGCTGATATTGTCGAACGCAGACAATATACATATAGTTTGAGACACATCAAGCAGCACTGTACGTAATTACAAGAGCGACGGTAGCCCGGCATAAATATTGTTGTCTAAAGCTTCGCTCTCCCTACTTAAGCGGCACGCCGAACACGATGAGAAAACTTCGTTCGCTTTCAGCTTTCAATTAAATTAAATAGAGGTCTACCTGTGTTCCTGTATGTTGTAAACTTAGTGACTGATAGCATTAAGCCCACGTGACCTGTACGGAAATCGTGAGCATGTACTGCTTCATTCACCATAATAAACTATGTAAGCTTACTTGTCTCAAGTATATTTTTCCCAGTTGAGGCCTCTCGGTCACCTGGCTACATAATAAAGGTATCTGTAGTCATGTTAGAGTACCGCACACAGGATTACCGCCAGAAAAGCGGTAACAAAACACCCAAAACCAACGAACGAGCAGCGCGACAAGCCCCACCAGCCGATACCGCCGCGGCCATATTGCTCACTAAGTAATGATGATAATATTAGTTTCGACTTTCTCAGCACCATCTCTCGGTCGTATACTTTAGTTCATAACGCCACCGCTACTCTTATTTCCGTTGCACTGCGGAAGGTACAGTTTCCTTTCTCTAAGTTTATATAGGTGTTCTGTGGCCGCGCCATGAGCACCACACACAAAGAACGCTCAGCACGGCGAGGCGCCGCCGTTCGCACACCTGTCATAATATTCTTAAACCGTGGTCGGGTGATACGTTTATTGTGCAGTTTCTTCAGTGCGTTTATTCCGCTCTTTTTGCATCTGCTCTATAGCGTTTGTAAGAACGGCGCACGAAGCTTGTAACCCGACCGCCTGATGCGTGTGGCGGTCCGGCAGTGGTGATGACGCAGTTTCGTGTCGTCTTGCCGCGTCAGATGTAAGTTGCAAAAGTTCTTCTCCGTCTCAGCCAAACTGTTACAGCAAATAAAAAAAAGGAAACACGAGAACAAAGTAATTAGTGAATTGGTATCCAAACCAGGCTCTCAGTGTATCAATCGGAGATTTTACGGCAACGCTACCAAACGAACGACTTGCGAGCGTTTCTGTATTTTTAATGCAAACTGTTCAGATATGTGCCGCATGAGTATCGCTCATTTGGGAGTTTGTATAAACCACGTCTTGCGAGCTTTACGCACGTTATCTACAACGTGTTCAACAGAAACAGTCACTGCACGTTTCGTTAGAAACGCGGGCCCTAAGACCCGTGGCACTTAATAACATCGAAACTAGTCAGTGGGTGTGCATTCTCAATCACGTTTTCTACATCCCCACTGCCACCTTCTCCGCAAAATCCTATCTATATAGCATTCACTATTTCTAGTAGACGAAGCAACATCAAAGTATTGCCTAGGTATGCTTTGTGACGCAAAATACATTTCTTGAAAAGGGACAAAAGAAAGGAAGACAGGCGCTTCACTGTCTTGCTTTATTCTGTCCCTTTTCAAGAAATGCATTTTGAGCCACAAAGTATACATAGAAAATCTAAGCACCAACTCGCCCAAGAAAAAGTCCTTTTGGAATTTCAAAGTGTTGATTTGCAGGGCTTGCATTGAAACAGACACGCTGCATTACAACAAACACAGAATAATTACTGACGGGATGGAAACATGTATTTAACTGTTAAGCTTCCCTATTCCCGACGTATCCTAACATGAAACAGCAGAAAAACCAACGAGAAACGCCGGACGTACTTCGAGAAGAACAGTGCTGGATTCATCTAACGTACCTGTAAAAAAGTCGCTGTGTCGCCCGATACGCGAAGCAACAATTGCGATAGCAAATTAGTAGACAGCTATACAAAGTAACGATAGTAGCTTTATCGGCCCTTAAAATTGTAAACATTTGCTTACTAACTAAATTAACAAGCATGGTGTCACGTGCGCATAAGCAAACATGAACACAACTCCCTAGATGACCGCGCACACTCGCTGTCGCTGGAGCGAGGAAGCGCGCGGCAGCAGCAGCGACCGAATTGACATTCGTGCTGCCTCTCGCTTCAGCGTGAGCTAAGTGGTGCGAACACAGCGCACACGACGCTATCAGAGCTCTGTGCACCCGGCCCCCGTGGAAGGTCTCTCTCAAGGTAGCGGCCGCGCCATACGCTACCGGAGTAGAACGGCCCGCTCGCCCGGTGCGCGACGGAAGACGGCATGCTCCTGCGCGCGCGAGATTGAGCCACCACCGTCGGCTAAGCCTCACGCACGTGCAGCACACGGCGCGCTGCGACGATGCTATCACACTTGCAATTTATACGGAGCATCACGGCGACGGAAGTGGGTCAGTAGTCTTCATATTTTTTTTATTTTGTTTATTTATTAATACTTTCAACCCTCATAGAGGGTCATAACAGAGAGGACAATACTATTACATGCATCAAATATGGACAATGTCAATGTACGTAAACTTGCTTAACACTTGTCAATTCACAGTGAATGCGATGTTCTCTTGAATGCTGTTCAGCACACTTCTGACATTTATCAAAATACGTACAATGAACATCAAGTCGCACATATCACTGTGCACTTCAAAACTAAATGGAAAACTCCCGTAAATACGCCTCAGCAGCATTTTCAAACTCGGTGACAGCTTTTAGGCTAACAATCGCGTTTGGTAATTTGTTCCACATTTCTATCGCATCCGTGAAGAATGAGTATCGAAATGCATCACTGTTGGTACGGTACAGCTTTATCATGTATTCGTGGTCAGTTCGCGGGTTTCTTTTGCCTGGAGCGTGTAGATGTTTGAGCTTATTATCAATCTTAAGTTGATCCTGCATGATTTGATAAAGCACCTTCAGCCTATATTTCTTTCTACATACCTCAAGAAGATCCAAGTTGCAACGCTGTAACATAAGCGTGACCGATTCCTTCCTTCGGTACGTAGAACAAATAAAACGCACCGACAGTCTCTGTATCCTTTCCAACTTCCTCTTACGCGTCACTTGATGGGGACTCCAAACAACGGCGGAATATTCTAGTATCGCCCTAATGAAGGTTGTGTATGCAATAAGTTTTACATTACGCGATGCATGTTGCAGTTTTCTTTGTTCAGAAAGTGCAACTTTTGATAGGCAGTCATGCAGACCTTATCTATACATTGGTTCTATATCAAATTTCGTGTTATTGTTACCCCTAGATACTTGAACTGGTGCGCATTCTCCAATAAATGTCCTCCAATGCTGTAAAAAAGAGGAATAGATAGTTTTCTTTTTGCTGATGTGTGTATATGTAGATTTGGGATAATTTATTTCCATTTTCCATTTCCTACATAAATCATCTAAATTTTGCAAACATTTCTGAGTTTTAAGCTGGTCATCTAGTTTAGTAATTGTGGTGTAAATTAAGCAATCGTCTGCGAAGAGCTTAATCTGAAACCCTCTTCTGCCACGCTACTAGTGTCATTGATATAAAGGAGAAACAATAGTGGTCCCAATACTGAGCCTTGGGGCACTCCTGAGAGTACAGCTAATGAATCTGATACACAACCATCCAGTTTAACTACCTACGTACGGTTTGTTAAATATGCTTCAATCCATTTATTATAAATTCATTTATTCCTGCATTATGTTATTGAAGATTAATTAGACATGAGGTACTTTATCAAAACCTTTCGCGAAATCCACGCAAACCACATCAACCTGTTGTCTTATATCTACTGCACCTGCAAAGTCATGAATTGTTTCTATTAACTGTGTAACAGTTGATAACCCGGTTCTAAAGCCATGTTGATATGGATATAGTAAATTGTTCTGATCTAGTAACCTGAATATGTGTTTTGCTATTATATGTTCGAAGACTTTGCAAATAACTGAAGTGGCACTGGACGGAAATTTGTTGCCTGTCTTCGATTACCTCCTTTAAATACAGGTATCACGAATGCGGTGCGCCAGTCATGCGGCAGTGAGTGAGTTGTATAAGATTTTCGAAAGATGACAGTTAGATAATGTGACATCCATTCTGCGTATCGTTTGAGGAATACTGCAGGTATATTATCGGGTCCGCTCGATTTTTTTCGTATCTAATTTGAGTAGTTATGAAATATTCCTTGCTGGGTGATTTGAAGTGTTTTCATTGGAACAGTAGGGGGAATATGTAAGGCTTCTTCTAAACGCACAGTAGTTTCTGGGACGTTAAATACAGATTGGAAAAAATTGTGAGGATAGTTTGCTATTTCATCGTTTTCTCTTATAATATCGCTTCCAACTTGAATTGTGTCAATCATTTCTTTCCTGTCACTAAAATATCGCCAAAATTTTTGAGGTGAAGACCTTAGGAAATTACTGAGCTTTTTTTCGAAGAATGTTTGCTTAGATTTAGCCAAAGTACGTTTGAGTTTAGATTTTAGATTGGCCAAGACCACTGGCGACGTGCTCCTTCTACGCCATCTCTTAATTTTTCTTTTCATATGAATTACATCTCGGGTGATCCAAGGACTTGTCTGCTTTGCTTTTTTAACCTGTGATGGAACATATTTGTCTGCAGTGACTTATAATACATTTGAATTCTTGCCATAATTCTTCTACAGCTCTTAGACCAGCGGTAATCTTGAAACTATCAAATTGAAAGAAAAAAAATATGGAATCGAAGTGTCATTCACATAGTCCTTAATTTTTGCTGGCACATAGATCTTCATTTGCCTAGTTGCTCGGATAGGCACATCGAGACAGGTCATCCTGTGATCCGATATACCATCTTCTACCTTCACATTGTAATCATTTAATCTATTTGTTAGAAACACCATGCCTAGTATTAACCTTGACGTCGGTGTAATTCTGGTATCTTCAAGCTCGATTTGTATCAAATTGTACGTAAACATAATGTCTAGTATTCTTTCAGCACTTACTGATTCCACACCAGTATACGAAAAAATTTTCCACTTTATATGTGGTAGGTTAAAATCTCCAGTCATTACTTACAAGGGTTCCCATTTACATGACAATATAAAAAATTTTTCAGGTTTTCGTGAAACTCAGGGGAGCTTGAGGGTAGCCGATATGCAACTGCGATAAAGAAAGCAGAACTCTCACGAGTTAATTTACACCAGAGACTTTCTGGTACTTCACGATCAATCAATGAAATATTCAGAGAACTTTTAACTATTATACACACCCCACCTCCACGTGAATCTCTGTCTTTTCTAAATATGTTGTAACTGGGAGGAACAGCGTAATCATTCGGTACATTTTCATGCAACCATGTTTCAGTTATAGTGGTTATGTGACGATCATTCAAAAGCAATAAATACTCAAGATGCGTAGTCGTATTTACTATACTGCCCGCATTCAACGAGAGCAATCGTAGCTATTTCTTGGTGTCTCAAATGAGCTGCATGAGCTATCAGCTCCATTTGACTTACTTAACACAACGCGCTCACTTCGCTTCATTTGATCAGTATCACGTTTGCCCGAGTGCAAGTAGCGCTTCTCTCTGACGTCAGCCATGCGTATAACTGATCGTTTATCCGAAGTTTATCGTGCACAAGAACTACTTTTGCGCCTGCGTCCGTGTCCAAGGCAGCACTTTTCCATAACTTCTTTGGTATCTGCACTGTTTCCTTTGCATAGTCATTGCTTATCCTGATTGAAGTTCCCTTTTGCTTTGCGCTGCTTTTGATGAGTGTATCATTTCCTTATAGTCTTAAAATTTCAAGATCACAGGCCTTGGTCTACCAGGATTTACTTTGCCAATCCGGTGAATTATTTCCATTGTAGTGACTCCTATGCCACGAGATTTAGGAAAAAATATCCTTTACTACGCGTTTAATGCTTGTGCAGACTCGTTCGCGCTTTCAGTAAGACCAAACACAATGAGATGGTTTCGTCTGCTTCTGTTTTCATAATCGATGAATTTTGCAGATTCTTGTTCAGATTGAATGTTCAGACATAATTGTTGTCGCAATAAAATGTGGGTGGGAGACGTCGGACGTACCTTTAGCCACAGCCATCAATAAAAGGCTGCTCGACGCTAAACACTTCCTTATTTGAGTTCATGCGGATCCTGAGGCTTCGCATGCATGTTCCAAAGTATGTCGCACTGACATCTTATAGGAGATTAATTTCAGTTTCGAAGGAAGTTAGAAAGTACAGAGAATGAGTCCTAATCTATTATCCGCTTTTCTAACAATAATGCCAATGTACTGGTGTCGGGTTATGTAAGTTTGAAGTTATGGTAACCACCTATACTTGTATTCGGTTACTTTTGTTATGTAATTGCCTTGCACTGTGTAATTTAAGTCTAGAGCCCTGTGCACGTGAGTACGCTCATTGATGCAGTTTTTTGTGCGTTCACAGTCATCAGCGATTTATTGCACTATTGACTGAGTGTACCGAAATACGATTTTATTTAGTTTGATCAAACAGACTTGATTTCAGTGCACCTAACGCTGTTGTTTACAGCTAACCTGGTTTGAAAAGGACATTGAGGAAGGTGATCATTAACTTGGACTAAAAACACGAAAGGCGCGAGTGCACAGCCTAGCGGCACGATTGATGCAACGTCACAGATCTCAGGCCTGTTTTCATCGATGCTGACATATAGCAGACGGTTAGCTAGAATGTTTTACTCTCCATTGAACCCATTGAACCATTGCTGGCGCCTGGGGTTGCTTTTAATTTAATTATTAATTTCCTGCGATTCACGTTGTCAAAGGCTTTGTTGAAGCTCATGTATATCATGGCCGTTTGCCCTCTTCTATGAAGCACTTCGGCAACATAATGAGTGGGTTCTGCTAGCTGTGTTACTGTCAGATGCCCTCCCGATGCCCATGTTCTTTTTCGTTGAAATATTATTGAGAAGGAGGAAATTTTCTGCTGCGCTTACCAACTACGTCCGCTAATACTTAGCTCGACGCAGGCGTTAAGGCAATCGGCCTGTAAGCGGACGCAGATTTTCCTTCGCCTCCTTTGAGCATCGGATTAATTTTATTAAACTTCCAGGCCCCTAGTAGACGACCCGTTGAGGGTGATTTGAGAAACATTTCTGGAAGATAGATAGCCATACATTTGGCTTACCTCTTCAGGTTAGGGAATTACGTCTGGACCATTCGACTTAGACGCCTTAAGTTCAATACGATTGCAAAATATCCCACCTTCCGAAGGTTCAACGTCACCCACATCCGAAGAGACACTGACTGATTCAATTTCAAACTGGTGTCAGATACAAAGTCCAAGATGCAATAACTGCGTGTTTTATTGCATGCATTAATAGAATGTATGCCATATGTATTCTGATCCGGGTCCCGGATGCAATATATGCATTTATTATATTTTCTATGCATGATAAAATGAGCAGACCACAGACCTCGAGGGGGACAGGCTGATGCACTGCATCGTTGGCGTAAATGTGTACGCTTCCGCAGCGGCAGCTGGGCAAAAGGCATGGTGGCTGAAGCATGCTTCGGTCTCCTCTTCTTCCAGCAGAGAACTCGCTTCCACAGATCGCCAGCTTCTGCCCATGAGTAATGGCCACCACCAGCCGGAAGTTGAGGTCCGGAAGAGGTTCTCCACTTCCCCTAAAAGTTTGGCGCCCAAAACGTGGCCCCTCCCGCATTACGCATGCGGCCGGTCGGTTTACTCCGACTTATTATATATGAGCCGTTTCGTATACAATATGTTACAGAATATCACGTACTGCTTAGCTATCTCTCTTCCAAAACGTTTTTTTTAGCTCGGCACGCAGAAGAGCGTTTTTTCTCTTCGCACTAGCTTGTTCTGTATCATTTAGTTCCCACTTAGGCCAGAAAGTAATGAGAGAAACAGCTCACCTAATTGCTTCTGGCAAAAGTAGAATAAAGGCAAAGTAAACCATCACTGTGTCCTAGCGCAAAACGCTTATGCTTCTGGTTTCCTTTCCTTTTTTTTTTTTTTGCTTTGCTTTGTCTTGTCCGAAAGCTAGAGAAACCACGCAAAAACACAGAAGTAAGGAACATCATTAAGCTCCTTGAAGTAACAAATAAATGGGTACCACTAAGATTTCCGTTGCTGCTACGGCTGGATGAAGTCTGCAGCGGCGTGTGGGAAGGACCTGCTAACGGTGTTATAATGATATACGTACGCCTGTAAGGCTTCGGAAAAACTCCCAAAGCTACGCAATGTGAGCGTGAGGGTTGAGCAATGTCACTATTTTGTTGTTAATTTTTTACACCGACTGAAGCGCATAAGCGAGGATTTGCCCTCGTCACTAGAAGGAGGCAGGCACTATTAGCTATGCAGTGTATACGTCCCCAGAGTCGTGCATTGCAAGAAGGCGACATCAATAATCCAGGCGCATGATACTAGCCATTGAGGAATGAACTATACGGTAATTTACTGCTTCAGACGCTTCTGCTAAGAAAGTATGTCGTGAAGAATATTTGGCTACCAGATAGCCTGTGTTCTGGCTCATGTGAAATGGACCGCACGCACTACAGCTACAGTTACGCAGCACTGGATTCACGATCCGCAGAAGGCACACGTCATTGGTACAGTGCGAAAGCGCAGGTCTAGAAAGAAGCGATGATCGCACACGAGCCGACCTTTCGTGTTATACCTTTCCGACCTTTCGTTGAAATACTGGGCACGTTGAGCCCACTTCACATAGGTCGGCTGGAAACCCATGTATTTCGGGAGAATACCTCGTGGGTAACGTTTCAGTCATTTTTCTCCACGTTAACACTTAGACCCTGCCAAGGGATAGTGATGAACTTATTTGGACTCTCCGGAACGGAGGGGATGGAGCGACAACAAACCCAGCTCGCCTGCGTTTAGGAATGGTTTTACAGCTGACCGGCGATAAGGTACACGATTGATCGACCGTGGACCAGAAAGACGAGAAGGGAGGCGACGTAAAAACAAACACTCCCTTTAATAAAAAAAAATACTTGTCAGACCATGCGAAACCTAACAAACAGAACCGCAAAAACCTCGCTTAAGGCGTGTGGCTGACAAGCAGCACAAGCTCTGACGCGATGCGCAAAACTTAGCCCACCACGTTGAAATTTACAAATCGATACAAAATAATTTAAAAAAATAGGTGACACAAATGAAATATACATGCTACAACAAACGCGACAGCTACTAGACTAGCACAGTATTGGGGGAAAAAAACGCGATGTTGAAATACACATAAGATTAAACGCGAATAAAGGATAAAGTCGTACTTTCGCCCAAAAGACGAAGCGTCGATTACGATAGCAAATTAGTAGACAGCTGTACGAAATAAGGATAGTAATCTTATTAGCCGTACGTACTTTTAAACATTCGCTCACAAAGTAAATTAATAAGTACGGCGTCATGAGCGCATACGCAAATTTGAACACGTCTAACTCGATGAGCTCGCTAACTCGAAACTCGCTGTCAGAATGTTGGAGTGAAAATGCGCGGCAGCAGCAGCGAGCAAGTTGACCTTCGTGCTGCCTCTCGCATCAACACAAACTAAGCGGCGAGGACATAGCGCACACGAAGCTATCAGCACTCGGCGCACTGTGCCCCATGGCAGATCGCTTTCAAGGCCCGTGCGGCCGCGCTATCCATAGACTGCGCCGGAGAAGAACGCCCCTCCCTCTCAGCGGCGCCTTCTGCGCAACAGATGCCTTGTGTGCGCGAGGTTGAGCCACCATCATCAGCTCACCCTCGCGCGCTTTCCTTCGCGCAAAAGCTTACGGCGCGCGGCGACGTTCTTGTCGCCCTTGGAACGTCACGGCGACGGCAGAAATGTGCCTCGAGTGTCCTTGTAATTGCTCTGGCAATTAAAAACATTCCTGCAGGCACTTACGAGAGCTGCTTGAAACGCAAGGGTTTCTTGTGTCGTGTTCGTCGAGATACACATTCGAAGAAGCGTCGAACTGCTGGTACCTCACTGCCGAAAATCATGACGGACTTGCCCCTTCTGTCGGTCGACATGTTTGCGATTGAAGTAGTAATTATAAAGTTCACTAATTAAAAGCAAATATTCATTAATAATTCGTGATTAAAAATAGTGACTAGAAGTACACACGACTACGGCTATTATTCAGTCGGTACAATTTCTCTAGGGCTCTTGGGTTTTTAAAAAATCTTCGTCCAAGTTAACTGGGACACATGGTATATATGAAAAAGAAGAAAGGGACGGATGTGCCGATTTTTATTACTTATATCATAATAAGCCAACAAAGACACCAATGACAAATCACTTGCGCTTACTAATTGAATTAAAGCAATGAAAAATTGCTGGAATTGAAAATTGATGAAAAAGCAACTGTCCAAGGGTGGGATACAACCCCACATCGTCGCATTACACGTGCGATGGTCTTACGGATTGAGCTACCGTGGCGCCGTTTTGCCATTCACTTGCCCGGGTAGTTATTTCTTACTACTAGAAATAACACTGGGACTGTTAACCAGCAGCCCTACGAGTACTAATAGATAAATACCGCAAAAAGTGGATGGGAAAATGGCACCTCGGTTGCTCAACTGGTAATAGCATCGAACGCGTAATGCGAAGATGCGTGCTCGTATTCTACCTACAGCCAGCTGCTTTTCCGCCATTTTTATTTTCCTTAATTTATCATTTCCTTAATTCAATTATTAAGGACAAATAATTTCCCTAGGTTTTCCTTGGTGTTCTTGTTTCTTGGCTTCTTATGATATGAATAATCAAAATCGGGCCCCTCGGTTCCCTTGCTTCGCCTTCATTACATAACGAGGGTCTCGAATCCCGCAACACTGATGCCTTTAGGTAGCATGTGTGGGGTTATTGACTAGTTGCCTTCACCCAAAATTATCACACACTCGTGAAGACTGCGGCAGAAAGGATGTCCTACATCCGCCGCCAAGCTTTGTAAGGGGCGGCGTTAATTGGCTAACACTCCCAGGGTTAGTTCTAGTAGTAAAACATAAATACCCTATAAAGTGGATGGGGAAACGACGCCGTCGTAGCTCAATTGGTAAGAGCTTCGCACACGTAATGCGAAGACGGGGGTTCGTATCCCACCTGTCGCCAGTTGTTTTTAACGCGAGAGCGTTAAGGGCCCCGTTTCGCAGAAAATCCGACGCCAGTGTCGGCGTCCCGCGCCGGCGTCGCGCGTCATTTTGGCAAAAAGATTTTCGAACCACCCATACCCAGGCCCTCCATCTGGGACAAACAAATAACTGAACTAATTGAATTTCTCAAGCTAAAATACGTAGAAAAACCGTAAGATCTGACTAATACACAACCTACCGTCATGATAGCGTCGGATTGTAATTTGACTATATGCGAAAACATAATTCTGTTACACGAAAACTCAAAGAAACCCCCTTTCCAGTGTTTCCACCATAGATATACCGGCCACTGCGTCCGCCATTTGCGCGCGCTGGCGCGTGAATATCTTGGAGGCCATGGAGTGGCGCGCCCGTTTCCTTACAATACCTCCACATGGCGCTCGCATCCGCTGCATCGCGGCCCACGTAAGCGGCCGCGTTTTTACTAAAAAGCCCACCTCGGTGCGTACCGCGATTCCCGGTAAACATTACGGTTACATAGGCTCTAGTTTCCGGAAACGTTTGAAGCACTCAGGTCAGGGATCTTTGAATGCTATCGCGTTGAATGCTATCGTGAAAATTTTTGCCTGCCTACAACTCAGTTTCATATACACTTTCATGTTTGTACGTTTATATCACTGCATGACACCCTTATGCACACCTGCCCCCGCCCGCTTCTGCACACGTCATCCTCCTATTTGTTATTCCCGTTTCGGTCCCCCACTTTTTTTCGTTTTTGTCTGTTTTTTATTATATATTTTTTGAAACACCCTCACCAACACATTCCAAAGTTCCAGACGTCAGTATACCTTTTTCGGCGCCTCAGCCACACAGGGTATGGCCATTTCTGTATACCGCCGTAACGACACCTGCGTTAAGCTACTGGGGCTAACGTCCCTTGAAAGACCATCACGCTGCCTTCCAGTTACCCCATACTTTGCACCCCAGACTCCTTGTCGCCATCTTAACTACTTGAAGATTACTCGACGCATTGCTGCTATGCTACTAAAGTCAGTCTTTCAACTCATCTTTTTTTGTCTTTTGTGTTGCTCGTGCACTGACCGCCTGACTTGCTCCTCTAAAGTCACAAAAACAGGCCGCCAATGACACTCCTCAATGCTCCCTAACCTCTCACTTCTCCAACTCCCTCCCATGCCCCCCTTCGTTCTTTTCTTGTTCTTTCTCGGTTTTTTTCCGTCTTGGTGTCGCCCCCCCGCCGTTTTTTCTCACCTTTTCTTTCTTTTCTTTTCTCCCCGCCCTCCCGCTCTCCCGGTCTTGTCCCCTCGTCTTGGGAACCACGCTCACAGACGTCTGGTGACAGCGCTCATTATCTCTAAAGTCTCTCCCTTTATAACCAACCGCCACCGACAACCGCACATGACGTCACTGCATTAACCCTTTAAAACTAACATGCGGAGGATGACGAGGCCGCCTTTGACGAAGGTAGATCCTCCTATGGAAACGTTGGCGAGCCTTTCTGAGGCATCTTATTCATGTTTTTAAACTGTCTACTTGTATTAGTAAGTACAAGTGATTTCCGCTAGGTTGTCTGTGCTGTGCTTGTCTGTATGCTTCTTCAGATATATATATATATATATATATATATATATATATATATATATATATATATATATATATATATATATATATATATATAGGCTGTTTTTGACTGTACAGAGGTTTTATACAAAGCCGCTAAGTGAAGCGAACTCCGCATTTTATTATGATCGCAATTACATGGACACTACATGTGCATTTCTGCCGTCCTGCAGCACCATGATCTTCCGTATAAAGTCCAAGGACGATAACATGGCCGCCACGCGGGCTCTGCCTTCAAGGGGATCTGCGACTGGGACAGTGTGGCGAGTACTGGTAGCTTGTCCGTGGTTTTTCGCTGCTTACTTCGTGTTGACGTGAGAGGCAGCACGAAGGTCAGCACGAAGGCACGAAGGCACGAGGGCTCGAAGGCCGCGCTTCCTCATTCTAGCGTTTTGACAGCGAGTTTCTGCGGTCATCGACTGAGATGTGTTCATGTTTGCTTGTACGTGCGTGCCACTACGCTTACTAATCTAGTTAGTATCCGAATGTTTACAAGTTTATATCACCCATAAATTTACCATCCTGACTTTGTATACGTAGCTGTGTACTAATTTGCTATCGCAATCAATGCTTCGCCTTTCGCACAAAACTGCAACTTTTTTGCAGACGAATTCCTAAGCGAGGCGGGCATGGTTTGCCGCTAATGAAGTGAGCTTCACAAGAATATTTAAGAAAATTTAATAATTATCTTTCCTCTTATTGCTTTGGGGTAGTTGTATAAATGGCAAATTTGAAGGCAGTCCCATCTCAATGCGTCCTAAATTTTTAACGATCTTGAAAATCGCACGTAACCCGAGATATTTATCATCAAGTTTCACACTAAATCCAGGCAATATCGAAACGAGCGCCGCGGGAGCGCAGCAAAGCTGGCCCCACTGTCATATGCGACCGAAATGCCCCGTGAGCACAAGTGTGAGAAAGTTGGCAACCGTACGTCTCGGTCAGTCGCGGCAGCCACTCATACGGCACGCTTTGGTTGACGAGCATGTGCGGCTGTGTATCGGGTCAGGAGTTGGGCCTTTGCCCCCACAATTCCTTGCGGGGCTTTGCCGTCTGACGCTCAACGGTACGCGGTTGCTCTCGGTATTGCCTGTATTTCCATTTCGATGAAGAATATGTCAAATTACGTACAATTTTTTTATTTCTACAAAATGGGTGTGCCATAAATTGTGACTTCATACAAGTGTTCCATATGAACAAACGCCATCAAGTTAATAACACAAAAAAAAATCCAAGGACACCTAAGCACTTCTTATGCGTTGTGAAGGCGAAAACATTCATGTCAAATCGAACGCCGCTGAGCGGTCCTTTGCGTTGTGCGCTGCGATTACTGTATCGTAGCAGTACATGGTGCCCGAGGCAGCAAGCAGCCTGCGGTGCCAACGCCGCATGCCAGCGACGTCCTGCGCGATGAAAGGACGAGGAAACAGCGCCGGCCACCAAGGCCGGCAGGCGCGCGCAGCAGCTAAGCCCACCGTGGGTGAGGGAGAGTTATACGGACAACGCACCGTCATCCTCGCACCGGCGAGGATGACGTGGAGTCGTGGGGTCTCCCTCTCCCCTCACGCAACACCTGGCACGCTACGTGCATCAGGTGTCGCCTTTCGGCCACTGTGCTCCGTCGAGGCGCGCTCGTGACGTCGCAGCCAATGGGAATGTGCCTACGGTTTCGCTGCTACAGACGACAGACACCGGCTTTCTCTCTCAATGAGCGATTTAACGCTTTCACATCAAATACTCTTTGTTAATTATACTTTTCAAGGCAACTTAAGCAACACCAAAATATTTTTGTCTCGCTGTAGAACTCGCATATGAAGATGACAGGGGCTCACGGTTTTAGCCGTTTTATAAAAAAACTGTAGAAGTTAAAATCCGCCACCTGCTTCTTTTTCTGTCTTTTTTTCTCCTTTTTTAAACGATGGTGTATCTCCGTATGACATCCTCCAGTGCACTACATCTTCAGGCTTGGAGTGGCGCCTGACACCGGCGAAAGATGCCGAGAGCGAGTGGGGCTATACTAATCAAGGTACAACCAAATTAGGAAAGCCCACTAAGCTTGAACAAAGACACTCCCTCACCAGAACAGGCATTGGCCTCCCTGGTGCAGTATTCAGCCGCAACCTCCCTAATGAAATGATCTCCTCAAAGAAATGGCCCCCAGTCCCCAGTGGCTGCGGAGCATCTGCCCAAGCAACGCAGCAGAGGGTGCTAAAAATGTTTGGGTCAGGACAGGTCCTTAATGGAAACTGACCCTTGCAACGTTTAACACCCGAACCCTCTCGAGTGAGGCAAGCTTAGGAGGACTCTTCAAAGAACTATCAGACATTGTTTGGGATATTATCGGCCTTAGTGATATTGGAAGACCTGGTGAGGCTTACACATTGCTGAATAACGGCCATGTAATCTGCTATAGAGGTCTGCCGGATAAGAAGCAATATGTGGTTGGATTCCTAATCCATAAAGACATAGCGGGCAACATTGACGAATTTTACAGCATCAATGAGAGGGTAGCAGTAGTCGCAATCAAACTCAATAAAAGGTATAGATTAAAGGTAGTACAAACTTACGCTCCAACGTCCAGTCACGACGATGAGGAAGTAGATCAGTTTTACAGTAGTAATGGGGAACTTCAATGCAAAAGTGGGGAGAAAGCAGGCGGGTGAACAGGCTATTGGCAACTACGGTGTCGATTCTAGAAACGCTAGAGGCGAGATGGTGGTAGAATTCGCAGACAAAGGAATAAGCTGAGAACAATGAACACTTTTTCAGGAAACGTAGCAACAGAAAATGGACCTGGAAAAGCCCTAATGGTGAAACATGAAATGAAACTGATTTCATACTTTCTGCCGATCCCAGCATAGTGCAGGATGTTCAAGTAATGGTAGGGGAAAATGTAGTGATTATAGCTTAGTGAGAGCCAGGATCCACCTGAATTTAAACAGATAAAGAGTAAAATTGGTAAAGAAAAGACAGGTCAACTTAGAGGCAGTAAGGGTAAAAGCATACAAATTTAGGCTGGTACTTGCAAACAAATATGCAGCCTTAGAACAGAGAGATGGTGATGATGACATAGAGGTAATGAATGAAACCATAACGAGGCTGGCTTCAGAGGCAGCAACTGGAGTGGGAGGCAAGGCACCAAGGCAGCCAGTAGGCAAGCTCTCCCAAGCAACAAAGGACCTAATAAAGAAGCGACAAAGAATAAAAGTGCCCAACTCAAGAGACAAGATAGAATTCGCGGAATTGTCAAAACTGATCAACAAGGCGAAAATAAGTGATATTCGAAACTATAACGTGAGAAAGACTGAAGAAGCCGTAGAAAATGGACGCAGCCTGAAATCAGTGAGAAGGAAAATTGGCATAGGACAAACCAAGATGTATGCGCAAAAAGATAAGCAGGGTAATATCAGGGGCGCAGCATTTCCGTGCAGACGACAGGCAGCTGACCAACGTCGGGCTTTGTGCGATCTTCGTGAGAGGCGTGTCTTAGCTTTTATGTAATGTGAATATTCTGAGAATGTTTGCCATGGAAACAGGCAAGGTGCAAGCTGCTGGACGACCAAGAAAGATGCCTGATGAAGAAAAGACCAAGTACGCTCGCGCTTCTGCCGTGGATCGCTCCCGCATCATCGATGCGTACCGACGTGGTGGTGACTTGAAGCAATTGGCCCAAACACTGGGAATAAATGTAAAGACTGTGCTTTCAGTCACCGCAACAGATCGCGAAACAGCGAAGAAACGTGGTGGCTCGTCAATAAAGTTTGGCCGAGATGTGGTGAAGACCCTGCGTGAAATTCTAGAAAATAATCTATCCTTCACGCTTATCCAAATCATGATGTCTTTGACAGAGATGTTTCCCGGTACCGAAATCAGCAAATCGATCATCGATCGGCTTCTCAATGGCCACGGTTGTACACTTAAGTTAGTTATTCAGACGCCGGTTGACCGTAACCGTCCTGATGTCACGGAAGAGCGCCGCAAGTTCGCTCAGTGTTTTCAAAACAATGGTACCATAGTCACGTGATACTGCGTTGATGAAACGAATTTTAACGTGCGGTGCGTAAGAAGTTTTGGCAGAGCGAAACGAGGCGCCCCAGCTATTCGTTTTGCAACCAGCACAAAGGGCGCGAATATAAATGTTTCGCTTGCATGTCTGCAGATAGCCTTCTACATTGGACTTTAGTGGACAACATCTGCTGGGCTGTATTCAACGAATTTCCCGATGATCTCTCCAAGAAGATTCATCATCAGGAACCTGGCACTGAAGCTGTCTTCTTGTTTGACAACGCGCTAGCACATCGCCGTGCTGAGGAGGTTTTCTTGGCCACCAATGTGCACTCAGTGAAGTTGCTTCCACCCTACAGCCCATTCTTCAATCCACTCGAAAAAGTTTTTTCGAAGTTCAAGGCTTGTGCGAAGGCTTTTCTTGCCGAGCGGCGCCACCGTCTTTTCACAACACCACCGGGTATTTTCAAGGAACCGCATCGCCGGGCACTGTTGGTTGGAGCCGCAGGAGAGTCAGTGCAGATCATCCTGTGAGTAGAGTGTGCTGCCTACGACCGGCACAACTACAATTTTGTGCAAGCTGCCCTCGTGTGCCACGATATGTGAAAACTACTCAGTGCTGTACTGAAAGGAAAGTCCATAATCTTAGAACAAAGTACTTTTGGTTTATAATAATAAAGTTTTCCTCTCACAGATCTACGCATAGCTCCTATGGTCAGCATTTGCATGAACTATTCGCAACGCAATGAATTGTTTCATAAGAGTTTAA
Organism: Dermacentor andersoni; assembly: GCF_023375885.2. Lineage (NCBI taxonomy): Eukaryota > Metazoa > Arthropoda > Arachnida > Ixodida > Ixodidae > Dermacentor > Dermacentor andersoni. The sequence continues at coordinate 18,669,142 of NC_092814.1, forward strand.
AGGCATTTAAGCATACTAACCGTTTCTGCTAAATTTCGGATTATCTCTTTTGCACATCACTCTATTGCAAGCCAATTGATCAAACGTTGCTCCGGCTACGTTAACATTTTTGTTTCCATTTATTTCTTGAAGTCAATTGCTGCCTGCTGCGCCGTTCTATTGACAAAAGGCTTAAATTCAGAAAGTTGGCAACTAAAACCTCACCCAGTCTTCTTTGCTTCAATTGGCTCAAACATGTCAGCTCCTAGTTGTCATAATTCAATCACCTTTTGAGCGACCTTTCATTTTATGACCATGAAGCTGTGATTTTGGAGTAGCCAAGAAAATTCATGTGAACATAGTCACCATTGACCACCAGTATTTCGACCACATCTGCAATTTCAGAGGAAACAGATTCACCCTTGGCAAAATGAACGAGTGATGGCTACCACTGTCAAAGTGATTCGTGATTTCAAGTCGCTAATTTTTAGCATCCCCAGGTTATAAAAATTGAATCAACCTTCGAATTATCATTTGACATCCATGAAACTATAATCTCTAACTGTAAGAAAACGCAGAACTGAGCTTATCACTTATGATCACTAATCACTCTTTACTATCAGGTAGTAATGGTAGCAGAAAAAATGCTAATTCAATAACACTTTTTTTCTTTATTGTTTATTGTTTGTTTCACGGATTCTCTCCGTGTAGGGGGCAGAGGTAAAGGCAAAATGCCTGACAGAGCCTCTGCGCCCCTACAGTTCAAGGCAGCATGACATCATTCACATACATATTTGTCGAACCTATCTTTAACACACAGCACACAACAACGAAAAATTCAATTATTCAGAACACATGTCTCCAAAGCATTACTTTTGCTTCAACAGGATAATTTCGAAAAAGCAGAAGATACATATGCAATAAGTATTATATAACAATAAAATTGGCTTACACCAGAAGTCAACAAATAAAAAAAACCATAGAATCACTTGCTCGAAAATAAATAGCACATACAGTAAGTAGATCAGTACATTGAAACATTTCAGAAAAAAAAAAAACAACGAAGGTTTAGACTGATACACAATGTAAATGCCGAAACAATGGCAAACATGATTTACAAGCGCTGAGAAAAAACTAACATAACTGAGGTTACATGTGTTATCAGGGATGAGCACAAGTTACTCAAAATGAAAATGCAATGTCACTGCCCACTAATAGGTTTTTACAGACATTTTTGAAGCTGTGGAAGGATTGTGTGTATTGTACGTTAAGGTGATCACTGTTTAATATATTAATCGTTTGATAATTCAATGTTTGCTTTCCGTAATTAGTTCTTGTGGCGGGCTTTACATAGTGTGGTTTACGTATTGGGTATGAGGTGCAACTGTCGACAGGTATTGTGTGCAGTCTATATTTATATATCCACTGGAGTAGTTTGAAATAATAAACTTGATCTGCTTTAAGCATGCTATATTTAATGAAGAGCGGTTTTGTTCGGAGTCCTCGTTTGTCACCCACATAGTTTTCGCACATTCTCAATATTTTCTTTTGTACAATGATTAGTTTGTTGTAGTTTGAAGCTGTCGTAGTTCCCCAGACTAAAATGCCATAACTGAGTTTTGAATAGAAAAGTGAGTAATATAATGTATGTTTCAACCAGGTGGGTAGTATATTTTGTATTTTATACATGCAGCCAGTAACTCGAGATAGCTCACTTTTTAATTTGTCAACATGAGTATTCCAAGTAAGGTCCTCTGTAAACCATACGCCCAAGAACTTTTGCTCTGTAACTTGTTCCAGTAACGTGTCCTCAAAGTGCAGATGAACACAATAGGGGTCTCTTTTATTTGCTGGCTTAAAAATTATATATTTGGTTTTGCTTGTGTTTAAACTTAGCCGGTTGCTGATGATTCTATGACCTCTTTTGTAGTGCCAGTAAAGAAGATATTAGTGTCGTCAGCATACATTATTATTTCAGGGGAGTTTGGTATGGACGTTATATCATTTATGTATACAAGAAATAAGAGGGGTCCTAAGATTGATCCTTGAGGAACGCCACATCCGACTTTCAATTTTTGTGATACCAGATTGTCGACGCATACATACTGATACCGATTTGAGAGATATGATGTAATTAAATTCTGTGCTACTCCTCGAACACCATATGCAGCAAGCTTCTTTAGAAGGATATCGTGCTGCACAGTGTCAAATGCTTTTTTTAAATCCAAGAAAATCCCCAGAGTGAGCAGTTTGTTCTCAATATTTTCAATGATTTTGTCCTTTATGTTTTTTAAAGCTAGTTCTGCAGACTTACCCTTTTGAAAGCCATACTGCGACTTCGTAATTATTTTGTGTTTATGAAAAAAAGACGTAAGCCTATCATTAATAACACGCTCAAATATCTTGGAAAACACCGGCAAAACAGATATCGGCCTGTAGTTGGTAAGCTTTTTCTCATCGCCACCCTTGTAGACAGGGGTGATCTTAGCTATTTTTAATTCATCTGGGAACTCGCCGCGTGTAAGCATCTGATTTATTATATGGGTTAATACAGGACTCATAAGATGAGCGACATACTTGACAGGTAAGGCCTTTATTTCGTCTTCTCCGCCTGCAGCTTTGTTTTCTAGGGTCGTGATAATTGCTTCAGTTTCAGTAGGAGTCGCTGGTGTAAGCATAATGGAATCAACCTGCCCTGTAGTCATGAAAATATCCGCTTGCAAGTCTTCTCCACTATATACCCCTGTGCTTACAAAGTGTCGATTCATTTCATCAACAAGCTGTTGCCCAACTACACTGGCATTATCGATTACAATTTCATTTACGATATGCGTTTTTCGCCCTCGTCCAGTTAAATCGTTCACTGTATTCCACAGTCTACGTTGATCGTTTTGAATTTTGTAAAATTTTCTTTCGTAATAATCATCCCTTGCCTTTTTCAAATCGAAGTTTAATTTATTTCTGAATTTTTTAAACTCAGTCAATATGTCACAATTACGAGAGCTAATGTTCATAGATATCAATGGCTGCGTGTATGATTGATGGTTGCCGCTGCCATACCAAAGTGACTCGTGATCACTAGTAACAAATGCTTAGCACCTCCTAGTTATCAAACTTAAATTACCATTTGACTCAATTGTAATTTCATACCCGTAACATTATGCTGTAAGAAGTACGAAAACAAAGAACTGAGCTTGTCACGAGTGATCACCAATCACTCTTCACTATAAGGTAGCAATGGTAGCAGAACAAATGTTCTACTGATTGTAAATAATCATAATTGTATCGCTGTTTTCTTAAAAGAGTTTTCATTTGACATGCATTAGGCTATGCAGCATAAAAGTACAAGAACACCCAACAGAGTTTATCGTTAGTGATCATTAATGGCTCTTTAATGTCAATTAGCAATATTGACTGATTAAAACTCTCATTTATTCACGCTTTCATTTATACCATTGACGGCGTGCATGAATGACGGCTGTGACCATCACACTACAGAAAGTGATTCTTCATCACTTGTGACTCAATCTTAGTATCTCCTATAGTTATTAAATTACAGTTATTGAATCGCCGTCTCAATGACATTTCATTTGATAACTATGAGACTATTCTGCGTGAAAGACGGAGAAGATCTCACTGAGCGCATCGCTAGTGATCACTAAAAACTTGGCGGTATCAGTTGGCAGTGGTAACACAAAAGTGATCATCTTCCTACAGCTTGACTGATACTACTGACTGCACTCATGAGTGAAAGCTGCCTCAGTGATAGTAAAATAGGTGAATAATATTCACCATTGACTTAAGCATACGAGTTCATAGTAGGCACAGTCAGTCACTCGTTTCACCGCATTTAAATGAACATATATGACGTTATGTGGCGTAAAACAGCGAGAACCCTGAACTGCGCATTGTATTTCGCTTGTCCTCACTAGTGACTCGACCATATCTGTTAGGTGTATTATGGAATTAAATGTTAGTCATGAGTGTTTTAGTGGTATCGATGACAAGGTGTTTGATTGGACGCTGCAGATATCGGAGTAGAATAGTGAATCTTATTCGCTAGCGACCCAAGCCTTCCCGCAAAAGCCAAGTGATTTTCATCGAATCACCATTTATTGTTTCGTTTGATAGCCATGACCGAATCGCATGTGTATCATTAACTCAACGTACTCATGCTGACGCTTCCTATCAATTAATTTCGAAAATTGTCATCTGCTGTGTCGCTCTCATAACGAAGTAGGAAATAAAATTCTGCAAACGTTGTCGTTAGTCACGTGGTAGGATAGCTACTGGCCTATGACCTCGTTCTTTAATTTTCAAGGTGTTAACTCCTAATATGTTCGCAAATTTTCACAAATCTTGAAATTCAAAGGTTTTTGAATTCGGTTATGCCTGGATTAAATTCACTGGCGTTTGGATTATTTCGGCTGGCGTTTGGAATAAATTGACCGTCGCTCGGATTAAATTAAGCGGCAAAACCTGTAGTTTGCTCGCGCGTGGCCGCACTGCCACCGCCCTGCCGTGAAGTGGCACCTCAGGAGGCCCTCGCCTAAAGGACAAGAGTTTAATTTTGTGCATATGCCACGCTTGACATACGTGCACTCACTTCTAATGCAGTGGTGTAGAATGGGAATAAGCTGCTGCGGAACTGATTTGTTTGGGAGGTGCTATTGTTGAACACGCCAAATAACGTCGCTGTGGTGCGTCTCGAGCTATTAATCCGAAGACAGAAGCACATTCACGACATTGTCACCAACTACAAAATGTTCAATCTCTATTTCCTTACGCAAAATTGCCGTGCGACTGGCCACTCGAGGCACTTGGCGTGTATTCGCGGACTTCTTTCACGCTCGGAAAAAGACTTTTATGTAGCACGTACTGAGCAAGAGAAAGCTGGATCGGGATTTTTCACGTTGCTCTACAATTTTTTCATTTACTCTTTGATATATAGGAGAGTGCTTCTCGGATTAGATAATAAATTAAGATTGCCTAATTAAACCTCAGTAACGAAAAAAAATATTTGTGGTTACTCCACTGTCCTGGAAACAACGTGCACTAGATTTTCTTCGATTACCGCAATTTCTCTTTTTTAAGGTCTTGGTGCACGATACTTGGGTTACCCTCCGTGGTTGCTCAGTAGCTATGGTGTTGGGCTGCTGAGCACAAGGTCGTGGGATTGAATCCCGTCCACGGCGGCCGCATTTCGATGGGGGCGAAATATGAAAACACCTGTGTACTTAGTTTAGGTCCCCGTTAAAAAAACCCAGTTGGTCCAAATTTGCACAGTTCTCCACTACGGCGTGCCTTATAATCAGTAAGTGGTTTTGGCACGTAAAACACCATAATATAATTTTTAATCTTAACGATAGTTGGGACACCCTGTACATAGTTTGCACCGCACCATATTCGACCCCTTGGTACGTGCCAGGATTAATGCTGTTGCAGCATTCAGTTGCCTGGTTTGTCTTACAACGTACATGTGCGCTGCAACTAACATATCACAGGGACGCTAAAGCACGCGTCACAGTATGAGCCACAGCGATCTATATTTTTTATTAAAGAAATTGCAAAGCACTTTTTATAATATGAACAAATACTTTTTGACAGGAAATTTGATACACAAAGACGATTACAGCAACCTGAAAAATAACTTCAGTTAACTTAGCCATCAAAGTAAACTGATGCCACTGCTTTTTCATTTCGAATCTGGGAACTTACATAAAAGTGGTACACGTTTTCTAACGTAAACGAAACTTTGATAACACAATATCAGTGAGAAATCTGTAAAATGATCTTAGTTGGCTTACCTTTATCACAACAAGCTGACATCATACATTCTTTACTTACAAAATGGGAACTCGCATCAAGCTGGTAGCGTTTAACACAGTTTAACACAATGTAATATGCGCAGTGACAATTAGAGCAGTCCCCAAATATTCCAGCTAGCTTGTTTTGCTATCACAGGAAGCTCGTATGTATACGTTTCTTATATAAAAATGGGAAGTTGCATCAAAATGATACTGCATTGCCATGACAGCACTAAAGCAACACCGGCAAAGACTAGTCACACTGCATCCAAGATATTACAAAAAATAAGTTCGTTTAAGTGTCAACCATACATCTCGAAGAACATGTGCACATAGTAGTTTGTCTACCACTAGCTGAGGGACTTGTATACTTTATCACTTGTAGCACTTGTATACTGCAGTTGAGTTGAACATTATGCAAACAAAGGGATGAGATTGCGGTTATCATATCACAAATACGAGATCTGTTAGAAAAGTATGCGACCTTCGGCCAAAAAAAAAAGCTGGCATAACTGGAGCGTTGGAAACCTAATCGCCCTCAAAGTAGTCTCCTTGGGACTCCACACACTTCTCCCAGCGGTGTTGCCATTGCTGAAAGCATTCCGAAAAGGCCTCTTTCGGAATGGAGTTTAACTCAGCTATCGTTGCAGCCATAATGTCCTCTCTTGTCTGATATCGCGCTCCTTTCAATGGCCTCTTGATTTTGGGAAACAGCCAGAAGTCGCAGGGGGCCATATCAGGAGAGTAAGGAGCCTGTTGAACTAGAGGAGCCTGGTTTTTCGCCAAAAAAGTCTGAATCAAGTGGGAGGAATGTGCAGGAGCATTGCCGTGATGACTGCGTCAATATCCTGTTGACCACAACTCCGGTATCTTGCGCCGCACAGGATCACGTATGCTACGGCGGACATCCCTGTAGTACTCTTTGGTGATTGTTTGACCCTGTGGTGCGTGCTTGTGGTGTACCACACCGCGGCAGTCAAAGAAAGCACTCAGCGTCACTTTGACATTGCTGCAAACTTGGTGGGCCTTTTTTAGTCTTCTTGGTGGGCCTTCCACGAACTTGGTGGGCCTTCCACTGTGACGACTGGGATTTCTTTTCCTGGTCGTACCCGTACACCCAAGAGCAGTGACTATGGTGTTCATGACCACAGCGTTCACTACGTCAATGACCTAGTCATTTCGACATGTGGATGGCTGGCCGGAGCGTGGCTCGCTCTCCACCGATGTGAGGCCGTCTTTGAACAGGTTGTACCACTCGTTAATCTGTGTGCTGCTCATAGCATCATCGCCGAAAGCCGTCTGAAGCTTCCGAATGGTTTCCGCTTGGCTGTCGCCCAATTTGTAGCTAAATTTGATGCCGTAGCACTGCTCCAGTCGCTCCGCCATTTTCCTTGCAATGAAAAAACCGACGAGAGCACTTCGCACTACCTCACTGAAACGCTGCGTACCAGCGACTGACGCTATCGGCAGGCTGGAAAAAACTCACGCATGCGCACGAGCGTTCAAGGTCGGCTGACGCAAGCGCCTTGTTTCATATCCGTCAGGTGTTCGCAAAAAAATAGGGTCGGATACTTTTTTAACAGACCTCGTATATACCGGCGCTAACATGAATATGTGTTGACTACATGGCAACGTACACGTACGCACTGGGGCAATATTCCGCACATTCCAACAAGGTCACTAAGTGCCAACTTCCTCCCCAACGTGTCTCTTGGACTTGTGATAGGTCATGAAATGCTACAGGAGAACAGAATCAAGACGCATTAGCACCACAAGCCTTTCGATGTGGTTCCTTAATAATTTTGCAAAGATTAAGTGTACACTATGACCGAACAAGACGAAAACATCCGATAACTCCTTATGGTGAGCTTTCCATTCTGAATTATTAAGTTAAGTCCGAAGCAGGGAATACAGAATGCTATACTGTATTGAGAAACCAACCTAGTCAAGTAAGCTAGAGAAAAGCATTAAAAACTTAGCTCCTGAGGCTGCAAAATTGGCTAATGAGTAATATACTTAATGTCGTTTTTGTGTCACGTTCAGAAAAATTTTAATGAAACACCAGTCGCTGAACGTAAATGAAGTTCAGCATGAAAAGCATGATAAATCGCTCGGAAAGAAGGTTTCACTTCAGCATGATAAGCTACGCATCGACAGTCACACCCGCCATGGTTGCTTAGTGGCTATGGTGTTGGGCTACTAAGCACGAGGTAGCGGGATCGAATCGGGGCCATGGCGGCCGCACTTTCATAGGGGCTAAAACACCCGTGTACTTAGATTTAGGTACACGTTAGAAAGACCCGCAGGTGGCCAAAATTGTCGGAGTCCCCCATTACGGCGTGCTTCATAATCAGATCGTGGTTTTGGTACGTGAAACCCCGTAATTAAATCTTTAATTGACAATTATATGCTCATGTGGAATGACAAAACAAACCAACGCGAGATAGCCTTTAATTCCCGTACTGATCAACATTCTGCTTGACCAGTCAATGAGAGGCTTATCAGATTACTAAACAATAATACACGTAGCATCGTGAATAAGCCAATTCAAGTGGAATAAGTACTATTGTCGAATTCACAAGACGTTGCTGTTACAACGGAAACCTGGCTTCATAGCGAAATTATTGACAAGGACGTAATCCCACTTGCCTACAAAGTAATTCGTAGAGATCTAACTTCTATGTGCGGGGGGGGGGGGGGGGGTGGCTGTGGTGAAGTCGTCCGTGGAGGTCATTCTGTTATCACAGTCAAGTGACACAAAGTCTGTTCGTAAAGTTGACTATTTACGGTCATGTTTTCATTTTATGTGCGGTGTAGAGACCACCAGACTCTGCCCCCGAATATTTATCAAGGATATGTGAACAGATTACGCAGTTCGCTAGAAATAAGCTATGAGTAGTTGGTGATTTTAACTTGCGAGGCATTGACTGGGATCGTATTATGTCAGGTGCCGGTTCTGTTGTCGACGTAAATGTGCTTTTTGATATGATGCCCGACCACAACCTTGTTCAACTAGTTCGTGAACCTTGACGCTCCTTGACGTTGTCTTCTTTGAAAGCTCCTTTTCCGATTATTCTGTATCTATCGAACCTGGGCTGTCTGAATGTTACCCGCGCGCATGGCATGCATGCCCCTACGATTGTGAAAAACTTTGCGCAGGTTGATGATGTGCGAATAACAGATCATCGTGATTCTTTTCTTTCTGAATTTTGCCAGAATGACGTTTGGCAGCTTTGGGAAAAGTCTAAAGCAATGTGTTTATTCTGCATTCATCAATTTATACCTAACAAACTTAAAAAGTCAGCTAAACATACACCGTGGATGAATAGGCGCATTATTCAACTGAAACGTAAAGCCAAACGCCTAGGAAAGAATGGCCCCACTACCTGTCCCCCTTTCCGAGGCCACTGTAGAGGCAAAACATTTTGATTTCAGTAAAACTTTACAAAATTTTGTTATAGAAGATCCCCAGAAGTTCTGCAACTTTATCAAGGCAAGGAATAAATCTATAACGAAAATTATGCATGATAGCATTCCAATAACTGATCCCTAGGCAGTTGCTAACCTTTTAAATGACCACTTCCACAGTGTCTTCTCCGCGCCCAATGAACCCTCTTTCCAAACTTCACCGTCCTACTCTTCTGACGTTAACATTTCTCATCAAGGTTTACTTAACGTGCTCCTCCGATTACAAGTAAAATCAGCTGTTGGTCGAGATTACATTCCCAACACCTTCCTTCGGCTTTATGCGGAACCTCTAGGTAAATTTCTTGTAGTAATATTTCAGGCCTCTCTACATTCCACGGTACTTCCGCTCGATTGGAATGTAGCACGTGTTGTCCGTATATTAAAAGTGACCCAAGTTCAGTCTTTCATTAAAGTCCGATTCCAATATTATCCTCTTCTTGTAAATTAATTCAGCACATTGTTGCTGAATACAATAATGATTTGTTAAAAAAAATTAAATTATGGGGTTTTACGTGCCAAAACCACTTTCTGATTATGAGGCACGCCGTAGTGGAGGACTCTGGAAATTTCGACCACTTGGGGTTCTTTAACGTGCACCTAAATCTAAGTACACGGGTGTTTTCGCATTTCGCCCCCATCGAAATGCGGCCGCCGTGGCCGGGATTCGATCCCGCGACCTCGTGCTCAGCAGCCCAACACCATAGCCACTGAGCAACCACGGCGGGTAATGATTTCTTAAGCAACTGTAACATTTTATCTCATTTCCAACATAGCTTCAGGTTGGGGCTCTCGACCGTCACCCAATTAAGCACAGTTATGCACTCGTTTGCTTCTGTCCTTGACAAGGCTGGCCGAGTAGATGTGATATTTTTGGATTTTCAAAAAGCTTTTGATGTAGTTCCTCATGACAAATTAATTTGTAAATTAGAATTTCTTTGTCTTCCTCGCTTTATCCTGTCCTGGGTTTCTGCTTACTTAACGCGTCAAAAACAGTACGTAGTTATGGATGGGCAGCAGTCCGATCCTCTATCAGTAGCCTCTGGCGTGCCTCAAGGCAGCGTGCTTGGCTCACTACTTTTTCTTATTTATTGCAACGACATAGTTGATGTAATAGAGGCCGCTGTCAATATTCGTCTGTTCGCAGACGACTGTATCATTCTTAACGACATTAATACAGTTAATGATCAACTATCCCTTCATTTAGCTTTAAAGAACATTCTTGAGTGGAGCAACAAGTGGGGAATGAAACTTAACTATGATAAATGTGTGCTGCTACGTATAACAAACAAAAAGCTACCCCTGAAGTTTTCTTATTCTATTGGCCAAGAACCTTCACTCGAAATGAGCGAGTACAAGTATCTTGGAATTACAATTGCTAAAAATAAATTGGAATAGCCGCATTGCTGCTACCGCCTCTTATGCTTTTCGAAAGCTATGTCTACTTCGCCATAAGCTTAAACATGCATCCCATGAAGTGAAATCATTAGCCTATACCACTCTTATTCGACCCAAATTCGCAAATTCGTGCGTTATTTGGGACTAGTTTAACAATATAAGATTAACGCCCTTGAAAGGATACAGAGAAGAGCCATACGCTTTATATTTTCCAAATTTGGCCGAGAAGTGTCTATAACTGAATTATTGCAGACTAATGCTTTTCACGCCCTTCAAACGAGGTGAAAAATAATACGCCTGAAGTTCCTTTATTCCTTCATAAACCGTAAGTTTTCTTTAGACCCTAGTCTATACATAACTCTTTCGGCATCCAGGAAAACCCGTCCTTCCCACCCCCTCGCTCTCTCCCTTTACGTAGCCAGGACAAACCTCTTTCAATTTTTTTCTTTCCTCGAACTATGGAAGAATGGAACCTCATTCTTGCCTACATTTGAACTCCCCTGAATCAATTCAAACTCATATTAGTATTTTATAAGTAACACTGCTGTTTTGTGCTATTTTGTTTCCTTTCTTAAGTTCTAAATTATGTAATTCAGCTTTTTGTACGTATCTTTATGTTTTACCTTGCCCCTCCTTCTTGGGCCACACTGCCTGCAGTATGATGTAGATAAAATAAATAAAAAAAGAAAAAGCTTAATTTTCACAAGTGTAAAAAGTACAATGCGCAGCAGTATGGCAAGTAGCAACACTTGCTTCGACTTATATTGATGGAATCAGTATTTTGAGTATTTTTGAAGCATTTGCGGACAGTGAATTTGTACCTGTGCAGCATCATTTCACATGTTTGTTTGCTCTTTGTAAAAATGCTGCATTTTCCGTACACCTTGAGAGGAACCCGCACAATTGCAAAATTGGGCTGTCTGCATATAAAAAGAAAAAGAATCATTTCACAAGAACTGGAAAACGAAACGCAGTACAATATGGAACAGTATGCAAAATTATACAATAATAGCAAGGGCACAGAAGGTACTTCAGTCGACAGATTATAGAAGCCGTAGATTTTGGCCATATTTTGGAATGTAGGATGTGATACATACGCTTTATTATAAAACACATTAAACAGAAAAAAGAGAAAAGTTAACCTCTTAGAAATACCTTAACAAGCAACCTGAATGCTGACTTGTTGTGCAAGCACAAATGGCAAACAGTAAGCATAAAAGCTACATGTACATTACATATTACATATACATACATACTACATATAATAATAATAATAATAATAATAATAATAATAATAATAATAATAATAATAATAATAATAATAATAATAATAATAATGTTTATTTCCATTCAAGGAAGATGGAGGAGGCTGCAGGTAAAAGCTGCACGAACAAACGGCAGCGTGTTCGTGCTGCCGAACATCGAAAACATACATAGTCACCGAAATGGACATTAGGAATGAACACCAAAATCATCCAATAAGAAAGACTAAACACCTTATACATAGTGTTGCCGCATTGCAGCATTAGTTATTTTTAAAATGTCAGTGGTACTTTTGTTGTAATTATTCAGGAGAGTGGGCAGGCTGAACGGCAGTTTTTCGATTGAGTAGTTAGCCCGAGGTGTTATAACACTCCATTTCTCTTTGTGAGGGGTAATGTGTACGAAAATGTTCTCTTTTAGTGATGATAAGTCGCGTAGAAACTTTCTATTTTCAAGTACTTCGCGTTTGAAGGCTAGTGTTAACTTATACACATAAAGATTTTTTACTGGATTAATGTTTGTTTTTTGAAAAAAAAAACTGTGTGTATAGCTGTTATATGGTAAGTCATAAGGCAGTCTGACAAATTTTTTCTGGAGGACAAAAAGTTTCTGTAAGTTAGTTTGAGTAGTTGTGCCCTAAAACAATAAACAGTAATTTAGATGAGACTAAAAAAACGAATTATAAAGAAGTTTGACCTTGAATGGCAGATATGTTCTTAGGCGAGATAAGACGCCAACTACACTTGTTAACATTGTCAAAACAGTGTGAGTGTGGTTATCCCAAAGCATATTACTGGAAAAAGTTACGCCAATGATTTTAATGTAATCAGTGATTTCCAGTGGTTCGCCCCCATACGTTAAGTTTACTGGAGCGTTGAACTGCTTCGATTTCGGCCTAAATATAACAGCTTTCGTTTTATTAACATTTATTTTCAGCTGGTTTGCTATTGACCATTTTTTCAGGTTTATAAGGAGGGAGTTTGCTGCACTTACCAGTTGATTACAATCGGGAGCTGTTATAAAAATACTGGCGTCATCCGCATATAAAATATATTTTGGTTTTGTACAGATATTTTTAAGGTCGTTGATGTAAATATTAAAAAGCAGTGGACCCAGCATACTTCCTTGGGGAACACCTCAAATGATTTTAAGTGAGATTGATTTGATTTAATTTTTACAAACTGTTGCCGGTGACTAAGTTATGACTGAATTAGTTGCAGGAAATGTCCGCGGACATAATATATTTCAAGTTTTTTAGGTAGTGTACAGTGACGAATGCAGTCAAAGGCTTTAGAGAAATCCACAAAAATACGCAGTACTAACATTTGTTTTTCAAAATGTGATAAAATAAACTCCTTCTATTCAAGTAACGCCACTTCCGTAGATTTTTTTTGCTGAATCCAAACTGTGCAGGTGAGATTAAATTGTGTTTATCAAGAGAGCTGGACATACGGATATGGATAACTTTTTATAATCCCTTAGAGAAATGGGTAGTGCAGAAATTGGTCGATAATTACCCATGTCATTCGCATCACCCTTTTTGTACAGTCACTTTTGCAATTTGCATTCTTTTCGGAAATGAGGCTCTCGACAAGCAGATGTTAAAATGTCAGTTATATAGGGACACAGAATGTCAAGAACATATTTAATTGGACGAATTTGGATAAGTTCTGCGTCACAGCTTGGACTATCTTTAAGAGAGGAAAAAACTGACATCACCTTGCATCCGGTTATTGGACTGAGAAAAGCAAAAAATTGGTTGTGAGCAGGCATGAAGTCGATGAAGTCATTAAGTACTCCACAATCAGAATGCTGAAGGAATTGATCATTAAAGGAATTGGCAACGAAGTTGCCGCTTACTTTCCTGCACCCCCCCCCCCCCATCCAATGACAATTTCCAGATACCTGGTGCCGATTTTATAGGCCTCATAAAGGTATTTAGTTTTTTTTTTTCTACAGTTGATCACTTCTGTATAAACAACTCTCGAATTCAGAGTAAAGGTAACGAGATCTGCTCGGTTTAATCTCTTTGTTTAGCTTATTTCGATATGTTTTACATTTCTTGAGAAGATTCGGCTCTTTTGTTTTAACAAAACTATGGTAAAGGCGAGTTCTTGTACTTAATTTTGCTGTGCGGTTCGGGTGTAATCCAGGGCTTACGAATATTTCTACCCAGGGTAAACGTTCTTAGCGGGAAATGTTTCTTATAAATCTCCGTTATTTCATTTATATACCTGTTGTATGCGTCATCAGCACTTTCTATTTCCAGAAGCCATTTAAGGTCAGACTGCAGTAGTTCGTTTCTAAAACTGTCTAAACCAGCCTTCGTATAGGGTTGACACACAATGCGCTGTCACATTTTACAGGTTTCCATATTTTGTTTCCGTATCATGAGAATTATCGGGAGGTGATCACTAAGATCGGATGAACACTGAGGTCGTCGTGATGTTCATTTTGTCAATGTTTGTTATTAAGAGGTCAAGTAATGTTTCACAGTCTTTTGTTACTCTTGTGGGTAATGTAATTGTATTCTCACACCCGCTAGAGGTAATGAGCGTTTCCATTGATTTTTGCAGATTAGTATTTGCTAGCATAGCAATATTAAAATCACCGCCCGAAATCCCATAGTAACCATTGTTAGAAATGAAATCCAGGAATTGCTCACAAAAGTGAAAGAAGTTTGGAGCATTTCCATCAAGAGGCCGATAGCAAGCAGTAAACACGCGTTTGGTCACACGTGCTGAGAGTATTTTAAAGTCATTGGAAACAACACAAAATGAATCAAGCAGTTCACAATTGACACCCGGCTTTATCAGCAACATAACACCACGACGCGTGGATCGATTTAACGAAAACGACTGATAAGAGGAGAACGTGTCGTTGTTTTGACCGTCTTTACACGAGGTTTCCGTCAAGATGCCGACATCAAACAAAAAGGAAAAGCTCGAGATAGAAGTGTCAACTTCGGTTACCTTGTTACACAGTGAACAGGTGTTTAAGTGAGGAGATTTGAGGAAAGTTTCGTTGTAACTTGCTACAATTGTTCTTACCTCATCAGGAAGAGGGTAACTGCGATTAGCCATGGCAAACATCAAAAATAAATTTCATGCATATACATATACAATTTCATACATTTCATATACATATACAAAAGGCACATTTGATCAGAAAAGAAGCGCATGGCCTCTAATATTCCGGCGACACTGAGACACAACTTAAAAATGAAAGAAGAAAACATCTTGGGGTCGTCTTCAACAGAATTGCTGAAAATGCGGATGTCCGTAACATACCAAAAACTGAAACTTAATAAGCAACCTTAATGATTCGTACTTTTGCCCATACCGGATCAAAGAACTAAAACTGCGCTGGTTGTTTGATCTGCATTAACAAAAGGCAAACACGAATTGTAAAAGCCGCAAGCATCTGAAAGGCAGATGTGTCTAAAACATTCTGACGATGCTGAGACACAACTTAAGAGTGAGAGAAGCAAACATCACAGCCATCTTTTACCAGAACTGTTGAAAGTGCAGATGTGCCTGAATTTTCGAACTAGACAAAAAATATACATCAATCAAGAGTACCATAGCTGTGAAACCGAACAAGAATAACTATGGGTTTACAATTTGAGTTTTTGGAAGGCTTCTGATGCACTTCAAGCTTTGTCGACATTACCAATCTGTTTGTTTCATACTCATTTACTTAACATTGCAAGGATATATGTGTCATACTAAATCTATCGTACAAAACAACGAAGGGACGGGACTGGAACTAGAAGAAAACACCAAACGGTTGGTGTCATGCGTTGTTTTCTCGCTCCTGTCCTTCCCCTTTGTTGTCATGGGCAATAGTTTTTGTATGTCTTACCAACTGCAAAATTTTCCTACAGTCACTAACAATTAGATGTCGTATTTTCCGGTATATAAGTCGTGGTCTGTTTTTTCCGAATTTTTCATCAATGCGGCTTATGGAACGATGCGACTTATATACGTTTTTTTTTTCGGAAAAACTGCCGTCAAAATGAGATTGCATGATATGGGCACGCGAAGCGCGCTGGGCTGACCTCCTGTAACAGTTGCTACAGGTTGCGGACGCATTATGGAGGTATCGGGTTCTCGTGATAGAGTTGCCGAACGCCGTGCAAGAAGGACGGAGCAGCAACGCAAGCGGCGGCAGGCCGACCGCGAGTAGACTGACTCTGAAGTTGTCGCATCTGCAGATCGCGTTCAAGATACGGTGCACGCCGCTGCGCAAACTACGCAGTTGCTACCAGGGTACAAACCTTCTTGCTTTCCTCGCGTGTGCTAAATTCGGCTCGCCGTCGCACGCTTTCACGAGCACATAGAGCGTTCGGCGCGTGGGGACGATGTTATCACCCTTTGATTTCGTAGGGAACATCGCGGCGACACGACAGCGGAAATGCGCCTGGGTAGATTATCGTTATCGCTCTTCTACGCTTGTTCACTCAGCCATTAAAAGGCATCTGTAAAAAAGTTAGACACTCTGTGAAGATGTAATGGCATCGAAAGCTGACAACAGTCGAAGATCTCAAAGGAAAAGGAAAGTGATTTCGCTGCCATTCCATCTTTGCAGAGTTGAATGGTTGTCTTTTTTTTTGGGGTTGCGAGTCGGGCGTCATTGCTCGTTCGGAGGTGTCCGCGCTTGCGATTGTCGTTTTCGTTCAGCATCGTGGGAACGTTCGTCGTCGGTGGTCGTTTCGCGCCCGCGCCATTTACATTCTTGTTGCTTTTCCCTCCGGCTCTGCTCGCACGCATGTTGTTCGTCGGGAGTACCAACTATACGTGGCCGCCCCATCGATACCGCAGCTATTTTTAGCACCGATACCTCTCCTGCTTATATACTGCGATAACTTTGACGTCGCGCTATTGTTCACGGCGAGCATTCTAATCTGTTCCACATTTTGGCATCTGCACCGCCGCACTGCATCCACCTGGGGTTGTTAGAAATCGCTAAGTCCTCTTCTGTGGCCAGACGCCGAAAAAAATACGGCAGGTTAGTCGTATACTGTTTTCACTGTAATATACGTACGCTTCCTCCTTCCCGTAACATCATTGGTGGACTTGCATAAGGCGGAGCTCCGCAGCGGGAGTAACTTGGCCGCCATACATCCCAAGTAGAGTCTTCAACCGAGGCCCCGTCGACGCGCCGTCGACGCCAACAACGGTCATGCTGTCCCAGCCCTGTGACCTTGGGTTGTTTTTTTTGGGATTGGCAACGTTGACGTCGATGACTAGTTGCAGAATTACGAATGAGTCCAACAGGTTGGATAACACGCTCATGCTGGCTAACGTAATATTCTACCTAAGGAAAACGGCACGGCTAAGGTTCTAGACTCATGAATAAGAAATTACAAGTCGGGACCAGTGCAAACAGAAGCTTCTACATTTGTTCGGCAAGTGCGTCGGCCGCCTACGGGCTGCTAAGAAGGACCTTGTGACCGGTGCATAGATGTCCACTGACTATTACGTGGCGTACACCCAGGACATAGGGCATCCTGGCTCTTTGCCTCAAGGTGAATAACGTGGCAGCAGTAGACAAGGTCAGCCACGTTTTAAGTAAATTAGAATTATGTGGTTTTGTGAACCACAACCACGATCTGATTATGAGACACGCCGTAGTGAGATACTCCGGAATAATTTGGACCACCTGGGGCTCTTTAGCATGTATCTAATTCTTAGTACATGGGCATTTTCGCATTTGTCGCACGTGGAAGACCTTTGTCTTCCCCGTGAGCCCACCTCCCCCGAGAGTGTCGTATGTTTAGTCCTGCGAGAAATTGAAGCAGCGTTTCATGCCATCCCATTGACGCTGTGCTTCAACGATTCCCGGCCGCTCGTGTCCCTCATTCAATCGGTCATTCGCGAAGAAATTGCTATTGTGGGTCTGCCGTCCATCTGCTCCGTCAACCGTTCCGACTTCTCTTCGTCTCCTGACTCTGCTTCTGTTCACCGGAGTCACTATCTTCCCTACCCGAGCTATCTCAACACGGCTGAGTGGCACGCACATGATGATGTTTCCACCTGTTTCTATTGTGGATGTGTGAGCCACATCTCTCGCCACTACCAAAGCACCTGGCATTCGCACTCTCCACCAACCCTTTCCGCCTACCACCGCTACAACCTGAATTCTCACCCGCATGCGCCATCCTCCGAGTTCGAAGATGCACCTGACAATGCTCGAACCACTGCGACTAGTCGTTCACCATCACTACACAGATGCCGCTCCCATTCGCCACAGCTGCGTCGCTCGGTGTTGCCAGCTTGCCGTCACCCCTCTCCGACGGAAAACTGACTGGGGCAGTTCCTGGCCGTGACGCTGCTCTAGCACCTTGTCCTGAAATTTCTCTGTTGACCCAGCCTACTGATCTGAACTTTTTGGATGTGGACGTGGACGGTTTGCCCTGTACAGCATTCATCGACACTGCCGCGCTAATTTATATCATGAGTGTGAAGTTTCGAATGCGGCTGAAGAAAGTACTTACTCCTGCACCGACTCGACTGCTCTAGGTCACAAACAGTGGAATTTCGGCTGTGCGTGGAATGTGTGCTCCACGTGTCAGTGTCGCCGGCCGCCAGACGTCCGTTTTGTTTGGTGTACTCGATGATGATGATGATGATGATGATGATGATGATGATGATGATGATGATGATGATCAAAAATTTTATCCCTCGCTGCCGTCTGTTACGGTTGGCGTGTAACACCCCGGCCAAAAGGATGCTCTACCGCCATGTCACATCGAAACGCGAGGTGGATTCCTAATTTGCCGTGGTTGTCTCAAGTGGTTACCGGTCTGGCAAGTGCACTGCAGTACTTACAGGCCCCTTCGTTTGTGTGCATGCCTAAGCGAAAGGAAGAGTGGATTCCTAATTTGCTATGGTTGTCTCGAGTGGATGCCGGTCTGACAAACGCCGCGCAGTGTTCACAGACCCCTTTGTATGTGTCCGCGAAAACTCTTTCTGCGAACCAGACAGGACCCGCCAGCTGCCGCCAGCGGAGGCTAGCTTGTGAAGACGTCAACTGCGAGAATGGATCAATCGCCCATCTACAACTACACGCCCTTTCTGCGAACCAGCGACGCGTGAAAGAGAAGGAATCAGCTGCCTACGATCCCCAGGACCCGTGGGTTGCCACCAGCTGAGGCAAGCTCGGGAAAACATCGTCCTGGGAAAGTGGCTGCCGACACCCAGCACCGTGGGACTCAGTGCATGTCACGTGAGGTTGACGTGAACAAGATCCCACCTACGATTTGAGTGGGCCTATATAAAGGGCCGCGCAATGTAATTTTACACATCCTTGTCTTCTTCTGATCTTTCACTAACCATTGATTAAACCGTGCAAGTTTCGAACTAGAAATCGTCTCGTCCTTGCCTGGTCGCCATGGTCTACCGGACGCCTGCAGCCCGTCGACAACGCCACGCTACCCAATACTAACGCTGGTCGAGCTGCGAGAAAGAGGCGTTGCAACAACTGTCGGCAGTGGTGGGGTAGGCTGCCCTGGAGAACGCAACACCTCACGATGTGATCCTCGGACCGAACTTCTCGGTTGCCCATTCGGCTCTGATAGCGTTTTTAGCCGGTGTTGTAGAACTTGACCTGCATCTTTCCAGTAACTCTCGCGTTTAAGCCCCAACTCAGCTTTGTTCTGCGGTTTTTATTCGTCTCCCTGCCTCAAGCAGCAACCTGCATCACTGTTTTAGCCTGTCGACATGTCCCTATTCCTGCGACATTAGTCCTGTTTTCCAACAATACCTCCTTCTTCCACACAATCGTTTCTGCTGCGGGCAATCAAACATGTCTTCCCACCCTAAACTTCGGACAGTGTCCTCATTCACATGCTAGAGGTTCGTCTCTTGCGACGTTGTCACCGTCCCGCGAGTGCCATACTTTGAGTCTTTTTGGTGCGCGGTCTTCGACCAGTGCTGGTTCTACACCTTCTGCATCTCCTACGTCCGACGACTTTGCAAAGATGTTTGCGCCGGACCTCCCACCCTAAGAAGCCGCAGAGCTCCGGGTCCTCCTTCAGTCCTACTCCGAAACTTTCGACCTCAACGATCGCCCTTTGGGTCAAACTACGGTTGTGAAGCACCGTATAAATACTGGTGATACGGCACCTGTTCGCCAACACCCGTACCGAGTGTCGCTCTCTCAACAGCAAGTCATCCACAGCGAGATTAACAAAATGCTTGCGGAAGGGATTATTGAACACTCTTCCACCGTAGGCTTCCCCTGTTGCTCTCGTCAAAAAGAAAGGTAACAGCTGCCAGTTCTGCGTGGGCAATCGTTATCTAAACAAAATCACAAAGATGTCTACCCACTTCTACCCATTGACAATGCTCTGAGTTGTCTCCATTGTGCTACTTATTTTTCATCAATAGACCTTCGCTCTGAATATTGGCAAGTTGCCGTGAATGAACTGTAACGTGAGAAAACCGCATTTGTCCCAACTGATGGCTTACATCAGTTCAGGGTAATACATTTTGCCACCCCAGCAACCTTTGAGCGGATGATGGACATCATGGATGGATGGATGGATCTTGCGTGGCTTGAAATGGTCCATCTGTTTGTGCTAATTGAAATACATTATTGTATTCTCTCAACTTTTGCGACCCATCTTCAACGACGTTCCTCTGTTCTTTCTGTTTTTCGTACCGATGGCCGGCAGCTAAACTCGTCCAATTGCCTCTTCCTCCAACTCCAAATACCGATTCGCGGACATGCCGTCGATTCGTCATGCATTCTCCCCGGCCCCGCTAAAGATCGTGCAGTGCAGAATTTCCCCTTACCAACCTGTGCCAGATATGTTCGAAGCTTCGTTGGCCTTTACATTTAGCTTCGCCGAGTTCGGAAAAATTTCGCACATGTTGCCCGTCCCCTGACTCACCTCCTCGAGAAAGACGTTCGCTTTTGCTGGGACTCTCAACAAGCTACTTCTTTCTCGTCCCTCATCACGCTACTCGCCACGCCTCCTGTTCTCCCCTATTTCAACGCCTCCGTTCGAACTGAAATTCAGACTGACGCCCGTGGCTACGGAATCGGCGCAATTTTAGCCCAACGCTTATCTGGGTACAACCGCGTTATCGCCTACGCCCGCCGCCTCCTCATTCCACCCCAGAGCCATTACTTGATTACCGAGCGCCAGTGTCTCACCCTCATTTAGGCGGTGGGCGAGACATATATGGTCGACCATTTACAGTTACAACCGATCACCACGCCCTTTGTTGGCTTTCTTCCCTCAAAGATCACACCGGACGCCTCGGTCGCTCTGCCCTACACCTTCAGGAATACACAAACACTGTATGTGGTCTACAAGTCGGGTCATTTACATCAGGACCCTGACAGCCTGTCTCGTCGTCCCGTCGATGCACCGGATGTTTTGTGCTCGCTTCATCTCCACCTTGAAAGACATTGGTGCTGAAAAACGATCCGATGAATCCTTGCGACAGTTTATCGTATGCGTGCTCTCCTATCCGTCTGACTTCTCATGTTGGTGCTGCAGAATGACACCGTGTATCACCGCAAAATACACCCCGACGGGCGCTAGCTGCTAACCGTCAGTCCGGCTTATTTTCGACAGACCGTACTCCAGCAACTGCACGACGTTGCCACCGCTGGACATCTTGGCGTCTCTCGGACGTATCACTGCATTCGGGCACAATTTTTTCCGGTCCAGTCTCGACCGCTCTATCCGTCGCTACGTCGCCGCGTGCGAGTCGTGTCAACGCCGGAAAAAAGCAGCTATGCATCCTGCTCTTCTGTTGCAGCCTCTCCATATAAATAACTACAGAGCGACCCTTTTATTTGCGTTGGCGTCGACCTTTTGGGACCATTTCCTATATCAAATTACAAAAATAAGTAGATTGTCGTCGATGCGGACTCTACAACGCGCTATGCAATTACAAGAGCCCTACCCACCAGTAGGGCTACAGACGTCACTGACTCCTTGCTTCACGACGTTATCTGATATACCGGCATACCTCGTCAACTTCTTCCCGATCGCAGAAGATACTTTCTTGCCACAGTCATCGACTACTTACTTCGATCATGTGTTACTAAACACAAACTTACTACAGCCTACCCTCCTCAAACTAATCTTCTTACCGAACACCTCAACATGACCATAACTTACATGCTCGCAATGTATGTTTCCTCCGACCATCCTGACTGGGACACTGCTCTACCATTTGTAATGTTCGCTTATAATTCCTCGCGCCACGATACAACTGACTTCTACCCCTTCTACCTTCTATGCGACCGTGAGCCGACCTTCCCTTTTAAGGCTTCCTATCAAACTCGACTCGCCAACAGAGTACGCTCGCCAGGCCATAGCCACAGCAGCACAAACACGCCAGATTGCCCGCCTTCGTCTCTCTGCTTCGCAGACACACAAGAAAAGCCGTTACGATCAGCGCCATCATGATGTGGAAACCAGGTGCTCTTGTTCTAGTTTGGTATCCATCTCGACGGGTTGGTCCTTCTGAGAAACTCCTCTCCCTATACTACGGCCCTTACCGCATTCTCCGCCAGGTGACTCCTGCCGCATATGAAGTGTCTGCACTGGATGCCATTGTGACCTTACCTGTATCATACATCATCCGCGTCAGCCGCCTGCAACCTTACCTTTCTGGAACCAGTGAGCTGCACTGATAAGGCGGTTATTCCACCTGGGGTAAAGTCAGAGTTTGTAATGTTGGAAGAAGAGGACATTAATGGTGGCCTTCGATATGAATAATATTTTGGCTATCGCGCTTCTGGGCATGTTGGTTGAGTCATTAAAAGCCTTCTGTAAATACACGTAGGCTTCTTCCTTCTCGTGACAAGAAAATTAGTCAACTGTTAGGCCTGCGCTCGGAGATCCAACGCTAGAGGTCTGAACGGACACGCATGTCCCCATTGCGGATATGGCGCGCATATCTGAGTCATGCAAACCAGAAAATATCATCGGTGGTACGCACGCGCAAAACCGCTGTAAATGAAGGCTGTCGATTCTGCGGTGGGGTTAATTACGCAATCATTAAATCCGTAATATACCCTATCAACCAATCTTTTCTAGTTAAAGTTCTACAAACATCACTGATTGCGGCGTTAGATTCAGGCAGACCAGGTGCGCCGGGAGAGCGTAGTTGAAGTGCCGTCAGGCCCGGGTCGCATGCCGTGTCAACTAGTTGAACAGCTTCTAAGACGAAAAATGCATGTGTGTTTCAAAATACGGAAACTAAAGTGGCAAGACTGAGACCCGGTTTTAGTATAAGAATATACAGTTGGCATTTTCTCTGGAATTCTAAGAGGGATATTAGTGCCTCCCGGTGTATGGGCCTGGCTAATCTTTCTACCTTATTTCTCTTCAACAAACGCGACAATAGCTACAATGCATTCAAGAAATATTCATACTGGGCGAAGGCGACCTAGAAGCGCTCATACTCGTGAAACTCAAGTCGGCCCGATTGACGAGGAGTAGCTCCGTGTTCCGCACAGGCCAGGTTTGGGCATTGCGAGCCGACAAGCGCGATGCGTGGATCGGGCGATTGTGTCTGCAGTCCGCTGCACGGTATGAAAACTGTTGAGACGTCGCAAAGACCCTTCCAAGGAGTGCCACACCCTGCAGGAGAATATGTAGCTTCACCGATTTTGGCAGATGAGGCTGCGGCACCTGCAAGTGCGCAACGCTGCAGAAAAGGAAGAAAAAGGAAGCGGGGTTCCTGACATCTGCTCTGGTGAGGGAGAAGCTAGGGAAGGTCGCCCAAGGAGGCTAATGGAGGTTAGCCAAAAGAATATCCCGTTGCAAGTGAAGCTCGCTTCCTGGAATTATGTCGACGCCATACGTTAATTTCTTTAATTTCTAGTAATGAACTCATTAGAAAATTCCTGAGCTAACTCAGTCCATAGATGGCGCTGTGCCACTTCCATGCCAGAAAGTATCCCGAGAGACCAGGCAGGGAAAAAAAAGCGCATTGCCGCAGGATGAAGTATCCAGAAGATCGGAAACATACCGGGAGAAAAATTCTATGGCTCAAATACTGGTACAAGCGAAGATAAAAAGTGAAAGTGAACGTTGGTTGTCAGAAATACGGGAGAAAAAGAAGGCCGCACCTACAATATTTCGGAACCACATAAATTATCAGGATGGAATTCTGGAACCATACAACAACATATCCTAGACGAAGATGACGACAAAGTGGACGGGGACGCGGCACTAGATTAAATCAGAAAAATAACAGTCGAATCTTTTGAAGGCAATGATGAGGTCATATTTGAGAAAAAAACCAGCATGAAAGAGAACCAGAAGGAAAAGGAGCTGGTGCTGATAAATTTCATCTGGAAGAAAGCCGAAGAGAAAATCCCTATGCGCACAGCCACAGGGCTAGACGAGGTTCCCATTAGGCTGATTAATGAACTAGGATGAAAAGTAAGGAAGCTGTGTTGAAAGTAGTAGAAAAAGTCTGAAAGATAGACGAATACCAGACAGTTGGCGACAAAGTAGACTGAATAGAATTTATGAAGTTTTTTTTTGTTATGCTGTTGCATGCTTGCACTGTACACTGCTGAAAACATGTCACATTGTATTTCATGTTGGGGGGGGGGGCAGGAGCAAGTCAAGCTGTTCGTACAGCTTTCTTTCCTACCCTCCCCCATCTCAAAGGATGGCAAATAAAGGAATTGTTATTATTATTATTATTATTATTATTATTATTATTATTATTATTATTATTATTATTATTATTATTTCACTCCTATAGAGTACTGACCACTACATCGGTGATATACAGATTAGCAATGCAGGCGGTTAAATTAAAGATGCAAGCATGGGCTGAGAATAATGGCATTTTTCGAGAACTTCAGGATGGCTTGACAACAGGTAGGCGTCTGAAGAACTTATATGTCCTTACTGAGTGTATTGAACTATCGAGAGTAGAAAGGAGACCGTTATATGTGGCCTTCTTAAACATTACAGGAGCGTATCACAACGTAGACCGCAACATTTTGTGGGATATTCTGGAAGGCGAAGACTTCGGCGACGATTATATACAGCTCTTGAGAAAGATTAACCTTGAAGATACCGCGTTCGTTGAATGAGAAGGGACGAGGAGCAAGGAGAGAGTTGATATCAACAAGGGACTTAGGCAGGGGGGCCTTTATCCCCACTGCTGTTTATGGTGTACATGGTAAGCATGGAAAGGGCGCTAGAGGGAGGTAATGTCGGGTTTAATCTCTCATACAAATAGACGGGTACAGTAGTAGAGCAGCAGTTTCCAGGTTTGTTTTATGCTGACGACAATGTGTTGCTGGCTAACAACCAAAGTGATATACAAAGTCTGGCTAACATCTATGAACAGGTAGGTGGCAATTTGGGTCTAAAATTTAGCGTTAAAAATAATGTGTTTTGGTATTCAATAAAAACAGTGAACAGACAGTGACAATTCAGGGCCAGGAAACACCTTGCTTAAAAAATATCAATACCTTGGTATATGAATAAACGAAGGCAATAGATATATGGAAATAAAGGAAAAAGAATAACAGCAAACGGGAAGACAAATGCGGCCGCAATGCAACACAGACCGCTATGGGGATACAATAGGAACGAGGTGCTCCACGGTATGTGGAAAGGTGTAATGGTTCTAGGACTTACTTTTAGAAAAGCGGTTGTTTGCTCGAAATCAGGGGTACAATCAGGACTCGATGGGAACCAAAGGCCAGTGGGACGCCTCGCAGTGGGCGCTCACGGGAAGACTACAAATGAAGCTGTGCAGGGTGATATGGGCTGGACGAGCTTTCAAGTGAGAGACGCTCACAGTAAAATTGATTATGAAGAGCGACTAAGGAATATGGAAGAAAGGAAATGGGCTGGGAGAGTTTTCAGGTATTTCGACAGGAAGAACATCGATTCAAAGTGGAGGAAAAAAAACTAGGAAGCCTACCAGAAAGTATGTGACCGGTATGGTGAGCAACACGACAGCAAAGAACGTCAAGCGGAAAGTAAGAGAGGCTGAAATAACCTTGTGAGTGGGTACAATGGGAAAGAAACCTGCTATGAGTAACTACTTAAGGGGAAAAAACAAAATCAGGAAGGCAACAATTTATGATAACTCAAAAGGAAGCTCATTACTTTTCGAAGAGAGATTAGGATGTCTTAGAATACGCACTTATAAAGCGATATACAACAAGGAAGAATAAACATGAGCTTGCTGCGGTAAAGCCAGGGAAACCATGGAGCATGTTTCATTGGGATGTGAAGATGTGTGCCCAGCGGTCGATTTATGCACCTCTGACCTCCTCGAAGCCCGTTGATTCAGCGAGAGCAGGGGGAAAGGATTGATGTCTGCAATAGAGATAGGTAACAGGCAATTCGAGGATTAGTGGAAAAGAAGTAGGCAAACGACAGACAACGGAGGTACAGAAAAACAAACTTCACAATAGGGGTTCAGAAAATTTGGTGCAAGAGCTTGGTGGAGCAACTCATGGCCCCGCTCCAAAGGGGACGCTCATAGCATCCATGTATTCATCCATCCATGCATATTAGTGAATATTAGTGTTGCATATGACAACGTTCAAAGTGGCCTGCAACAGGGTTTCCCCTCGTAACCTATGCTCTTTATTATGTACGTGATAGAAATGGAAATGATGTTATATAATCAAACATGTTACGACATAATATTGTCACGCTGCACGGTACAGCCGAAGGAAGAGAAAGTAGAGGTGTCCGCGAGGAGCTGGTCACTGCCTGTTCACCTTGGATGACCGTCAATCACAGTAGGTCTGTGCCGTTAATTGAGGCGTCGGCGCTATCATCATCGGCCGTCCTACATCCTTTGCTCTACGCTAACCATATATAATCTTGTAAATAAACGGATACCCTCCGTAACAATTTTGGTGGAAGTGCGGGGCACATGACATTGGACGACTGAGCTGCACTACCCCCTTCGACGCCGCAACCGGTTCGCCGGGCTACCATCGGGAGACGCCGACATGAGAGATTCGGACGGAGGCGAGGTTTGCGAGGGAACCGCGGAAGAAAGCATTCGCCTAAGGCAAGCTGGCTACTGGACACCTCATGCAGGACCACGCACATGTTCAGGCAAACCGGATGAGGACGTCGAAGACTCGTTGAAACGAAAGGAGCACGTCTACGCAGCTCCCTAGCGTTGTCTGTCTCCGTGCCGGAACAGCCCTTTATGTGTTTCGACAATGTGAAGGGCTCACTGAAAACTGGTGTCAGCTTCGTCGAAGAGATAAAGAAATCCTTTGGTGATTCGCTTCTGAAAAAGAAAAAGGCTGAGCAGACACTTTCCCGACCAGCGCAGTTACCGGGAGAGACGTGTACTACCTACATTCAGGAAATCCTGAAGCATTGCGGAATTTTTAATGGCAAGTATGTGGGACGAGGACAAGGTTAGACACCTACTGAAGGGAATTGCCGGAGATGTATACAATTTTTTTATCACTAAGGAAGACCTCACTACTCCTTCCGACTGAAGGTGCCACTGTCGCACGTTTGAGACACTTAAAACACCGCATTTTCCCCAAGTTCGGTCAGCTGGACAATGCGACCAACGTAGCAAGTGGGGACGCCTCTGCCTCTAACAACCTTGCTGTTTTAGTACGAAGAGTTATTAGAGATGAGCTGGCTCATTTTCAAGGCCAAGATACTAACCGCGTGCGCAATCAATGCTTCGTTGATGAGCGCTACTTTGAGGCACCGGCATCCTGGCCACGTCCTGCCTACAGCGACCATCCAGTTTACGACAGCACCCATGCCCAGAGCACCATGGTCCAGCCACAGCCTACGAGTATTGAACGTGGACATAACAGACAGACTCGACATGTGTCTCCTGTCTACAATACGCTTTGGAGGTCTGTGCTCAACTTCAATTAAAATTGCAGGCCACCTCTGTGCTACAGCTGCGGGGCCCAGGGACACATCGCGAGGTATTGCCGCTATCGCCCACAGCCTGTTCTTCAAGATCGCGCATATCCACTCCGGATGCAAGAAGCTGCATCCTGGCAACCATTTCTCCCTTTTCTTCAGCTAACACCAGAATACACGCCAAGGAATGACTCTCCAGTACTTGACCACAGCCTGAATCCACCGCCTACCTGGACACGTCGATTACCATCTCCGCGTCACTGCTCGCCTATGCCACCCCAGCTGGGAAACTTGCTGGTGCGACCGATGGACGTGAGGTCGCGGGACGGTCACTTTTTCAAATGCCTCCACCTATCGTGAGGTTAAACAACAAAGTGTGTGTTTGTGTCGATGGTGTAAATACTGTGGCTTTGGTAGATACTCGTGCTTCTGGTCTCTGATGCGTCTTGCCTTCAAAAATTGCCTAGGACCAAGAGTGATGTTTGCTTGGGATGGAAATACCACGTTTCGTGGTGTTGGCGTGGAAATGTTACGTCTTGTGAGAGTATGCTCAGTTGTGATAACCTTTGGTAGAAAGGTATTTCGAAGCGAATGTACTGTACTAGCATGCGCCACGCATGACGTAATTCTTTTACTTGTACGGGAGTGTGCAGCAGCATTAGACTGCAGGGCTGGTGAAATTTCACTCAGCAGCGATGTCAGACCACCATTGCTTGACGACGTTCATTCCGATTGTCAAGGAGTATTTTCTGCGTCCACTGATGTACGTATACCTGCGCAGACGGCAATCTTCTTCCCAGTGACCTCGTCGAGTGCCCGTGTTGGTTTTGTTATGGATTAATTGAGCCACAAAATGTCAACACTCTAAAGAAGAATGTACTTGTCCCTCACTCACTTATCGAAGCTGTAGAAGGTTGTGCTCACGTGTGGACGGTGAATGGTGTCCTTACAGTCAGTAATTTTGCCTGCCGGACTGAAGGTAGAACGCTTTGAGGAAGATCGTGTTGTGCACATTCGTGCAACTGCTGCTTCCGCCGATGTAAGGTCGTCGCTCAGTGACCACTCTTCAAAATTTAGGAGCATGATTAATAAATCACTCCAACATTCCCACCAACAAGGGCTCCAAGAGCTCCTTGCCCACTATGCTTCAGTGCTTGACTTTGCACAAGAGCGTCCACATTCACCACCGCACTCCTACGTACACCACTGCGTCAACAGTTGACCCCGCAAGGGCGTCTGCGTCAGCAGGCGTTTGGTGTGTTGCGACACCACGTACCCTAGCACACGAAGTTGGTCCCTCCCGCGCCTTGCCATGCATGGCATTGCCATGTCCAGGGAAAAGAGGATACTGGGGGTTGAGCTGACGCTGAGTGTTTAGACCTTTATGGCCCCTCGGCGGAGGCAATACACCTCTTTGGCCTCTGTTTCACGTAGACAGTACCCATACTGACCTTCCCGGGGGAAATCTGCAGTCACCTCTTGCTGTCTTCTTCCTCCACGCGTTTTTTCTTTACTCTCTTCTTTCAAACCTGTCCTGTCTTCTTGTATCTTCTATTCACTTCTAATTTTCCTAGGTGGCAAGGGTTGACCTTGTGTGACTAATCTATCTTGGTTATGTCGTATTAGGTTATAGTCTCGATGTACAGCTGGCGTGGGCAGGACTTGTTCGCATGTTCCTGTCCGTCTGCTCGTTGGGCTCCATGATGGGCGGCTGGCACCGTGGCCCAACAACTTTTATATGGCTCCTCCTTTCCCCGAAAATCATCGCCCGTCTTATAAAAGAGGACGGAACGATGCAACTGATTTTATTCAGAAAAGAAAAGTAGCCTTCCCAAAATACCAAGTAGTACACAGTGAAGTAGAAGAAAATCCAGCAAGAATCTTATTTATTTATTTAGTCATACTGTCGATCCCATCAGGGATCATAACAGGAAGGGCATACATAGTTATCTTGCAATGTAACAATAATAATTACCGCAATATTAAGATTACTCGTAATAGACATTCTATTAGCAAAGACAAACAATATAGTAGGCCGAGAAATAACGTAATACATTGTGATAATGTTACGAAAAAATGAAGAGGTAATCAAAAAGGTAGAAAATTTACAAACGTGAACAAAATGGTAGGCATTAATTACACAATAACACATAGCAGTAACAAGGAGTAATTAGGTAGTCTGTCTAATACAAGTGGCGGTAGGTTATAATTACAACAGGAAAAGAAGTAAATAATTTGCAGAAATAAACAATAGTACTCAGTAATGGCAAGTAATACAAGTTATAAAAGTGAGGTATTCACAAGAGCTAGTAATCCATAAGATACGTTTAAGGTGTCGTTAAAGAAATTGGGATTATGTACACAATATAATGAAATAAAATGGCACAGAAATAAATGGTGACACAGGTACGTCATATTTGTGAAGCACGCAATTCATTTTCGCCTAATGTTAGAAAAGTAGTTAAGGATGGGCTGTTTGTAATACTAGGGTCCAGCTTATTTCATTCTCGTGTCATTAAAGGGAAAAACGAATGCTTATTACTTTCCGTATGAAATGGGTGTTCGTTTAATGATAGTTAAAGTTTATGTCGGGTGCGTCGCGTTTGTGCTATAGATAAGTATTTAGAACTGTCTATTTTCAATTCATTATGAATAAGTTGATACATAATTTTTAATCGTGCAATCTTGGCTCAATTTTGTAAGGTCAGTATACCGGCCTGTTTTACCAATTCTGTGGGTGAGTCTGTTAATCTATGTTTGCTGTAAATATATCTTAGTACCTTCCTTTGAATTACTTCTAGTTTGTTAACGAGTTCTTTGGTGAAAGGAAACCAAGCAGCGTTAGCATATTCTGATACAGATCTGACAAATGTGTGATATGCTAGTAGTATTGGATTTGGGGGTGCTAGTCTAAGACGTCAGTTTAGAAAAACAACTTTTTTGTGCGGTCGAGGTAACGTTGTTAACATAGCACTCCCCCCTGAAATTGTGTGTTAATGTTAAGCCAAGGTACTTGTACTCCTTCACTTTGTTAAGTGTGGCGTTATTGACAGTGTAGGTAAATTCTGATGCGAGCTTTTTCTCATAATTGATAAAATAGCTGATTTTTAATGTTTAAATTCATTTGCCATTCGTTACTCCATTTGTATACAACTGACAACGCGTCGTTCAAGGCCACATGGTCATCATAAGAAGTGATTACCTGATACAAAACACAATCGTCAGCATAAAGTCTAACAATGACTGGAATACTAGAAGGCAGATCATTAATGTATATGAGAAATAAAACTGGAACCAGAACACTTCATTGTGGAACTCCGGATCTTACGCTAGATTTAATGGAATATTGCTCATTAACTTCTACAAGCTGAGTGCGGTTGTAAGGTAGTCTTTGATACACTTCAGTATAGGGCCCTTTCCCAAGGTAAGTTCGAGTTTATAAATTAATTTCTTATGTGTTACGCGATCGAAGGCTTTTGAAAAATCTAGAAAGATTAGATCGATTTGTTTCTGTAGATCAATACTTAACGATACATCGTTGACAAGCTCAAATAGTTGTGTGACCGTGGAAACTCCTTTGCGAAAACCATGCTGACAATCTGTTAGTATTTCTTCCTGTTCAAGATGTTTGGTTATGTGCTTTAAGATAATGTGTTCTAGTAGTTTACAGACAGTGCATTTTAGTGAGATTGATGTGTAGTTAGCGGGTTATGTTTTACTTCCCGATTTATGAATTGGTTTCACTTTAGCTGTTTTCCAATCCTTAGGCAGGGTGCCTGAGGAGACTGATTTGTTAAAAATTATTAATGAGTACTTGGCCATCCACTCAGCGTATCTGCGAAGGAATGCATTTGGAATACTATCAGCTCCTGGTGATTTCTTTGGGTCTAAGTTAAGTAGTAGGTTAAGTAGGCCAGTTTCGGTTAGTGTGAGTGACTCTAGAGGCTTATTTCTAGAGAAACCTGCTTGTGGTATTGTGCCGTTGTCCTCAGTGAAAATGGAGCAGAAGTAGTCGTTAAGCAAGTTAGCAGAGTTTCTGTTATCTTCATTTGAGGCTCCGTTGTCGGTACGATTCTTTGTTTAATGTAGCGCCAGAACTTTGTGGGAGCACTTTTCAAAAAGTTTGTGAGTGTATTAGTAAAGTAGAACTGTTTAGCTGTCTTAATTTTTTATTTCATAAGTTCGATAGCTGCCCTGAGATTTTCATGCGTAAATTTTCAGCATCATCACCATCATCATCATCATCATCATCATCATCAGCCTATTCATGTCTACTGCAGGATGAAGGCCTCTCCCTGCAATCTCCAATTACCCCTGTCCTGCGCCAACCGATTCCAAATAGTCTTTAATGAGTTAGTTTTCAGCAACTTTCGCATTCGGTTTACTTTACGTTTCGCATGTATAACGTCATGCGTTATCCATGGATTACGCCTTGTAAGTTTCTTTTTTCTAGTTGGTATGTAATTGGTTATACAATGAGATATAATGACGTTAAACGCGAGCCACAATGTATCGATGTCCGTATTACTGTTGTGTGAAAGTTGCAAAAACGAGTCGTATTCATTAAACAGGTAATCAAGTATACTAGTGTCGTTAGCTTTACTATAGTCGGGGTAAGCGATGATTTGCTGAGGGGTAACGATGTCATGAAGGGGTATAGTGCAATAGGTGATTTTGAGATGCGAAATACCATCTAATAAGATTAATATAGTTTCGTCATTTATTAAGTGATTGATGAGGAATATTAGATCTAGTATGGCACAGCTGGATCCCTGTACACGTGTAAGTTCAGTTACAGTTTGAGTAAGGTTGAACGATAACGTAAAGTCAAGTAACACATCCGCACAGGGTGAATGATGCTGCATTGTTTGCCAGTTCACTTCAGGAACTTTAAAATCATTTGAGATTATTAATCTGGACCCTGATACATATTGCTCAGTGTATTCATGCAACCGGCGCATACTGTCGAGGCCGGAAGAAGGACTGCGATAGACGCAGCCTACGACAATAGTGTGGGATGCGAAGCGCAGTTTACAAAAGATAGCATCAACGCCCGCAACATCCGGTAACACTAAAAACGGGATTTCGGTTTTTACTAGAATAGACAGTTTTAGCAGAGCGTTTGCTTGCGCTCCGCTCCGCACACGCTTCACGCGCACCGGTGGCTGCACAGAATGCATTGATTTCGCTTATCTAACAAGAGCGCCTTCCAGAGATGCCACTGACGTGCTCTCAGTTTGGCAGTAAAGCGATTACGAAAGCAACTACACGCTTCCTGACGCACCGCTAAATCAGGTTCCTAGCGGAACGTGGTCAGCGTCCCACGTTCCGCTGCCGCTATGTGTGCTGTGCGCACGCGCGTCAGTGTTCCCAGTAGCGTTTTGCTGAGCGGCTGCCTGCCAATTGTTGTGATAGGGCGGTCTGAGCGGAGCGGACCGTAAACGCTCTGCTAAAACTCTCTAATGGCCCCGCCACCGCCTCGCGTTGTCCGGTCTTTCCGGATGATAGCGTAGTTGACAGGGGCTATCTCAACATCTTTAATATCAGCTGTTATCCAGGTTTCTGCTAGTGTTAGAAAGTCAGGTTCATATGCAAGAATCAATGCTTCAAGGGAATCCTTTTTTTTAATATGCTACGGGCAATTATGTTCAAAAAGGATAAGTCCGATATCAAGTTCGGCGTGAACGCAGGTTTCGAGGGCCGTGTTGCTGGTTTTTTGGATCAGGTTTGACGGAACCTGGTTTCAAAGGAGCTATATTATTATTTTCTTCGTCCAAGTAGAACATATTGTCATTTATTCGTAGTATCATAAATTAGATTAATTTTGTCACCGGATTCTTTCCTTGGTTTGCCAGAATTCCACAACTTCCTTCTTAAGTCTCGTACGCGAGGCGAAAAATCTTCGGAGATTGAAAAACTTGACCCCTTTAGCTTGAAACAGTCTCTCAAGATTTTAGTTTTGTCTCTAAAGTTGAGAAGCTTAAAAATTATTGGCATTGCTTTAGTGGTATCCGGCCTGCCTAATCTATGAATGCGTTCGATACTTACAGCTTCGAGCTTCAGGACATTTTTGACAATTTTTTCATTTACTGTAAGTTGTGGTGTGTCTTCATTTTCCTTGTCTTCTTCTGGCACACCATACACAATTAGATTTGATCGTTTGGAGCAATTCTCGAGGTCGTCTAGTCTTAGTTCCAGCATTGAAACGACTTTCTGTTTTTTAGTGACCCTTTCCACGCAAGATGAAATCTTTTTGTCGAAGTTGCTCGAGTTTCTTGTCTATTGCGGTTAAACGCTGTTCCTTCATTTCTTTTAAATCCTTCAGAATTTGTTGTAGTTGCGTGAAATTTCGGGTGTATCAGGACCCGGGTTTGTTTCTATATCTCCAGCTAGTAGTAATAATTTGACGAGATGCACTATGTCGAAAATTAGTTCACGCAGCAGCCCAGGACACGGCAGCACAACTAAACAAAGCTCATTCGCATGCATGCAATCTTTAAAGTGCTTTCTTACCTGCGCGATGAACACAAACGGGTTATCGATGTGCCACTGCTGCCAGCTGCCGTGCCCTATGGCCCGTGGAAATGTGTCGTTTCTTATGGAACCAAGCGATTGATGCGCCACTAATGTCGAGTTGAAGCCTGAACTGGGGCTCGGAGTGGTCGACGAAGTGTGTTGATAGTACGGGCTGTTGCTGTGCAATGCCAGCAGGACTGGCTCGGTGGTGTAGCGGTCATGAAGCGGGTGCGCAGCATGCGCGTTATCCATCTGTACGCTTGGTGTCTCACCGGCACCATGACCTGCGGCTATCAGCAGCAGGGTTGCGGCTATCTGCGCGATGAACGCAAACGGGTTATTCATGTGCCCCTGCGGCCAGCTGCCGTGCCCTATGATCTTGTCCCCATTCTCATCTTGTCCCCATTCACAGTATCCAAGTCTTTGACAGAAGCTCTCGGTCCTGGCTAGAAGCTAGAAGTGGTGATTTGCTGCTCGAATTTGGAAACAATGTGCAATACTCAAAACTGTCAAACATTGCGTCCATTGGGGACATCCTTGTCTCCGTCACATCCCACCGATCTCTCAACACTGTCCACGGTGTAATATCAGAAATCGATTTCATGCACTTAACTAAAAAGTAATGCTTGAAGGGCTCACCGACAAAGATGTCAGACGTTCACCGGATCGAAATCCGGAAGTACAACAATTAAATCGACACAAAACACCTGATTCTCACATTCAACAGCAACACACTTCCTGAATCAATAGAAGTAAGACCCTACATTCACAACCCCCGCAGATGCTTCAATTGTCAGAGGTTCGGCCATGGTTCACAGAGTTGCCGGGGCCGCAAAACTTGCGCAAAATGTGCTTCGAAAGAACATCCTTCCGAAAACTCGACGATGCAGCACATTGCGTAAACTGTGAAGGAGAACATGCCGCGTACTCCAGGGCTTGTTCGTCCTAGCAAAAAGAAAAAGAAATCATCACGTTGAAAACCACAGAAAACATTTCGTTGAAAGAAGCAAGAAGGCATATCGCGCTAACAAACACACATTCTTAGGGAGCCTACATTTCGCCCGGCTTAGGGTGGTGACATCTCTCCCAATCTGGCCTAAAACGGCCGCTATACTTGACCGGCAGCCATCTTGTTCCCCAGATAGGAAGCACCCCGCCTTCAAGCTACCATATCCCTGGTCGCAGGGCTGCGCTGCAACATTAGTTTCTGTTCCAGTTTTTTTACGCTTCTGTTGAAGTGAGTACCAGCCGAAAACGCTGTTCCGGCGCTATAGAGCAGTTCGTCAGCGATAGGGGGTCACACTGAATGCGTCGTTTCGGCACGCGTGTCGTGCCTGCGCACGTCTTGACGCCAAGAGGCCGCGTTTATTAATTGCGCAAGAAACCGCGAAAGGGTTCCTTGTCATGATAAGCACCGCCCAAGCTTTGACGTCGTGCTTCCAGAATTAAGTGTTATGAGGGTAATCGGGTTTAAAAAAAACCTACTTTTTACCGACACCGCAATGGCATTTACGCGTGCAATGTTTCATTAGTTTGTGTATTTTGCTTTTCTGTGAGCGATTACGCGCGCTCAATGCAATGAGCTACGCAATGGTCTACGAGCGCACCTAACTCGAGCAAAAGGTCTAAACGCACTTGAAAACTTTAGGGAACATGGAGACTGAAATTAACGCGTTAAGATTAAGTGTTGTGAGCATCCTACTTTTGTACAGATTGCCATTGAGTTAAACAACCAAAGCAGTGTTTCATTTCATATTAACACTTTTCACACGTGTGTTAAGAGAATAACTTGCATAGGGTCTTCCATAGTATGCTCAAATGTTGCATCAGGTTTGCTAGAATAGAATTAAAAAAGAGGAGCAATACAAACAACGGTACCAGTAAGCGAGAAGGCCTAATATCAAGAAATCAAATGACATTTTCAGGCGCCTTCGTCTCAACGCACAAGCAGCTTCATTTATTCATTTTCTTTGCCTACTCTCAATGGTAACTCTCAATCAATGGGGAGGCGCTCATTTCTTTTATCAAACAAACTGACACAATATGGAAGCATCCAGCAGCTAGCTAAAGTGGATCTGAATATACATCGTTTCATCATTAACATATGTGAAGCCAGAGAAACGTTTGTACACGGTTCTGAGTCACTCCTGCTGCTGCACACACTAGTGACGTAACTGCGAACAAGTTTACTATTTTCAAACACTGAAGTAACGCAGTTTCATTGCTCAATGCCCACTTCTGCATAAAACAGAAGATACTGCCAGCTGTGAAAAAATTGCACATGAGAGCACTACGAAGGCAAATAAATGAGATAAATTAGGAGTACTAGTAACGAAAACGACCTAAATGACAACAAGAAACATCACAGCAACTCTTCGAGGGAGCGTATGCTTTACAGCTCTTAAGTAATGCAAGGAATTGTTGTGATGGCTTACGGCTCTAGCCATACAAAGAAGACAACTGTGGTTACATCTGACTTGCACTATAATGCTCACTTCCTAACACAGTCTTGCCTCGTCAAAAGATTTGCACATTTGCATCCGTCTCCAACACACACTCCTGCAAAACTTTACATCTGGTGAACAAACTAGTGGTACTGCAAACCAGTTTTCTATTTTAAACGCTGACTCAAGTAAAGCAACGTCACTGCTCAATGCACACTTCTGCATAAAACAAAACACACTGATAGCCGTGAACAAATAGCACATGAGTGCAGTACAAAGGACACAATTAATGAGATAAATTAGGAGGACTGGTAACGCAAACAACCTAAATGACAATAAGAAGCATCACGGTAACTCTCTGTGGGAGCGTAAGCTCTACAGCTTCAAAATAGTGCAAGTACTGATGGCTTACAGATTCAACCAGACAAACAAAACAACTACTGTTACATCAGACTTGTAATTCAATGCTCATCTCCAAATGCATTTTTGCAAAAGACTGGAACCACTGGTTTACACATTTCCATCCCAACCTAACACTTGCTCTTGTAAAATCACCTGTGATGAACACGCTAATGGTAATAGTTCTGCGGAAACCCGCAAGGTGGAGCCAAGTAATTAACACTAGTGATATACACTGCTAACCAGTTTATTATTTTAAATGCTCACGCAAGCAAAGCAGCTTCATTGCTAAATGCACACACTTTGCAAGCAACAGCATGCTACGCAGAGGTGACATAAAACGAAGTATATTGAAGGACATGAACAATTTACAGGTGAGTAAAATACACATGACACACACAGCTAAAGTGGCTGAGTGCTATAGTCAGATACAACTCAAGAAAAAAAATGGCAGGTGCCCCTCAAAGAAGGCCCTTCATCCAATTGGCTCGACCGATTTTGATTGCGGTTAATGCCAGTGAGTGGCAACGTCGGGAGTGGCAAATGAAAGGCAGTTAACCATGGCTTAATCAGATTAACTGTGGTGTCATGAAAATTTGTCGACGCCATTGGCTCGAGGCCCTCTTTGAGGGGCACCTACTACTATCTGTTGCGTTGTATCAGACTACAAAGAAACACATAACGAATGCAAGGCCATATGATTAATCAGCTCACTGGATGCACGTAAACATGTGATGTACTACGTTCAGACCAGGTTTGTTGCCGCGCATGTTTTACTAGATATTCCGTCCACCCTCTGGGCGTGCTGCTGTCGAAGATGGATCCTCAATCTTGTCCTTACATATTTTGCCAGGCGGATCTTCCCTGCCTGAGCACGGTGTGTTTCACAGCAACCTAAATTCACTTTTACAGCCTTGCACAAGGCATTCAGAATGCTGGCAAATGGTGTTTTGAGTACCATGTTTTTCTTCATATCTTCAAAAGTCTTAAAGTGCTCCTCACATTCTATAAGCACACTAATCACTGCTTAGGTTGGATAAATGAGGTTCTCAGAATTTTTGACGTGCTCTTTGAGCTGAATAAGACTGGTATACTGATTTGTAGCATCTCCAACAAGTGTTTTTCTGCAATCCCTACAGTTACCAATGAACTTCATGACAGACTTGACCAGGAATCCTCCTAGGTAAGCAATAATGTCGCATTCTGCTGCTGCCAGAGCACTCACAAACAGGTTTTCCAGCTCTTCGGTATCTTTGTTTTGTTCTTCATGCTGCTGGATATTCGGGTCAAGGAGGTCAGCTTGGTGCAAGCTGTCATCAATATCGTACCTCGAACTTGTAGGTGTGTGCATGAACTGCCGTAAACAAATAAGCTTCAGTGCACACTTAATGTCATATGCACTAGGAACCGGCTTCTTAAGTCTCAGCACGGAAAATATGTTTTCAAGACAGTCATGTATGAGCCTGCCAAGGAGCACATGCTTGTATTCTTGGTTGTCCAAGAGGTCTTGTGACAGACTAAGAGCAACAGTGGTAGCTGCCAAAAGACCAGCTTGTGAAGATTTCCAATGTGCCGTTGCTTCCATATTCATGCGACGGAAAGTGCTGCACGTCCGTTCCAAATGCGCAATTGCCTCATTGTGCTTTGAAGGGTCTATATCACTCAGAGCAACAACTGGATGTTTGACCGACATAAGGGTGTACCACCTGCTCACAAGCTTAAAGAACCACGCTGTAGCCTCTGCTTCAGGAGGCAAGATTTTTTGTTGGATCAAATATCAGTCAGCCGCAGGAGCCTCACGGAGCAACTGCACAGCAATGTTCACTTTCATAGTAGTAAAATGCCCGCTGCTGATGTGGAAGTCCGATAGCTTATTTGCAATCTTGAGCTCACTTTGACAGTCGTAGTTCAAAACAGCTTCGGCATGCTCCACCTTGACAGTGCCAGCAGGAAGGCTTTGCTCCTTAAAGTTTCTTCACCCAGAGTGAATTCTCCCATGCGGAGTAATTGGGCACGAATGTTCTTCAACACATGGGCGGGGTCAGCCATGAAAAATAGCTCCCTGCCACTGAGGTGCGGGTGCGGAATAGAAAAGACAGTCCGTGAGTTCCTGTTGTTCGACAAGCCAAGCAGGCGCCAAACTACACGGTTGGCAGCTTCCATATCACTCGTGACAACAAACACTCTAAGCGAGATCTGAAAACAAAGCTCAATCAAGTGGAACACAACATCCTTCAAAACGGCGCCATCTGTTGACCTTCCTTTGAAGTGATAGGCGATAACCTGTTGCCATCTCGTGTTTTGGCCACCAACCATAAACACAAGAGCATGGTTCGCAACATTTGTTGCGGACTCTGGTAATGCAGTGCTCCCAAAAAGCAATCAAGTGAGCGATCGTGGTCAAACCCATGTGAGATTTCCATCTCATGCATGAAGAGCACACAGTCTTTTTCAACGTCTTGCATCATGGTTACCTTGCATTTCAGGACATAAAACACTGCATGAAGGACTCCAGGCAAAAATTTTATATTTTGAAGCCTTCGAATTAGTGTCCTATTGCATGGAAGTGGATATGACAATGATCTCAGTAGTTCATAGCCCGTTCTGCCACATACGTGCTTGATTTGAGGTGTCTCTCGAGTAGTCTTCTCCGACCACTTAAGGCCCTTCGTGGTTTTCACGGTTAAAGCCCTTCTCAGGTTATCTTTGAGGAATGGTAATTTTTTCAAAGCTATCATTTCTTGTTGTGCTGACTGTGATTTCTTCACAAGACTGTGCAGTTTTCTTTTTGTTTGTTCATGAAGCCACTGTAGGTTTCTGTACTTTTCATCTAAGTCCTTGTTCCTCTTTCGCAGCCCGGCATTCTCTGTGTCAATAGACAGCAGAGCTGAAGCCGTACTTGTTGCAAATGTGAATGCAGCTTGAGAGATTTTACTTGATGGCTCATTATCATGCTGTAGCCTTTCAGAACGTGAAGATTCTGCCTCCATAGGTGAATCTGTACTCAAATGAAGGCTACCTCCATCAATGAAATATTTCCCGCTAGCTTTATCTGTTCTCAAAAGAGAAGACTGGGCAACGCTGCCTGTGTGACTAACAGTGTCGACAGCTGTGTGCAGTAGCGAGGTGGCTGCCAAGGGTAGAACATTCCCTGGTGCAATGGTGTGGTCTACGTCGACTACAGCATTCTAAAAAAACACATGTCTCTCGAGCTGCTGCCAATGCATCACAATGCATCAGCGCATTTGGACGCATCCACGCTACCTTGGGCAACCGTCATACCCTCACAAGCTGGATATAGCACTGGAGGAACTACCAGTAGCTGAGAACATAAGAGTGGAGTGGCAGAGTCCTGTGCACTCATGTCACCCACAGCTAAGTCTTGTGCTTGATCGGCTGTTGGTGTGGAGACAAGTGCAGCACAACCGTTTGGTTCACTTCCAATGGGGCCTAGAACTGGGCTTTGCACTGGCATGGCTGTAGAACGTTTCTTTGGAGGTGTCTGGTGTTTAGGGATTGCTGCAATAAAAAATTAGGTGAATAGGTTAACACAACATTCAAGAACTGCAGAAATTCTACATTTACAAAAGAGAAACTTCTTGCACAAAACACCTGCAAAGCAACTCCAGGAATAGCAACACCACTTGGGTTTTAAGACTCCAAAGCTCTACTGGGGGGCTTTGTATTTATCTCCGCCTCTGTATAATTAATGGCATCGGAAAGCGTGCAACTACTGGCGA
The DNA here is from genome assembly GCF_023375885.2 of Dermacentor andersoni. NCBI lineage: Eukaryota > Metazoa > Arthropoda > Arachnida > Ixodida > Ixodidae > Dermacentor > Dermacentor andersoni. Next base: position 18,710,030 of record NC_092814.1, read on the forward strand.
TGACTCAGTCGTGCAAAACTTTGCTCAGCAGCAGGTCACATTCGCCGCTGTGGTACCACAGATGCAACTAGAATTACATATTATCCTGAATTTTGGCCTTCGAACTTAATTGCGTGCCCGATGACACAGAACAAATGAGACAGCACAGAATGCAGTCCCCTACATGATATTTGTTTACTTCAACATGCTACCTATCACACCGCCATCGGCTGAATTAGAAAGAAAAAAAAAAACTATCGGGGGCACTTAAGTCTCCTTACGTGCTGTAAATACGTATCAAATGCTACTGTTTCGCTTCTGTTGCACGTTTTCGTTATCCTCGCATTAAGCGCGGCTGTGGCCTTGTGGTTTGGGCGTCCGCTTCATCTGCGGGAAGTGACTGGTTCAAAAACCACTGCCGGACATGTCCTTTGCTTCTTGTTTTTTTTTATTCAGTTCTTGGTTTTGCGGACACTTTCAGCTCATGCCAAGCATGAGCCAAGTAATGTTTAAGCATTAAGAGGACACTGTACTAAATACATATAATCCTTTAGGTTACCCTTTGATTGCAAGGCTATATCTGTGTTTTGCTTTTTGGATCTGGGTATCATACATACGAGGCCATGTAATGTGCAGAGAGGATAGGCTACAGCCCCTTAGAGTAGCAGTGGGGGTTCCAAGAAAAGAAAATATAGTAGGGGCAGGCAGAGAGTTAGGTTGGCAGTATACATCGTTAAGTTTCTGTGGATAATGTGGCCACAAATGGCACAGGGACCGGTTAAATGGAAGACAGTAGGAGGGGCTTCGTCCTGCTATGAACCTTGGTATACTGATGGCGATAAACCTTTCTTTGCGGTCTTCTAAAAACAGCGGAGCTCACATTTTTGAACTTGCACAAAGCGACCAAAGCACTACCGTATATGTGTGCATGGCAAGCCTCTTTGCAGACATTACATACAAATAAGATAGTGTTCTATTCAAGAGATGGATCACAATTTCAAGCTTACCTCGATAAGGGAAAAGTGTGGGAACCGCATCGGGCCTTAGCTTCTTTAAGCCATCCTGTCTGTTTTGCTCAAAACTTATTTCTTCAAAATGTGCCTGAAATGAATAATAACAAGCTCTTCATAAGCATCAAGAAGCATATTCATACATGCACATATTTGTGAGAAAAGCTACAAACAGGAACATGACAAGCATTGAACTATGGAGCTGTTTCTACATGCTATAAAGTTCTCACGCGCGGTCTGCTTTCACCAGGCTATTGCGTCAAGTTGAGAAAAAAACAGAGTGACAACTTCTTAGACGCTTCATATACATGCTTATTACCGGGCGTATACAAATCGTGTCCTTACAGTTTGACCTTGGGATTCAAATGTTTCTCTGCCGAATCGTGTCGTAGAGCAGAACGGTGCCCAAACAGCCAGATCCTGCGGCCGCAGTGCTCACGAAACAGCGAAAGCGCACGTTGTCAGAGAGAAGTATAAAATTATTTTCAATACCTCTGTCATGGACGTTGCGAATGTATTACAGCGCAAACAAGGCGGCGGGAGCCGATGTACTGTGACGGCACTCGCATGAGTACTAGTCAGAAAGCGCGAATGCAAACTGTTGCCCCTTGCCCTTGGTGTTCGAAACAAGCCACCAGCGCGTCTAAAAACTAACAAGGACATTGCGCCCACCCTCTCTATTTCGATGCCCAAATCCCTTAAGCTGCCGAGCTCACAAATGCCCGATGCCCGAAGCACCACTACAGCCACGAAATTCTTGCGTCAACTGCAGTACTCGTTTCCAATCCGCCTACTCGACTGAGCAGTCTACAAGATACATGCTTGCATCCTACCATGGCCCCGACGCTACAGGGGAACGTTACGGGCAGCGAAAAGGCAGTGTTTAATTGTAGTAAACGTGAAGCAGTGTACATCAAACATGACAAGCGTGCAGGTAACAAACGAGTAAAAGGTGCAGTATTCACAGTACATACGCGATAAGCAGCAGTGGGTTCCCAGCAGTCTCGCTTTACCTGTGCTAGCCAAAGCTTTCTTCGGTTGTGGTCAGCCGGGAAACGAAACATCCGTGTGCCCTTCCTGCAATGATTCGAGCATTGCGGAATGCAGCACCCGGGCATTGCTGTTGCAAAAGCTTCCTGGAGCACACTCGTGCCCTAACCAACACTTCAGAACCGTCCCACTCGACGATGAACGGCGATGAAGACGGGACTGCAACAGCACCACGCACGCCATATGCACAGCGGGGACCAAGATGGCGCGGTGTCTTCCAGTAACCATGACAACGCGCGCGCTGGCAACAACAGTCTTGGCGGCAGGCGACATGTGGTATGTCAAAGGCTGATACTACCCTAAGCGGACAGGAGGCGCGACATGTAGGCTCCCTACATATTCTCCTTCAATAGAAGAAAGAACTTCGCCGATGTGGTGCGACGGGGCGCAGCGCCACACCAGCCTTCGGCGCTTGCTCAGGCCACGGTTACCGGGCCCCGGGCAGAGCCACCAACACCCCAGGCAGAGACAGTACAAGGTGGCCTGCCACTACTAAGCAGGGCCCGCCAGCCCCCAAGTCGGCCGCCTACAATGTTCCTCCCCAACGGGAGAGGCCTGAAACACACACACCCGCGGTGTCGCGGAGCTCCAGCGCCTCAGGAGAGGCCATGGAGACAACTGCCAGTTCGCTCCCGCTACCGCAGAGGCACAACTCACTCGGAAAAAAAACCCAATAACGGGCTCTGAAAAACGAGGAATCTAATTGCTTTTAGCCGCATCCCTACAAAATAATTAAACATGGCGTTCCTGATACATAGGAAATTTTGCGGATTTACTAAAAACTACAGCGACATAAAATATGTCTTAAAAACTTGTTTTCTCCTGTGCCTTTATGATTACACGAGAGTACTTAGGACCACAACGTAAGAACATTTCAAAAAATTTAAAGTCTTTCGTTGTGACAGAGAGTAGGCTCTCTGGAAGTGTCGCAACCATAGCGCCAAATGGTGCTGCTACTGATGAAATCAGGCTTCAAACGAGATATGAAGCTGCAGCAGTGACTGTTTTGGATTTTAAAACAATTGACATGTGCACTGTGTATCTGGAACCACATCTAAATGTTACACTTCATGATTTAGAAGCATCTTTTTAAACAGCTACCAGAGCCATATTTAGTAGTAGGGGATTTTAATGCACACTCTTATTTTTGGGGCAGTGACCAAACAGTCTGTCCATGAGAATGCAGTGCCGCAGGGTTGTATTTTAAGTATGACACTTTTCATAGTAGAAATTAACTCCGTAGCCAAAATCATTCCAAGCTCAATCACGTATTCTGTACACGGCGATGACCTTCAGATAGCATGTACATCCTCCAGCTTGCCAACAAGCGAGAGACAGATACAACTCACCTTGAATAAAGTCGCAGTTTGGGCAGACAGAAATGTATTTAAGTTTTCATCGCAAAAAACTGTTGCTGTCCTCTTCTCACTCAAAACAGGCCTACAGGTTGACCCGACCCTACACCTACATGAAACCGTACTTCCACTAAAGAATGAACAAAAATATTTAGGTATACCTTTTGACAAAAACCTCACATTCTTACCACACATAAACACCCTTAAAAAGAAAGCTTCCCAGTCGGTGAATATACTCAAATTACTCTCACGTAAACACTGGGGGTCTGAGAGAACATGCCTTCTGCACATTTATCTCTATTTGATACGTTCCTAATTAGATTATGGCTGTATAAACAAGACCATCACACTTTAAAAAATTATACCCAATAGATAACTCAGGCTTGCGTACTTTATGCGGTGCATAACTAACGTCTCCTATAGCCAGCCTTTATGTAGAAACAAATAAACCCCCGCTAGAAAGTAGAAGAGCCGCTCTAACCTGTGCATGTACTCTTAAGATACAATCTCTACCAAAACACATCTGCTATCCACTTGAAACAAAATCTTCTTCTAGAGCAATATTCAAGAACAAACCACAAACTGCTAGACCATTGCTCCTGCGATTCGAAAGCAACAAAATCCCAATAAAGAAAGGCGTTAGGCAGGGAGATGCCATCTCTCCAATGCTATTCACAGCGTGTTTACAGGAGGTATTCAGAAACCTGTATTGGGAAGAATTGCGGATAAGAGTTAATGGAGAATACTTTAGTAACTTGCGATTCGCTGATGATATTGCCTTGCATAGTAACTCAGGGGACCAATTGCAATGCATGCTCACTGACCTGGAGAAGCAAAGCAGAAAGAAGGGTGGGTCTAAAAATTAATCTGCAGAAAACTAAAGTAATGTTTAAGAGTCTCGAAAGAGAACAGCAGTTTACGATAGGTAGCGATGCACCGGAAGTGGTAAAGGATTACATCTACATAGCGCAGGTAATGACCGCGGATCCGAATCATGAGACTGAAATAATCAGAAGAATAAGAATGGGCAGGGGTGCGTTTGGCAGGCATTCTCAGATCATGAACAGCAGGCTGCCATTATCCCTCAAGAGGAAAGTCTATAACGGCTGTGCCTTACCAGTATTCACGTACGCGGCAGAGACCTGGAGACTTACGAAAAGGGCTCTACTTAAATTGAGGACCACGCAACGAGCTATGGAAAGAATGATGGGTGTAACGTTAAGAGATAAGAAAAGAGCAGATTGGGTGAGAGAACAAGCGCGAGTTCATGACATCTTAGTTGAAATTAAGAAAAAGAAATAGGCATGGGCAGGACATGTAATGAGTAAGGAAGATAAACGATGGTCATTAAGGGTTATGGACTGGATTCCAAGGGAAGGGAAGCGTAGCAGGGGGCGGCAGAAAGTTAGGTGGGCGGATGAGATGAAGAAGTTTGCAGGGACAACACGGCCACAATTAGCGCATGACCAGGGTAGTTGGAGAAGTATGCGAGAGGCCTTTGCCCTGCAGTGGGCGTAACCAGGCTGATGATGATGATGACTGAGACTGCAGCGCTCGGTTTGGCTACTGCAGCTGACGTTTCATCGTTCCTGCTGTACTCTGTGATTCTCCGTCACTGTGCTCTACGCGTTGTGATTAGTGATCGTGGACGGCAGTTTACTGCGGATGTTGTTGAAGAACTACTACGTCTTTGTAGATGTGTTTGCCGACACTCGACCCCTTACCACCCGCAAACAAATGGCCTAACTGAGCGCACGAATCGTACCCTGAGCAACATGCTTGCCATGTATGTTTCCACAAATGACAAAAATTGGGATTCTATTTTACCATTTCTTACGCACGCTTACAATACTCCAAGCCTCCTTTACAAGCCTCCTTTGTTTTAATTTAACAGCTTTATCATGGGAAAGATAGAAATTCGGCCTTGGTGGTACAACATACTACAAGTGAAGCGTAAAAAACAGATAGGAAATACAACACATGCACTAACTTCTATGCTAAGATGTGCTAGAGTCCGAGAACAAATTATCGTTGTACAATATTTGCACAAAACTCCACATGGCTTGAAGAAGGTAGCAGAACGCGCAGATAAAAGAGTAGTGTTTTCCGCCCCTTGCAAGTTGTCAAGGCCCCTGCGAAATCAGCAACCCCTGTAGTAGCAACAGGCAAGCTTTTAAATATGTGACCTGTACAGAGAACGTGGTACAATAAATCCTCCTCTCCTGTGGCAAGTACTACGCAGGATAAGACAGGTCGCTGCCTAAATGAAAGGCACAGAGAACATGACGTAAAAAATGGCCGAGGTGTAGAGCATTTCCAGAACAGATTAGCATTGCACTGCAGCACGTGTGGGTGTCGTGCGCTTTTTCGGAGTTGCGCCTTTGTCACAAGAAATAAAGACGTTCAAACTAGACTGATAGTTGAATCTGCAAAAAATTGGCAATCTTGGACTTTTTTCTCTGAGCATCTCTTCCATGTCTCTGTCAGGAAAAGTTACGTTTTTTTCAATATTCACTAGCCACTTGTGTCTATATATACCCGTGCCCTCTTTCTCATGAATCATTTGTTGAAGTCAGCGCATGTGTTGTATCCCATCGGTCTGTCCGTGTTTCATGCGCTACACTTGCAACATCTTTAGCATACCGCCGTAAATTATCTGGTTCAAGCCTATTTCGTAAGTTATACTAAAACCTTAATCAACGTACGCCGCTGGTCTTTCCCCCGCAGTACATTTTACATAGACTAGATCATAGATATGAGGTAGGTGTTCCACATTGTCCAGGCCGCATTTGCCATTTCTTACCTGCCACGCACATCTAACGAGTCGAATCACATCCGTGCATCGGTAGAACTATTGTAGACACCCATACATTCTTGAATGCCTTAGCTAACATTCTTTAAGAAGAACATAATCATTTTGTTAAATTTTACTGTACATTTACTGACCTATATGCACGTTTGTTTCATAGATAATACCGTATTAACTGCTCGTACTCGTATTCGTAATCGTATTAATATCGCATTAACCTTGTGTTAACCATTCTTCTCTGTAAGGTCATTTCACCTTGAGTGTGCTTGAAAATAGAACTAAATAGAATAGTATCTATCGTTTGAGAGTTTGGGTTAAAAAGTGATGTCATTTCCATATTTGTGTACTTATCATCGCGAGTAATCTTAAAACGTACTACGTATCTGTGATAAATGCACTCCCGAGAAAACAACTTAACCAGCGGTCCTTTTCAGTCTTTAAGGATTTCCGAAAATATTTTTCTGAAACACGGTCGTCGTGTAGCGAAGAGGACGGAACCGGCCCACTCCTCCTCTTTGAGGGAGAGGGCGTCGCTCTCTTATTACGTTACGGGGCCAGAAAACGTGGCCATATGCATGACTGGAGTTGACGCCAGCTGTTGGAGTACATATTTCACAACCGCGCTTTAACGTAACCATTGAAAGACCATATAATTGAGATCCACGGTGATAAACAATACAGCGTTGACGCAGCTTATGAGTGATGTGTTGCCATCAACCACGTGTTGCTAAGCAGTCCTAATATCGAAACCAGTTCATTAACATTATCCCTTGTATCAGAGATTTTCTGAGTATAGTGTAAAGGCTGGTACGCACACCTGACCGAAACAACTCTGTCTAGCGCAAAATGGTTCCGTATTATTTGGCTTTATCGCTCTACCATTGTGGCCGCTATAAAGGAAGCGCCGCCGCCGCCCGCCACCAACCAGCTTTTCAGAAGAGATATTCACGCCGCCTCAAGCGCGCGTGCGTGGCTGGATGAACAGGCCATTCTAAAGCGTCAGAACGCTTGATTAACAACCAACCGGCGCTTCTTCGGGTGAAATACGCTCTCACGAAGTGGAATACATTCAAATAAGGTCGAATATATATTAGTAAGTAGACATTCATAACGACGTGTACGCCATATCTAACTTGGCGCGTATTATTTCTTCTGCTCCGGATCCGATGTAAGCGCAGCAGTGTAGGATAACACTGACGTGCCCCGCGTGCCAGGACTTCATCTCGAGCGCAAAGGCGCCGCCTGCTGCAGGCGGACGGGGCGCTCGATAATTACAGCGCTCGGTTGGGCCCTGGCGGCAGCGTTGTCCAATCTCCCGTGCAACGGCGCGGATGACCTGGCACGACCGATGCTCGTCTGTGCGGACGCGCACAACAGGTTCCGTGCAGTGCGCAAAGAGTGCTCAAAATAAGCGAACTAAGGGGTAGCTCTTAGCGATTCAGTAAACTTAGCTGTACAGTTTATCAGAGGACAACAAGGTGATGCTTGTCAATGGCTCCAGTGTGAACGTCAGTTAGGACTTGCTCAGAAGCGTACACGATAATCTCGCAGAAAGGCTTTCGGTTTTTGGAACACAATCGTTGGTCGTATTCCAACAGCGGCTGAACACTGGTGTCATTCTCTGCGCGTACATTCAGCACCAGGTTTATCTGAGGCTCTCTGTCACAACAAGTGCCTGACGCCCCCGTATATTCTACTACGCTATTACATAGGCACCGAGCACCTGATGTGTAAAAGCCAAGATTTAAGAGCATCATAAGTATTTGCAGGGAAAACCATTAAGGAAGGAAGCAAGTGTACAGAAAGACGATAAACTATCAACCTTTCTTAGTATTTTTTCGGTGGAAATTTTTATAATGCACTTGACGCAAAACTGACTAACCAACTTTCAACTGTAACGCACTTGGCAAGCGAAAGCTCGTGCCACTGCACGTTGCGTTTGCGCAGCCGCGCAAGGAATCGCGGTGTTACCCTACAAAAGGCGCGCGTCAGTGCACGACCACTTCTGTGCGCGTATGTGCGGGCGTGTGCGTGCGGGCGTGCGTGCTCGCATGTGCGTTTGTGTGCGCGCGCATGTGTCTGTATGCGTGTGTGCGTGCGTGTGTGCGCGCGTATGTGTCTGCGTGCATGCGTGCGGCGTGTGCGTGTGTGTGGGTGCGTGTGCGCGCATGTGTCTGTGTGCATGGGTGCGAGTGCGTGCTTGCGCGTGTGTGTGCACGCATGTGCTAGCGTTTGTGTGCGTGCGTGTAAGGGCATGTGCGCATGCAGGTGCCTGCGTGCGTGTGCGTCTGTGTGTGTGTATGTGTGCGCACATGTGTCGGCGGGCATGCGTGCGTGTGCATGCCTGTGCGTGCACGCGCATGTGTCTGCGTGCATGCGTGTGTGCTTGTGTCTGCGTGCGTGCATTCGTGTGCGTGCGTTTAAGCGCGTGTAAGCGCGAAGGTGTCTGCGGGCATGCATTCGTGTGCGTGCGTGTATGGGCTTGTGCGTGCAGGTGTCTGCGTGCATGCATTCGTGTGCGTGCGTGTATGGGCTTGTGCGCGCAGGTGTCTGCGCGTGCGTGCGTGTGCGTGATCACACATCTGTGAGCGCACATGTGTCTGCGTGCGTGCGTGTGTGCGTGTGAATGTGCGTGCGCGCGCATGTGTCGGCGTGCATGCGTGTGCGTGCGTGTGCGCGCGCATGTATCTACGTGCGTGCGTATGCGTGTGTGTGCGCGCGCATGTATTTGCGCGCATGTGTGTGTGCGTGTACGTTCCCGCGCATGTCTGCGTCCAGGTGTGCATATGTGTGCTTATATACGCGCGCTGATTTCTCTGTGTGCATGCGTGGATGGGTGTGCGTGAGTGGCTGTGCGCGCATGTGTCTGCTTGCATGCGCGTGCTAGTATGCGTGTGCATGTGTGTACGTGTGTGCGCGCGCGCATGTGTTTGCGCGCATGCGTGCGTGTGTGCGTGAGCGTGTGTGTACGTTTGTGTGCGCGCTTGCGTCTGCGTGCATGCGTGCGCGTGTGTGTGCGAGCATGCGTCTACGTACATGCATGCGTATGTGTGCGCGCGTGTGTGTGTTCGTGTGTACGCGGGTGCGCGCATGTGTCTGCGTGCATGCCTGAGTGTGTGAGCGTGTGTGTACGTGTGTGAGCGCGCGCATGTGCTCGCATGCGTGCGTGTGCATGCCTGTGCGTGCACGCGCATGTGTCTGCGTGCGTGCGTGTGTGTCTGTGCATATGTGTGTGAGGGTGTCTGCACGGGTGTGTATTTGAATTCGAACTAACCAATGCATCCGAACTAAGGAACGTGCTATCGAAGTAGTGGTTAGAGGAAGACTTCACTAAAAATTGAACTAGAACGTAAAAAACTAAGAGACCGCGAAAAACAGCCGTGTGAGCAACGACCGTTTAACACTTGAATACTACAAACGTTCACCGCATGACCTACACATATGATGCGCTTTCACTAAGTGTAGAACACAGGGAAGGCGTCATTATCAGTGACAGAAAATTCAGTGCACCGAAGTAAAAAACAGTAGACGGCTATCTATTATCGTCGCCAGCTTACGCAGCATACTCCCAGAAACTGATATGGTTAACAGAATGATACGCACGTGTTGGATATCGTTACTGGAACGAAAAATTGGTGTGCGACCATGGTCACTCGAGGAACTTTGCTTGTACTCGCGGGCTTCTCTCATGCTCAGAAAAACACTTTTGTGTATCACATATTGAGAAACAGAAAGCTGTACCGGGAGGTTTTGATGTTGCTCCATAATTTTCTCTCAGTGGCTATGGTGTTGGGCTGCTGAGCACGAGGTCGCGGGATCAAATCCCGGCCACGGCGGCCGCATTTCGGTGGGGGCTAAATGCGAAAACAGCCGTGTAATTAGATTTAGGTGCACGTTAAAGAACACCAGGTGGTCAAAAATTTCCGGAGTCCTCCTCTACCACGTGCCTCATATTCAGAAAGTGGTTTTGACACGTTAAACCCCATAATTTAATTTGTAAGTAATTTTCTGATCTACGCTTTTTATCTAACTATTATATGGCCTCGTACGATCTAAAACAGAGGTACACCCATTGGGTTGTATATCTGCCACACAACAGTAACCATCATCTGCATTGCTTGCGTTTCCTTTCTTGAAATGCTATGTCATGCTGATAACGCGAATGCCGTTCGTTACTGGGAAGTACCAGATTCGCGGCGTTAAAGAAAGGAAATGCGGACAAGACAGATGCATTTATTGTTGTGTGGCAAGATACGACCCAAAGGGTGTAATTTTGTTTGAGAGTGTTGTAGTGAGGGCGAAGAAAGCAGCCAAAAGCGGAGATGAGGAAACTAGCGTTTTATTGGGCGAACCTGTGCCCTCGAAAACAACCTACACTCAAAGAACGGCGACAGCGGCGAACACAGTCGGCGATCATCGAAAATCTGATCAGCGGGTCAAGCGCGTCGGCTCTTATGCATCAGTCGTCGAACGTTCCAGAGTAATCGCTAGGACCCGCGTGTCTTCCACAAAGTTCTACACTATTGGAGTCACGCGATGAAATCAGGTTACACAAGTTTCGGCGACAACAGACAGTGGACAGAAACATTGATAACTTTTGAGAACCTTCCGATACATGCAGGCGCGTCCTGCGATGTGTGATAACATTTGTTGGGCGGTGAAACGTGGTCACCCGATAAAGATAAACAGGTACACGTGTCAATATTTCATAAGCTGAATAAATAATTAAGACTAATTATGTGAGTAGGCAGAATGCACAACATAATCTGAGTTTCTCTAAGCCACGGCAAACATTACCTTGGTTCTCTTCAGCTCCATGACATTCGCATATTTTTGTAGTTTGGCTCAAACTGCGTGAAACATCCGGTATATTTCCAGTCACACTGTAATGCGCAATGTCGACCTAACCTAAATAGGCATACCTTAAGGATCATGTTCTTACGAACTTCTGATGATCACAGATTTTATTCCTCTCCGCACACACCACCACTGGCAGTGCCATAGTTTCTATTTCCCGCCAATATACTATGAGCCCAAGCGCGAACCCAGATATTGCAACGGTGAGGGTCAAATTAAAAAAAAATGTTTTTCTTGGTTATAGCGTAAACTACTTTGATTAAGATTTCCTTGGCGAAAGTACTTATATGCCTCAATTATATCCGCTTTTCTGCGTATTTTTTCAGGGCTCACCTTTGTGTGTTACCGACGTCTATACGTGGGCGAAATAGCATTTGTTCCGAATGGAGGCTTTCATTTTTGAGCCCGCCAAGCACGCAGTGTAGAAGAAAATTTTATTAGATGGTGCGTTTTATGGCCACCTTTGTGAATATAATTACAGGCTTCCTTCCGAGACCAACTTTTGTGAAAAATTTCCGAAGAAGGCTATTATTTGGGCATTTTTACTAAGGTGTTCAGAGTTAAGGAACATAAAACTATATTGTCAAACTGTTTCGTACTGAAAGAAAAATGTTCAGACAACTCAAAAACACAAATTTTGAACGAATACGCGACACGGTCGATTTTTGGAAGATTTCGATTCGCACCCATTTTTGCACCGTATCGTGAAATTCAAGTGACCCTCACGTGCTTAAAAAGCTTTTTCCGCTCGAAATATATTACGAAAATTTTGTGCAGCTAGGGCTTACGTACAGGAATTTTTTTCTAATTTTGGGGGGGAAGCAGATATTGTCGGTCGCCACTTTTGTCTAGAATCACCCTAACATTTATGTTTCAATTTTTGTATCTTTTTGTATTTTTTGTAAGCTTTTATCATACAAGTGGCGACTAAATAAAATTTGGAAAGCGTGAATCGATGCCTTTCCTATCCAGCTTTTCTGGACACGAAGGTTTAGTTCGCGTAGTGCCACCACGTGGCGTAGGGACCTTAAACTTTTCAAACATCCCGCTGTGACGCGCGAGGACGTCAACAAAAAAAAAAATATAATTAAGAGCTACCCCTGCGCATTGACCTTCGCCACAATGCTTGTCGCGCTGGCGTTATCAGTGTTCTTGATGAAGCGTAACCGCTCGTCGCATGGAAATGACTTATCATCCTAAGAGTGTTTAGTCGTGACGAGTGATCACTGATTCTGGGTTTTTGATAAGGGTCTTTCTTTTCTTTCTTTTCCTTTTTCGTTTTATTTTCTTTTTGATGCTACGGAGTGAACAAGCGTGGCTAACCGTCAGAAGCACTCTGTGGCAGCCTTTCTTCAGTCGGCACACATTGTTAACGTCCGAACACCGCACAGCGTCCACGATAGACGCCATCGTGGAAGGCTTTTGATTTTGACTCATCGATTTCGTTAAGGTGCCCCCAATTATTTCCCTAGCGGCTTTGCTATCCGCACTTATGGGCTGCCGCAGCAGCTGCAAATCGAAATGTGCATAACTATTTATATGGATGCGTGGATAAGTTGGTTTTGCACCTTGAGGCGAAAGGCACGACACAAGAATTGTACAAACTGTCTCTGTGTGGTCGTCCTTTAAGACGTTATGGCCGAAGTTGCTCACAATATTACATCCCATTTACTGGCCACTGGGCCAGGTACACCTTTGGGCATGACATATACAGTACTTCCAGTTAGTTGTGAAAGTACTGTCCTGTCACGGTTATACACACGCGTGAAAGAAGACCATTATTTAAGATTATTGTGCGGTAATATATGCGGTATTTGTCTTCTCTTCATATTGCCTACCATGTTTCCGTCTCGCCCATTTAATATAGCCCCAATGTAGACTAGCAGATATCGAATGCCAAAATGGCTGCCCACATACTAAAAGACCTCGCACACAACTCCTGACACTTGTATTCAAGAGTTGTGCGACTCATAAGGACATCCTTAAGGAATGGTAAACAATAAATTATGGGGTTTTATGTGCCAAAACCACGATCTGATAATGAGGTTCGCGGTAGTGGGGAATTCTGTTATAATTTGGACCAGCTGGGGTTCTTTAACGTCCACCTAAATCTAAGTACACGGCTGTTTTCACCTTTCGCCCCCATCGTAATACGACCGCAGTGGCTAGGATTCGATCTCGCTCACCTCGTGCTTAGTAGCCCAACACTATATCCATTAAGCAACTACAGCGGGTAAGGAATGTTGGCAGTTCGAGGAAGGTGACAGTCGGCACGTGAGACAATTTGTTTGCATCCTCATGGTGCGAGCATCGGTACGGGGCTTTGAAGAATGGCCACAGAGTGCACTGTATTTAATGTGGTGGAGTCCGCTTCCAAAATTTTATACCAGAATCACCCTATAACGACTGGCGACCAGGCATCTCGCTTATATGTGAAAGTCGCCTGACAGTTGCCGGACGCTGGCGTCGGCCAAAAGACCTACTTGACCTCTCTACAACACTTGCCGTAGTTCTCGCCTTATTTAGCACCATCGGGTTTCCGCTGAACTCCTTCAACAGCCAATTTATTTGTCCGAAATTTTGTCTGACAACTTTATGGTTTCTTTTTATCTTTAAGTCTTCTTTTATATTTGAGCTAGTACTGTCCTGAGATTTCCAGCGGGTTCACCTTTCTCAACGTGGCTGCAGTTCTGTCGGCCTCTGTTCATATTTTGGGGGATCTTTAAGAGACGTTGAAACCATAGTACGGCCCTTGACCATGCTGCTCAAAAAGTTATTTTATTTTCCTGAGGTCTAGAAAAGCTTCTGCCTTCTTGCCGTTTATCAACTTCCTGATTTCCCTGTCACTTATATCCCATTTTGACGACTACGATCTCACGGACGTTGGCACTGATGTAATGGCCATGGGAGTGACGCTGTTTAAGTCAATTCTACCGTGGACATGAAAGCCGCTTTTGCTCACTGCGAATGAAAATATTGTATTAATGAGCGCCAATATGCAAATAAATATAGCTTGACCTCTTTTTATCACAGATAAACGCTGAATAATAGGCTGACATCATCCTGAACAAAATCAACAAGAGCCGTAGTACTCGATTTTCTGATGCCCCTATTCGCAAGCTTTTTTGTGCTCGTTTTTGTTCCCAAACACCCATTGCAAACTGTCATCGCCGTAACTCCATGATGTCCTGGTGGCAGGCGTCCATGGCGTGTCGCGCAAGTATGACCACGCTGATTCATTGGGGTTAGCATATACTATTTAGCTTAAAAAGCCCGTCCATCTTACGTGATTGTCTTCTTCAATCTCTTCGTACAACACACGGGTTCTCTCATTAATCTAATTTTCAACTTACTCGGCCTTTTTCCTCTTTTCGTTTTCGCAAAGTGTGTGTCTATCGCTGTGGTTACCAAATACGCCCAACGCTATGCTGCCGCTCAAGCTTTTCTAGCGACATGAGCAACTAAAATCGCAGGCTTTCTTCAACCCGGTGCTGACGTTGAGTATGGCTATCCTCAACTACTTTTCGAGCACTTCGCCTCACCACTTTCTCTTAAGTGTCATCTCTTACACTACTGGCTGGTGCTATACACAACAGAAACATGCAACGACCATAATGAAATATCAATTACACGCTAGTTGGCATGCTGTTGATGCACATTACCTCTAATTACCGGGATAGGAGCGCTACCCTGTCTTTGGTGGTATTATCGGTCTACAACCTCGCACAACAACAGCGCTCGTAATTCATAACGTTTTTTGGTCGATAGGAGCATACTGTGCTTCCTCTGAATATACTTTCTGCTTTAGATGCGACTTTCGCACGCCCGCTTATTCTGTTACGCTGACGGCGACCGTTGACGTTAGGCCGCCGCCTGATTTGAGCTTCGTCATCACCAGAGAGCACAGGAAGGTGTTTTCACAAACAAGCCACGTGATTCGAGCCCCTGTGTTTGAAGCGTTCTACATTTGGGAACTGGGCACGCTAACCACTACGCTACCGTTTTTCCCCGTCACCTTCGATTTATCGGCCTTTCCACTTCTCGTTTTCGTCGCTGACGCAGGTAGAACGGACGCAGAAACGAAAAAAAATGTGAAGATTGCTTGAGCCGGTAGGTAACACATGACTAATAGCCCTGTCACATGGGAAGACTTAATGTCATTCGAATCGAATGGCATTCGCATATAATCCCACCAGTCAAGATTTACACGGGAAAATTTAATGTCACTCGAATGGAATGACATTTGCCATCGAATTAGTTAGGGGAACTCATTCGCATTCGATTTCAAACCGAATGTGCACTCTTGATCCTAGATAGACAACAGTGACACGCAACGCGAAAGAATAATGCGTGCATCGGCAATGTCAGAAGATATGTTTTCAAACTTATGAAAAGGAACAATTAGTTTTGCCGCGATGATATTTTCGCCACGGGCTGGGCTCAAGCGCTATTACTCTTTGCACGAGGAGTCTGTTGCGGCGGTCGGCCACATTAGATGTGTTGATCGAAGTGCTTTTAGTTGTGAATAATTGGCGTCAAAATGTTTTAGTTCCTTTTAAAAGTGGTGACAAAAGTTCTGAAACGCGTTTAATAGGCACAGTTTTTTTTTAATATCACAAATGTTGTTCCAGATCGTCATTACTATCATTTCTGAATGCCATTATATTTTACTGTGTAGCACCGCAAAACACCGAATGGCATTCGATGTATCGGATGCCATTCGATTCGAATGACATTAAATCTTGCCGTGTGCAGGGGTATAAGAAATGTTATCGCACAGCGCGGGACGCGCCTGCATGTATCCGAAGTTTCTGGAAAGTTATCGATGCTTCTATCCGCTGTCTGTTGTCGCCAAACCTTGTGTTATCAGATTTCATCGCGTGACGCGAATGGTGTAGAACTTTGTGGAAGGCACGCGGGTCCCAACGATTAGTCTGGAACATTCGACGACTGCTGTATAAAAGCCGACGCGCTTAACCCGCTGATGAGATTTTCGACGATCGCCGACTGTGTTCGCTGCTATCGTTGTGCTTTAAGTGTAGCCTGTCTTTGTGGGCACAGGTTCGCCCAATAAAAGCTAGTTTTGCCTTTCACAGTATGTTCTTTAACGTCACTACCACGTGACAATATTCCCGCAAACGCAAGCGTCACGAGTGTGGTAACCATAGCCGCAAGAGCCACAGTATGATCGTAAGTTGTCGCGACAGCGCACCTGTAGTTCACAGAGCCTGCCACAAAGGGATACGCGGCGAGGTATGGCCGATGAACAAGTAATTGCCAAGATTTGTATTTGGTAAACGTTAATTACCAAGAATGGCGGGTGCTTATACTACCGCAAAGGACGCATGCTGCGCGGTGACTCCAATCATTTGCTCGCTACATCACACATCTACATTGAAATTAAACTGGTTTCAGGAATTCCCGCCTAAATTCGCTCGTCCCTTAATGGTGACTTCGCCTGCCACCTGGACTCTATATTTTGCTCTTTTTGTACGTCGCTCCTTTCTCAATGTGCGGAGACGTGCTTCCACCGACATTCGGTTCTCCTTTTTCTTATGAACTCATTCACTCATTAATTTGATCCTAAACTGCTGCAGCAGATAGCGTCTCTTCATCTCCATAATCATCCTCTCTCTCTCACCTGGAATCTGCAATCGCAAAACAATGCTGCTATGTTGCATATGGCTGGGCGTCGCATAAACAGTTGTCGAGGAACGTCCAGCAGCGCGCATGCAATTTTCGGTGGGTGACGAGAACGTATAGAGTACTTCCTCTGCCACTTCCACACTCAGTGCTCTGCTCCGTGAGCAACTATTACCCGGTTCGAAGGGAGACCACTATCGGAGACAAATATCCTGGGAACTTGGTCGAAGCATTATTCCATTCACAAGGCCGCAAAAGACCAACTGTACTTCTTGAAACTGTGTGTACTGCAGTGTTCACTCTCGCTACCTCTTCATTTTTTTCGTTATTTCTCTGTTTATATTTTAATACGTAGCACTCGCGTTGTTAAAGTGGAAAAACAAGTGTAACCACGTGAAGTTTGGCAAGCTGGTCACGTGGGAGAGCTAGAGAGGATATGGGACCGCTTATATATATATATATATATATATATATATATATATATATATATATATATATATATATATATATATATATATATATATATATACCGAGGGGCCAGATTTTCATTAGTCATATCATAAGAAGCCAACAAACACTGACACCAAGGACAACATAGCGGAAATTACTTGTGCTTAATAAATGAAATAAAGAAACGATAAATTAATGGAAATTAATGTGGATGAAAAAACAACTTGGCGCAGGTGGGAACCGAACCCACAACCACAGCGAAATGCGAAGGTTGTGGACTCGGTTCCCACCTGTGGCAAGTTGTTTTTTCATTCACATTAATTTCCGTTAATTTATCCTTTCATTATTTCATTTATTAAGCACACGTAATTTCCCCTATGTTGTCCTTAGTGTCAGGGTTTGTTGGATTCTTATGATATGACTACATATATATATATATATATATATATATATATATATATATATATATATATATATATATACAGGCAAGAGACGACGAATTTTAGGAACACTTATTTACTGAACGTTTTCGGCTGGTGGACCAGCCTTCGTCAGAGTACAAGCTGGTCCACCAGCCGAAAACGTTCAGTAAATAAGTCTTCCTAAAAGCTCGTCGTCTCTTTCCTGCGTGCTGAACTTCGAAGAAACCCCCTATATATTGTCACGTGGTGGTGACGTTCAAGAACACAGTAGCAATACTGTGAAGAACACAACTAGATTTTATTGGGCGAACCTGTGCCCACAAAAACAGGCTACACTTATAGCACAACGATAGCGGCGAACACTGTCGGCGATCGTCGAAAATCTGATCAGCGGGTCAAGCGCGTCGGCTTTTATAGAGCAGTCGTCGAATGTTCCAGACTAATCGTTTCGACCCGCGTGCCTTCCACAAAGTTCTACACCATTCGCGTTACGCGATGACATCAGATAACACAAGGTTCGGCGACAACAGACAGCCGGGTAGAAGCATCGATACCTTTCCAGAAACGTCGGATACATGCAGGCGCGTCCGTCGCTGTGCGATTACAGTTGTTAAGCGGCGAAACGTGGTCGCCCGATAAAGATAAGTACACGTGTCAATACCCCCCTCTTAAAAAGCATCGACCCGATGCTGCAAACAAACGAAGTTAATAAACAAAAAGCACTCGTAGCAAAGAAAAGAACAAAAATGACGAAGTTCGTCAGCGTCCGTAAAAGGGTTTAAGGCGCACCACGTGGACCACTTCAGATCGTGCGCGACGCCGCTGTGAATGCGAAATGCCGTCTGGCACGACCTCATAGTCCAGAGCGCCAATACGTCGGATGACCTTGTAGGGTCCGAAATAGCGTCGGAGTAGTTTCTCACTGAGTCCTCTTCGGCGTATCGGGGTCCAGACCCAAACACGGTCGCCAGGCTGGTACTCGACGAAGCGTCGTCGGAGGTTGTAGTGTCGGCTGTCGGTCCTCTGCTGGCTCTTGATTCGCAGGCGGGCGAGCTGTCGGGCTTCTTCGGCGCGCTGGAGATAGCTAGCGACGTCAACATTCTCTTCGTCAGTTACGTGCGGCAGCATGGCGTCAAGCGTCGTCGTCGGGTTCCTGCCGTAGACCAGCTTGAACGGCGTGATCTGTGTTGTTTCTTGCACCGCCGTGTTGTACGCAAAGGTTACGTACGGCAGGACCGCGTCCCACGTCTTGTGTTCGACTTCGACGTACATTGCTAGCATGTCGGCGAGGGTCTTGTTCAGGCGCTCCGTGAGACCATTCGTCTGCGGATGGTAGGCAGTTGTACTCCTGTGGCTTGTCTGGCTGTACTGCAGAATGGCTTGGGTGAGCTCTGCTGTAAAAGCCGTTCCTCTGTCGGTGATGAGGACTTCTGGGGCACCACGTCGCAGCAGGATATTTTCGACGAAAAATTTCGCCACTTCAGCTGCGCTGCCTTTTGGTAGAGCTTTAGTTTCAGCAAAGCGGGTGAGATAGTCCGTCGCCACGACGATCCACTTATTCCTAGATGTTGACATCGGAAACGGCCCCAACAAATCCATCCCAATCTGCTGGAATGGTCGGCGAGGAGGTTCGATCGGCTGTAGTAATCCTGCTGGCCTTGTTGGTGGTGTCTTGCGTCGTTGACAATCTCGGCATGTCTTGACGTAACGGGCGACGTCGGCGGTCAGACGCGGCCAGTAATACCTTTCCTGTATTCTCGACAGCGTCCGGGAGAATCCGAGGTGCCCAGCGGTTGGATCGTCGTGTAGGGCGTGCAGTATCTCTGGACGCAGCGCTGACGGTACAACAAGAAGGTAGCTGGTGCGGACTGGTGAGAAGTTCTTCTTCACGAGTAGGTTGTTTTGAAGCGTGAACGAAGATAATCCACGCTTAAATGCCCTAGGGACAACGTCGGTGTGCCCTTCCAAATACTCGACTAGGGCTTTTAGCTCCGGGTCCCCTCGTTGTTGTTCGGCGAAGTCTTCCACGCTTATTATGCCAAGGAAGGCGTCGTCATCGTCGTCATCTTGCGGCGGTGGGTCAATGGGGGCGCGTGATAGGCAATCGGCATCTGAGTGTTTTCTTCCGGACTTGTAGGTTACAGTGATGTCGTATTCATGTAGTCTGAGGCTCCACCGCGCCAGCCGTCCTGAAGGGTCCTTTAGGTTAGCTAGCCAACACAACGCGTGATGGTCGCTGACCACTTTGAATGGCCTGCCATATAGGTAAGGTCGA
This sequence comes from Dermacentor andersoni, assembly GCF_023375885.2. Lineage (NCBI taxonomy): Eukaryota > Metazoa > Arthropoda > Arachnida > Ixodida > Ixodidae > Dermacentor > Dermacentor andersoni. Next base: position 18,729,880 of record NC_092814.1, read on the forward strand.
AATTTCGCTGTAGCCCAAATGATGGCGAGGCATTCCTTTTCGGTTGTAGAATAATTGCCTTCCGCTTTTGACAACGACCGGCTAGCGTAAGCTATCACGTGTTCATGTCCATCTTTTCTCTGGACTAGGACGGCACCGAGGCCTAGGCTACTGGCGTCAGTGTGTATTTCGGTATTGGCGTGCTCGTCGAAGTGCGCAAGTACGGGCGGCGACTGCATGCGTCGTTTGAGTTCTTGAAATGCGTCGGCCTGCGGCGTTTCCCACTTGAACTCGACGTCACATTTAGTTAGCTTTGTCAGCGGCTCAGCGATACGTGAAAAGTCCTTGACAAAGCGCCTATAGTAGGAACACATGCCAAGGAATCTGCGCACTGCCTTCTTGTCGGTTGGCTGCGGGAACTTTGCGATGGCAGCTGTCTTCTATGGGTCGGGGCGTACTCCTGATTTGCTGATCACGTGGACTAGGAACAAAAGCTCATCGTAAGCGAAACGGCACTTTTCCGGCTTCAGAGTGAGCCCTGATGACCTGATGGCTTCTAACACTGTCGCAAGCCGCCTAAGGTGATCGTCGAAATTTCCGGCGTAGACAACGACGTCATCCAGGTAAACAAGGCACGTCTGCCACTTCAGTCCGGCTAACACCGTGTCCATCACGCGCTGAAACGTTGCAGGCGCCGAGCACAGTCCGAATGGCATGACCTTGAACTCGTAGAGGCCGTCTGGCGTGATGAAGGCAGTCTTTTCGCGATCTCTCTCGTCGACTTCTATTTGCCAGTAGCCAGACTTGAGGTCCATCGACGAGAAGTATTTAGCGTTGCAGAGCCGATCCAATGCGTCGTCTATCCGTGGAAGGGGGTACACATCCTTCTTCGTGATCTTGTTCAGTCGACGATAATCGACGCAGAAGCGTAGGGTTCCGTCCTTTTTCTTTACCAGGACTACAGGAGAGGCCCACGGGCTTTTCGACGGCTGGATGATGTCGTCGCGCAGCATTTCGTCGACTTGTTGCCTAATAGCTTCACGTTCTCGCGTCGATACTCGGTAAGGGCTCTGGCGGAGTGGTCGAGCGCTCTCTTCGGTTAATATGCGATGCTTTGCAACTGGTGTTTGTCGAATCCTCGATGACGTCGAAAAGCAGCCTTTGTATCGTCGGAGAAGACTTCTGATCTGTTGCTGCTTACTCATAGGAAGACTTGGATTCACGTCGAAGTCTGGTTCGGGGACAATGCTCATCGGGGTAGATGTGGCTGAATCCGAGAGGACAAAGGCATTGCTGGTTTCCACAATTTCCTCGATGTATGCGATTGTTGTGCCCTTGTTGACGTGCTTGAACTCTTGGCTGAAGTTGGTTAGCATAACTTCCACTTGCCCTCCGTGGAGTCGAGCGATCCCTCTTGCGACGCAAATTTCACGGTCGAGCAGTAGATGTTGGTCGCCCTCGATGACGCCTTCTACGTCAGCAGGTGTTTCAGTGCCGACGGAAATAATAATGCTGGCGCGCGGCGGGATGCTCACTTGATCTTCGAGCACACTCAAGGCGTGGTGACTACGACAGCTCTCCGGCGGTATCGCTTGATCTTGTGACAGCGATATCGATTTCGACTTCGGGTCGATGACTGCGCCATGTTGATTCAGGAAGTCCATGCCGAGAATGACGTCTCGTGAACACTGTTGGAGGACAACGAAGGTGGCAGGGCAAGTCCGGTCATGAACGGTAATTCTTGCCGTGCAGATCCCAGTCGGCGTAATCAGGTGTCCTCCAGCGGTGCGAATTTGAGGGCCTTCCCATGCAGTCTTAACTTTCCTCAACTGGGCGGCGATGGGTCCACTCATGACGGAGTAATCGGCTCCTGTGTCTACTAAGGCGGTGACTGCGTGGCCGTCGAGAAGCACGTCGAGGTCGGTGGTTCTTTGTCTTGCGTTACAGTTAGGTCTCGGCGTCGGATCACGGCTGCGTCGTGTTGAACTGAAGCTGGAACGTCGCGTCGTCAAGTCGTCTTTCGTCGGTGTAGTCTTGGCTTCCTGACTTCGTCGGGACGGCGGCGTGTCGTCATTAGGTCGTCGAGATGGTTTCTTCGTCGTCTTCGTCGGCGGCGGAGGATCTTTGTCAGTTCGACGAACAGCAACCGCACCTCCATCGGTTGCTGCTTTTAGTTTTCCGGATACGGGCTCGCTGACCGGCCCCGGGCTGGGCCAGTGTATGGTCGGCGCTGCGGCGACAGGTAGCGGCCTGGTGATGGCGAACGCGACGGTCGTCGAGAGCTCCACTGAGTAGCGGCGAGGTAGTCGGCGATATCGCGAGGGCGTTCACCTTGCTGCGGGCGCGGAGCGTTCACGGCGAAACCTCGCAGTCCCATCTCCCGGTATGGACATCGTCGATACACATGGCCGGCTTCTCCGCAGTGATAGCAGAGCGGGCGGTGGTCGGGGGCTCGCCAAATGTCCGTCTTCCTCGCGTAGGTACGCTGGGCGACGGGTGGGCGTGCTGGCGGCGGCGGCGGCGGACGACGGAATTGCGTCGTTGCAGAGCCCTGGCGTGGTCGCGGAGGGGGACCTTGACGGCGTGCGACGGCGGCGTATGTCATCGCTTCTGGCTGGGGCTGCGGTAATTGTGGTTGCAGCTCGGGAACTCCAAGCGATCGGTGCACCTCTTCTTTGACGATGTCGGCGATCGAAGCCACTTGGGGCTGTGACGAAGGCAGGACCTTGTGCAGTTCTTCGCGCACAATGGCCCTGATGGTCTCCTGAAGGTCGCCGGAATCCAGTCCTTGGATGGCGTACTGCAGCGTGAGCCCCTGGCGGTTATATTGCCGGGTGCGCATCTCCATAGTTTTCTCGATCGTCGATGCCTCTGCCGAAAACTCAGCTACGGTCTTCGGCGGGTTACGAATAAGTCCTGCGAAAAGTTCTTGCTTGACGCCCCGCATCAGGAAGCGGACTTTTTTCTCTTCTGACATTTCCGGGTCGGCGTGCCGGAAAAGACGGGCCATCTCTTCCGTGAAGATCGCGATCGTCTCGTTTTGCAGCTGCACTCTGGTTTCTAGTAGTGCTTGGGCTCGCTCTTTTCGCACGACGCTTGTAAACGTTTGCAAGAAGCCGCTTCGGAACAGGTCCCACGTCGTTAAGGTGGCTTCTCGATTCTCGAACCAGGTCCTGGCGGCGTCTTCCAGTGCGAAATAGACATGCCGCAGCTTGTCGTCGCTGTCCCAACTGTTAAACGTAGCCACCCTCTCATACGTCTCGAGCCAGGTTTCCGGGTCCTCAAATGTTGATCCGCGGAACGTCGGAGGTTCCCTGGGCTGCTGCAGCACGATGGGGGACGCTGGGGCTGCCATTGGGGTTGCCTTGTCCACAATCTTCTTGGTCTTCTCAGGTAGAAGTCCGTGCTCCGGGGGTAGCTGTCGAAGACGGCGGCTTGCTCGATGCTCCGGGACTACGTTGGTGTTCTCTTTGCGGTCCGGGCTTGGATCACGGCTTGTCGGGGGCGTCCGGTACATGAACGAAAAGCACCTCCACCAGATGTCACGTGGTGGTGACGTTCAAGAACACAGTATCAATACTGTGAAGAACAAAACTAGATTTTATTGGGCGAACCTGTGCCCACAAAAACAGGCTACACTTATAGCACAACGATAGCGGCGAACACTGTCGGCGATCGTCGAAAATCTGATCAGCGGGTCAAGCGCGTCGGCTTTTACAGAGCAGTCGTCGAATGTTCCAGACTAATCGTTTGGACCCGCGTGCCTTCCACAAAGTTCTACACCATTCGCGTTACGCGATGACATCAGATAACACAAGGTTCGGCGACAACAGACAGCCGGGTAGAAGCACCGATACCTTTCCAGAAACGTCGGATACATGCAGGCGCGTCCGTCGCTGTGCGATTACAGTTGTTAAGCGGCGAAACGTGGTCGCCCGATAAAGATAAGTACACGTGTCAATATATATACACAAGCCTGGAGTGCGGCCTGATCCCGGTGAAGCACCCTTAACGCAAACCCTCGCCAGAGCCGGCTTGGCTACCGTAAAGCAGTACTTGGCCAGAAACCTCCTATATGAATTCAACAATCAAACCCGGGCCCTCAGTCCCCAGCAGCTGCGAAGCAATTGACCACGGCGGCGGTCAGACCTGTGGCGCTGCAGAGGGCGCTGAGAATCTCTGGATCCGGAGAGGCCGCCATTGGAATCTGAACCTCAAAACGTTTAACGTATAGAACGTTATCTAGTGAGACGAGTGTAGCAGTGCTACTGGAGGAACTAGTGGATATTAAATTGGATATAATAGGGCTCAGTGAGGTTACGAGGATAAATAAGCCATATACAGTGCTTTTTTTTTTTTAAATCCGGACGCGTCCTGTGCTACCGGGGCTTAGCGGAGAGACGAGAACTAGGAGTCGGATTCCTGATTAATAAGGATATATCTGGTAACATAAGGAATTCTATAGCATAAACGAGAGGGTAGCAGGTCTTGTTGTGAAACTTAATAAGATGTACAAATTGAAGGTCGTAGAGGCCTACATGCCTACATCCAGTCATGATGACCAGCAAGCCGAAAGCTTCTATGAAGACGTGGAATCGGCGATGAGTAACGTCAAAACAAAATACACTATACTCATGGGCGACTTCAATGCCAAGGTAGGCAAGAAGCAGGCTGGAGACAGGGCAGTGGGGGAATATGGCATAGGCACTAGGAATAGCAGGGGAGAGGTATTAGTAGAGTTTGCAGAACGGAATAATTTGCCGGTAATGAATACCTTCTTCCGCAAGCGGGATAAGAGAAAGTGGACATGGAGGAGCCCGAATGGCGAAACTATAAATGAAATAGACTTCATAATCTGCGCTGATCCTATCAGCATACAAGATGTGGACGTGCTGGGCAAGGTGCGCTGCTGTGACCATAGGATGGCAAGATCTCGAATTAGCCTTGACTTCAGGAGGGAACGGAAAAAACTGGTACATAAGTATAAGTAGCCGATCAATGAGTTAGCGGTAAGAGGGAAGACAGAAGAATTCCGGATCAAGCTACCGAACACGTATTCAGCTTTAGCTCAGGAAGAGTACCTTAGTTGTGAATCAATGGACTCCGTTAGACAGGATACCGTTAAGCTATAGAAGGAGACGAAGGATCTGATTAAGAAACGCCAATGTATGAAAGCCTCTAACCCTACAGCTAGAATAGAACTGGCAGTAGTTTGCAAGTTAATCAAGAAGCGCAAAATAGCTCACATAAAGGAAGTATAGTATGTATAGAATTGAGCATGCTCTCAGGAAAGGAGGAAGCCTAAAAGCAGTGAAGAAGAAAGTAGGAATAGGCAAGAATCAGATTTATGCGCTAACAGAAAAAGCCCGATATATCATAACTATTATGAATAAGATAGTTCAAGTGGCTGAGGAGTTCTATAGAGATTTATACAGTACCAGTGGCACCCACGACGATAATGGAAGAGAGAATAGTCTAAGCGAATTCGATATGCCACCAGTAACGCCGGAAGAAGTAAAGAAAGCCTTGGGAGCTATGCAAAGGGGGAAGGCAGCTGGGGAGGATAAGTAACAGCAGATTTGTTGAAGGATGGTGGCGAGATTGTTCTAGGAAAACTGGCCACCCTGTATACTCAATGCCTCTTGACCTCGACCGTACCAGAATCTTGTAACAACGCCAACATAATCCATAAGAAAGGCGACGCCAAAGACTTGAAAAATTATAGACCGATCAGTTTATTTTGGATAGGCTTTTAATTATCCTAAGAATATTTCTATTGGAATTTCCTTCCTTGCTATCAGGCGAAAGCAGACTAATAAGTATTTAAATTTTCTTTATTCTTGAGACCTTCTGTGAATGTCCAGGTTGCTGTCATTTACAACTTTTTAGATTAAAAACTCTATTGGGAATAAAAAATTGTTTGTATAAATGAGTAAACGCACACGCAACAAAAATCCTAGTCCGCTTCTCAGTATTCACTCAATGAAGATGTAGCACGTCTATACTGTCAAGTTGTAGTGATGTGAAGAACAAGGCAGCCCCAATAGAGTGAGTCACGAATATAAACAATCAAGGGGGGAGGGGGGTCACAGCGATGGCTGCGCGCAAAATAGTGCTTCGTCTGAATCTGATCTACGAACCAAGGCATCGGTTCATCAGATTGGAATGGTCGTACATTGCCGCGCAACCGCGAGCGCTGAAATGTGATCGAGAGTGTACACGCCAGTATTCGCTTCACGCGTGCAATCTGATTATATAACTCGCGCTATTGAACCCGTTGCGACATTCTGGACACTTGAAATACATGCAGACGCGTTTTGAGCTAAGCGATAACTTTGGAGCAGTGGTGAGACGCTAAAGAAATCTCAGCCGTAAAAAAAAAAGAACAATAATGTACTGTGACTTCAAATAATAGCTGAAATATAATGCGCGTGGTAAAAGGCGCACCCCAAGACTGCACAGCGGCGCACACATACCAAAAGTTCCAGAGCTAAAGACTAAACACGAGTTAAACAGAGCTAAACACGAGTTATTAAAACAGTATTTCGCGTGTCAATGTAGCCCTGTATTCCAGAAGCCAGTTCCATCACCCGCACTGTGTCGGAGGTCATATTTTACGTGATTTTACATATGTCAGCAATAACTGTCAGAAAATTACGGTATTTACTTTTTTTAGGTCTTAACATTAGACAGCCAAAATATATGCCGCAAACACTCATCCTAAAACATTAGTACTTTTCATTTTAACGTACATGTCCGGCGCTGCTACATCTGTTGCAAAGTACTGAAGAATATACGCAATGCTTTCCCCCAGGCAGCTGTGTTAACGCGAAAGCGCTAAGGGCCCCGTGTCTAATAAAATCTCGTGTCGGCGTCGGCGGCGTTGTCAATGAGCAAAAATTTTTGTACATATTTCGGCGTATGTATATGCCATGCCTTGCTAGATCGACAGCAGATACCTTTGATGTTAAATCTTCTAAAAACTGAGAAGACGGGCTGTGTTCTCTGACTCAAAACCGGCATTACAGTGCACGCAGTCAGTTTTCCGACTTGGTTGTCATGAACAGCTCACATACGAAATCATGAAACTTCACCATCACGTCCAACAAAAACGTCTCGACGTTGTCATTCAATGGGTACCTGGCCATTGTGGAATCAGTGACAATGATTGCGCCGATAACGCTGCTTGCACATCACTTCAAGAAGAGCATAGCGTTTCAATTCCGCTTTCGAGGACAGACGCCGCAAGGCAGCTTCCACATCTCGCACCCAGACTCTCACTGACCCAGTGGAACTCGCCAAACTTAAGACCTAGACGACTGCGTAAATTAAACCCCTTACTGCAACTCCGACCTCCAGTCGGACTTCCTCGACGTGAAGCTACGCTTCTCTGTCGCCTTTGGTTAGGAGTTGCCTTCACAAAGGCTTATACTACATTAATTGGAGTGACCGACAGTGCAGCATGCGAGGTTTGCGGCATCGAAGAAAATATCACCCACCTGCTGTGCCACTGTCCACGATATGCCCCAGAAAGACAAGAACTTGCTAACGCTCTCCAAAAAAACTGGGCCATCGGCCGCTTTCCGTGCAGGCGCTGCTGCAACACCGCCCCCATCGCTCGTCGGCTCATAAAGCGGTGAAGGCATTTTTGTGCTTCTTGAGGACGACGAGCTTGTGTGAACGTCTGTGACTATTAGTGCAATTATTGTTAGACCACACGTATCAGCAAACTCCCCGCTAATTTCCTTCTTTACTTCCCTCCTCTCACTCCCTGTCATCTTTGTTTTCCCCTTTCCGATTCCCCCGATGTAGGGTAGCCAAACGGAAATTATTCTGGTTAAGCTTCCTGCCTTCTCCTTTTCTTTTTCCTTCCTTCCTTCCTTTCTTCTAAACCTGAAATATTAAAAGTGCGAAACAATGTTAGAAGCCTGCTGTTCATGATTTGAGAATGCCTGCCAAACGCACCCAAGCCCATTCTTATTCTTCTGGTTATTTCAGTCTCATGATCCGGATCCGTGGTCACTACCTGCCCTAAGTAGATGTATTCCCTTACCACTTCCAGTGCACCGCTACCTATCGTAAACTGCTGTTCTCTTCCGAGACTGTTAAACATTACTTGAGTTTTCTGCAGATTAATCTTCAGACCCACCCTTCTGCTTTGCATATCCACTTCAGTGAGCATACATTGCAATTGGTCTCCTGAGTTACTAAGCAAGGCAATATCATGAGCGAATCGCAAGTTGCTAAGGTATTCTCCATCCACTTTTATCCCCAATTCTTCCCCCTCCAGGTCTCTGAATACCTCCTGTAAACACGCTGTGAATAGCATTGGAGAGATCGTATCTCCCTCTCCAACGCCTTTCTTTATCGGGATTTTGTTGCTTTGTTTATGGAGGACTATGGTGGCTGTGGAGCCGCTATAGATATCTTCCAGTATTTTTACATATGGCTCATCTACACCCTGGTTCCGTAATGCCTCCATGACTGCTGAGGTTTCGACTGAATCAAACGCCTTTTCGTAATCAGTGAAAGGTATACATAAGGGTTGGTTATATTCCGCACATTTCTCTATCACCTGATTGATAGTGTGAATATGGTCTATTGTTGAGTAGCCTTTACGGAATCCTGCCTGGTCCTTTGGTTGACAGAAGTTTAAGGTGTTCCTGATTCTATTTGCGATTACCTTAGTAAATACTTTGTAGGCAACGGACAGTAAGCTGATCGGTCTATAATTTTTCAAGTCTTTGGCGTCCCCTTTCTTATGGATTTATGGATTAGGATTATGTTAGCGTTCTTCCAGGATTCCGGTACGCTCGAAGTCATGAGGCATTGCATATACAGGGCGGCCAGTTTTTCTAGAACAATCTGCCCACTATCCTTCAACAAATCTGCTGTTACATGATTCTCCCCAGCTGCCTTCCCCCTTCCATAGCTTCCAAGGCGTTCTTTACTTATTCCGGCGTTACTTGTGGGATTTCAAATTCCTCTAGACTGTTCTCTCTCACATTATCGTCGTGGGTGCTACTGGTACTGTATAAATCTCTATAGAACTCCTCAGCCACTTGAACTATCTCATCCATATTAGTAACGATATTCCTGGCTTTGTCTCTTAACACATACATCTGATTCTTGCCTATTCCTAGTTTCTTCTTCACTACTTTTAGGCTTCCTCCGTTCCTGAGAGCATGTTCAATACTATCCATATTATACTTCCTTATGTCAGCTGTCGTACGCTTGTTGATTAACTTCGAAAGTTCTGCCAGTTCTATTCTAGCTGTATGGTTAGAGGCTTTCATACATTGGCGTTTCTTGATCAGATCTTTCGTCTCCTGCGATAGCTTACTAGTATACTGTCTAACGGAGTTGCCACCTACTTCTATTGCACACTCCTTAATGATGCCCATAAGATTGTCGTTCATTGCTTCAACACTAAGGTTCTTTTCCTGAGTTCCTGAGCCTGAGCCGAATAACTGTTCTCTAGCTTGATCCGGAATTCCTCTAGTTTCCCTCTTACCGCTAACTAATTGATTGGCTTCTTATGTACCAGTTTCTTCCGTTCCCTCCTGAAGTCTAGGCTAATTCGAGTTCCTACCATCCTGCGGTCACTGCAGCGCACCTTGCCGAGCACGTCCACATCCTGTATGATGCGAGGGTTAGCGCAGAGTATGAAGTCTATTTCATTTCTAGTCTCGCCATTTGGGCTCCTCCACGTCCACTTTCAGCTAACCCGCTTGCGGAAGAAGGTATTCATTATCCGCATATTATTCTGTTCTGCAAATTCTACTAATAACTCTCCCCTGCTGTTCCTAGAGCCTATGCCATATTCCCCCACTGACTTGTCTCCAGCCTGCTTCTTGCCTACCTTGGCATTGAAGTCGCCCATCAGTATAGTGTATCTTGTTTTGACTTTACCCATCGCCGATTCCACCTCTTCATAAAAGCTTTCGACTTCCTGGTCATCATGACTGGATGTAGGGGCGTAGACCGGTACTACCTTCAATTTGTACCTCTTATTAAGTTTCACAACAAGACCTGCCACCCTCTCGTTAATGCTATAGAATTCCTGTATGTTACCAGCTATATCCTTATTAATCAGGAATCCGACTCCTAGTTCTCGTTTTTCCGCTAAATCCCGGTAGCACAAGACGTGCCCGCTTTTTAGCACTGTATATGCTTCTTTTGTGCTCCTAACCTCACTGAGCCCTATTATATCCAATTTAATGCCCGCTAGTTCCTCCAATAACACTGCTAGACTCGCTTCACTAGATAACGTTCTAATGTTAACCGTTGCGAGGTTCAGATTCGAATGGCGGTCTGTCCGGAGCCAGGGATTCTTAGCACCCTCTGCTGCGTCACAGATCTGACCGCCGCCGTGGTCAGTTCCTTTGCGGCTGCTGGGGACTGAGGGCCGGGGTTTGATTGTTGTATTCATATAGCAGGTTGTGGCCAAGTACTGCACCAGGGTGGCCAATCCTGCTCTGGTGAGAGAGTGCCTTACCCGTTCTGGTCACCGGGATCAGGCCGCACTCCAGGCCTGTTTATGCAATTTTCTCAACACACGTTTTTTGGAGGGGTTGGAAAATTGCGCGGCGCCGGGATTCGGACCATGGTCCTCTTGCACGCGAGGCTGATGCTCTAACGCTACCGCAAGAGTTGTACGCCTCATTTAACCTACAGTGGTCCCTTCTTTGATCAGTCAAGTTGGACCTGTCAAGGTGGGTCTATATATAATCTGGGCTCGGTTAAACCGCACAGATTGCACTCAACTGGAGAAACCTGGTATTTATGACCTGCACATGTGGGGCCACACATAATGAAGATTTTTTTTGATAGGGTCCCCGTATAGTGATAAACTAAAAGAAAAGGAATATTAAAAAGGGGGAAAAAAAAAGAAGGAAAACAAAAAAAAGGAAGAGAACAGGCGATTTGAACTCGTGACCCTGGGATGTTGCCCGGAGAGATAGCTCAGTCGGTTGGTCCGTCAGGCCCCAGGTTACATTGAAATGCCATAGCTCCTGTCCAGAGCCTCATAATTACGTGGAAAGAACTTGATGATGTCCGCTGTGAACAACATCATATTGAACGGCCCAGAGGGCTGTACTACGAGTGCTATGCCTGAAAATTCTTTTTCCGCATATATGTATATATATATATTTTTTCATCTCATCTATGGAATCGAATGCGAGTGCTGTTGCTTTGTTTCTGCGTGTAGTAGTGCACATAAAGATGTACTAAGCCCAGCCCACCTTCACTAACAGGCCTATAAATATTGTCTCGCCTCATGGGCTCAAAAGTTGAAGACCATACGAAGGTTGCAAAGATGCGGTGGAAGCGTTGGATGTATAGCCTAGCACAATGAATAACTTTCAATACATAGTAAATTTCTGTTGCCAAGAACTTATTGCAGGCTTCGGCTTTCCCAAAAATAGAAACTCGTTGTGGAACGAATGTCTGAGCGTAACTTTGCAGGGCCGAAACGTGTTCTTTCCAATAGTGTGCGCTTAAATTATATGCGTCTAGCGGCACGCCAAGATACTTTGGCGGGACATCAATCCAATTAACGCCTGCTAACTGTTCTGGTGTATAGCACCATGAGCCCAACCATAGGCCTAAACTTTTTGAGGAGTTCATTCGCGCTCCTGAAACGCTGCCAAATTCTTCTATTCTCGATACTGTCTTTTCAACACTAGACTTACCCGTGCAGAAGAACCCTAGATCGTCTGCATAAGCTAAGACTTTTACTTCATTACCCGGTATATTGAAGCCATGGATGTGACTCGACTGAATTACGCTTAAGCATAGCGGTTCCAGGTAAAAGGCGAATAGTAGTGGGGGCATCGGGCATCCTTGTTTTACTGATGAGCCAATGGAAATGGGTTCGGAGAGTTGGCCATTAATAACTAAACGAGTAGTACAACAGGTGTAGCAAAGCCTCACGCCTTTAAGCACAATGGAGCCAACACTGACATGCTCCAGAGGAGAAAATAAATAGGAGTGACTTACACGATCAAAAGCTTTAGCAAGGTCTACGTGGAGCATTGCAAGCTGCTCAGTGGAACCATAACAGTATTGAAGAAGTGTACGGGCGATATGTATGTCGGTTTGAATTGATCGGCCCCTGATTCCACACGTCTGATGGGAACCAATTAGAATTGACATCGCAAATTGCAATCTATTAGATAAAACTTGCGCAAAAATTTTGTGATCCACGTTTGACAATGTGATTGGTCGGTAGCCTTCAACAGAACGCAGTTTCTCTTTATCTGAACTTTTAGGAATTAAACTGTGTGGGTTTTGCAAAAAGACTGCGGAAGGGCGTCAACCTCTAAACTTGTAATACGAATGTCTAATAATATGGGGCTGATAATTGATTTGAAAGCTTTGTAAAATTCACTTCAAAGTCCATCGGGGCCGGGTGTTTTAGACAAAGGCAGCTGATCAATAGCTAGCTCAATTTCTTGAATCGTAAGGCTACCACTGATGACTGCACAGTCATCATCCTGTAACGGTTTTACAAGATATACAAAACTCTCTAAAACTTTTGCATCGTGATCGTCCGGAGGGGCACTAAACAGCATAGTGTAGAAAGTTTCGAACTGAGAAATTATGTCATTAGTATTTTAGAAGTCTACCTTCGGAGTATATTTCCGGAATTACTTTGGAAATACCGTGACGTCGCTCGTCAAGTACAGTTTGACGTGCTGGTTGCTCAGACTGCAGAGCACGCCTATTTCGAGATCGACTTCGCGCACCTCTGTAACGCAGTGCGTCATACTTTGTAACTCACATTTAAGGTTTTCTATGTCAACAATGTAAGTCCCTGGCATTTCGCATTCAATCTCATAAAGGCTACACAGGCTCTTAAGAAGCATTTTTTCCTCATTCTTTCTATAGAATTATTTCACCGATCCAATTTCTATAGCCTCTGTATGAACCTCTTGTTTAAATAGTTCTCAAGCAGCAAATCATGGCAAGTCAGTAGAAAGAGAATTGGTTAGGGCAATGCGCGCGCGATTAATAAATTGCTCATCATTTAGGAGCTCAGAGTTAAGCTTCCAGAGTGCCCACTATGGTCGGAAATTAGTTACAGATTCTTTACCAATGTTTGCGATAACCCTATAATGATCAGAGAATGAAACTGGGATAGTAATACAGGACAGTCCTCGAGAGAGGAGTGATGAAGAAACATAAATTCGATCAGGAATGACCTTGAATTCTTGTAAAAGAGCGAGCTCCCTGTCCCGACACTTCTATATCAACGAGCCCTGAATTTTCTATTATGTTAGACAAAACTTCACCACTCCTGTCCCGCTGAGTGTTAATGCCACTTCGATCGTTCGGATCACATACACAATTGAAATCTCCCGCTACAATAATGCAGCGATCACAGTCCAATAGACTAGGCACATTATCAAATAAAAGAGTTCGTTTTGCAGCGTCATTAAATGCATAGACGTTGACTATTCGCCATGGCACACACTGCAACACAAAATCACAACATATATATCGACCTTCAGTGTCGACATGGTAACTAGATGCTGAATAAAGTAGGCTCTTTTTCAGAAACAGGAAACAGCCCGCGGATAAACCAAGAGCGTGTGAACGTGTCCTTGGGTGTACATTTTGGCCATGTCTATACTACTAATCTCTGTCTGCGCTGATGTTTACATTTGCATTTTAAGAGCCAAGATCCGCCTTCACTCCACCGCGTCAACTGCCGCATCTCTAGAAGAGCAAAAGTGTTGTTACCATCGACAGGTACATCGTGGATTGCTAGAACATCGATTGTGCTGTACGATATCCATACTAAATCAGAAAGTCAGAAATAGACAACGGTGGCTGTTAAGGTTGTTACTGCTAATTTCGACAGTTGTCGCTCGCTCTTTACACTTTTGAGCGCGCATATAATTCGTGTGTTCAATGCAAAATAGCTATATAAACATTCGTGGATGACTGTTCTTTCTGACAGCATACTGACTTCTCACGGCAGCGCTGTACCAGAATAATGAGACCAGAGCGAGACAGCTTTTCACGCAACTTTGTGGAACAACCCAAGACTTCCTTTTCACTTCGCAAAAGCTTAGCAGTATTTCTGGGAAATTAACTAATGTGTCAGTATAACGGCACATGTAAGTCCACAGGCCTGTGTGCCACATCTTACCAAATAAAGCAAAACGGATACGCAGCCATTTCCGCAGATGGTAGGATTTTGATGAGGCCGGTATGGTGTTGCTGGTGCCTCGTCGTCCCGGCAATATTATAACAATTGGCCACGCCAACTTTAATACCGGTGTTGGTGCTATCAGCATTGCCGGCTTCAGGGAAGCACGATTGAATACCGCGCAAGAGAAAAGTACAGTGTACACCACCGATGCGAAAGTGACATACAATTTTAAAGCATCGCGACGGAAACCGCTTCTGTGGCGGCATCAGAACTTATGTCGCTGCGACAGAAAGTGGCATTTTTTTGTGTAGTCCCGACAGAGAGTTCCTGTTGCGACGTCAGAATCGCTGTTGAGATAAAAAGTTGTTGTTGCGACTTTATAAACTCTTGTTGTCGCGACAGAACGTTTCTGTTGCTGCTACAGAACTCTTGGCCATCGCGACCGAATCTTTCTGTTGCAACGTCAGAATTGCTGTCGTAACGTCGAAGTCGCTGTCACGATAGAAAGCTGTTGTTGTGACTACAGAACTCTTGTAGTCGTGACCGAACGTTTCTGTTGCGACTTCAGAACTCTTCGTCGTCGCGACAGAGTCTTTCTATTGCGACGACAGAATTTCTGTCGTAACGTCAGAATCGCTGTCACGATAAAAAGCTGTTGTCACGACTTCAGAACTCTTGTTGTGGCGACAGAACGTTTCTGTTGGGACTTCAGAACTCGTGGTCTTCGCGACAGAATGTTTCTGTTGCGACATCCAAATTTCCGTCGTAATGTCACAAATGTCTATTGCAACTACAGAAACATCAGGAACTTCTGTCGTACAACAGAAATTTCTGTAGTTGCGACAAGAATTCCTGTTGTCTTTTTCAACTGGGTTACATAAGCTGCAGTTCCCGGGAAGCGTAAGAAGCAGTCGGGGATCTTTGAATGCTATCGCGTTCCGCTCTTAAAGGCAAAGCTTAAGCGTCCCCCGACTTTTTATTCGTAATGACACCAGGAAATCGAGCCTGAGGCCAGCAACGCTCAGAAATGTAATCTGGAACAAACACAATGTTCTCGCACACCTTCTGTGATGTACCGTAGTGCTGAGGTACTTCTTGTATACCGCAGAAGAATCCATTGTAAAGGCAGAAGTGCACGGCTGGGCTCATGAACTTGATTTGCGCCAAGAAAACCTGCCCATGCTTTCACACTTGCTTCATAGGAAGCCTACTGCACTGTCAATATGCCGGATGTGTTTAACTGCACCAAATAAAGATACTTACCATTATAAGTCTTGGTGAGATCATTTTATCATTCGAGAGTTCATATTGGTAACCCCAAAATACCCATAATTTGAGACGTTGTGTGCATAGTAAGCGAAGCTACGTTAATTATATTTTCTAGTATTGATATCAAATGGCTAAAGAAAATGAGTAGTTTGGAGCCCGTTCTTGAGATTATCTAGCCGAGCGAAGATATTATGATTAAACATGCGTCTGTAAGAGCTATGCGAATAAACATTTTCCAATTAAACGGTCTCGGAAAGCCTAACTGACGCAGAAAAAGAAAGGCTGTAAAGTTAACGTGACCGAACGTAGCCTTTTGTGATGTCATAATATGGCTCCGTAAGCGTCTTCCTGGTGGCCAGTCCGCTTTCGATTTTTGTTAAGAGGAATCTTTAGCTCGGGCCCAACTCCGATGCAGCCTATTCAAATACATCTAAAACGCAAAAAACATTTTCGGAGATAACCCCCGAACCGATTTTAGTCAAATTCTAATGACTGTTGGAAGTGGAATTTTGATTTGGCACACCAATCTTGTTAAATAGATTTTCAAAACTTCGAAAGTTTGAAAAGAATAGAAGCGCGAATTTTATAAAAATAACTGCTCTGCATCAAGAACAGATATCGCGGTTCTGGAAACGGCATCCACTAGATCAGTGAAAGCGGACAAATTTGATATGCCGTTTGATATCTTACGTGAATTTCTTACTTTGTATACTAGGGTTCCGCAAAAGCTGTATTTACATATTACAAATTTTTTTGAGATTCATGTGTAACATATCGATTTCGTCCGCTTTAGATGTACTATTACATGCAATTCACATATTTATTACACTTTTTTTTTGCTGAGATACACAATTGTAAAATTGATGATTTCGTTTACTAAAAATTTTCGATTTTGCCACTTCTTAATAAAACATTGACGACCTAAATCGAAAATTCGAAACCAACGGTCACTAGATTTTCAATCTTTTATTTTAAATGCCACAAACCTCGCCAAATTCAGTGCAGTGGTTGCCCAGAAAAACGAATCCACATTTTACATGTATCTAGGAACCTGCCGTGGTTGCTCAGGGGCTATGGTATTGGGCTGCTGAGCACGAGGTCGCGGGGTCGAATCCCGGCCACGGCGGCCGCATTTCGATTGGGCGAAATGAGAAAACACCCGTAGTGCTTAGATTTAGGTGCGCGTTAAAGAACCACAGGTGGCCGAAATTTCTGGAGCCCTCCACTACGGCGTGCCCCATAATCAGAAAGTGGTTTTGGCACGTAAAGCCCCACAATTTAAATGTATTGAGGAGCACCCGAGCTAAAGCGTCCTCTTAACGCTGTTTATTCGAAGGCAAGCAGTTCACCGTTTTAATATCAATATACCCGCGAACCTGTGCCGCCGAAAGCTTGCTTGTTGGTAGAAGCGACGCATGACGCTATGATGGTGCAGGTCTAGCGTGTCGCTGGCTTGAAGACCGTGAGCTGCCGCTGTGGGAAGGAAGGTTACGAAGGTGAATAGCGGCTCACGGAGCCGTACCGATGGTGACGGTGCCATCGTGACGAACTCTGGGGCAGCGATATTGACGGTGCAGGCGTCTTTTCTTTTTTTGCCTTGATTTCCCTTTCGGAAAGATATAGTGTCATAAATGCAGAGTCATTCGTTCTTGTCTCGTACATTTAAACACGGGTTTATATACCCTCTATATCCCATTAATCCCGGAGAGTAGGCGTAAGCATGGAAGTGCTCTCTCACACACACACATACATACACACAAACACACACACAGAGAGACGACACATATTCGCCCGCGTTCACATTTATACGCGCCCACGCATGCACACACGCAGAAGAATGTACGCACGCACAAAGAACTGCATGCACACAAACATGGGTATGCTCGCCCACGCATACACACACTCGTGCACACGCATATTTAAATACTGACACACAAACATGCGCGCTCACGCAAATAGAAGTGCACACGCACGTACGCTCAAGGTGTGCACCACACATATATACTCACTCTCTTTCCCTGTTGCCTCACAAAAACATGCGCGTAGAAATAGACTGAATGACACTCGCTCTGCAATTACAGTTCAAAACTGCAGGGTGCGATCGGAGATCGTTGTTCGGCGCGTTCGTTCTGTTACCGGCGCGCGCGATTGGCCTACTCCGCGCCGATGTCGCCAGCCGCCGGGCGCGGCCATGCTTTTGATGATGTCAAAATGACGACACGCTCCTGTCAGTCATCGTGCAACCTAGCACGTCGTCTGCTAGGCGCCAAACCCGACGGGAGTTGAGAAGTTTGGAGCGGTCATACGCTCATTAGGAAACCGGCTTCGTATGGCGCGTCTGGTGGATTCGATTGGATCCAACCGGTGGCTGCGGCGGCGGAATGGCACGTTCCGATTGAATCCATTTTTTAATTCGAGAAAATAGCGCTTGCGTTGGGAACTTAGGGACCGAATCTTATAAGGGTTCGGTTGGGGAACCGTTCGTTTGGCTTCACCTGATTGGCAAAAATTTTGGTTACGTCGCAGGTCGTCAGAGGCAGCGGGGTGCTATCGCAATTTATGAATACGTCACGCATCTGTCAATCATCTTCAAAGGGAACTAGTCGTAGGAACCAGCGAAGGGGTAGTCCACTTTGGGTTCCGTTGCTGTGGCTTGGCTGTTGGCTTGCTACCCTGGCCGCGCGCGCCGGTCGCGCCACCCCGGAGACACGCGGGCGTCGGGCGCGGGTGCGTTGGTTGCTTCGGAGGATATTCATCGTCTGCTTGGCGTTGCTCTTTCGGTGTCGACCACGGCTGGCAGTGCGATACGCATTCGAAGAAGTGACGGATAATGAGTTGCACCGCCCTTGCCGGCGTTCTAAGTAGACCTTTTGCAGGCTGCGCTATCAAATGGAGGACGCTCGGGTGCAAGCGTACCAGTGGTCATTCCACGCCGAGGAAGGAATATTGCGCGCTGAGGTTCATCGCCACCGGCCTGCAGCTCCCAGAGGTCCGTCGGACGAGAAGCATTCATCGGAATGGCCTAGATATCCGCTGCCGACACTGCCCACGAAGTTGCTCTCGCAATTACTGTGTTGGCCGGTAGAAGGGCTGGGTCATCTTTCCCGTGACCTCCGCTTCAAAGCCAATGCCAACGAGATATTTACATGGTAAGATCGAATTCCCAGTGCTATCGCCAGCCTGAATAGCTCGCAAATCGCCGTTCAGCAATCAGAAGAGTTCAACCTAGGCTGGTTCAGCGCTTCCTTCGTTCGGCTGATAAAACTATACAGTCAGGATGCGAAGATATTGTGGAGATCTCTTATTTGGCTGCCCTTTCTTCTCTAGTTCGGGAGTGCCACACTTTGTTCCTCAATTTCACGGCACAACGCGCACCGTCAGCACCACACTCTTCAATTTTACTTCGCGCGGCGAATGCAGGGCCCGTATATCGTAAAGTTCGATTTCATGTTCCATTGCTTCTATCACGCGACTCGCCGTGGGGCGGATCGCAGGGATAGCGGCAGCGCGGTGGCGAGCGAATCATGTCTGAGCCGATGACGAAGGCCGAAAAAAGAAGGAAAATTGATATGATCGGCTAGTAAAGGTGTCCCTAAGAGCCAGTTCACGGTTTAGTCGCGCTCGCTACTTAAGAAAGGCTGGCAGTGCGTTCCTATTGCGTGCATCGTGCGAGCTCCTGGTAGCAGACGACATAGAGCTGCGCTCTGCCAACTCACTTACGCTTGCGATACCGTCTGTCGGCTGAGAATGAATAAGAATGACATTAATAAATTACTTCTGCATTGCGTAAACGCCCGGCACCACACGTTTATATTTCAGAACTTCGCGTATAATATTTTATTTATATTTTACATTTATTTACCAAGCAGAATCATTCTGCAATTCCTTGATTAGCTCGTCATATAACGACGTACTGTACACTTCAGAAGTGGCACCCTCTCATCTATTGGTCGCGTCCTCCCCTTCTTCCACCACCGGCTTGTGAGTGACACATCTAGTGACGTAAGCAGCGAAACGAACGGTTCGTATTCCGAACCGTTATAAGATTCGGCCACAGGTTGTTGCGCTGGCGTTGCTCGAGGAAGAAGGAGAGCGGGTGACGGTGGGAAACGCGTTTCAAAAAATGGCAGAAAGCGAATTCCGGCATCATTTTCCTTTCTCGAAACAAATAGTGCGTTGGCTGTACAGCGAAATCGACCCCATCATCGGTGCACGCGAGCCACTGGAATGTTGTTGCTGCCTCTTGAAAAGTGCGCCATTCCCGTCGTTTCTTTTTTTCTTCTCGATGTGCGCGACACCACCTAGGGACGACGCAGAGAATCTAATAGTTGTGAATTGCAGTAGTCACACATACTACTATGTGAAAACGTGTTTAAGCTTGAAAAGAAAAAAAGGTATTCTTTAGATAAAGATTTCATTCATTAGACGAGAAACATTTCGTTTTGAAGTATACTGTCTGCAAGCAGACGACAAACAAGAGAAGTAAACTTCCGGGCAGTTAACCGCTTGCCGATTGGCTGCTCTCTCCGCCCCGTTCTCAGAAATTTTTCATACTGCCACTTTGTCACGTTGCAGCAACCGAACAGCACGCGTATCGAACAAAGATCTCCCATCGCGCCCCAGCTGTCAAAAATCACATTACGTTATATATTTTGCGCTTCTTCAAGTGAATCTGCCCTCTGCTGAGAGGGTGCAGCCATTTCCTCCTGTCGTGCGAAGTAACCGCCCATTGCCGAACAAAACTGCTTTAACGCACCACCAATGTTCCGACTAAGTGCCATAAATGGATATGTTGTTACAAACGACAACCTATTGGCGCAGACAGTTGAAGCTTGTTGATACTCGACTATGATGTAGAAATAAAATTGTTTAAAATTTTGCCCATTCAGTTATGCATGTGCATTGCCGTGAAGTTCCACAGGATGGTGGAAGTGCAATGTCCAGAATTCCCGAGTATGTCCTTGCTACAAGGCAGGATAGTATTTTTTTACCGTAACACAAAGACATGCGTATGCTTGTTAATATGTTGTCCAAATAATACAATCTGATAATAAAAGCGATAACTTAACAAATAAGCAGCCCGTTAGTACGTTTTAGAAAGCAAAAATGGACAATATTTGAAGAGCACTCCTGAAAAAAAGTGAACTAAAACCAAATCTTGAGTTTCATGTTTCGGCCACCTGGTGGGAGGTTGTCGGACTGAGTCCTAAGTGGCGTTAAACAAAGAATAGGTATCACTGCAGCACGGCATCGAACCGCTGCCAGCATGACACAGGATGATAGGTCCGAGCGCTTAATCGACTCGGTCACGGCTTTCAACGTTCCAGTGGGCGATACGCTCGGGTTTTTATAGATACCACGTGAACTTTCACGACTGTGTTTCAAAAATCGCTTTTGGGAACAGTGTTACACCATGTGTAGAGAGTCGCAACAGACATAAATCGAAAGCTGAGTCTCCGGACTACATATGCTGCAGCGACTTTTACGATAGACGCCGTATTTTTATCACAGGTGCCGTTTTTGTCTCGGAAATTGAGCACAAATTTCCTTTTTTTCCATAGGCTTCCATTGCAAAATCTTCAGCCGTTCTGGGAAGAGAATTCTTGCTTGCCACAGTGTGATCACTGCATTTGGCTCATGTGAATTGTCTTCCAGAACATGTCTGTCACCTGCCTTTTCAATATTCGACCTGCAGCTTTAGTTATTCACAAAAAACCCGCTTGCTCCATTGAAAACGCGCTAGCTTCGTGCCGGGGCCGCTTGGGGCGCTAGTTGGTACGTGTGCAGAAAAGCTGCATATGTTAGCTAGCATGCAAGGTCACAAATAAATTGAAAAGCCTGATGATTTAATATGTTACGCACGAAATCGTAATTCGCAAGATGTTCGTTGAACATAGTTGCTTGTTTTTTCTTAGAAAAAGTAGCATCCTCGTTAAATCAAAGGACTTTCGTCACCCCCAATGGATTGCTGAATTTACCGGGGAGTTTCAGCAGCGGAAACCATAAGTAGAAATACGATTTGTGATGAAACGTCCACAAACGCCCGCGAAGGTGGTTCAGAAGTGCTTTGGTTTGATTCGACGCGTGCTGCGTCTGACATTGGTTCGGAAAGGCTTCGTTGCTTTCCTCCGAATGAGTTTTTAGTCACCGTCCGAACCGGTTCCGTATGTTGGTATTTTTTTTGCTTCGATTCTGGTTCAACTCCAACGTAGTGGAACATTTTCGTTCCGGCCGAGTTCAGATTTGGACAACGAATGAGCGGTTCACTTCTGCCGAGGGTTCGACTCCGTGCCTATGCAGGATGAATTCACCCGGTTAGTCAATATAATTGCGGAAATGTTCCCAGAAACCTCGTGCCAATTGTGGGCGGAATCATTTTAATATTTCTTTTATCCTTGCAGCGTGGTTCTCCCTGCATCCACCTTACAAGTGACGCGCGCCTGTTTTTCAGGCGGCCCGTCACAACAAAGGGCGGCCATTGTTCCTGCTTCTCAGCCCCCGCAGCAATGGAGGTGAACCGGAGCGAGCCGTGGCTGCTGTCCTTGGCTTTCGTCGAGAACGGCTCCTCTTCATTCGGTGCCACGAACGCTACTGTGGCCCCCGTGGCATTGCTCAAAGGCTGCCTACTGCTTGCCATTATTCTTCTGGCTATCAGCGGCAACCTCATGGTCCTGCTGGCTGTCTTCCTCAACGCAAACCTGCGCACAGCCACCAACTGCCTCATTGTGAACCTGGCGCTCGCCGACCTACTGCTGGGTGCAAGTGTGCTGCCCTTCTCGGCGGCGCTCGAGATCTTTGATAAGCAGTGGTATTTCGGTCAAATCTTTTGCCACGTGTGGGCCGCCACGGACGTGCTCTGCTGCACGGCATCCATCAACAGCCTGTGTGTGATCAGCGTGGACCGCTACATTGGCGTCACGCGGCCGCTCACCTACTCGAGCGTGGTGACACACCGGCGTGCCCTCTTTGCGTGTGTCCTTGTCTGGCTGCTGTCGGCTGTCATTTCTGTGGGCCCTCTACTCGGATGGCGTGAGCCCCCTCCCGCCGATCCGTTTGTCTGCGAGGTGACAAAGCAGACAGGCTATGTCGTCTTCTCGGTCTCTTTCTCCTTCTACATCCCGACGCTGGTTATCCTGGTGCTCTACTACCGCATCTACAAGGCGGCCACTCGGCAGACTAAGTTCCTGCGTAGGGGAGTGAAGACCATCAAGGGCGAGCCTGGTCAACTGACTCTGCGTGTGCACACACCCTCTGTGGCGGGAGAGGATGCGCACAGCTCTTCGGTTGCTGGTGGCCGGCTAGCCAAGTTCAAGCGCCAGAAGAAGGCCGCCAAAACGCTTGGCATTGTTGTCGGCGTATTCATAGTCTGCTGGTTTCCTTTCTTCTTCATGCTACCACTGGGTAAGTTCAGGCACAAGCTCCACCCACCGTGGTTGCTATGTGGCTATGGTGTTGGGCTGCTAAGCACGAGGTCACGGGATCCATTCCCGGCCACGGCGGCCCGTGTACTTAGACACCCGTACTTAGATTTAGGTGCACGTTAAAGAACCCCAGGTGGTCCAAATTTCCGGAGTCGCCCACTACGGCGTGCCTGACAATCAGATCGTGGTTTTGGCACGTAAAACCACATTGTTTAGTTTTTTTAGACATAATCTCCCATTATGAAACGTGCTCAGGAAAACTACTTTCATCCAAGCAGGAGACACATGGCTTTACAGGGCTGGGAAATCATAGTGGAACCGAAAGCCGTTTATGAGATTGTTGACACAGCTAGTCATATCCCGAATAAGACGGCACCGTTTGTCCCCTGATAAACTGCTAACTAGCTGCAATCAGTATAGGCCACGCCCACGCATGTTTATGGATGAAGCTTGCTGTGCTACTGCATTTTTTGCTGTGACGGCAGCCACCTCGCCAAGCTAATGATATTGTAGCTTTGCGAGGCTGCTCTCTTTTTCTTGTGAGCAGAAAGAATGTAATTGTATTGAACCATCAGCATCAAGAATGGCTACTCGTTCTAATCTGTGACAGGTGAGACACCTTAAGAAATACTTGTTTTCTTCATATAACTCCTGAAACTGTAATGTGGGATATGAGGCGCGTCATTTAGGGGGGGGGGGGGGGGATTTATAGCTTCAGTATGTTTAGTAGGGAACACCTAAATATAAGTGCACAATAATTCCTAGCATTCACCGCCGTCGCAATGTAAACACAGTGGCTATATCCGCCATTTTGAAAAGTAATTCTGGCTCATATATTAACTCATAATGGTGGTCAGCGCACTACCGAAAACAAGGGACAAGAAAACCAAGAATGTGACAAGCACACAGCGCTGTTCTAGCTCCGCCGAAACGCCACTCTGTTCTTAAAAGAATGTTATTGTTTGAAATGCGCGCTGATGAGCACCAAGGTCATGCACAGTCATATTGCTTGACAAGGCACTGGGTAGCTTTTTAATGTATTCCTCAATCTTATGTTTTATGCAGCCTCCTCACGTTATGCACTCGTTTGGAATTGTCGGCAGTGTGCCGTTCCTGTTTCACAGGCGGGACGCAATTAGCTTTAGTGCTGGCAATATCGCGACTCGAATGCTAAGAATGGGGCTGAGACAATATGCAGCGTGGCTAGTAACGAGTAGAACATACGAATTAAAGCTAGACGTTTGTGCAAAGCACTAACCGTAGTCGTGATTTACACGAGGGCTGTCACCAGCCTCGCATTTCTGCTCGTTGCAGGTACCCTGTGCGAGCCGTGTACCGTGCCGCCACTGCTGTTCGACTTCTGCTTTTGGACTGGCTACTTCAACTCCTGCCTGAACCCATTCATCTACGCGTCGACCAGCCGCGAGTACAACCGCGCCTTTCATGCTATTCTGCATTGCCAGTGGAACAAGCCCTCCTTCGTTCCACCGGACTCGCATCATGCTTGGTCCGGCAACACGGGACAGAGAACCAGTCGTTCGGGTGTCGGCAGCCTCGGGCGCTCCACTGAGGGCTCAGACAGTGAAGTTCGTTGAGAGGATTGCGTGTCTCACCTCTTGTGTGGTCTTTTGCCAACCGATAGCGGTCTTTTGACACGGTAGATAGGAACAAGTGGCCAGCTGTGCTGTAACTAAAGATATATATAATCGACATATAGGCGGTCGCTATAGTTATTTTTCTGCAGTGCCCCCGTAAACGTCAATCATATTTATACCTGTACATCAAAAAGTAAGATAAAGGGTTTGAAGACGAATTATTGTTCTAGAAACCATAATGTTTAATTGGTACAGATGATGGCTACACTGATAACACTCATGGGGATAGCATGTTGCGAAATTCAACAAATGGGAAATGTGTGAGGCTTTGGCCCCCAATTTTTTACAACGGCAGCGCTTGTGGGCTATATGATGCGTCCGTCCGTAAGTACCTCCTTGCCATAAAACGGCCATGTGCAGCGCGCTTTAAGCTCCTCAACGAGCATTTATACTTCCCCAGTTTTAAGTGATTCCGGAAATATTCCAATAAGACGGCCCGTAAATCGAACCAATCATGGGAGTCTCTCTGCATGGATGGATGGATGAATAACTTTATCGAGGTCCCTCGGTGCGCGCGATTAGGGCGCAACGGGCCGCTCCCACATCGGGACAGAGAGGTCGTGCCCCTCCACCGCGTCGCGGGCCCGATGGACAGCCAGAGCTGTGCTTCAAGGTCCGAGCTGCATAGAGCTCGGTTACACTCTTCCTTGGTGGTTCTGGCCCCCGGCGCCGGGGGGCAACCCCAGAGCATGTGAGCTAGGCTAGCTATATCTTGACAAAAGCGACACGCATTGTGAGGGTGCGCGTCCGGAAAGATTTTGTGCAGGAAGGCCGTGCATGGGTAGGTGACCGTCTGAAGCCACCTGTACGTGACGTCTTGTGCTTTATTGAGTGATTTGTCAGTTCCTTGATGGGAATAGTGTACTTCTGCACTGCACCAAATCTAAAATTTCTAAGTGTAGGAGCCTGGTCCCGTACATTAGGCTACGAGACTGAAAGCCAGAAATACATCTTAGTTTATCGTTTCACGGTAGAACAACATGATTAACTGTCTAGAAACTACCTTGTTTATAAGTTGGAGGCTTTCAAAACTGCAAAAGGATCAGAAAACTGAAGAACACCAGCAATGTTTCCTTGGGTTATTCGAACAGGAATATCTTGAATCTTGGTACGGTGCTGACGCAGTGTTAAATGCAGTGAGAACGTCATATGGAATGTACCCCGACGTCCAGGAGCAGCAATGGAGGCCGCCATCGCAACACTCCAAGGAAACAGCAACACTGTATAGCATGCGTTGGGACATAATGCTTGGTGCCGCTATCACTGCTACTCATATCGAACGAAATATTATTATTCATATTCTGTACCTCTTTCACAAAGAACTAGAGCACGTATCAGGGTCATAGAATGTCTTGTACGCTAATATGCAGTCTATAAATGTTGTCGGCTTTTCACGGCAAAGAAGGCAAAACAAGCTGCACAATCGAACGCAAACAATTAACAATGAAGGAGCTGGAATGGGAGAAGCAACACGCAGAGATGTGTTTAGCTCCGGGTGGAGAAAAATAGTAGTCGGACCTCCGCGTGAAACTTGACTTAGGGTGTCGGAAAGAATGTGCTCCCCTGGCCCTCTGTTCGTGCCTGCGGGCTTTATTCACGAGTACATTACGGGAAAGTGGCACCATCGTGGCAGTGAAATGCTAGAATGGGCTTTCGGCTGCAAATGCAATAAGATCCGTGCTCCGCGTTCCATATTTACTTTGGAAGCGAATGGTCGATATGTTTTCAGGTGTATATGGCGGTCCCTTGCAACGTGTGCCTTGCGGTCGCTTCCGTATGTCGGAAGCGACCGGTGTCGCTTCCGACACCGGTTGCTCAGTAAATAAACGAAACGAACCTAGTACTGGAAAGCTGAGCTGCGTTCGGCGTTTGACTGGAAAATGCTTAGTCCGCGTTATCGTCTACATTTCAATACTTTTTCTTTAACGTGCATGCTGGTCCATGTGGGAGAAATAAATGCTCAACATTAGCGTCAAGTAACGACCGGCGTTTTAGCGTGTTAGTAACTTGTGTCACCATAATCATCATCAGCCTGTTTTATGTCGACTGCAGGACGAAAGCCTCTCCCTGTGATCTCCATATACCCCTGCCCTGCGCCAACCAATTCCAACTAGCACCTGCGAATTTCCCAATTTCATCGCCCCATCTAGTTTTCTGCCATCCTCGACTGCGCTTCCCTTCCCTTGGTACCCATTCTGTAATCCTAATGGTCCAACAGTTATCTAACCAGCGCATTACATGACCTGCCCAGTTTCATTTTTTTCTCTTAATGTCAATTAGAATATCGGCTATTCCCGTTTGCTCTCTGATCCAAACCGCTGTCTTTTTGTTTCTTAAACTTATGCCTAGCATTCATCATTCCATAGCTCTGTGCGCGGTCCTTAACTTGTTCTCAAGCTTGTTTCTCAATCTTCAAGTCTCTGCCCCATATGTTAGCACCGGTAAAATGCACTGATTGTACACCTTCCTTTTCAATGATAGGGGTAAGCTTCCAGTCAGGAGTTGACAGTATCTATCGTATATGATCCAACCCATTTTTACTCTTCTATTAATTTCCATCTGATGATCAGGGTTCTCTGTGATTAATTGACCTAGGTAAACGTACTCCTTCACAGGCTCTAGAGGTTGACTGGCGACCTTGAACTCTTGTTCCCTTGCCAGGCTATTCATTATTATCTTTGTCTTCTGCATACTGTTCGATCTGGAGGACAATGCCAATTGCCGTCCCCTAGATATTGGAACTTGCCGTTGGGTGAGGGAGTTGGCCGAGGTTGAGGAGGTCTTTGAGATGAAAAATGGAGGTTTATTTACATTATTTACAGGGAGAGTACAAAGAAATTAACAGTCATAAAGTCATTACGGGCCGGCAGCAACTCGGACGCTGCGGCCCGTGGCAAGAAGCTCGAAAGAGATGAATGAAGGAATGCTCCCTTGCTGCTCCCGGTCTCTGGCTTTTAACCCCTTCGGTGTCTCGAAGTCACGTCACGTTCGGCCAATCGGCGAGCCCGCTCAGGTGGCGTCATTTTCGGCCAATGGTAGGCGCCCGAGCGAATGTACGTCACATTCGGCTCAGAGGGTCGCTCTTTGGGCTCCAATTGTCGGAGGGATTACTTGTCTGTTGTCTGCGGTATTGCCTTCCTAGTCTGCAACTGCTATCACAAAGGCGAACGGGGGGATTGCTCCCAGGGCTTCATGGTGCATTACGGCCGTCGTTGCCTCGCGGCTTGCAAGCGCCGTCACAATAGGCGGATGGGGGAATACGGGTTGTCTTCGAGCGGCCTTTCAGAGCTGCAAAGCAGCGTTGCTCGGGACCCAAGTTACCTGGAACCGTCCCAGGCTCCCGCTACACTTTCGGAAAGAGTCAAGCAGTGGTACAATAGCTCCACATGCGGCGCACGAAGTGGGAGACGCCAACTTGTTTGGACGTGCCGCGCCTCGGGAACGTGGTAGATGTGCTTCTGCGCTCCTTAATTAGGTGTGACGCGATTCGATGTGGTCTGGTGAACTCGAAGGAGGCTCAGGAAAAGGTCCCGTATCTAACAATACAAATCTTCAACCCCATTCTTACACTATCTCTGTTAAGGTCCTCACTCATTTGTTGTAACTCGTCTTCAGTGTTGCTGAATAGAACAATGTCATCGGCAAACCGAAGGTTGCTGAGATATTCGCCGTCGATCCTTACTCCTAAGCCTGACCAGTCTAATAGCTTGAATATTTTTTCCAAACACGCAGTGAATAGCATTGGAGAGATTGTGTCTCCTTGTCTGACCCCTTTCTTTATAGGTATCTTCCTACTTTTCTTATGGAGAATTAGGGTAGCTGTGAAATCTCTGTAGATATTTTCCAAGATATTTACGAAAGCAGTCTGTACTCCTTGATTATGTAATACATCTATGACTGCTGCTACCTCTACTAAATCTAATGCCTTTTCGTAATCCATGAAAGCCATATAGAGAGGCTGATTTCTCGATTACCTGATTAATGACATGGATGTGATCCATTGTAGACTGTCCCTTCCTGGAGCCAGCCTGTTCCCTTGGTTGGCTAAAGTCCAGTGTTGCCTTTATTTTATTGAAAATTATTTTGGTGAAGATTTTATATAATACGAGGAGTAAGCTAATGGTTCTATAATTTTTCAATTCCTTCATGTCTCCCTTTTTGTGGATTAGTATAATGCTTGCATTCTGCCTGTTTTCGGGGACCCTTGCAGACGATAGACACTTCGTACAGAGAGTTGCTAGTTTTCCAAGCATTATAGCTCCTCCGTTTTTCTTTAAATCGACTGTTATTCCATCTTCTCCTGCCGCTCTTCCCCGTTTCATGTATTGCAAGGTCCTCCTAACCTCATTGCTAGTTATAGGAGGAGTTTCTCTATCCTGTTCATTACTGTTTCGAATGGAGATATCCAGGATTCCTCTGGGTATTGTACAGGTCAGTATGAAATTCTTCGGTTGCTTTTAGTTTACCTTCGAAATTGCTAATGATATTACCCTGCTTATCTTTCAGTGTATACATCTTTGATTGTGATATGCTAAGTTTCCTTCTCACTAATATCAGGCTGCGTCCATTTTTTACGGCTTCTTCAGTCTTTCTCACATTATAATTTCGAATATTACTTATTTTCACCTTGTTGATCAGTTTTGACAGTTCCGCGAATTCTATCTTTTCTCTTGAGTTGTACACTTTCATTCTATATCGTTTATTTATTAGGTTCTTGGTTACTTGGAAGAGCTTGCCGACTGGTTGCCATGGCACCTTGCCTCCCACTTCAAATGCTACCTCTGAATCCAGCCTAGTTACGGTTTCATTCATTATCTGTATGTCATCTTCATCTCTCTGTTGCAAGGCTACATATTTGTTTGCAAGTACCAGCCTCAATTGGTCTGCTTTTACCCTTACTGCGTCTAGGTTGACCTGCTTCTTGACCAATTTTACTCGTTCTCTGTTCAAATTGAGGTGAATCCTAGCCGTCACTAACCTATGATCACTGCAGTTTACCCTCTCTATCACTTCTACATCCTGCACTATGCTGGGATCGGCAGAAAGTATGAAACCAATTTCATTTTTTGTTTCACCGTTAGGACTTTTCCTGGTCCACTTTCTCTTGCTACGATTCCTGAAAAAGGCGTTCCTTATTGGCAGCTTATTCGTTTCTGCCAATTCTACCAGCATCTATCCTCTAGCGTTCCTAGAATCGACGCTGTAGTTGCCAATTGCTTGGTCACCAGCCTGCTTTTCCGCACTTTTGCATTGAAGTCGCCAATTACTACAGTATACTGAGTTTGTATTTTTCTCATCGCTTATTCAACACCTTCGTAAAACTGATCTACTTCATCGTCATCGTGACTGGGTATTGGAGCATCGGCTTGTACTATCTTTAATCTATACCTCTTATTAAGTTTCATTACGACTACTGCTACCATCTCATTAATGCTGTAGAATTCGTCAATGTTTCCCGCTATCTCCTTATTGATTAGGAATCCCACCCCGTATTGCTTCTTATCTGGACGACCTCTATAGCAGAGGACATGGCCATTATTCAGCCCTGTATAAGCGTCACAAGTTGTCCTAATCTCTCTAAGGCCAATGATATCCCAAACAATGTTTGATAGTTTCTCACAGAGTCCTGCTAAGCTAGCCTCACTCGACAGAGTTCGCCTGTTAAAGGTTGCCAGGGTCAGTTTCCATTGGCGGCCTGTCCGGATCCAGAGGTTCTTAATACCCTCTACTGCGTTACAGGTTTGACCACCGCCTTGGTCAGGTGCTCCGCAGCTGCTGGGGAATGAGGGCCATGGGTTAATTGTAGAAATCATGAGGAAGGTAGCGGCCGAATACTGCAGTAGGGAGGCCAATGGCTGTACTGGTGAGTGAGTATCTTTGTTGAAGCTTAGTGGGGCGTTCTAATTTGATCGTAGCTGGATTAGTAAAGTCTCACGCGCCCTCGGCATCTTTGTGTCAGGCGTCAGTCCAAGCCTGCAGATATGGCGCACAGGAGAAGGACGAATTCAAGGTCACAATCGTCCGATTAAAAAAATGTCATAGAAGGATTCGAACTTCCGACTATGGCAACCGAGCGCTCGACATAGCTCAGTCAGATAATCCCGCAGGCGGCGAGGCTATCTAATCGTCGAAAAGTACAGCTCAGAGGAGCCTACATGCCTACTAGATCCGTTGGTTTACCTGCCATCGGCGGGTTTTGCTGATCGCCATATGTTGCACGATATAGTGTCAATTCTCGATGGTCCTAATATCGTGGTTCCCGAATCTCACCACGCATGCGGCCTTGAAAGCACCTAGGCACACGATATATTTTCGATGGATTTGAACAGCACTCAAAACTTCTGTGAAAAAAAAAAATAAGGAAACGGAAAAAGGTCTCAGCGCTTACCGACAAACACGATATATTTTCGGCGAATTTGAACATCACTTAAAACAGCCCTCAGGCATTGGAGAAATCTTTCCGAACGAGACGGAACTGATACTGAAGCGCCGCCCAAGGCTGAGGCTTCACACGAGAGTAGGGTGCATTGACAGAGACTTGCGGTCAAATCCTCAGAGTGGCTAAACGGGCGGCCAAACAATATGGTTCTGAATCACGCGTAAAATGCATGCTTGTAACCTGCATGCTTGTACCATGTATAGAAGCATGCAAGTTGAAGATTATACAGGGTGTATCAGAGAATGAGCTCGAAATCCCTGAACAAAACGGGGTATGCGCAATCATTCAGTACTTTTTTGAGATTATTACCATAGGGGCATATATCCACAAAAATAATATAATAATCTTTATTGCGTCTTAAAAACAGAGTACATTCATCGGGCCTGCCATAGTGCCATTGAACTTGTCATGGAGCACGCAATCGCATTCTAAAGAAAAGGGAACAATAAAGAAAGGTGAACATGGAACAACATAGAGATGGTTACATTTACACATATTGATTAAAATTAAATTGCAGGGTTTTACGTGCCAGAACAACACTATGATTATGAGGCACGTCATAGTTGGGTACTCGGCAGTTGCTTCGACTACTTCGACTTCTTTCACAATTCTATAAATCGAAATGCATGGGCGTTAAATATATATATATATATATATATATATATATATAGAGAGAGAGAGAGAGAGCGAAAGATGAGTAGTGCAAGTTCGCGGTTTCTTTGGTTTATTTACCTAACAGTTTCGGTCGGTCCACCGACCCAATCTGTTAGTTAACTAAACCATAGATAACCACGCAGTTGTGGTTCTCATCTTGCTAAATACGCATGGATCATTCAAGATATATATATATATATAAGTGCCCTTGAAGGAACAAAAAGTATCCTTGGCCGAACCGCCGCGACCGTAAACAGCTGCTTTTAAAAAGTGCATCAATTTGAATATACATACTCCTATTATATATGTATACATATATATATATATATATATATATATATATATGTATATATATATATACACACACACACACACATATATATATATATATATATATATATATATATAACAGCCCTAAAACAGCTGCGTCTTACCAGTACTCACGTACGGGGCAGAAACCTGGAGGCTTACGAAAAGGGTTCTACTTAAATTGAGGACGACACAACGAGCTATGGAAAGAAGAATGATGGGTGTAACGTTAAGGGATCAGAAAAGAGCAGATTGGGTGATTGGGCAGGACATGTAATGAGGAAGGAAGATAACCGATGGTCATTAAGGGTTACGGACTGGATTCAAAGGGAAGGGAAGCGTAGCAGTGGGCGGCAGAAAGTTAGGTTGGCGGATGAGATTAAGCAGTTTGCAGGGACAACATGACCACAATTAGTACATTACCAGGTTAGTTGGAGAAATATGGGAGAGGCCTTTGCCCTGCAGTAGGAGTGTGTATATATATATATATACTCTCCATTTGAACAATAAGTACAAAGCAAGAGCAGACAATTACTATATTGTAATTCCCTATGCAACGTACCTGACTTAGCAGCGTGGTTTAGTGCTTTGTTGAGCATATCTTGCTGCGGGCTGCGGCACGTGAGAGGCTAAATTGTGAAATATAGCGCAGAAATAAAGTATTTGTGCATTCTTTTGCGGCATTGTACTGCACAATGTACCTTAATACCGTTGGCTTATAAATGTCGCAGGGCTATAGTATGTAGCAAAACGAAATTAACTCCTACATCGACAACATTTTGTAGCTATTGACTTGGCCCAAGTCCCCTTATGACCTTTATAAGGTATTTCATAAGCGAAGCAATTACCTTTCTCTAATGAAGAACGCAATGACTGTATGTAGTGGCAGCAACTCCTTATTGAACCGTACTGTACGTTCATACGTGCTCCTTATTCGCTACGGCATCAGCTTACAGCCTCCATCAAGTAAACCTAGCACTGATCGTAGCCTCTGCCAAACATAAGTGACAAAAAATGACTCGAGGTAGAAAGCATAAATTTAGTGTTAAAAATAAACGAATTATTATTATAACCGAAGCAGTTGGACCATTTATCCTGACGCAATCAAGACTTGAAGCCAGTAATCCGAGGAGTTGAAAACTGGTTCCAAGCACGAAAGAAGCTGACGGCCACAGGATAATAAATTCGGGGCAAAACTACCGAAATGAAACTACTCACGATGTGTAACTAGGGTGCCCTAAGAAAGCGTCCATGATTGACGTTCCAACCTGCCTGGCCGATCACGTTAGTCAAGCTCAAGTCTTCTTCACCGCACAAAAAAGGTCTTCGTAAGAGCAGACGTCAGCCGATACTGATCTGCTGGACATATTTTGAGCAAAGGGCACCCTCCAGTCACAAGCGTTTCGCACTTACGGAAAAGCAGCTGCGTGAATTCAGCCCCAGTTTCAATTTTCAAGGTGAACTTGACCGGAATTCATTGCCCTTCAACTTTATGCGTCTATGAGAGGTATTTTTTTAACGAGAGATAGGTATTATTATGATAGAAACGCTGAGAGGTCGGCCTCAATCAATGTTCTGACTTGCTACTCGGCGCTGGGGGAAGGGTGTAGACAGAAAGAACAGAGAAGACGTTGATTATGGGGATGAAGATGGTGGAGAAAATCTTGCGGGCTCCAAGATTCTTCAGTCTCTTGGCAAGTCCACTCTCATACAAAAATAAGCCGGTTATGTGTTCCTCGGAATGCGGGCTTCAAGTCTTCACGGGTCTCAGATTAGGGCTTCCAGTTTTTAGGACCAGTCATCTGACTCGTTCGATTAAAAGTTAGCAGTAAATTTTAAAATTACTTATCTGTAACATTATCTAATTTTTAAAATGCAGACCCTGGTTGTGAAAGCAATCCCGATGAAATCACATTATTGCATCTTCGCTATCTTTAAGTAATTTCGAGCGCATATTCTGAAACAGCCTGTATGTTTAAGTGATCGCTTTTGCTCACTGATATGTTATATCAAAAGCAGAAAATTTTATTGTAAGCAGTAGAGATTTGCATAGCTTGCCTACGTTTCCTGCAAGTTGACAACCCTCGCCGTAAAATGGAGGACAGACGGAAAGGCAATTGCGCTTTGACTCGACACTTCTGACCCCGGAAACGTACACATCCAAGTGGATGCAAGACATGCGTAGAAGAGCTGATCCTCTGGACACAAATTTCAATCAAAAAATTATTTTGCAACGCTCGAGAGCAAAGACACACAGAAGCAAGTGCCGTGTCTTGTTTCCGTTTCTGCGTTCTTCTTTTCCTGACGTTCTACAAGAGAAGGCATGCAGCACAAACTGCCTATGTATACTTTGCAAACAAATCATTAGTTTTTGGTGGCACGTCTCAAGCGAACAGGTTGTTTTCTTGGACCTGTACTTCGCCGCTCTAACTTCGGCTTCAATACAAAGCCTAACCATTTGCAGACGATGTGCGCGACATCAGATAGCATGCGTAGAAAGCGGCCAGACGAGACAGCATGCAGTGTTCCAGCTTGGTAGCAGCGTCGATGTGGCTGAAAAAGAGTACGCACGTTTTGCACAGCATGTTAAACCTCTTCGGAAAGATGCGATGCCACTGAACCTTCTTTGGTGCTGACCGACGCGACGCCGTAGCAGTTGAACGAACAGCACTGAAGCATATTGCACTGCACGAACATCTTCTTGCTCATTCTTACAAGGTTTCTTTCGGATTTCAAGAGCTGATTTAAAACCTGGAAAAACCGTTGAATTTTCGACCACAACCCTGCACGCGAAGACGCCTCGCTCAAAACAGGAAAGTCATATCTCTATGGGCTTTCCCTGAGAGCCCGAGGCATGTGTCCATCTTGCCTGGCTAGCAGATACAACTGACTCGTTGCCAGTCGCATAGTCGGTACTCTCACTGTTTGGCACTTGAGTTGAAACTATCACTTTCTTTCTACAAGTGTCGTTTCGTATTTCGGTGATAGCGGTATATTGTGTTCATGGAAGATCGAACAATGCAAATTTACAGATACTTTTCTCATGAGACCAGTAATAAGGGCTTGAGAGCGGAGCGTGTTTTTGCCAACATCGTGGAGATTTTACTCAGGAAGAACTTGTGGGCGCGTAATTATGCATGTCTACTTGAACAAAGCACATAAAAAATTTACAGGGACCAACAGAGTAGATACCACAACGCGCTGGCTGCAACTGGTTCATTGCCATGCACAGCGCTTGTAAATATATAATTCGAGGCGTAAGCACAAGGAGAAAAAAACAGCACGGCCAAGGCGATACAGTAAGCTCTTCCTCGATAGCGGTCAAAGGTCTCGCGCGGATCAAACCCACGTCACCCATAAACAAAGACTTGTTTTTGTTTTATATACGACGTGGCTTTGATTCGCACGAAACCTTTGACCGCTGTCGAGCAAGGGCTTTGCGTGGCAATGAACCAGTTGCAGTAAACGCTTTGTAGTGTCGACTCTGTCAGTCTCTGTCAATTATTTGTGCGCTGTGATCAAATGGGCCGTGGAGAAGTTTCGTCGATTAATTTTTCTGAGAATTTCAGCACGTGCTCGGCCATTGAATTTTCTCTTGCCAGTGAAGCCACTAGAGAGGGCACTTGAGCAATCAGCCTTTTTCATTTTTTCAGATATTACCTCTGCCGCACGCCGCTGGAAACATTTTGGAAGGGTTACGGGGCTGTTGGTTTGTATACCATGTAGAGTCAGTTGTGCGTTTCATTGCTCGCGATTAATTAATTACGGTTTCTCCGGGGCAGGATGTCGTTCCTGGAAGCTCTTACCGAGCGCTAGCCGAGTGTGAACGCCTGTTGTGCTAACAGGCCGATAAAGGCACCAGCTGCCGACGCGGTTGCCTTGGAATTTGTTGGCACTCATTTCTTGCACTCGCAGCTCGCTTATTCTATTTATTTAAACATTGTCTAGGCATTTCGCATATTTGAGAAGTCTTCCGCGTCGGTACAATTGTTACACCGACAACTACAGCCACAAATCTTCTTGAAACATTATGAATACCGAGCATGAGGATATGCAATTATGTCAAAAGATACACATCTGTGCATATGAGCCGCGTTCTCCCACCCAGAGGTCCGATAATATGAGTGGTCGAGCATCTTAAATAACGACGACTGTGAACCAGATACATATACAGGGTGCCCCAACTATCATGCATCAAGATTTCAATATATGCACATTCCACGTAGCCAGCAAGGTAATGTTGTTTCCCGTCACTTGTAGATATTGAGGTTATCTATTGCATTACACGTAATTATATTATTAGTCTTGAATAATTAAATTTTCAAATGTTATAATTCGATGACAAGGGTCAATGAGAAAATTGTAGAGCGACATGAAAAACTCCCGATACAGTTTTCTATTGCACAGTACGTGCTACATAAGAGTGTTTTTCCGACTTTGAGAGAAGACCCCGAATACACGCAAAATTGCCGCGCAACTGGCCTCTCGAGGCACTTTGCGTGTGTTCCCGACCTTCGTTCACGCTCGAAAAAACACAACAACGTCCGTTACGTAGCCGATACAACTGGCAGCACTCTGGGCGCGCACAGATGATGGCACAGCGCTGTGCCGCCGCTTAATGTGGGTGCCGTGCGAAGTGGATTAGTTAGTTGACTTCAAGTCGCTATAGAGCCACAACTGAACTATAAGAGCAGCTTCTTTCTTGCTTACTGTTTCAGGTCAGGTCCACTGGTAGCCGGTGCACGAACTCGACGGCACCCTAGGCCTAACCTTATTCGCTCAACAGGATCAACATCGGCTCAAACTTGATGTGCACAGCTTTCAAGGCCTGAAGTTCGTGCATTTTAACTTGGAAAGCATGTTTCGACTCATTTTCAGCGCGAATAACTATACAAGTGAAGGCACTCCTGCCATTGCGCTGTCGGTTCAGCGGCCGATCACGCGGGTATCGGTCGAAGGATGGTCGGCACGCTGATTTGGTCAGTGGCGTCGCCACGAAAGCCCGCCCCACTATATATGAAATGGTTTCCAGCGACACACTGTGCTGAATCATCGGCCAGTCGTTGGCGTTGGCGTCTTGACGCTCTCGTATCGAGCCACTGTTACCGCGTCCAAAATGAGTACGTGAAGCCAGGCACGCGCTTCCACCTTAGGAACAGAGAGCCGACGCTGAAAGAAGACCGTCAGCAACGTGATTTTTTCAAGTGTCGCCCTAATGTAACGCAGGGCTTTTTATATAAATTTGCTAGCCATCAATGAAAGGCTGCTACTGTGAGGTTCGGGTTGCAGTCCGGACGAACTGCTGGTCGTTTCCGTTTTAAACATGCAGTTGCAGTCGTACGCTACACACGTGCATACACCTACCGTTGGAGTTGGAACACAGCACACTGCACTAGTGCTTGTAGTAGTGTGCCCCCGTGGGCGTCTTTTTTTATTTTTTTCAAGGGACTTGTTCTCGAGATCCGGCCACGCGCGCGGCACTTGCAAAACGTTTCGCGACTTACCCGCTAGGGCAAGGCGCATGCGCCGTGAAACAAAGGCGGACTCGCCCAAGCGCCGCTTGCTTGTGGGAGACAGGTAACGCGCTGAACCACGCTCAGGCAGAGGTGCCGACGAGACCATGAGCTGTCTCGTTACACATTTGGCGTCGCGTTGGCGCAGCCATCAAGACGTAGCTGTTGCGGAGCCCGTCGCGCTCTTTTTACTATACTTTCGCGTTACACACGGTCGGATGTTACCCGAGATCAGGGATGTTTAATTTCTTGGGCCGTCCGCTGGTTTGACCGATTCGATAACTATTGCGCAGAGAAAACATGCTACAGCTGCTCCATGTAAATGACAAGCAACCATTCCATATTTTCGTGCTTACAGTTCGAAAATGCTTATCTCTGAAAGTAAAGCACAAGCTAATAATGAAATGTCGCGAGCAAGCGTTTTGTAATCATCGCCACGAAGAGCCCTTGGAGTTAAGAACAGTACATGCTCGTACACTGCAAACCATTGCACTGCTTTTCCATCTATATAACCAATATTTTTGGGCAGTTTTTGCCATGAATATCGTTCTACCGAAACTCAGCCTTCTGTACCTGACAAGTTTGCATGCAGTGTCTGATAAAAAATGAAACATTATCGTTACCAATGCCTCAACTTGTTTTTCTTTGATCAAGGTTTCTACATTGCCATTCACTTAATGCTAAAAGAGACTGGTGAAAGCTGCCAAAGGTGAGTAAATGTTTTTATTTAGTTTATGGCTTCCCTCTTGGCGGCCCAAGCAGGAATTGGTACATAACTTGAAACATGGTCTATACAACTCCAGAGAAAGAAGAAGCCCTGGCCGCATAATTTGGCTAGATTCTTCTAGATATACAAGTCAATCAGATAATTATGCTGGCTATAGACGTGCTGATACTGCACCAATATCAGGCAAGGTTCAACAGAAAATTGAAAGCGTGATTCCATAAGCACATCTAATTGGGAATCACACTAAAATAGCAAACATTCTGTCGAGCTACGTGGTTTCGATGTTGGGGCACTGTTTTAGAGCCGTAATGGAAGAAAAAAGTCGGAGTTTTGCCATAAAGGTGACGCATCAATTACGATAGCAAATTAGCAGACAGCTATGCATGGCCACACATGTGCAGGTCATAAATACCAGGTTCTCTAATTGAGCGCCATCCGTGCGGTATAACCGAGCTCAGATTGGTCCACCTTGACTGATCAAATAAGGCCCCACCGTAGGTTAAATAAGGTGTACAACTCCTGCGCGGGCAGTAGAGTTTCCGCCTCGCGTGCAAGAGGACCGTGGTTCGAACTCCGGTGCCCGGTGCCGCGCGATTCTCCACCGCGAAAAAAAAAGTGTGTTGAGAAATTTACACAAACAGGCCTGGAGTGCGGTGGGTCATAAATACCAGGTTCTCTAATTGAGCGCCATCCGTGCGGTATAACCGAGCTCAGATTGGTCCACCTTGACTGATCAAATAAGGCCCCACCGTAGGTTAAATAAGGTGTACAACTCCTGCGCGGGCAGTAGAGTTTCCGCCTCGCGTGCAAGAGGACCGTGGTTCGAACTCCGGTGCCCGGTGCCGCGCGATTCTCCACCGCGAAAAAAAAAAGTGTGTTGAGAAATTTACACAAACAGGCCTGGAGTGCGGCCTGATCCCGGTGACCAGAACCGGTAACGCACTCTCTCACCAGAGCAGGATTGGCCACCCTGGTGCAGTACATGGCCACAACCTCCTATATGAATACAACAATCAAACCCCAGCCCTCGGTCCCCAGCAGCCGCGAAGCAACTGACCACGGCGGCGGTCAGATCTGTGACGCAGCAGAGGGTGCTAAGAATACCTGGCTCCGGACAGGCCGCCATTGGAATCTGAACCTGGCAACGTTTAACGTTAGAACGTTATCTAGTGAGGCGAGTCTAGCAGTGTTATTGGAGGAATTATAGGGTAGTAAATGGGATATCATAGGGCTCAGTGAGGTTAGGAGGACAAAACAAGCATACACAATGCTAAAAAGCGGGCACGTACTATGCTACCGGGGCTAAGCGGAGAGACGAGAACTAGGAGTCGGATTCCTGATTAATAAGGATATAGCTGGTAACATACAGGAATTCTATAGCATTAACGAGAGGGTGGCAGGTCTTGTTGTGAAACTTAAGAGGTACAATTTGAAGGTAGTACAGGTCTACGCCCCCACATCCAGTCATGATGACCAGGAAGTCGAAAGCTTTTATGAAGACGTGGAATCGGCGATGGGTAAAGTCAAAACAAAATACACTATACTGATGGGCGACTTCAATGCCAGGGTAGGCAAGAAGCAGGCTGGAGACAAGTCAGTGGGGGAATATGGCATAGGCTCTAGGAATAGCAGGGGAGAGTTATTAGTAGAATTTGCAGAACAAAATAATATGCGGATTATGAATACCTTTTTCCGCAAGCGGGTTAGCCGAAAGTGGACGTGGAGGAGCCCGAATGGTGAGACTAGAAATGAAATCGACTTCATACTCTGCGCGAACCCTGGCATCATACAAGATGTAGACGTGCTCGGCAAGGTGCGCTGCAGTGACCATAGGATGGTAAGAACGCGAATTAGCCTAGACTTGAGGAGGAAACGGAAGAAACTAGTACATAAGAAGCCAATAAATGAGTTAGCGGTAAGAGGGAAACTAGAGCATCTACGGATCAAGCTACAGAACAGCTACAGGAGATCAGTAGTTAGACAGGAGACCAGTAAGCTATCGCAGAAGACGAAAGACCTGATCAAGAACCGCCAATGAATGAAAGCCTGTAACCCTACAGCTAGAATAGAACTGGAAGAACTTTCGAAGTTAATCAACAAGCGTAAGACAGCTGATATAAGGAACTATAATATGAATAGAATTGAACGGGCTCTCAGGAATGGAGGAAGCCTAAAAGCAGTGAAGAAGAAATAGGAATAGGCAAGAATCAGATGTTTGCGTTAAGAGACAAAGCCGGCAATATCGTTACTAATATGGATGAGATAGTTCAAGTGGCTGAGGAGTTCTATAGAGATTTATACGGTACCAGTAACACCCACGACGATAATGTGAGAGAGAATAGTCTAGAGGAACTTGAAATCCCACAAGAAACGCCGGAAGAAGTAAAGAACGCCTTGGGAGCTATGCAAAGGGGGAAGGCAGCTGGGGAGGATCAGGTAACAGCAGATTTTTTGAAGGTTGGTGAGAACATTGTCCTAGAAAGACTGGCCACCCTATATACACAATGCCTCATGACCTCGAACGTACCGGAATCTTGGAAGAACGCTAACGTAATCCTAATCCATAAGAAAGGGGATGCCAAAGACTTGAAAAATTATAGACCGATCAGCTTACTGTCCGTTGCCTACAATGTATTTACTAAGGTAATCGCAAATAGAATCAGGAACACCTTAGACTTCTGTTAACCAAAGGACCAGGCAGGATTCCGTAAAGGCTACTCAACAATAGACCATATTCACACTATCAATCAGGTGATAGAGAAATGTGCAGAATATAACCAACCCTTATATATAGCCTTCATTGATTACGAAAAAGCGTTTGATTCAGTCGAAACCTCAGTAGTCATGGAGGCATTACGGAATCAGGGTGTAGATGAGCCATATGTAAAAATACTGGAAGATATCTATAGCGGCTCCACAGCCACTGTAGTCCTCCATAAAGAAAACAACAAAATCCCAATAAAGAAAGGCGTCAGACAGGGAGATACGATCTCTCCAATGCTATTCACAGCATGTTTACAGGAGGTATTCAGAGACCTGGAGTGGGAAGAATTGGGGATAAAAGTCGATGGAGAATACCTTAGCAACTTGAGATTCGCTGATGATATTGCCTTGCTTAGTAACTCAGGAGACCAATTGCAATGCATGCTCACTGACCTGGAGAGGCAAAGCAGAAGGGTGGGTCTAAAAATTAATCTGCAGAAAACTAAAGTAACAACAGTTTACGATAGGTAGCGAGGCACTGGAAATGGTAAGGGAATACATCTACGTAGGGCAGTAAGTGACCACGGATCCGGATCATGAGACTGAAATAACCAGAAGAATAAGAATGGGCTGGGGGGCGTTTGGCAGGCATTCTCAAATCATGTACAGCAGGTTGCCACTATCCCTCAAGTAAAAAGTGTATAACAGCTGTGTCTCACCAGTACTCACGTATGGGGCAGAAACCTGGAGGCTTACGAAAAGGGTTCTGCTGAAATTGAGGACGACGCAACAAGCTATGGAAAGAAGAATGATGGGTGTAACATTAAGGGATAAGAAAAGAGTAGATTGGGTGAGGGAACAAACGCAGGTAAGTGACACCTTAGTTGAAATCAAGAAAAAGAAATGGGCATGGGCCGGAAATGTAATGAGGAGGGAAGATAACCGATGGTTATTAAGGGTTGCGGACTGAATTGTAAGGGAAGGGAAGCGTAGCAGGGGGTGGCAGAAAGTTAGGTGGGCGGATGAGATTAAGAAGTTTGCAGGGACAACATGGCCACAATTAGTACATGACCGGGGTAGTTGGAGAAGTATGGGAGAGGCCTTTGCCCTGCAGTGGGCGTAACCAGGCTGATGATGATGATGATACGAAGTAAGGATATCACATTTATCGGCTGTTCGAACTTGTAAATATTCGCTTGCTAACTAAATTAGCAAGCATGATGGCAGCGCGCACTTCAGACACACTCGATGATCGCAGACACTCACTGTCAAAAGGCTGGCTTGAGCAAGCACGGCAGCAGCAGCGAACAAAGTGGCCTTCGTGCTGTCTATCGCTTCAACGCAAACTGAGTGCCGCGAACACACAGCACGCTCAAAGGTACGAGCCGTCGACGCACTTAGACTCTGCCTCCAACGCACATTACTCTCAAGATACGGCCGC
Organism: Dermacentor andersoni; assembly: GCF_023375885.2. Taxonomy (NCBI): domain Eukaryota; kingdom Metazoa; phylum Arthropoda; class Arachnida; order Ixodida; family Ixodidae; genus Dermacentor; species Dermacentor andersoni. The sequence continues at coordinate 18,772,154 of NC_092814.1, forward strand.
GCGACCGCGCGTCGCTAGTCCATACGCCGTTGCAGCCGGAGTAGAACACCGTCCCACCCTCCCCTCTCCCGGTGCCACGCAACGTTGTGTGCCTGGCGCGCGATGGAAGGCGGCGCGCTTCCTCCCCGTTCTCCTTCCTTTCGCGCGGGCGAGATTCAACCGAGATCATCGGCTCCCCTCGCACGCTTTCACTCGTACATACAGCATAGGTGGAGCGCAGCGACGGTGTTATCGTCCTTGGACGTTATGCGGAACATCATGACGACGGCAACGGCGGAAATGCGCCTGGAGTGTTCATATAATTGCTACCGGTATATAAGAGAAAAAAGACGAAATATATTATACGTTACTCAGACTCTAATAGCTTGCACGCGTGCTTAACTGCATCTGACAAAAATTCCCATATAAAGCGCGGATTTCTTCTGGGATTAGACATTTCCTGAGAGCAGCATTTTGGGCAAGTTCGTAATTCATTGCTCAAGTGTTATTGCGCAAGAAAAAGACACGGACGTAAGTGAAGAACACACCTCAAGCGCAAACTTTAAATTTATTGTGCCACTGAATCGGTTTATAAATGTGAAGCAGTATAGATTGCGCATGCGCTTGCATGAAGAAAGCGAACTGCGCATTCGTGTAAGAAATTATCAGTCATGTGATGTCGCCTCAAAGAAACTTAGTTCTTTTCGTCTTGGTCATATGAGCGGCGAGCTCCACACCCCCCCCCCCCCCCCCCCCCAATAAGCCACTTCTGTCATATACCTCCGGACATTCTAAGCTTGTTGAGTGGGACATTATCCGTTTGTGCTTCAAGAACGCCCTTAGCAAGTCTTGCTGCCATGTAGTGGACGTAAGTTTTCAAAAGCACACTCGACGTTTGTCCTTGGCTGGATATTCTAAGGTCTGTCGCTGAAGGCATTGTAAAAGAAGCGCGATCCAGCACGCAGAAGTCAGCTGCCGATGTTCCTCCCGGCAAACGCCCTAAAGTATGTGTTGGACCCTACATGCACGGGGATATACGATAACTTAAAAAAGATGGCCCAAAGGGTAAATGTAAGAGTTGTATTTTCTGCTCCCAACATGCTCGACATGCTTTGCAAGTTGACGGATCCAAATGCCGTCCCGTCCGATAAATGCACTAAGCATCGCCGAAAAAAGTTCGTCGAGTGTGTTCACCGTGTGGTTTACAACCTCCCGAGTTCATGCGGGAAGCAATATATCGGCCAAACTGGGCGTTGCCTCAATGATCGGCTCCGGGAACACCGCAACAACGTAAACAATGCCACCGGCGGGTTCTTGGCGATTCATTGTCTCGATCAGGGCTAGAAACCTATCGAGGACGATTGCGCGATTGTGTACAGTGGCAGAACGCAGCTCATCCGTGAAATCACTGAAGCGCAGATGATTGCAAAATTGCGTAATAAGTGTGTTAGTTTCCCTTCACTGGCTCTCACAGAAAAAGAACAAAGTCTCTTGGAGGTGACATCACATGACTCATAACTTGTTACACGAATGAGCAGTTCGTTTTCTTCATGTAAGCGCATGCGCAGTCTATACTGCTTCACATATATAAACCGATTCAGTGGCGATTCAGTTGAAAGTTTGCGCTTGGTATGTGTTCTTCCCTTACGTACATGTCTTTTTTGTTGCGCAATAACACTTGAGCAGGACATTTTCATTGACAAAAGGCCAGGTAGCTTGGCACGAATAGTAGTGGGCGAAGCAATTTCGTAAACCAGTTGGTTTGCTTGTCGTTCCGAGAGAATGGATACAGGAAGGTTACATAAAGTTAGGCCCACGCATGAAGAAAGAGGACAGCCGCCGGATCTTAGCGGCTATAGTGTTGCGCTGCTAAGCACCAGGTTGCGGGATCAAATCCGGGATGAAGCGGCCGCATTTCGACGAGGGCGAAATACAAAAACGCCCGTGTCCTATGCATTGGGGCCACGTTGAAGATCACCTGAAGGTCGAAATTAATCCGGAGTCCCCCACTGCGGTGTGTCTCATAATCAAGTGGTGGTTTTGGCACGTAAAGCCCTAAAATCCAATTTGCTGTACATGCATTTTGGTTCATGTAGTAGTGATTACTGCATGAATGCTGTAGGTAGATCACACGAAGCTATGTAGAAACTTACTGAAGCTTTAGGTGCACTTATTTAGCTTTGGTGTTTTGCACGTTTTCCGGAATACCAAGTAAGGACTGGGGTGTTACTGCTAAGTGGCCTGGTCATCATAAGACGGGTTCCTTCCTAAAGAATAAGTGAAGAAAAAAGACGGAATATGCAGTGGTTACTGAGAAACACTATTTCTTATTTTTCATGTGTTAAGATAAGAGCCCCCGAGCTAAAGCTTCCTCTTAAAGGAAACGCTATGCTTTTTTATGTAAGGCTAGACACACAGAAGGTGTCTCCTTCCATGCAACTTTGCTCATTGTTTTAAGTTTCCTACTGAGTAAAATGACGAGGGTAGCATATGTTCACTGTGATGGGGCGTTGCAACTTTTACTCTGTTAAAAAAATATACTTCTCAAGAAAGAAGTACCCTATATCTAAAGCAGTTTCTTGAAGTCTGCCTCTTTTCTGTAGAAACCGAACATTGTGCAATGCACCTGTAAACCAAGTTTCGTGCATCTACAGCTACTGTGAGTGGTACATACTTGTTGCCGTTTACAGTATATAGAGACATGTTGTTGTGGTCTCTGTATTTATCGCTTCCGGTGCATTTGCTGATGTCATGCAACAGCCTGGCAACTTGTTTCTCTCTCTGCAGATGATGTATAATGGGATCACGGCATGCCCACGACAAGTCCACTTGTCCAAACATTGGCTCCTGCTTTCACCTTGTTCTAGTTTTGCTCATCATCTTGAATTTCCATCTCCCACCTTTCCCCTGTTTTCTACAGATTATTATTATTATTATTATTATTATTATTATTATTATTATTATTATTATTATTATTATTATTATTATGAGGTATAGAAACATACAAACACACAAAACAAACAGGGAGGGAGCAAGCTGACCACTGTAACCGAGAGGGGCACAACGCTTGGTTATTATTTCGGAATGAGGGAATGAAAAGAGGAGGGGAAACAAAGAAATATGAAAGAAAATATGAAATAAACAAATGACAGAGACACGAATAAAACAAAGTTGGAAAGCGGAGAAAAATGTCTGTAAACCGGAGGCCAAATCAGTTTTCTGCATGAAATTTAGCAAGACTCTATGGGCCTGGTCGCGTTGAACAACACTCCCCCTCTGAAACAAGATATCATCCAAGGTCGTACACTTGAGTCCAATCAGTCAATATTCCTTAATTAGCAGTGCACGTTGTGTGACGAATGTGGGACACTCCAATATAAGGTGTTCAAGTGTCTCACAGGAGCCACAGGACGTACACGATGGACTGCCCACACGTCCTTGACGATACAAACGTTCGCGCACAAACACAGAGCCAACTCTTAATTTCACTAACAGTACTCTGGCACTACAAGGCAAGTCACGACCCCGAACGCGGGGAGGGAACGAGCAGTTTACAACAGGCTAGTCTGCGTGTTCCTTTAAGAGGCATCGGCGGATTAACAAACGGGCGTTGTCAATCATACAAGAGATTTCTGGGCGGTCACTACCGTTGTGAGCACAGGTTGAAGCGGGGCTATCAGCCTCTTCATTTGCAACAATACCCACGTGTGAAGGTATCCACTGGACAATGAGGGACACTCCACGAGAAGTAATTTTGTCGGCGCACTTTCTTATATTGCGGAGAATTGGGCTATTCGCATCCTTTCTCAACAGCCTGCTAAGGGCAGCACGGGAGTCTATAAGGATGAAGACCTTCGATGTGCTCATTTCTTCCGGTACGTACTTCAGAGCAACATAAATCGCTGCCAGCTCGGCAGTTGTTGATGAGGATAGATGAGGCACTCGAAACACCCTTCTGTGTGTCCCTGTGTGTCTTCTTTTGTGCCGTTTTTTATTCGCGCTACCGTACACCCCTTGAAGACCCTTCTTGTGTGAGTCCAGGGGCAGAAGAAAGCTGCTGCAGCGCCGCGAGCGTCACTGCTTACCTATGCGCCCGTAAATACTTTCAGATGATCTCCATATTTTTTCAAGTAAGTGCAGTTAGGCCAACTGGAATAGTGTCGAAACAGGCTGGTCAGTCTTGTTGTGTATCTCGGGAATCGAAAGATGAATACAGAAGAGGCATTTGTTGTTGTATTCCTTCGGAGTCGTCAGTGAGGTAGTATCGTCTGAACTGCCAGCAAGGGCAACGAACAATGCTGCCATTTTCCCCATGCGAGAGAACGGTCGCTGAATAAGCCGGTTAATAAGTGCTTGTCCATCTGATGCTCTATACAGACGCTCGACGTGATGTAACGCTCTCTGGTCTGCTTGCAGCGTCAGGGGCAGCTGGTGTTCTTCAGTGAGTTATGGAACAGACTACGCATCACGAGGTAAGCCAAGAATGAACCGGAGGGCAACACGATGGTCCCGTTCCAATTTAGACATCGAACTAAAGGCTGCACGTTCAACACTGGCAAGGCATACATCATGCCAGAAAGTACAGATGATTGATATACATGTAGTGCTGTAATCTGGTCACAGCCATCGCGCCTAGCTGTCAAAGCGGCCGCATATCAGAGTAGGGACTGTGATCTGCGCCATACAGAGGTGACGCCAGGGCGCCATGATAGGCGATCATCGATAACTACGCCCAGGTAGCGGTGTTGCAGCACCCAATCTATCGGTGTATCTCCGAGGTTTAGCCGGCTCATGGTTCGACGAGCGCGTTGTCTAGTATGATATGCAATTGTGGCTGAATTAGCAGGTCAAATCTGCAGACCAACTTCATCCATGTGCTCTATGTGACATTCTGACCTTTCTGCAAGATTCCACGAAGACGTGGACCGTGGTGCCAAGGACCGCTAATACACAATGCGATCTCATCAGCATAAATTGTTATGCCTATTGGAAAGTCACATTTTTGAGGAAATCGGCTTGGATGTCCAGCAAGTACGCTGTTGAAGAGAAGCGGCGATAAGACGCTATTGCCTTGCGGGACACCACACTTATTAGTACGAGATTCACTTGTTGCTCCTCTAACACGTTCCGGTAGGAAATGGCCGGCGAGTTTTCTATAGATAGACTTGGAACATACTATACATCACGCGACAGACAGTAACAGGTGGCCAGATTGGTCGAGTCAGCAAATCGCTTGCGTTTGATTTTACGTGACATCTGCAAATGCACAAGAAGGGATAAATAATGACAGCAATTACATATGTCTCTACATGCAGTTATATCGGCAACTTGTGTACCGTTTACATTGGTTGTAGTGCACGAAATTTGGATCACATATCCTTTTACCATGTCCAAATTTTAAAGTCAGTAAAGCGGTTCATTATATACAACCGGCGTCAAGCAATTCATGAGTAGCCATATCGGGAGGTCCCTGGGAGAAACTTTTTCTTGGTAAGTAGTTGCCAGGACGTTCTAGGGCTGTTTTTCAGTTTAGTCGACATCTCCTAGGTAGGTCGAGACTGTCCCTGTGGAAGATTTGTGGGACATTTCCAGGAGATAAGTGGTTTGTTATAAATAGCCATGTTGCGTGAAGCTAGGTGGACGACGTTGGGTTAGGCAGGAAGACAGGAATTGGGCAGGGTGCCGAGGACGGTGGTTAAGCCAGGACTTTGAGGGCAGTGAGCTGACATCGGCGTGCTCGTCAGTGCACGGATTGCGGCGGGCTGGTCAGACCCCTCAAATCAGCGATTAAGCAACTATTTCATAGCACTTACGGCTATCTCACAAAGTGACGTTCCTCTTATGTGGAGAAAATTCTTGCGATTTTACATAAACAGACATTATCAGATATGTGGAAATAAAAATTGTACGTGGCAACCTTTTTATGTTGGAAAATTGCCATACTGCAGGAATATAACTTTGAGCCGGGAGTATGACGGTGTGAAGCAACAAATTCCGATACAACATATTTGTAAGGCAACGCTCTTCTATGTTCAAATGTCATCATCATCATCAGCCTGGTTACGCCCACTACAGGACAAATGCCTCTCCCATACTTCTCCAATTACCACGGTCGTGTACTAATTGTGGCCATGTTGTCCCTTCAAACTTCTTAATCTCATCCGCCCACCTAACTTTCTGCCGCCCCCTGGCTACGCTTCCCTTCCCTTGGAAAAGAGTCCGTAACCCTTAATGACCATCGGTTACCTTCCGTCCTCATTACATGTCCTGCCCATATCCATTTATTTTTCTTGATTTTAACTAAGATGTCATTAATTCGCGTTTGTTCCCTCACCCAATCTGCTCTTTTTTCATCCCTTAATGTTACACCTATTCTTCTTCTTTCCGTAGCTCGTTGCGGCGTCCTCAATTTAAGTAGAACCCTTTTCGTAAGCCTCCAGGTTTCTGCGCCGTACGCGAGTACTGGTAAGACACAGCTGTTGTACACTTGTGTCTTACCATGTTCAAATGTATTACAAGTTTATTAGAAAGTGTTGCCTAGCGCATTTATACCATTAACACGAGATGTATAGGATCCGTCCTCCTTGATTACACCACATTTTTAGACCACACCTAGTCAGTTTAGCACTTCATGATTAAAGGCCAACTAAACAAAATTATGGACAGTATAACAAGCCTAGTTTAACTAGCTTAGATAGAAAGCAGACTCCGTTGAGAGTTTGAAATGTGAGATTCGAGGACTTGCGTAAAAAAAGCTAAAATATTAATTTTTGCACTGAAAGAGAGAAAAATATGCAGCAGATACGAGTTGAAATCTATTATAAACACGGAGCAGTGCAATAGATAATTGAAATGAAATCTATAAATGAAATGTATATAGAGCGAAGCTGTGTGTCAGTGCATAGAGTCAAAATACGAGTACACACATACAAAAAAAGCGCGGGCGCACACAAATTATACCGAGCCTTTTGTTAAGCGGAGTTGCCGTCTACTAGCGATGCAGGGAGAACACAGGGAAGGCGGGAAATAGAAATTCAAGACGAGGAGCAATGCGAGAACGCGGTAAAAGCAGGAGACAACGTTTCGACAAATGGACTTGTCTTTTCCAAGGCGACATATGCCCTCCTTGGTACAGCATATATAGGTACGCTTATTCTATAGGGGTAAGACGGGTGGGTGAGTACGACGGACGCCTTCAACGCATCATGCTTTCAGAGGCAGCCTGCGCATGCCTACGTAGCGCAATTCCAATCCGTTCTATCCACAAGAAGCGTTTACTTTTTTATTACTGTGCAGCCGCGGATGCGCGAAGTCGAGCTTTCTCGTTCTCTTTTTTTGTTGCGATAGTGATTATATGGACACTCCAAGCGGATTTCCGCCGTCGGCGTCGCCGTGAAGTTCCGTATAAAGTGCAAGGACGATGAGACCGCCGCCGCGCGCCCTACGCTGTATATGCGAGCGAATACGTGCGACGGGAGCCAGCGATCACGGCTCAATCTCGCCCGCGCGAAAGAGACAAAAGCAGGTAGGAAGCGCGTCACCTCCCGTCGTGAGCGAGGCACCCAACGTGGCGAGGCACCGGTGGGAGAGGATGATGAGGGCGTTCTACTGCGGCTGCACACGCTACTCGCGGTCGCCTGGCTGCATTTTGATCCGCGTCGGGGGCGGCGCTTAGGTGCGTCGGCGGCTCGTAGCTTTGTGCGTGTTCTCGGCGCTTACTTTTCGTTGAAGCGACAGACAGCACGAATGTCACTTCACTCGCTGCTGCTGCCGCATTTCCTCGCGACAGCGTTTTGACAGCGAGTGTCCGCGATCATTGAGTCATATGCGTTCATGTTTAGTTGTGCGCGCGTGGCGCCACTAATTTGCTATCGCAATTGATGCACGCCTTTCGGGCGAAACTGCAACTTTTTCTTACCTGATTTTACCCCAAATAATTGCGTTCGCCCACTTCGGAGAACTCGACAACAATGCAGCGGAAATAGGACTTTTTTAAAAATTTTTTTAGGAAGACGAAATACGGTCGTATGAAAAAGTATTAGTACGTTTATTAACAACATGCTTTGAAAAAATGTCTATATATTTATCAAATTTAACATGCAATAACCACTCATCAATAGCTCTGTTTCATATGTATAATAAGCCTAAATTTCAGATCGGCACATCGCTCCACTACAATTATAGTATAAACCCCATGCAAACGATCTTGCGCGCGACCGCGACAAGCAACGCGCTGGAGATGGCTGCCACGTTCGCTCGTCGCCAGAAGTCGTACCCCAGGCGGGAGACCAATTTGAGCGACGTCTACCCGTGCTGCCTGTATGAGGGCAGCAAATACGGGCCGAAACTAGCGTGACGCGTGTTTATTAATTTAAGTTGATGTGTTTTACTCTAGAGCGCAGCATAATAACAAAATTCTGAAGCTCTTTTAGTACGATCTTATCCTTGCACGTATCAAAACTTCTTCGTTTGCTCATTCTGTGCGACAATCGGTAGTACGTGACTGATGCAGATCCAGTTCCGGCTTCACGCTATTGGCTAGTCGTGCATAGCAGTTCCGGGCGACGAGCGACGAATTCTAGATTTCCAGAACCGAGCGACAAGGACGAGCCATCTCTTCGCGCGATGACCCGTTTCGTCTCTCAAAGCCGTCACTCGTCGCCGTCGAGCACAAAATCACTCTCATGGGGTTTGGGCTTATAGAAGAGACATGCAGCACAACATTGTAAACGCAAGGCATACATCATGCTCTAGAGCATCTGAAATCGACAAATCAGTGCAGTGCAGGGCCACGTGAATAAAAAAGAAATTGCAACGCTAACAAAGCAACCGCAAGAATGGTGAGAACTTCCTATTAGTGAGAGTAATATACGCACACATCATGGAACCTGGCAACGTTTAACGCTAGAACGTTATCTAGTGAGGCAAGTCTAGCAGTGCTATTGGAGGAATTAGAGGGCAGTAAATGGGATATAATAGGGCTCAGTGAAGTTAGGAGGCCAAAAGAAGCATATACAGTGCTAAAAAGCGGGCACGTCCTGTGCTACCGCGGCCTAGAGGAAAGAAGAGAACTAGGAGTCGGATTCCTGATTAATAAGAATATAGCTGGTAACATACAGGAATTCTATAGCATTAACGAGAGGGTGGCAGGTCTTGTTGTTAAACTTAATAAGAGGTACAAAATGAAGATTGTACAGGTCTACGCCCCTACATCCAGTCATGATGACCAGGAAGTCGAATGCTTCTATGAAGACGTGGAATCGGCGATGGGTAGAGTGAAAACCAAATACACTATACTAATGGGCGACTTTAATGCCAAGGTAGGCAAGAAGCAGGCTGGAGACAAGGCAGTGGGGGAATATGGCATAGGCACTAGGAATAGCAGGGGGGAGTTATTAGTCGAGTTTGCGGAACAGAATAATATGAGGATAATGAATACTTTCTTCCGCAAGCGGGATAGCCGAAAGTGGACGTGGAAGAGCCCGAACGGCGAGACTAGAAATGAAATAGACCTCATACTCTGCGCTAACCCTGGCATCATACAAGATGTGGACGTGCTCGGCAAGGTGCGCTGCAGTGACCACAGGATGGTAAGAACTCGAATTAGCCTAGACCTGAGGAGGGAACGGAAGAAACTGGTACATAAGAAGCCGATCAATGAGTTAGCGGTAAGAGGGAAAATAGAGGAATTCCAGATCAAGCTACAGAACAGGTATTCGGCTTTAACTCAGGAAGAGGACCTTAGTGTTGAAGCAATGAACGACAATCTTGTGGGCATCATTAAGAAGTGTGCAATGGAAGTCGGTGGTAACTCGATTAGGCAGGATACCAGTAAACTATCGCAGGCGACGAAAGATCTGATCAAGAAACGCCAATGTATGAAAGCCTCTAACCCTACAGCTAGAATAGAACTGGCAGAACTTTCGAAGTTAATCAACAAGCGTAAGACAGCTGACATAAGGAAGTATAATATGGATAGAATTGAACATGCTCTCAGGAACGGCGGAAGCCTAAAAACAGTGAAGAAGAAACTAGGAATTGGCAAGAATCAGATGTATGCGTTAAGAGACAAAGCCGGCAATATCATTACTAATATGGATGAGATAGTTCAAGTGGCTGAGGAGTTCTATAGAGATTTATACAGTACCAGTGGCACCCACGACGATAATGGAAGAGAAAATAGTCTAGAGGAATTCGAAGTCCCAAAGGTAACGCCGGAAGAAGTAAAGAAAGCCTTGGGAGAAATGCAAAGGGGGAAGGCAGCTGGGGAGGATCAGGTAACAGCAGATTTGTTGAAGGATGGTGGGCAGATTGTTCTAGAGAAACTGGCCACCCTGTATACGCAATGCCTCATGACGTCGAGCGTACCGGAATCTTGGAAGAACGCTAACATAATCCTAATCCATAAGAAAGGGGACGCCAAAGACTTGAAAAATTATAGACCGATCAGCTTACTGTCCGTTGCCTACAAAATATTTACTAAGGTAATCGCAAATAGAATCAGGAACACCTTAGACTTCTGTCAAGCAAAGGATCAGGCAGGATTCCGTAAAGGCTACTCAACAATAGATCATATTCACACTATCAATCAGGTGATAGAGAAATGTGCGGAATATAACCAACCCTTATATATAGCTTTCATTGATTATGAGAAAGCGTTTGATTCTGTCGAAACCTCAGCAGTCATGGAGGCATTAAGGAATCAGGGTGTAGACGAGCCGTATGTAAAAATACTGAAAAATATCTATAGCGGCTCCACAGCCACCGTAGTCCTCCATAAAGAAAGCAACAAAATCCCAATAAAGAAAGGCGTCAGGCAGGGAGATACGATCTCTCCAATGCTATTCACAGCGTGTTTACAGGAGGTATTCAGAGACCTGGATTGGGAAGAATTGGGGATGAAAATTAATGGAGAATACCTTAGTAACTTGCGATTCGCTGATGATATTGCCTTGCTTAGTAACTCAGGGGACCAATTGCAATGCATGCTCACTGACCTGGAGAGGCAAAGCAGAAGAGTGGGTCTAAAAATTAATCTGCAGAAAACTAAAGTAATGTTTAACAGTCTCGGAAGAGAACAGCAATTTACAATAGGCAGCGAGGCACTGGAAGTCGTAAGGGAATACATCTACTTAGGGCAGGTAGTGACGGCGGATCCGGATCATGAGACGGAAATAATCAGAAGAATAAGAATGGGCTGGGGTGCGTTTGGCAGGCATTCTCAGATCATGAACAGCAGGTTGCCATTATCCCTCAAGAGAAAAGTGTATAATAGCTGTGTCTTACCAGTACTCACCTACGGGGCAGAAACCTGGAGGCTTACGAAAAGGGTTCTACTCAAATTGAGGACGACGCAACGAGCTATGGAAAGAAGAATGATAGGTGTAACGTTAAGGGATAAGAAAAGAGCAGATTGGGTGAGGGAACAAACGCGAGTTAATGACATCTTAGTTGAAATCAAGAAAAAGAAATGGGCATGGGCAGGACATGTAATGAGGAGGGAAGATAACCGATGGTCATTAAGGGTTACGGACTGGATCCCAAGGGAAGGGAAGCGTAGCAGGGGGCGGCAGAAAGTTAGGTGGGCGGATGAGATTAAGAAGTTTGCAGGGACGGCATGGCCGCAATTAGTACATGACCGGGGTTGTTGGAGAAGTATGGGAGAGGCCTTTGCCCTGCAGTGGGCGTAACCAGGCTGATGATGATGATGATGATGATGATGATGACATCATGGAATTCAAGCGACGAGAAAAAGGGTTTGAGAAGCTCGGCAAATTTTTAAGGCAGCAGTTACGCGAAATTAAGTTCATCGAAACATAATTGTTTAACACGCAACCTTTATGCGCCATTTTCAAATACACTTTATTTGGCGCCCTACAGCATACGCAAAACAAATGCATTCAGCTTTGTTAGATCTAGGTTCCTGTGTCTCCAATTTCATAACACATCGAAGACAGTGGCCACCAGCGTGCACTTTTTCTGTGGCCTAGGAGTATAATTATGTCACCACTCATAAAGATTTGGGACATTTCGCTGCATCATTTTATGATGGAGACATCGCAGGCGTAATGATTACCACAAGCTGACAAGACGGCAAGCACTTACGTCACGCAGTCGGTATGCTAATATGCATAGAAAGGCATGGCGAAAATGTGAATGAAGAAGACGCCATAAGCACCACACTCTTCGTCGCAGGGCCGAACCCTACCGCGTTCTCCTGGCAGCAGCGGTGGAGGTACGGGGACAACAGCGACTCCAGCAGTGCACTGCCGTGTGCGCAGCCGATTCGGCATGGCAGCGTGGTTGAGCGCTGCAGTCGCCTATCAGGGCTACGTGGGTGTGGAGGAGCGGCTGCGAGGGGGGGTTGAAGAACCGAAAACTGTGGAGAAAAAAAAAAAAACCTGCGGCGGCTCTATTAAGAAACCGCGACGTAGGTCAGCACATCTACACCCGTGAGCAACAGTATAGAGACCAGGGATTGCGCGACAAAACTAATTTTCTCAGCGCTCTGGGAGTGAAACTTGAAATTAAGGACTACAGTCCAAACATTACATTACCAATTTCCTAGCGCAGTCGTCAGTTTCCGTTTATGCGTGTTCATTACGAAAAAATTCTGTTTTTTCGGCAATTCTATGGTCCGAATACTTTTGCTCACGGGTGTACACAACGAACTGCTTTACACGCTTCCTGTGTTCATGCGTCACCATTAGTACACCTATAGTTGTTTGCTGCTGCACTTACAAATCCCTTAACATAGCAGCAAAAGCTCAAACATGCGTTCAAAGAAAAAGTAATATGTATAGAGCGTGCTGTGCAGTGGTCATTGAAGTTTATTTCCTAGCCAGAATGAACTAACTAAAAGCCGGAGATGTTAATCGTTGCGGAGTGTACAGCTTTCTCCTTGGGATGAAGGTAAATGAAATAGGTGGAAAGGAGGAATATTAGAAAACAGAGAAATAAAATATATTTTACTTGCGCCGGCAGCCAGATCATGTCAAAGTAGTAAAGAGCATGTCGCTATAGGGGTAATATTTCTCCGTTAAAAAAATAGTACCGCATTGGGAACAATCTGGTCTATCACTGCGGCGTGAAGTGGGCCCGTCCCTGCGACAGATAAGCGTAAGCTAGGCGGTTAATATTCTCAATTGAAATAGCACTGCTTGTGTCCTGTGTCGACCAGTCAACGAATAGTGGCACATCATCGTGAAAGATGGTAAGGCCTGCAGACGCGGACACAATAAAACGAGGGAACACAGACGCCGACAATCAACTGAATGGCGCAAGACGACGCAAAACTCTTCACATGCTCAGGTAGGATAGCTCCACCTGTCAATCAGGCACACGTGCGGGCCTACGCGAGGGATGAATGTTTAGGCATTTCATTTCTTCTTTATGCAAGTTATCGAAGGCTGGCTCACGCATGTGCTTCCACTACTTGTCTATACCAGGCCTCGACCATTAGACGCGCTTCTTAGGGGCGCATTCATCGAAATTTAACCTTGTTAAGAATGGCCGTACGGGGTGGCAACGTGCCAGCTTTCAGCCCGCTGCACGTGTTCCAAGCCCACCAGACAGGGCGCCCTTCAGAGAACTGCGAAGGGCCGACAGCCACGTGGCGCGCGATCAACTCAGGAAATTGGTACTTGGCCGAGCCACCCGGGACAAAGCAGAGTTCTACGAAGCCCTCTGACGTCGGCACTGAAAGCTGGGCGGTACCGAGAACTGTCCGGCCTTTTCACCTGTGTGTATGTGCGGCACGTGTATGTGAGCCCTCACCCTCCAAGTCGACACACCTCATCCTCCAAAAAGGCGGGTCATCTTGAATGACGTCGAACTATGACGTCGAGCAAGGGCTTATAAGCAGCGTTTGCCGGCTGCTAGTGCGTGCTCGTGTCGTGCTCGTGTCGTGCTCTTCGTTCGGAGCTGAGTGCTCCTTGTCATGCTAGAAATGAACTAGTGAGCTGTGTGCTCGTAAACTGTTTGCTGTATGTTAGTTTTGCGGGCTCCATATGGGAGTCGCGCTAGTCTGCCAATGTATCCTGCTTAAACTGTTAATATGTAAATAAATCCTGTTCACCGAGTTCCTGTCTACGACCTTCATCTCCTTCAAATGGTGGCAGCGGCGAGATAGTCCGACGACTCCTACACTTGGTTGACAGCGGTAGGATCGTCCGACGAATCTAATAACCTGCATTTACAATTTCGACCGGGCAAATAAAGATGAGATGGCAATCCTCCGGTTAAAAACCATTTTATTTTACCTGCTCATTGTTTCCCTGCGTGGCGGCACAAATGTTACCTAGCTTATTGGCAGCCGTAAGAACAACGCTAACACTCTACCTATTTCCCACTATATTTACCCTGTGCAATAAGGGACGAATGTATGGGATACATACGACTCTTTTTGGGTTAGTATTGCTTTCTGCAACCATGTTCGAAGTAGACGAAATGCTGCACATTTGAAGCGTTAAGCGACAGTAGCTACTGCAACGCGAGGAGAACCTACTTGTGATAGACGCGTAACCTACGCTTAAAGCAGGCGCTCGTTTTGTGCACACACGAATTGACGAAAGAGGAGTTAAGGCATGACATGGCGATTCGGTTTTCGCAACCCTAAAATGCTTGGCTGAAAAGTTTAGCGGCGGTCTTGAAGATGTAGGGCAGTACTACCAGCACAAGTGGTTCTCATGAACCGCCACGGAAATGTCTAGAAATTGTGTTGCGCTACTTCGAGGCAATTCATCAGTAAAGTTTAACCCTCCTACATTTATTTTAAATTGTTCGCTCACTGATGTCACAACGGATTAAAATGCATCCCTACTACATGCAATCAGGTAACAGTCCAGGTAACAAAATACCTTAATAGCACGATCAACTAAGGTGTCTTCTAAGTGTTTGTCAATTTTACTAAGCTATAAATCACTAAATAAAGAGGCAACCTTGAAACCAGCGCAAATTTCTGATTTCTGCTCAAAGATGCCTTCTCTAGTACGTGGGAAAGTGGAAAGTAGGTACAGTGTTATTATTACTATTTAAAGGAACATCATAGGCTCCGGTCGGAGCATTGAGTGATGGGAGATTATACAACAAAATACGTGATGAACATGAACAAGAACAAAGAAACGTAACAGTCAGCAGAACAATAGAATCCATCATTACACAGTCGCAGTTCGTAAAATGTGCATACAAGTGCTCGAGGAAAAGTTCGCGGTTAGTGATTGAAACAATGGTATCAGGAAGATCGTTCCAATGTGCGATGGCTTGTGGCAAAGCCGAAGAATTGGAAGCTTTAGTTTTACCAACTATGCGTTTGATGCTGAGGTGATTATGAAAGTGCCTGGATGTGCGTAATAGTTTTTCAAGTGGCAGTGGGGATGGCGTCACGCAGTGAATATATTTGTGTATTAAGCATAAAAGAGCAACAGAACGACGATTACTTAACGTCTGGAGTGGAATGTGTAGCTTAATTTTTGTTATACTGGAATGGCGGTGATAGTTACATGAAATTAAACGAGTGGTTGTATTTTGCACGGCGCCCAGTATTGAAATTCAATACTCTTGATGAGGCGACCAGATGGACGAAGCAAATTGAAGCTGTGGGCGGTCGAGGAATATGCCAGTTTGCCTGTATGAGCTTAGCAATGACGTAAATTCGACGTAAGTAACCCAACGTTTGTGGTGCTTTAGCATATGTTTGTTGATATGGAATTTCCTTGAAAAGTCGGATGTGAGATGCAAGCCTAAGTACTTATATGACACCGCACGGGGCAGTGAAACGTTCTTTATAGAATACGCAAAGTTTATGGAATACCAAAGCCACAGGTACGCTGCTCGTCTCACTGCGTAAGAAAAGCTCCACCGGCAGATCAGAGTTAGGAACAGAAGCCGACCAGGAGGAAGCCTCCTGGCCTGGCGATGAGAGTGACTTTGCAAAGAAACAGGAAATTACTCTGGAAGGTTAGCAGATATTGAAACAAAAGGTAAAAAATAATTACTTAAAAGACACAGATTAAAAGAAAACCGCCAGCTACTTTACCAGAACCAGTGTTCGGGAGCTCAGGCACGAGGCCATGTCAGCTTCTCTTTAATGGCGGGCCAGAACAAGAGCGTGCAGCTTACGCACTTCATCGTCTTTCGTGGCGCCGACACTTGCGCGCGCCGTCCTGCTGTGCGGAAGCCCCACATCTTTGTGTAAATATCTAAGGCACATGGAGAGTTAAAGGGCTTGAGCCTGGCGACCTGGACAATGTCACAGGTTGTCACAGCGGAGGGCGTAGTGGGCGTGGCTAGAATGATTTCATAGGTGACATCGGTCACTTGGCGAAGCATGCGATATTGGCTTGTGTAACAGGAGAGTAGTTTTTCGAAAAGGCCAGCTTCGCGAGGTGATGTCCAAAGCAACATGAGAGTGCCTGGCGAAAAATGGACATCACAGTCACAGAGGTCATAGCGGCGCTTCGGCTTCTCTTGACAGACTTGCAGTTTAATAATAAAAATCAAGGGCCCCAACATACTACCTTGCGTAATTTCTTGCAATGAGGATTTGTGCTTAGTTGATGGTTACACATTGTTGCCTTCTGTTCAGATAACTCGATCGTAATTAATTCCAGTAATCCAGATTGTAAATGAATTGAATAAATAGGCCTAGAGGTATTTTTATACCTTCGATGTTGGCTAATATAATTTCATTTTGCTGTTAGGAGTGCTCTTTCTGTCGACAACCATGACCTGAAACCAAACTGAGCCTGCGTAGTTACGGAGTGGTGTTAAAAAAATTTCGATAACTTGATAAATACAAATTTTTCGATAGGCTTTGAGAAGTGTGGTAAGACGGATATTGGCCAATTGTTACTGAGGTCATTTTTGTCCCCTTCGTTAAACAACAATAAAGCTTTTAACATGCTCCATACGTTACGGGAAAGAACATGTGCCTAAAATGACATTGCAGCTGTATCTTAACATCCGACCAATAAATCTATAAGAAAGCAAAGTGGCATCATCTTCAAACCATCTATATCTTTTGATTTGCCTTTATGTTTTCTGGAAAAAAAATACACAACTTTTGTGTTCTTCAGTAGAAGAAAGAAAAAAATGCTGGCTGTCCCATAATCGAGAGTAGATGTAAGCATGAAATGGCAACCGGCAAAGCAGATTGGTTCGAGATGATACTAGCCACAATCTCAAAATGTGGATAGTGCATGTTCGCCACGGCACACAGCACCACACCGCACCATGCCATACTGTGCAGTGGTCTATGTGGACGTTGCCCAGCTAGAAGAAGAAAAGCGCCTGAAGGAGGCACCACGCAGTGTGGCTCCCTTTCTCGAGGCGACGCAAAACGCACGCCACGGAACTCACGGACCGCTGGCCTTCGAAATAGCACAGGTAACCCTGTCTCAGCGCCAGAAGATGACAAGGAAGTGTATGGTGCCCTGTGTCTGCCTTTTGAACGTCGCCATTTGAAATGGCACATACAACTGGAAGTTACAGCTTGAGTGATGTTGTGAACAAACATTAGGAACAACTAAGAAGCAATATTTTTTGCAACTTGTTTGGGCAGTAATTAAAGTATGTAAACGGCCCTCTACAAAGGTTTGGGGGCCAGAGACCACATTTTCTTAAGTTTCGACTGGTTGCCAGGATGATCTCGTTTTATCCTCGCAACTTGCCCGGATATTCTCCTATGAGTGGCCGGATAACAGCTCTGGCTTTTGGCTCTAGGTCACTTGAAGGTCGCCGACAAAGGGAGCTAAAACCATTTCATGCTTAAAACTCAAGGACCAACTGGTCCTTGAGGTCCTTGAGCACGCCTCGCAGCACAGCACTGTCGTTGACACTGCCTGCTAATGAAGTGACATGCATGGTTGTAGAAAAAGAAGGATAAACGTGCGCACGCGGGCACTGTGAGAGGAGAAGTTCGAACGATGAGTATCTTTCTTTCTTCGCGTCTCATTAGTATTCTACATATTGGTGCCGAAAACCTTCGCGCGGACGCATTTCCTTCATCGCATGTCTCAAGGGACCTTCTCCTACACCGCTTCGCGCTGTGGGCGGCGAGGACTGACTGTATAACGCATCGTTCATTATCGGCGTGATCAGACCTCTATCTCAAGAGCTAATCGGATAAATCGCCTCAAGACCAGGCGGTTGGTTCGACGAACACAGAATACGAAGATTCTGCAGGAAGCCCGGTTGCTGTTGCCGGATCCTACCGTGGACAAGCCCAAAGTTTAAGGTACTTTTGACCATGTATCTCCTAGCAATAACGAGCTCTTGAAGCTTAACCATGAAATCGAAGAGCACATTGTGGACGATGCGTTCGAAGCAGGATATTAAACTGCTGCAGAGTATAACGATCAAGCTATCAGCATACTTGCTGAGATTCGCTGCAAGATCGGCACATTGGAACGCGTCGGCAGTACAGCAGAGCCTGCTCCTCAGAATTCAACGTCGGCTGTTCCTGACGCTATGCCCAGATTTGGCTACCGAATTTTGATATGCCGACGCTGAGAGGCGGCATTCACAAATGGGCCGCGTTCTGGGAGCAGTTCGAAAAGACGGTTCATCTCAACAATGGTATATCGACAAAGTTCTATTTATATGGCATTATCTTGCGGGGGAAGCGGCGGCTGCCATTGCTGGTTTGCCGACTTCCGAAACTTGCTACTCAGATGCCGTGGAATTTCTCAAAGAACATTTTGGTGATCGTAAAATGATAGTGCAGCACCACCTGTTAGCGCTTCGCCATCTGCCTCCTGTAAAGTCGGGAAGCGACGTATGAGGCCTCAGGCAACTTTATGAAGCCGTGAAAATAAATATCCGCTGTCGGGCTGCAGTGAGCATACCTACTCTCAGTTTCTCTGCAATGCTGATTGATATTCTACAGAAGGCATTGCCATCAGATCGTTCTAGTATATACGCGAGGAAAGCGTAGCCAGGATTTCAGACAACATATGGGTTCGATACGAACGTCTCGGAGCCAGTACTAGCAGCTGCAAGATCAGAAGCAGAGTTAAAAAAGCTGCTCATGTTCACACCTATTGAGTTAGCAAGCCGAGAACAGTGCAGCCTATCGTAGCAACGATCTGTGGATGACCGTGCTGGGAGAAATCGAGCTAGCAGCACTGCTTTTGTAGTGTACAGCGCATCATACAGCTGGGGCCCTATAACGTAAAACTATTCCAATATGTTTCTATTCCAATCTCCTGACGTCAAATTTGAGTAACCGGCAACGCAAGCACCGGGCGGTCACCCGCAAGGTTGTCTGAACAGACCAATCAAACGCTCTCCTCGTTCATAGGAGGTCACTTTTGCTTGCTTTAAAAACGAATAACATTGCCTACACTGAGCGGCTTGTCCTACCTAATTGGCTGACAAGAGGCGAGCAAAACGCTCAAGTGGAGAGGGATTCGATGGGGCCGAGCCACTGCACTGAAAGTCGATAACCAGATGAAGAGGGTGGTGCCGGCGTCTACGATTGGTCGGCTTTCCCTTACTTAGCTTGCGGTGGCTGGTCGAAAATCGCGGCGGCATGCAACGGAAGCTCAAGTATGACGCTAAAGCGGACCCTCAGCAAAGAAGAGTTGGCAGAATGAGGGGGTAAACGTGCCGAAAGTGCTCGAAAACGTTACACGGCCACGCAAGAAGTTTTATTCTACGCAAATACACCCATGCTCTCCGGCAGGTGCGAGTAGCCAGCGTCTGAGTGATCGGCGGCAGCCATCTTCTACTCCTTTCGGAACGGGGCAGCCTGGGGCTATTCCGATAAATATTCAGTTTTGTTCGGCATATTAATGCATCCTTATCGCGTACACGTCACTTTGACGCGGTGAGTTCTTGCGGTATTGTGACGTCGCGTGACAGGCAGGTGAAGTGGTTGCAGCCCGAAAGCTTTTTACCAATAGCCGAGGGCTAATGGCGAAAGGGGTCGAATAAGAAATAACTGTTTTTCTTTTTTCTGTCAAATCATGCATAATCAGTGTGTACACATCATATCAGATGGGCAGGTATCGCGGTTTCGGTGACGTCGCGTGACAGACAGGTAAAGTGGGGGTGGTCGAAAAAAGTTTTTGACCAATCGTGGACGGCTGATAGCAGAATTGGTATAGAAAAGTTTGGAATAGCTTTACGTTATAGCGCCCCTGGAGCGAGCTTTTCTGCCGATCAAAGTCGCACCAGACACGCACCTGCGACACCAACCTCTCTCTTGCTTCTAAAAGAGAGAAACTAGCTAAAGACAACCACTGTTATAGATGTGCGTACGCATTCATTTGTGTTTACGGCGTGTGTCGCGGCGGCGAATTCAAGCTCGAGTTCGGAGCGTGGTCGACATGGTCCCTTAATTTGAAGTTTGGCAGAGAACGGTAAGTGCTTCTATCTTTAGTGTTCCTTACGTTAAGAATGTTTATGCAAAGCGCCGCCATTTGGGCTATTTCTTACCCTTCGGTGGCGGGCTAGCAGGCGCACGTGCGTTGGGGTCTATCCTTCCTGTCTAGCCTTGCACGGGGGGGGGGGGGGGGAGGTGTCATGTCATTGAGCAAATAAATTAGTACTATTATTCAACCAGGCGCACTGCAGCTAATCCGCCTCGACGAGCGTGCACGTGGCCCGGCCTGGCTGGGACGGTGTAGAGTGCCATAGCTGAAGTAGTGTGCATTTTCTGAAACGTATATTTCGGTTCTCTATTTTAAGATACGCATGGTGGCATTGTTTCAGATGTATGCAGTTGTCGAGTTTACGGCTACACAGGAAGTCGAGGTCGTGCCTTGCACATGCAAAAATGATGGAAAATGTCTGCTGGAAATGCTTGAAATGGAGTTTAATTATTACTTGGCTGCTTCTTTCAGATGCTACGGAGAAACCAGGCCATTTTTTCTTGCAGAGCCAGGAAGATTTTGCTAATATAAGTGTACAGAAGTCGCATATAAAGCCTTGTATAGTTACGGAACGTTTTACTAGAGTTTTACAAAAGTTTTACTAGACCTCTTTGGCTGCACATAGTGATCGAGGATTCAAAGTGAGACGGAATAAGAATTCACTTTTAGCATTCAATTATATGATTGTATGCAAAATGGAACGCAGTAGACTACTTCCTGTTTTAAGAAAGAACCAGCCAAAAAAGACGCATACAGGAAACATATACGAAGACAGGAAAGAGGCTGGAAAGACAGGAACCAGCCTCTTTCCTGCCTTGTGTATGTGTCCTGTGTGCGTCTTTATTTTTTTTGGGGGGGGGAGGGAGGGGGGGGGGGTTTCTTAATACCATGCACCAACTAGCCCACCAACGTGTTTTACTTCCTGTTTGAATGATACACCTGAACCTACATAGCAGCATAAGTCCCAGTTAGATGTTCGGAGCTCAGGACCTTTTCATAATCAGGGATAACTTGAGTGCATGGCTCTACATTGAATAAGTGGCTTCAAATGGGAGCTTATATATTCTGCTAGTCATCCACAAGCGTTTTTTTAAAGCAAACTCCAAATTGTTTGTATGACCCACCGATAGAAAAAAACAACCGTATTCTAATACTACGAAGTTAAAGTGGCCCGAATTTATATCAAGTTGAAAAGATATTTATTTTGCTTTGCAAAAAGAATGGACTGTGTCCGATAGAGAACAAAAGCAAGCAAATATGATATGAATATGATATGAATTTCCCTGAAATTTTAGTCTGTGCCAACGGGATTTCGCAACGGGATGCCCGTGGGACATCCCGTTGGGATATCTTTTGGACATCCAAACAGTATATGGACTTCTGTACGTCCCATGGAGGTCAGTGTTGGATATCCGGATGGATGGACCTTGAGACTTATGGTGAACGTCCCACGGATATCTGTGGTTACTTGGGGAGCATTGCCGTGCGGCGCGAAAAAAAGTATGATCCGGCATAGCTGACTTAGCACGAGCGCCGCAGGTGCGACACAGTCTGACGGACACAGCGGTCACCAAATGGGGCGTCAGAGTCCGCTGCTTCACCTATTTCACTGCGTCAGCAGCCAGCGTTCGAGCGTAAACAAACTCGACCCCACTCCGCAATGCCGGCATGCCTAGGGACAAACGCATACAACACGCTCTAGAAACGTCCCCGTAGTGCCTAGGCAGAGTACTAACCCCGCACGTTTTCTCTCTCTCACCCGTTCTTACTCACGCATGCGCACGAACGTCCGGCGGCTCCGGAAGTACCACGCCCCGCTGTTCTTACTAGCAGTTGTAAAGTCGCGGCGCCGTATTGCATTACTTCAGGGTCGGCCCACATATGGGGAGTGCTTAACGCCAGCTTCACCTCCAACGCGGGTCGGCACGGCATTGCACCGCCTTCTGGATCGCCCCATTAACGCCTGCTTCACAGCCGCCGCGGGTTAGCCCGGTATTGCATTATCTTCGCCATCGGCCTACGCATGAAAAATTGTCGGTCTACGCGCGGACACGATCCGACAGATCCCAGCCGTAGCTTCGCTGTAAAATAAATGTTGCCAATCGACAGGCACTTAGCGGATATTTAAAGCAGACCGTTTTGGGATATCAAGAAATGGACGGTTGATAACAGTGACGCATGGTTACCGATTGACTGACTGGCGAAGTAGCGCTAACAGCAAAAGAGCTGTCCAGTTTTCGCTACTCACATCGATAATGTAGTAATTATTCATGCTCCTATGCGCAGCAAGCGCACTCAATTGACATCGGCAGTGGAGCAGCGGGCCATTTGTTATTTCAGGGTCAGAAAATCGCACTATTCAAGTAAATAATGCGATGGATTACCTGCCGGCACACGGTTTATTCAGATATAACGAAAGCAAATGTCAAGTTCGAGCCCCTTAGACTGTACACCTCAATAAGCACTGAAACTGCGCTTGCCATATATGAGCATCGAGCACTTTGGGCCCTTTCAGCACACAACAGATGCGCGTACAAAGTATCTTACGGAGGGCACGGCAAAGAATAACCTGTGTTCAGCGTCTTTTGAAACGTAAGAAAAATAACTAGCTGTTTTGTCACCTGACATCCGGTTAAAAAAACAGGATTCTCCTCCTTTCTCACCTACTTTCAGCTCGCGTATGCGCCAACAACTACATAGTTTTCGGCGGCGACATTCAGTGCCTATCGACCGTTAGAGCGACTTTGTTAACCGCATGCCTGGCCTGACACCTGTGGTGCCAAACGGACACCATCGGCGACGAATTTGTCACAGCAGTCGTGGTGTGGCGCCACCATACTGTTCAAAACATTCATATTCGAATTCGATGCTTTCGGGAATCTGGATGTTGTCGGGAATACGTAACATTCCCGCTTCGTACATAGTTTTCAAAGCAATTACCTTCCAAGCAGTCACATAAGGGGCCAATTCACACAAATAATAGCTCCAAAAATATCATCATGAAGTTGCCGTTCCAGACATAGCAGCAGAACGTTTCATTTCGTCCTTTGGTTCGGTCACCAGGAATATCGATCGTATGTGACGCGGTGGTAGCAATCACACTTCACGATCTTGCCGTCTTCATCGGCACCCCCTAAGAGATATTCAAAAAAGTGCGGCGTGAATGATTTTGCGCAATAAATGTACCTGCTCGTTAGTGTGTCCAAGGAAACGTGACAAGCTGTAGCCACGGTGACACTGAGCTCCGGTGTTAAATTCGTGTGAAGAAAAATGAAATCATGGGGGTGCGCGTTGCGAAACTACGATCTGATACAAGCCACGCCGTAAAGAGGGGCTCCAGATTAATTTTGACCGCCTGGTGTTTATTGTTCATTAGGTGCAACCAAATCTCCTATATATATATATATATATATATATATATATATATATATATATATATATATATATAAAGCACGACCCAATGTCGGTGCACATATGACGACGTCATGCATTTCCAAAAGCACTGCCTCCGATTTCTAGATCACACTTATCAAATTCAACGGTAATTTCACATGCGACACTAACAACAGCACCTATTTGCTCGAATGTTCTATTTGTAAATCGCAGTATGTTAGACAACGCTTCTTTCGCTTTCAAAAAGCGTGCGTATTCCCGGCTACTCAATGTGGTTTTCGTTCCCACCACGAAAGAGAACTTCGGGAGTTGTATCTAATTCATAAATTCAAGGCGGTAACGTATGGAATCAACGAAGGTGCTGGCAAACATTCCCTTCACTGCTGTACACAAGGATATTTTTGTTTTTCGAGAAATGACAGAAGCTGAAATCATTGCAGTTTCAAGTCATATGTCATCACACAAGGCCATGGGTCGTGATGGAATACCAGTTAAGATACTGAAGGACAACATAGAAACTTTGTGCAAACCTCTAGCAGAAATTTTAAACCAAGCATTCGCGACAGGTGTGTAGCCCGAACAGCTTAAGATAGGGAGGGTGACACCAATACACAGAGGAGGAAGACCCGACAACATCGTAAATTACCGCCAAATAACAATCTTATCATGCGTGGCCACTCTTCTTGAGAAACTGGTAGCCAAAAGAATGATCGACTTTATTACAAGATACAGTATCCTAATTCCGAATCAACATGGCTTTAGAAAGGAATACGGCTACTGCAGTAAATTTTGTGACAGAAGAAGCAAACCATGCATTAAACAATAACCAAATCATGATAGGTATCTTCCTAGATATAAAAAATGGCTTTCGATTCAGCGAACCACAATATTTTGCTGTACAAGCTCGAACGCTATGGATTTAGAGGGATAGCTTCGAAATTTCTGCGCAGTTATTTGACTCAGCGAACACAGTTCGTACAAATACGTAGCAACAAATCAAACAGAAAACTCATTGAAACAGGAGTACCACAAGGTTCATTACTTGGACCGATCTTGTTTACCCTTTTCATCAATGATTATCCTCTCTCCTTGACCCACACGCAAACATCTCTATATGCAGGTGACACTGCTTTACTTATAGCACACCGCTCTTTTCAGGAAGCAGAATTACTCGAATCTAAAGAATTACCAGTAACTTCTCAGTGGTTTACAAGAAACAAATCAGTGCTAAATACAAAGAAAGGTAAGTGCGTTGTTTTCACATCTAACCGTAAAGTGGTACCTGAAAATGTGGGCTGTAAATTGAAGGAACTGCTATTGAGAAGGTAAAAGCACATAGTAACCTTGGCGTGACTCTCGACTCATCATTCCCTTGGGCAACTCAAATTGATCATCTGTGCAAGAAACTAAGCTTTGGAAGCTTCACGTTATTTAAGGCTCGAAAATATTTCGATTTGCAGACACTCTTTATATTATATTTTAGCGCATTTCACTCCCATCTAACATATTGCATATAATCATGGGGCTACACTTATGCTTCATATTGTTCGGTGGTCAGCATTCTGCGAAAAACAGCTGTAAGAATCACTGCATCATCCACCATGGCACCATCCTTAGAACTTCTCAGGAATCTCAACATATTACCATTTAATATCGTTGGGCAATATAAAAGCGCAACATTAGTACACAAAATAATTTGCAACAAGGTACCCTGTCAGTCAACAGTTTTGATAAACTCAAGTGTAACATTCGACAGCTGGAAGCAAAAAAAAAAAAATTTAACCCGCTGACAGTTCACAACGTTTACAGCCATCGAACACTATCCTTTGTTGGCGCAAAAATTTGGAGCAATGTAGCTGGCTTGATGTCTGCCAAATTTTCCACCGTCGCTCAAGAGATTCTTTCGGGGAGCTATCAGGCACCATATTAACATTGAGCTTGCAAACAACTGCTGACATTGTTTAAATACCACAGCGATGCTGTAATTTTCATATTAGCATTGTACTTGCTAGTTGACGCTGTACTTAAACAACCATTTTGTAATTGATCCTCAACTAGCCATATCGGCTATGGATCCGGATGCTGTCACAGTGATATTGTACATATTTTAACGCAATGAAGCATTCTACTTCCTATTCCTTTTCTTTTGACCAGTTTAATGTGCTCACTCCTTGTGATTTTCATTGCGCCCTATTATTATTATAGGTATACATATTTTTCCCTGTCACTTCGGCCGTTATGATGTCAAAATGTGTGCACGTGCATTTCTTGCAGTGATATGTTTCCCTACTTTTCCCTGTTATTCTGATGTCTGATTGTGCCGATGCCACATGCCCATTGCCGTCATGTATTTCTTCTCCGAATACGCACACGCTTATTTGCTGTTGTCACACGTTTTCTTGAGATATCCGCTGTCGTGTTTACTCGCGTTTTTTTTTTTTTTTTGCTCCTACACGTTCATTTCCCGTTGTCACGCGCATTTGGGACATCAGATGCCCTGTTTACATTGTGGGGTTCGCCTCCGTACTCTTGGGACAAAGGAACGACAACAGAGTAGTGCAAACAATCACAAGGGCATTTATTGCACCTTTCATAGATCAATGCCTGCTAGCCGAGTTGCTATCCCCGAAACATGCCGATGGGCGCGCGACACATCTAGGAAGTCCGACTCACCGCGACCAGATAGCGAGCGAATATGTTCGCCCCACGCTCGGTCCCAACGCCTGGTCGTTCGCGCGTGCGGTCACGCGAACGGTGGCGCGTTCGAAGGCAGGCCACGCGAGGTGGTCTCGCAGAAGCATGCATCGGCGCACGCGCGGCGCGGCACGTCCGCACTGCTTGCTGTCCCGAACCTAAGAGGAAGCGCCTTTTCTTTCGGCGCCCAAGCAACCCCGCCTGTCGGCGTCGTTAGCAACTCAACACTCGCGCCCTCTCTCGTACTGCGCCTCAACCATCCGACCGCCGCGGGCGCCAGGCTACGCGGCGAAGCCGGATTACAGGATACGCGCCATGCGGGAAAACAACATATCAGGGGACGCGTGAGAGTCGCGCGTCCCCACAACATACACGTATTTATCTATTCGATTTTAAGCCAGCAAGAGTGCTCTGATACGTCATTG
Source organism: Dermacentor andersoni (assembly GCF_023375885.2). Taxonomy (NCBI): domain Eukaryota; kingdom Metazoa; phylum Arthropoda; class Arachnida; order Ixodida; family Ixodidae; genus Dermacentor; species Dermacentor andersoni. The sequence continues at coordinate 18,799,020 of NC_092814.1, forward strand.
TTACGTACAATGGTACATAATTGTTATTGTATAGTATATCGCCACCGTTGCATGTGTGCATCACTCCGACGAAGGCCGGTCCCGCGCGCGATACGTCAGTAAAATAACGTTATTTTTTTCTACGTGCTGTGTATTTTAAAGCGAAGCTTTCTTTGCCTCTTCCTTCGACTTTCCCACTGCTGCTGCTGTGACTCCTGCTGTCTGGCACACCGCGTCGGGAGTCGGTTCAGCGCGTGTGCATGTGCGTGATAAAGAAGAAAAGAGACTCAAGTAACTCGTTTGGACCGCACCGCGTCGAATGTGCACAATGCCCTCTGGAGCTCCATGGGCGTCGGCAGCTTAGCCACTTGACAGTTCTAATTATCCGTGACCCCCCAGAAGCACTTACACTTCTAGTTACTTGCAAGTCCAGAGGGAAGCTAGATAGAGTTGGTAGAACCAACGCAGTCACGAAAGAAGTGAATAACAGCCTTGCCACTCTTCGCTCTCAGTTTCAATACAAATACAAAGGGGGGGGGGGGATAGATAAAAGGTGAGGCATGAAGGCAAAGAAACGCGGGATAAGTTTAAGTTCAAGATACGTTATGGTGCGTTTCTGCTACTTCTGAAAAATAAAAGCATGCAAGTATGTCCAGCGGACAACTTACGCAGAGCGTGCAGAAGCAGAGCCATATTAATTAAAGCGCACCGCAGGGTCTAGGCGACAAAACGAAAACGGTCGCACGTCAGAACAACACTTGTGTACCCGCCGCGGTAGCTTTGCGGCTATGGCATTGCTCGAGGTCGCGGATTTGATCGCGACTGAGCCAGCCGCACTTCGACGGGGCAGAAAAGAAGAAGCGCTTGTGCACTTTGATTTAGGGACACGTTAAAGAGCATCTGGGTGTCAAAATTATTCCGGAGTCCGCCACAACGGCCTGCCTCAAAATCCCATTGTAGTTTTGGCACGTACCAGCCCCATAATCCAATTTAAGTTTAATGCATCTGTCACGATGCGATGTGCCATGTGGGGCAATGACAATGCTCAGCCCTCTCAGAGGCCATGAAATATGGCGCACAACAACGCCTCAAGCAAACACCTCTCCCTTTGTGTTTTGTGAACTACGCAGACAAACAGCTGTGGCGAACTCAAGGTAACAGTTAGCATTAACTCACCACTCTCTTGTTGGACAAAACGTTGAAGAAATGAAGTATTCGCGGTCAATATTACCGCTAATTATCGTTAATAAAAGCAAACAGCACAGAGAGCTTCGCTTACATCAATTCCCACAGTGCGTGGGATCAGCTTAATCCGCGAATACACGCAAAGGGTCTCGAGCGGCCAGTCGCGCGGCAATTCTGCGTGCATTTGGGGGCTCCTTTCAGGCTCGGAAAAACACTTTTATGTAGCACGTATTGAGCAACAAAAAGCTGTATTCGTAGTTTTTCATTTCGCTCTACAATTTTCTCATTGACAATTTTCATCTAATTGTATTAATTGAGAAGTTATTTGATCAATATTATTTACCTAATTAGGTCGAATGAAAAGATAATTTGAGCATTTCCAAGCGACGGCAAACAACATTACCTTCGTTATGTCCGGGTACGTAGCATTCGCATATTTTTGTGCACGTTAAAGAACCCCAGGTGGTCGAAATTTCCGGAGTCCTCCACTACGGCGTGCCTCATAATCAGAATGTGGTTTTGGCACGTAAAACCACATTATTGAATTTTTTTAGCATTCGCATATTTGTAATCTCTGGCTAAAGTTAGCTGGGACACCCTGTATATGTATGAACAATGACAGCATGGCCGGTTCATTGAGTGGTTTCCTTGCTCGACGTTTTGGCCCGAGGCGAGGCTTTCATTAAGAGCGTGCATGTGAGGTCGCATGAGGGTTCTGCTTATACAGTCTTAGCCGCCCGATGCTAAAGCTGTACAAGCAACGCCCTCATGTAACCTCCTATGCGCGCGCTTGATAAAAGCTAGTCCTCCGGCCGAAACGTAGAGTAGGGAAACCGCTCTCTAATATGCAGGAAGCAATGACCTGTTGGCTCCGACACTATATATATTTGTGTTTAGATATTACTTTAATTGCAATAACAATTATATGGGCTCATCAGGCGTATTTGTTGCGTCGCAGTCGGTGTCCCCGTGGCCGTGATCGATATAAAGTCAGGTCCGATGAGATGAAGCGCTGTGGTGGTTTATTTTCGCCGTCATGTCACAGAAAGGAATATCAACATTTTTTTTTTACCTGCGCCTAAGCACCCGTGTCAAGAAAGCAAAGTACGTTCTTATTTATTTTTTTGTTGCTTAGGCTTTTATTCGCGAGGACACTTTGAGTCAGTTCAATTTTCTTGTTCTTGCTACCCGCGGGCTGCCAGAGCCAGCCGGAGCGCATGCGTTTTTCTCGTGTTGTCCCGACCACCGCGCGGCGCACTTCGGTGCGCGTTCGTTTTTGTCTGGACGAGTGAATTTTTGTCTGGCCGAGTGACGGGCGCTTTCAGGCTAGTAGACGAGTAAAAGAAAGAATGGTCGCTTGCCGCCATTACTGTGGGGACTCGACGGATCGCATCGCGTTGGCGTGAGCGCAACTTCTCCGGAAAGTCTTGTCTCGCCGGTGTATAGGATACCGTGCAGGATGCCCATGAATCTCTGTGGGCCAAGCGTCTCCCGTTTTCTTCGATATTCCTTCGGTAGCCACATTCCGTGCCCAAAGTATAGGCATTCGATTGTGGCCTACATGCTTTCCTTTGCGCTTTTTTTTTATTTCGGTGCTCCGGCACCACAAAAGAAAGAAAGACATTGTTGCGACGCAGCAAATTGCCGCATGGTGAAAGTTCGATTTCGTTACTTCTTCTATTGCGGGCCACCGTACGCTTCAGTTGCCGGGTACACTTATATTATTGTGATGGCAATTCTATGGTCACTCCAGGCGCATTCCTACCATCGTCCTCATGTTCCGTAAAGTTCAAGGGCGATAACATCGTGAACGCGCGCCGCATGCTGCATGTGCGAGTGAAAGCGTTGGCGGGAGGGGGCGGAAAGGGTGAGCCAACGATGGCGGCTCTGTCTTGTGTGCGCAACGAAGAAAAGCGGGGAGAACGCGCGCCGCCTTCGGTCGCGCGCGATACATCGGGGGGAGTGTAGGGAGGGAGGAAGGCCTTAGGATGCTGTGATCTGGGAATCTGTGACTGTCCAACATATTTATTTTCGTTATTTGACGTATCATATAGACGAGGCAACCTAAAGTTTGCCCGCGTGGCACCAGCGCCGAATGCTCCCCTAGCGGACCGATGGAAGCTTCGAAGGTCGTAGCTGCGCTAGCGCGCGTCCGTGTTCTGTACGGCGCGAGTGCCCGTGCGCGCTGTTTTTGCGAGGGCGAGCGCGACCGCATCAGCCAGGAAATGTGGCACGCAATACTGCTGTGTTGTTGATTGCCACAGCAGCCTCGAAAACAAGAAAAGTCGAACGCCGCCCGTGAAGTTCTACAGATTTCCGGGGAAGCGGTACCAGAAGGACATACGACAAGCATGGATAACTGCAGTGCGCCAAGTCAAGTAAGTCTCATACTTTCGCATTCGCGTGCGATATCACGGCCACTCGATGAAAATGGAATAGTGATATGCCTGTTTTTTAGCGCACGGACATTTGCTTAGTCGTGTCACGTAGTTGAATTGTGGTGACATCCGCCGTTTGTTAGCGGTAAATGCATGCGTGTTGCGCAGCTAAGCTCGACGACGCGAGCTTGATTCCCTGCCCCGGCGGCCGCATTTCGATAGGGGCGAAATGCAAGAACACCCTTGTTACCGTGTGCTTTGATTTTTATGCACGTTAATGAACCCGCGGAGGTTAAAATTATTCCTGAGACTCCCCATTACAGAGTGCCTCATAGTGATTTCGTGGTTTTGGCATGGTTTTGGCACTTAAAACCCCGAATTTATTTGATTGCACTGTGCCTTCCCTCGCAATCGGCAAGGACGAGCTCAAGAGAATTATTTGCTTTTTCCGAACACTGCAACCTAAATTACTAACTGTGCAGCTAACGAAAGGGACCGCGCGCTACTTTTGTGTGGTAGCAGCACGTATGTATAATGGAAGCCGCGGTCGTCGCGCGCGTCGGTAAGCGGCAGATCGGAAAGCAGCCGCTCAAGACGTGCGCGTTATGTCTGTTGTTTGGCCATGCCTTCGAAGTTCACAATATCCAAGCATGCTTTAAATTAATTACCACCTTGCACATCCTTCCTGATTCACTCTTCCTGCCAAAAATCTTAGTTTCCTGCAGTAGCCGGCCTTCGGCGCGAGCTTACTTTAGCTGCTCGCCCGACGAGGAACTATATTTGCTTTGTTGAGGCATGTATCGCTGATGCTTGCGCTCCTGCTGCTGGTCCCAAGTTAATACCTGGCTAACGTGGTCTCGGTTCGTTTCGCGGTGCAGTCTGTACGAGCTGTTTCTCATGAGCAGTGAAAAGATACCTTGCTCACTAATGCAATGAGTTGCAATGACTCTAACATCTGCATTGAAGAAGGCGTGATATACATTACATATTTATTGCAGCATGATATAAGGCAATATGCGCCTATGTAGTACTTAAATTGTTAATTTTGAGCATATGTGCGCTTTGGCTGTTGTGCTCTAGGATTTTGTGTACTCTGGGAAGGAAACTGCTCAGTGTTCTGGTCAAGCAACCCACTGAACAGGGCAAGACGGACGCACACACAAGAATACATGACACTCGCTGTGCTTGTACCACTCGCTTTGTACTGGTCAGTGCGCCGCTTCACCAACACGGTATGATTATTAATCACCAACTGGCTCAACTTTCCACATTACTGCGTTAGCTTTAGAATAATGCAGTTCTCTTCGTGCCATGCAGTGATGTTATGTGACAAGAAATAGGCAGCACAGGTTACAGGCATCGGCGAATCACCATATATTAAGGGTGTGTACAGTTTGCCGAAAACAAAAAAAAAAGGCCTTGGTGTAGAGAAGTGAAAGTTCAGGCAAATTTGTGATTTGCCTGAACCTAAGGCTGAGAGGGTATGAGAAGCAGCTACAAGCTAGGCCACGTTGTTGAAGATGGGAAGATAGTCTTTCTCGTTAGTATAGTGCCATGCTTATTATTGGCGCCTAATGCATGTGTTTTTTTTAGTGCTCGCAGTGCTGCTGACACTCCCTGGGACCCGTCAAAAAGCACGCGAATTTGCATCACCCATTTCGTTGGCAACTGCAAGAGTGACCTAAGTAAGCATCTATCATACATCCCTACCATCTCCCCACGTGTATACACAAGAAAGCACCACATCGAGAGAGGGCGAAAAGGTATGGCTGGCGGTGTGCAAGTATCATAACTTGTAGTGGTAACAGTCTTGTGGAATAATATATGCACACAATCACAGGAACGTTACCTTTTCAAACATATTATTGGGAGTAATTTAGTTCCCACAACAAATAGGCGCACATACTGTCTCATTTCTATGCGATGCAGATGGGAGCGGCGTCTAACAGACCAATGGCAATCACAGCCGTCTTCTCAGCACTCAGCACCACCGGGACATGTGCTTTCGTACTGCAGCGACATGGCTCTTGAGCAGCAGCAAGACACATTTGAAACAGACTCCAGAACATGCCTTTCTGAAGTGACATAACCGTCAACAAGCAGCCCACTGGATCTGCAGTCATCGAGTAGTATGACAACAGAAGTTGCTGCTGCCAGAGTGACTTATGTTGTAATTAAAATAAAAGTGGCTAAATTTCTGAACTTGGTGCATAGATCTAACGCGACGTCGTATACGATCTTGTCGGACACCTGTGACACGTACTCGGCTTTCACTCTCACATCGTCGTCCACGATTTGTTCAACGCCGTACACGTGCGGAAGCAGATGCTCCCTTTTCGGGAGGTCGCCGCCACGAAAAAAGCTGTCGGCGTGGGCAACCTTCTTGAAACCGAACTGCAATCTTTGTATCGCTGTTGCGCAAGCAGGCTTTCTGCCGCCGTCGAAAACGGAGCGCCGTGAGCTCGAGCAGCGAAGAAAATCGCGGACAAAACAAACTAAACAAACCGAAGACTGTGCCACGGCGCGACAGCGCTGCTTGAAGTTTCCACATTGGGGGCGCTCTCAGGAGGCGCAGTAGCGCCGCCTGAACGTGGTTTTCTCGTGTATACAGTGACACTCTTGTGAGATATGTAGATTTATTGGAGACTTATACATATATTTAAATATCTTGGGGCGAGTTTTTGTGTATACCTGCAGTGAACTTTATTTCCAGTGACATTTCGTTGCGCTTTACCAAGCTGTATCTTCGCATTCGTATATTCCATTGTATCTTCGCGTTTCTAATGTACGAAGGCGAGTGAAATGAAAGTGAGCCAACCCACTCCGCGCAATTATGGTCCCGTACATTACCTTCGAGGCATGCGCGTAGCACACAGGCATCTCTCATTTAGAAAAGTGACAAGCAGGTGTGAAGATAAATGCTATTTAATGCTCTCATACATAGGGGTTGAACATGGTTGTGTGACATAATGGACGCTCCAAAAGTTGAACAGTGTGGTGTCGTGTGGTTTTCGACAGCTCAAGGTGTTTCCCAAAAGGAAATTTGTCGCCGTATGGCTGCCGTGCACGTTGGACATTGCATTTCATTGGCCATTGTGAAGCGTTCGATTAAACGGTTCAAAGACAGACGTGAAAGTCACTAAGACGATCCAAGACCAGGCCATAGCCACAGTGCAATCACCACAACAAAGTTGCAAAGGTTGATGAGCTGATTAAACAAGAACGGAGGATATGCATCAATGAAATGGCAGAGCGTGTGAACAACAGTCACGGTTCGGTTCACACCATAATTCATGAACATCTCGATTATCAGCTCTTGTGTGCTCAATCGATGCCCAAGATTTTAAACTACCACCAGAAGACAGCGAGGTTCGGCGCTGCCTTGACTCATCTGATCCCGTATCACAATGAGGGTGACGACTCCTTGTCTGCAAGTGTCACCGGAGGCGAATCATGGTGCCACTATTAAGAACCTGAAACACGACGGCAATGCTTACAGTGGAAACATTCGAATTCACCACCCCCAAAGAAGGCGAAGGCCGTCATTTCCGCCGGGTCTTGTCAACTTTTTTTTTTGATCGTCAGGGGACATTATTGATCGAATTTGCTAAACCTGGAGAGACTATCAATTGCTTCCGATATTGTGAAACGCCGGATCGGCTGGGTGTCACAATCAAGAACAAACAACGTGGAAAATTAAGGAATGGGGTCATCTTGCTCCACGACAATACCCATCCCCGCGTCGTTGATGTGGTTAACACAAAACTGGTAAAGTGGAAGTGCGAAACGCTGGTACATCCGCCACACAGCCCAGACCTGTCACCTTGCGACTTCCACAGTTTAGGGCAATTGAAAAATAGCTCAAGGGAGCCAGATTCACTTCGGGCGATGAAGTTAAAGAGTGAGTTACAGAGCTTTTGAAGCAGCTACCCAAGGAGCTTTATGAGACGGTAATCCCGCGACAAGTTAGTCGGTGGGAAAATTTCTGAATGCTCATGGAGACTACCTTTAAATAAAGTACACCGTTTTTCATATATTCGCATTGGTTCACTTTCATTTGACTCGCCCTCATATATTTTGCAGAAATGCTTTTTATATGTGCTCTCTGTTCCGACTGTAATTTCGGCGCAATTACTCACAATACACGACCGGTGACCGCTCTTCCTGCGCAATACGTGGGCACGAAGGACAGCGTCATTGAGATTTTTCCCTGGCCGTTGCGTACGTACATGAATGTAAACACGGTTCTTGAATGACAAAGTTTCATTAAGATATTTGTCCTCGACTTCTTCATTTCACGGCCTTTACATTTTTCATATCAGCGGCATGAACTTCTTTGCTTGTTTAGACTTAATGTAGTTCTGAAGTTCGTGGGATATTTTCTTTAATTATTAAATAGACAAAAACACGGCAGCATTGGGCACAATAATTTTTGAGGCATACGAGTACATTCTTTTATAAAAAAATACATATTTTATTTGTCTTGACAATGCGTAGCGTTCAAAAATTCGTTTGCAGCATCTTTGCCAATGGCATTGCAGTTATTATTCATGCATTTGATCCCTCGACAAATTCTATAAGGAGAAGGCCCAGCTGCAATGTGAGCTTTTAAGGGGAAACCTCTCTAGGCTCATGCTGAAGTCATCACACCGTATGAAGACAGATTAAAGACAAATTAAACAGTGAAAGAGGTTTGATAGTGACAGTTAGTGAGTGATAAGGTTATAATAGAGATTGGTAGAGGTTAATGATGACTAGAATGACTACTAACCACTTGTAATGACTACTAATGACTCCGAAATGACCAATATGTCTAACGACGGCTTGTAATGACCAGAATTGATTAGAAATGAGTAGAAATATCTAGTGAGCAGTAGTAATGACTATAATGACTACTAATCACTTGTAATGACTACTAATGACTCCGAAATGACCAATATGTCTAAGGACGAATTGTAACGAGTACGATTAGAAATGACTAAATATGCTTAGTAATGACCAGTAATGACAAACAATGACTGAAATGACTTGTAATGACTACTGATGACTAGGATATGACCACGATGTCTAACGAGGGCTTGTAATCACCACAATTGATTACAAATGAATAATGTGCTTAGTAGTGAGCAGTTATGACTAATAAAGGCTGAAATGACTTGTAATGACTAGTAATGACTACGAAATGACCAATATGTCTAACGACAACTTGTAACGACTACAATTCTTTAGAAATGACAAAAATGGTTAGTGATGACCATTAATAACTGAAATGACTTGTAATCGCTACTAATGGCTATGATATTGTCACGTAGTAGTGACAGAGAAGAAGGAATCTAAACTGTGATTAACGAAACTAGCAGGAACACAGTAGCAAAACTGCGAATGGCGAAACGATTCATTGGACCAACCTGCGCTCAGAAAAACAGGCTACACATTCAAAGCACCACGGTAGCGGCGAACGCAGTCCGCGATCGTCGAAAACCTGCGGGTCAAGAGCGTCGGCTTTTATGCGTGAGTCATCGAAGATCCCAGAGTAAGCGCTGGTGTTCGCGGATCTTCAAGAAAGTACTACAGAATTCGCGTCGTCCATACCTCTACAGAAGGTGCAACAGACGGCGGATAGAACAACGGTCGATTACATTCCAGAAACTTCCGATGCACGCAGGCGCTGAGCGTTTACCATTTGTTAGCCGGTGAGCAGGACAGGCCGCCATTGGAATATGAACCTGGCAACGTTTAACGCTAGAACGTTATCTAGTGAGGCGAGTCTAGCAGTGCTACTGGAGGAATTAGAGAGCAGTAAATGGGATATAATAGGGCTCAGTGAAGTTAGGAGGCCAAAAGAAGCATATACAGTGCTAAAAAGCGGGCACGTCCTGTGCTACCGGGGCTTAGCAGAGAGACGAGAACTAGGAGTCGGATTCCTGATTAATAAGAACATAGCTGGTAACATACAGGAATTCTATAGCATTAACGAGAGGGTGGCATGTCTTGTTGTGAAACTTAATAAGAGGTACAAAATGAAGGTTGTACAGGTCTACGCCCCTACATCTAGTCATGATGACCAGGAAGTCGAAAGCTTCTATGACGACGTGGAATCGGCGATGGGTAAAGTCAAAACAAAATACAGTACACTGATGGGCGATTTCAATGCCAGGGTAGGTAAGAAGCAGGCCGGAGACAAGTCAGTGGGGGAATATGGCATAGGCTCTAGGAATAGCAGAGGAGAGTTATTAGTAGAGGTTGCAGAACAGAATAATATGCGGATAATGAATACCTTTTTCCGCAAGCGGGTTGGCCGAAAGTGGACGTGGAGGAGCCCGAATGGTGAGACTAGAAATGAAATCGACTTCATACTCTGCGCGAACCCTGGCATCATACAAGATGTAGACGTGCTCGGCAAGGTGCGCTGCAGTGACCATAGCATGGTAAGAACTCGAATTAGCCTTGGCTTGAGGAGGGAACGGAAGAAACTGGTGCATAAGAAGCCAATCAATGAGTTAGCGGTAAGAGGGAAACTAGAGGAATTCCGGATCAAGCTACAGAACAGGCATTCGGCTTTAACCCAGGAAGAGGACCATAGTGTTGAAGCAATGAACGACAATCTTATGGGCATCATTAAGGAGTGCGCAATAGAAGTCGGTGGTAACGCCGTTAAACAGGAAACCAGTAAGCTATCGCAGGAGACGAAAGATCTGATCAAGAAACGCCAATGTATGAAAGCCTCTGACCCTACAGCTAGAATAGAACTGGCAGAACTTTATAAGTTAATCAACAAGCGTAAGACAGCGGACATAAGGAACTATAATATAGATAGAATTGAACAGGCTCTCAGGAACGGAGGAAGCCTAAAAGCAGTGAAGAAACTAGGAATAGGCAAGAATCAGATGTGTGCGTTAAGAGACAAAGCAGGCAATATCGTTACTAATATGGATGAGATAGTTCAAGTGGCTGAAGAGTTTTATAGAGATTTATACAGTACCAGTAACACCCACGACGATAAGGTGAGAGAGAATAGGCTAGAGGAACTTGAAATCCCACAAGTAACACTGGAAGAGGTAAAGAACGCCTTGGGAGCTATGCAAAGGGGGAAGGCAGCTGGGGAGGATCAGGTAACAGCAGATTTGTTGAAGGATGGTGGGAACACTGTCCTAGAAAGATTGGCCGCCCTATATACACAATGCCTCATGACCTCGAACGTACCGGAATCTTGGAAGAACGCTAACATAATCCTAATCCATAAGAAAGGGGACGCCAAAGACTTGAAAAATTATAGACCGATCAGCGTACTGTCCGTTGCCTACAAAGTATTTACTAATGTAATCGCAAATAGAATGAGGAATACCTTAGATTTCTGTCACCCAAAGGACCAGGCAGAATTCCGTAAAGGCTACTCAACAATAGACCATATTCACGCTATCAATCAGGTGATAGAGAAATGTGCGGAATATAACCAACCCTTACGTATACCTTTCACTGATTACGAAAAGGCGTTTGATTCAGTCGAAACCTCAGCAGTCATGGAGGCATTACGGAACCAGGGTGTAGATGAGCCATATGTAAAAATACTGAAAGATATCTATAGCGGTTCCACAGCCACCGTAATCCTCCACAAAGAAAGCAACAAAATCCCAATAAAGAAAGGCGTCAGACAGGGAGATACGATATCTCCAATGCTATTCACAGCATGTTTACAGGAGGTATTCAGAGACCTGGAGTGGGAAGAACTGGGGATAAATGTTGATGGAGAATACCTTAGCAACTTGCGATTCGCTGATGATATTGCCTTGCTTAGTAATTCAGGAGACAAATTGCAATGCATGCTGACTGACCTGGAGAGGCAAAGCAGAAGGGTGGGTCTGAAAATTAATCTACAGAAAACTAAAGTAATGTTTAACAGTCTCGGAAGAGAACAGCAGTTCACGATAGGTAGCGAGGCACTGGAAGTGGTAAGGGAATACATCTACTTAGGGCAGGTAGTGACCACGGATCCGGATCATGAGACTGAAATAATCAGAAGAATAAGAATGGGCTGGGGTGCGTTTGTCAGGCATTCTCAAATCATGAACAGCAGGTTGCCACCATCCCTCAAGAGGAAAGTGTATAACAGCTGTGTCTTACCAGTACTCACCTACAGGGCAGAAACCTGGAGGCTTACGAAAAGGGTTCTACTTAAATTGAGGACGACGCAACGAGCTATGGAAAGAAGAATGATAGGTGTAACGTTAAGGGATAAGAAAAGAGCAGATTGGGTGAGGGAACAAACGCGGGTAAATGACATCTTAGTTGAAATCAAGAAAAAGAAATGGGCATGGGCCGGACATGTAATGAGGAGGGAAGATAACCGATGGTCATTAAGGGTTACGGACTGGATTCCAAGGTAAGGGAAGCGTAGTAGGGGGCGGCAGAAAGTTAGGTGGGCGGATGACATTAAGACGTTTGCAGGGACAACATGGCCACAATTAGTACATGACCGGGGTAGTTAGAGAAGTATGGGAGAGGCCTTTGCCCTGCCGTGGGCGTAACTAGGCTGATGATGATGATCATGAGCAGCGGTCAATCGGAGAAAGAAGCACCCGTGTCAGTACTGTAAAACTTCGTCTACAAGTGCTTCAAAACGTTATACGCATGATTTTTCCGTGCTTTGGGACAACCCAATCAAGAAGCAAGTTTGAATTTTTCTTAATTAAATTATGGGGTTTTAGGTGCCAAAACCCCGATCTGATTATGAGGCACGCCGTAGTTGGGGACTCTGGACATTTCGACCACGTGGGGTTGTTTAACGTGCACCCAAATCTAAGTACACGATTGTTACCGCATTTCGCCCCCATTGAAATGCGGCCGCCATGGCCGCGATTTGATCCCGCGAAGTCGTGTTGAATTTTTGTAAGACAGGGGCCACGTTGTACTATATATGGATCAATTTTTAAACGGTCTTGTTTAATTGCGGTGTTTGCAGTGAATTACTTATTCTACGGCGGCAAAACACTATAGAAGCGCCGTAGGCATGATCCGCCGCTGCTATTTACGAACGGAATGTGAGACATGCCAAGAGTCTTATGCAGGCGGATTTTTAAAATGCGTGGTTTATTGCATAATTCAAAAAGTGCCAATACAACTAAAAAAAAGACGATATTCGTTCCACGAACTGAAGCCGTATTTCTCGTGAGCGTGCTTTCATTTCTGCCTTCATTGTTTATCTAATTATACTCACAGTACGTATCTAACTGTTTATCTTATTGTGCTGAAGTCAACCAATACATCAAAGATGATGAAGTTGGGACAGGAAGACGATTGAGCACGTCTGCATCGCCGCTCGCGTTTTCTAGGTCACCCATTCTCCACCAGGACAGCGGCGGCGCTGACTTGGCGCTGTACCAACTTATATCGCCGAGCTTCATACACTCACACCTTCAAAGTCGAGGCATCTATACCAGGGGGGGGGGACACTCCGTATACATCCCATTGGCCGTTTTCGAGCAGACACTCTTTCGACGCTAGCGCCAAGGTCCCCTTCAGTTACGGCCCTAACCAATGGGCGACGCATTAGCAAAATGGCGGCGCACATGATTGTTTACGTTGTCATGGCAACAGCAATAGCAGCCGCGCGGCACCTCGTCTTTCAAAAGTTTTTCTTTCCTTTTTGTTTTATTATGCCGACCCGCTCCTCTCCCTTTCCCCCATGCCACGCGCGCCGCTCACTTTTTTTTTTTTTACGCGTAAGCGGCGCGTTTTTTTTTTTTAGCGCGCTTGTTACGGCGCGCCACGCGCCAGCTCGCAAGCAATGCGCGCGCCACCCCGCGCATTGGCATCGCTTGCGAGCTTGCGCGTGGTGCGCCGTGGGCGATGCGTTGGCACGCAGGCAGTCTTGCCCATACTGATATTATACCAGCATGTGCCGGGACATAAAAAAAATTCCACTTACAACACAACAGATGTTTAGTCTCGCTTTATTGACTTCGTTTCCGAAAACAGATTTTTCTTAGAACGTGGTGTGATACACGCTCAAAGAATGAGCAATAGTGAAAGGTGCATGACATATACAAGAGTACTAAAGACAAAAGTTCACAGATGGTGAAATAACAAAAGAAAGCGCTAGAAAACGCGATGGCCGTTTCATGTACACACATAAAAAAAACAAGATTTTTATACAACGTCCTCAAGACCTAAATGTAGACGAGCTCCTGATATGTGCACTAAGATATTGCATAAAATTGGACGACGTGTATGACATAGTCATGACAACTATAAAAAGGGAAAACTCACTGGTAATGGCAAAAACAATGACACGATAAATACCTGAAAGATAGAATAAACTGCTAACATTGTTTGATTGAGAGCCATACCAAAAGAAAGCTTACTTATATATCTGCAAGAAAGTATATGAAATGCGTGACATGGTTCCTTACTGCTGAACAAATTGAAAAAAAACATGGCAGAAAAAAATAACATTGTACTAAAAACTGAAACACACATTATCACATTATTTTGCATTTGGCCGCAACTTGAGTAACGGTGGCAAGGGGAACAGAAGGAAGTCGGCTTTTGCAGCAGCACATAGAAAACATTCGCAGAAAGGCTTATTCCTCAATCAAATACCAGGTAAAACAAGCCAACACGACTTTTTTTTCTACCCGAATGCAATGCTTAGCAATAAAATTACGTCACTTAAGGCACTAAGTCGTACCCACTGGGCTCTCCTTTGTATAATAAACACAAACTGCAAAAATCTGCATGTAGGACACTTGCAATGCTCATGCTTTCCAGAAGAAAAAAAAGCGTATCATGCCTACACATGAAGGTTGTTCGCGCGGTTTTCCCATCGGGGGTTACTGAGATAGTACACAAACACTAACAGTAATTTTTCAGCTCTTAGTAGGTTTGTAGAACGTGATACACAGAAAAAGCACTGAGGGCAGTATGGAAAGCTGGGCAAGTTACTGAAGTTGCAGAATGAGACTTGGCACAGAAAAACACAAGTCACAGACCAGGTGACAATGAGGAGGAACATCTATTTGTCAGCTTTCTCTACCGGGAAGAGGCAAGTGTAGCACAATCAAGGCGCAACGACGTCCGGAGCCTCATGGAGCACACAAATGGACAGGGCTGTGTTCGTGTACTACATGCGCCTTCTGATGTCCTTGGGTCTGAGCGCTCACCTGTTGTCTTTAGGCACCCGGAACAACCTTGCAGGACTTGTTTTTGAGGTATTTGTGCACCACTGCACGATGCACGAGCGGTACGAGTCGTGAAACGGGTGAAACATCGCGGAGCACAAGCACACAGCTACCGAGGACCACAGAACTGACGAAACTAGCCACGTCGGTCAACGCACAGCAGCGCACGCATCTCGATGACAGTAGATAACAAAAATAAAGCGTTACGTAGCGGATTAAGCAGCAGCCGGGCCGGCGGGAACGGCAAGGCGGCGCGGGCGCGTAGACAGTCGAAGGTGAGGGAGTTGCGAGGGCGTTACGAGAGAGGGCGTGGGAAGAGGAGTTGAACGGGGGGAAGGGCTTGGCCACCTGGATCGGCGCGCGTGCGCGCGACCATTTGCGAGGCCATGCAAGGGAAACGGATTTTTGCGTTCGCCCATTACAGAGATGGCGCCAATTTCCTGTGCCACGGAAACCGGGGAGTGTCCCCCCCCCTTGTCTATACGCTCACTCGTAAAACCAGCGAGACTGAAATTTGCGTTCTAATCCGGCAAGGCTGGTCAAGCATGCGTTTTTTTCCTGCTTTTTTTTTTTCGCCGCGCAATGCCAGCCGCGGAATGAAGGCAGCGCTCGAGCTCAGCATACTATTTGTAGATAGCGCATCGTAGACGGCGAAAACGTCACTACCTACTTACTGCGTGACTTTTCGTTGGGCTTGTTTGTGATGGGCTTCGCTTTCGAATCGGGAAACGCTATTGTGGTCCACTGTCGTATTATATCGGTTTTCCTTTTTTTCCTCCACCGAAGCTGTATATGGCTATGTTGTTAACATTTTGGCGTCCGTCTATCGAGTCCCATTGATAGGGAAAATAAAACGTCACCGTCTAACCACCGATCATTGTTCCTCGGCTTCTTCTGACGTATCATCGCCCTAGCGACGTCACTTGCACTTTGGACTGGCGCGTAGTTCGCTCTGAAGAAGAGCGCGCCCTCAAAGAGCGCCGACGTGGACAACAGCGCGAATGGGCGAGAAAGCGATGGGAAGCCGCTGCCGGCGAACGCGCAGCGGCCGACGGGTCGGGACCATCAACCAGCTGCTCTCTTACCGACGGAAGGAAGTCTAACAAGATTCATCGCACAATGTAGTTTGCACTATAGATTCCATGTCTGCCACGTTTTCCACAGTTCCTACCCTGGTAAAAAATGAATGTGCGAACAAGTGTAACAACACCAACGTTACACAGGAAAGACTGATGTTGAAGTTGGGATAGAGCGCACTGCTATTTTAGGCGTGTGATGCGTGTTGGCATTCAAGCTACAAATTTGAGCTAAATGATGGTTCTTATAAACCGTTAGGTATCTCATTATCTTCGGCGCGCTAGAATTAGTCTATTGCCGGTCACCAAGGTTATGCTTTCAAATCATATTATGATGTATTCATTTTGGAAGACTTTCATAATTCCTTACAGGCTTATTGTGTATGAGCTGTATGTTACCTTGCTTCACTATACTGAAAAAAAGTCATTATTGAAGAGGTTTCAAGAAGAACTACGCATATGCAAAGCATTCGGCAATCTCTAAATTACACTTGAGTGATTTACACTGGTAAAAAAGCGAAAAAAAAAAAAAAACGGAATAACAGGCGCGTTTCAGGCTCCTGTAGTGCGCACCCGTTTGTCCGCTTGAAAGTTGTGTGCCTATCTATTGTCTGCAATGTTTTAAAATGTAGCTACCGACGATAGAGAGGTGCTAAGCGACAAAAAAAAAAAAACAACAACAAGCAAGTCACGTACGATATTCCTTCCATCTAGGTATCAAGTACGTATTGTAAGGCCTCAGGCTCACAACACGAACGTCGGTGCAGGGCGCGACTAAGCCAATTGACAAGCACAGACGGTTATGGTGATGAGTAGGCTAAACAGGTGTGGCCGCCATATAAATATTTTTGGTCCTACTGTTAAGCGGATAAGTGGGTACGATCGAGTTCGCCTGTGTGATCGGTCAGGGTACATTACCACGATCATCTAAAGTCTTCTCGCGGATGGTATCTAAAACCGAAAGTATATTCAGAGGAAATAGAGTATGCTTCTGTCGACAAAAAAAAAATATGAATAGCAAGCGGTGTTGTAGAGCAAACAAATACACGCAAATGTCATCAAAAACACAACCACGGTCCCATACCGGTGATCTGTGGAAATATAGAGTATTGGTCAAAGGTTTGCAGGCCACAATGTGCACGAACGCGTTGGACTTGCTGCGCTGTTGTGGGACTTGTATTAGGTTCTAAGAGCTACAAGGTTCTGAGGAGGAAAAGGGACACCATTTGTCACCATTGACATTTTCTGAGGGGCAAAACTACTTCAGGAGCCGCTGTAGTTCCTGTACACGTCAACGTGTTCGCCCACGATGTGGCCTGTGAATTTTTGATAGGGGCCGGACTGTACATCGACAACATGATGATTAGCGTGTAATTGATACTTTATTAAGGTCGTTGCGTGTTTGTATTGTGTTTAGCACGAGCGAACAGTGTAAGCGATGACATTGGAGGGAAAACGGTGATGTAAGTCAGCGAAAAGTACTCGAGGATCGCCATATTGAACGCAAACGCCGTGTTGAAGAAATCCTGCGACTTTAGTTGCTCAGGTGGCCAGGAAGACTTGGGTGACAGCCTTCCTTTCGGTGCGTTTGAGAACTACAGCGATAAACACACGTTTCGGAAATAAGCAGAGGGAAAGGGCAGAGTGAGTTGGAAAACAACTTGAAGACAGACTCGTATAGTATATCAAAGACTGAAAAGATTATCAGGTCAGATGGACGGCTTTTCCAAGTTCTGGCAGAGTTAATACGTGGCGATGTAACGACGCACATAATAGTATACGCCAACCCAAATGAATCAGCGTGGTCATACCTCCGTGACACGCCATGGTGGCCAGCCTCCAGGATATCATTGAGTTGCGGGATCACGGCGGACATCGGGTGCTTGAGAATAAAAACTAGCGCATCAGAAACAACTGGGGGGCGTTTATACGCTACAAAACCACATCCTGAAAAAAAAATTACCTTGCGAATAGAGGCATCAGAATATTGAGCACAACGGCCCTTGTTGATCTTGTTCAAGATGATGTCACCGTTTTTTTATTCAGCGTTTTTTTTCTGAGGTAATGAGTTCAAGTTATGTTTATTCCCGTCATAATTGCGGGCGTGCACAGGTAAGAAGTTAAGCATTACATCTAAAGGGGTTGGGACACCAAATGCTGAGGCTATAAAAAGTATGTTGTAGGCTGATTCCGTATGCAAGGACACCCACAACGACGTATTGGACGCTGCAAACATTTCAAAATAATTTTAATTCAGCTCCAAAAAGTCATTAAAAGCTCCTTCTCGTGGTCGAGCCCTATCGCTAGCGCGGCAGTTTTGACGTCACAGTGGAGGAACGAAAATATTGACGTCATAAGGCACTAGCACAAAAACGTGACGTACGATGAGTAGCGATGAAAGGTCAATTACGGAGCCTGCTGAGCCGAGCGACCGAGCATAACCTCCACTATGACCGAGCTACAGGCATATAGAAATCCTTTCTTAATGCAAAGAGGTGGTAAAGCGTGCAGGCATGGACGCAGGAGGAGAGAAGTGGACAACACGAACGCCGCACGGCGGCCCGCGAACGGCAAACTGCGTGCGGCGAGTTGCCGTGCGGACACTAGCCGGCCGACTCCGAAAGGGACCATATGCGGCGGTCGTGTTGTCCGCTTCTCTCCTCGCATAGTCGCGTAGTTCGGCAGCTCGGAGCGGTCTCTCGTTCGCTTGACGTGGACAGGCCCATGTGAAGGCCTGTCCACGTTACCGGCACGGAAACTCGCCGCACGCTGTTTGCCGTTCGCGGTTTTGCTCGCGAACAGCGACAATTCCTTGCCATAGAGAGGACGGGCCCGGGACCCATTTTGTGCGGCAGCCGTACGGTGAAGCGGCCAATCAGCGAACGAGGAGTGGTCACTCTGACACCTACGGCAGCCTCTCCGCCTCTGCTCGTTCGGCGCCGCCGATATCGTCGCTAGGCCTTTTCCGGTTCACTTCAAAGCTAAAGCTTACGGCGCTTCGGAATGAATCACCGACTCTCACAAGCCGCAATATTTTCTTACCGTTGTTGTCGCTCTTCGCAATAATTATAATAATCGCGACATGCACTTTAAATCGCCAGTTGTTTACCTCTGCTGGAAGAGCACGCGTATGCGCGAGCAGACGACGCAGCATAGTTTTACGTCACTATTTTTGTGACCCACGGGACCAAGCCGTGTTGAGTTTCTTCTCCTATGACGTCATAGCATCACCCGGAGCCCAGAAACCGAAACCGAAATCGCTCTGGATACTAACGCTATTATTAAATTATTTATCGGGTATATATGAATTCCGCGGTGTGTATCGTGCTTCCTGAAGCAGTACGCGACGCTTGAATTGAAGAACGCATGAACGAAAATTTTCATGTCTCCACCCCTTTAAGGGTGCCCGTGTACTCTGTGTACAATTCATGCGACATTGGTAGCAAGAATACAACAGCATTAAACGAATGGAATTTGAAAACAAGTTTTCCTAGAAGTGTAGTAAAAAATGAAGCACCTCCACAGTATAGCTGTGTAAGACGCAAATAAAGCAGATTCTACAATTAAAAATCAGTTTTGTAGGCCAGTAGTAAAGTGGATAAACCATGTGCGTCTTAGAATGAGGACAAAGTTTCACCTGAAGGCAGAAAATCAAGTGGACAAGTCGGCTACTTAGCTCTCGCAGTGATAAAATCCCGCAAAAGACGCGATGACGTCACGAAGCAAAGAAAGTGTAGCTTTCTTTGCTTCTTCCTTCGACTTTTCCGCTGCTGCTGTCTTGCACGCCGTGTCGGGGGTGGTTCAGGGCGTGCATACACACGGAAGGAGCGTGGCAGACAGGAAAGGCGACGCGAGAAACTCGTTTGGAACTTTTCATCGTGTCACACGTGCACAGTGCCCTCTGGAGCTCCCTGGGCGTCGTCACATTAGCCTCTTGACAGCTATTATTATCCGTGACCCCCGCAAAAGCATTGCAGAAACTGCAGCTCTTACGCTTATTCTAACATGCAAGTCCTGAAGAGAGGTAGATAGAATGGTAGAGAGGGGGGCAGGGAGAAGAGGCAGATAATGGGTAGAACCGGGGTATTCGCGAAACGAGTGAATAACAGCCATGCGATCCTTCGCTCGAAGTTCCAATATAAGGGGAATGAAGGGACAGGGAAAAGGCGACGTAGAAAACAAGGAAACGCTGCAGTAGTTGCGGGCAAATTGAACGTACAGTACTGTACGTTCCTGCTATGTATTTGTACAAAATAAACACCATGCAAATTTGTCAAGCGGACAACTGACGCAGGGCGTGCAGACACAAAGCCGCATTAAATCAGCGTATGGTTAAGGCGACACTATGGAAGCGGTCGCACTTCAAATCAGCACTTATATGCTCGCCGCGGTAGCTATGTGTCTATAGCATTGCTTGACGTTGCGTCTTCGATACCCACCGCGGCAGCCGGGTTTCTGCGGGAGTGAAATACAAAAGCGGTATCGCACTTAGATTTAGGCGCACGTCAAATGAACATCAAAATTAATCCAGAGTCTGCCACTATGGCGTGCCTCGTAATCCAATTCTGGTTTTGGCACTTACAGGCCCATAATTCTGCCAACACTTCTGCTGTGATGTGCTACGTAAAGCAATGGCAATGCTCAGCCATCTCATAGGTTATAAACAATGGCGCACAACAACGCCTCAAGCGAACACGTATCGCTGTATGGTCTGTGTACTATGCAGACAGACAGCAGTGGTGCACGCAAGGTAACATTTGCCACCAACCCACTACCATCAGTCAATTTTCGGGGTGGGTCAGGTCAGTTGTGAAGGTGGTCCAAATCAATTTCGTAACTGGGAAAAATCAATTTTGGAGGTGGGTCAAGTCAATTTTTTTAATTGGGGAGGTCGGTTTTGACCGTGCGCCAACTGATTTTTCGAATTGGGCCTAGTCAATTTTGGGAGTGGGCCAGGTCGGTTTTGAATGTGGGTCAAATCAACTTTCGTATTGGGCAAAGTCAATCCTTTAAGTGTGGGATATCCGAACTTTGGGGGTAGGCTAAGTCAATTTTGGGAGTGGGCCAGGTTGGTTGTGAACGTGGGTTAAATAAATTTTCGAATAGGGCAAAGTAAATTTTTTGGGGGTGTGGCTCTGCCAAGTTTTGCGGGTGGGCGAAGTCAATTTTGGGAGTAGGCAGGGTCGGATTTGAGCGTGGGTCTACTTACCTTTATAACAAGCCAAAGTCGTTTTTTGCTGTGAGCTATGGCGTCCGTCCGACGCCGTCGCTGTTCACCGTGGGATTTCGCAGTGAGAGCCGCAGCAGGTCCAGCGCCGGGAGCGTGACGTCATGATTTGGTCCCATGGGTTTTGGTACCATCGGATGTTATGCCGGATGCCGGATTTTCCACTTCACGGGGCATATAATGCTTTCGCATGAATAAACTGACTGTACAAGGAGTCCAGCTAAAACTCGATAGTGTGAAATAAGTCGAGAATGTCGGCAAGTGTTGAAGAGTGGTCTAGTAGGACTTGTGGTCGAGACCAGTGCCCGACAATTGTCAGGCAACTGCACATATAATCGAGATGGCTGGCAGGTTGTCATTCGTTAGAGGCTGAGTCGGGTCTGAAATTTGGGACGCGGACTTCATCATAATAAACATAATGGACTCAATGGTGTCATTCTTCGACAGTTGGTACCGATTCTCGGGCAATGAGGATGCGAGCAAATTGTCTCCTGTGCCGACTGTAACCTTCCCCGAACTAACAACATTCCTTAATGAAGGCTTCCACAGTCGCACAACTCTTGAATACAAGTAAGTGCGAGGAGTTGTGCACAAGGTTATTGAGTATGTGGGCAGCCTCTTATGCGTTCGGGATGTGCTAGTCTACATTGCGGCTGTATTATAAAGGCGGAAGAGCAACATGGTAGACACTATGGAGGACAGACAAATCTCGCATGTATTACGCCACCATAATCTTAAATAACGGTCTTCCTTCACGCACGTGGATTACTGTGACAGCGCAGTACTTTGACAACTAACCGAAAGTACTGTATATGCCATACCAAAATGCGTACCTGTCTCGGTGGCCAGTAAATGTCACGTAATATTGTGAGCAGCTTTGTCCATAGCATGCTAACGGACGATAACACAGAGGCAGTTTGCACAATTCTGGTGTCGTGCATTTTGCCTCAAGATGCAAAACCAACTTGTTCATGTGTCCATCTTAAAACTTAAGCACATATTTTCCCAATTTGCTGCTGCTGCGGTATCCCATGAGTTCGGATAGCAAAATTGCTAGTGAAATAATTAGGGGCACCTTAACGAAATCGATAGGTCAAAATCAGTCCGTCCACGACGGCATCTCGTAGATGCTGTGAGACGTTTGGACGCTCAGAATGTGTTCCGACTGAAGAAAAGCGGCCGCGGAATGCTTCCGACGATTATCCTATTGTTGACTCCGTATACCCGCCATGGTTGCTCAGTGGCTATGGTGTTCGGCTGCTGAGCACGGGATCGAATCCCGGCCACGGCGGCCACATTTCGATGGGGGCGAAATGCGAAGACACCTGTGTACTTAGATTTAGAAGTTAAATAACCCCAGGTGGTCGAAATTTCCGGAGTCCCCCACTACGGCGTGCCTCATAATCAGAAAGTGGTTTTGGCACGTAAAACCCTATACTTTAATTTTTTTAACTCCGTAGCATTAAAAAGAAAAAAAAGGACCGGGGACTGCCTTTCGGCAAGCCTCTGAAAAGCCCGCATCAATCATCACTGTGTATGACTTGTCGCGACGAAACCACTAAACGCTCTTAGGGTGATAAGTCATCTAGCTGCTCTTTATCAAGAACACTGATAACGCCGGCGGCACAAGCTTTGTGGTGAATTTCATTGCGCAGGGATAGCTTTTATATCTTTTGTTTTTGTTTCGTTGACGTCATCGCTATGTCAACCCGGAAAGTTTGAAAAGTTTAAGTTCGATACGCGACGTGGTGGAACTCCCGCGAACTAAACCCTGACGTCCATAAAAGCTGGATATGCTGTTCTGTATGTTGTAGGCGCGATTCGAAAGAATGTATGCATTGTTCGCTTCACTTTGCTGACTGATTGTAGCCTCTGCCTTAAGGTGGCACGATGCCATTGCCTTTGAGGGTGTGAGCCATTGATGATGATAGTTTTCTGTATACGCTAAGCCATGAAGAAATCTCGGGATCCTAGCCAGAGACAAATTCGTTGTAATCTTATGCAAACTAATCTTAACTAAAACTGAAATTTCTTGCACACTGCTCAGATTTCTCCAGCACATCGACTATATTCGCTCAGTATTTATTGCCGTATAGAAAGAGAATTCATATGTGATCAATTTTTTTTTTCACTTCCGGTTATTGGTTGTTAAATTGTCGATTTGATTTGTGCCAAAAGAGCAGCACGGAATGTTCCATGAACATGTATTTTCCGCTCCTACGAGACACAACGCACACGTTCGGTGTCTGTTATATTGCTAAGTGCCGTTCAGGCTTCAAGAAATTCACAAAGAAAGATCAATGGAACGAATTTATTGCATTCTCTCAATAAGCAACGATCATCGCGGAAGTGTCTCAAGCGCATGGCACGCAAGAATCAATGCTGCAGAAAAAATTGCAGAAACAAGCCTTCTGACTTTCGAACGGCTCGACACTGCCCCCGCATACGCGCCTTCGCAGAAATGAAAAAATAGGACAGAGAGCGCCACTACGCCGAATCCTTTCCCGAAGTGGCCCACCAAAGGACAGCGCTTTACGGGTCGCAGCCAGCCTGAACGCATTTGGCAAACTTGCCCCGCCGCTCGTTTCGTCGACGCTGCGTCCTGCCATCTTGATGTTGCACTACGGCTTTCTCAAAGAAGCAACGATGCGAGCATCTTGAAAAGCCTTGGTCGTCTGAGGGTCGTTAGAGCTCCCCTTGCTCGGTCTTCTCTTTTTGTTGGCCTCTGCGAGTCGTGATTGAAGGCGCGTGCAGCGCAGTGTAAGCCGGAAATGCACGCCCCGCCCACTGCGCAAAGAAGACACTGACGGTCTAAGAAGAAATTAGTAGCATGCGGAAACGCATTTGCTGCACCACATACACTCGATGCCTTCTGCTTTGTTTCTGCCCTTTTACATCTCTTATTGCGTCTGTGAGTTGAAATAATCACTTTAATGCAAAACACTTGATTTTGTTCTATGTTGTCAGTG
This sequence comes from Dermacentor andersoni, assembly GCF_023375885.2. Lineage (NCBI taxonomy): Eukaryota > Metazoa > Arthropoda > Arachnida > Ixodida > Ixodidae > Dermacentor > Dermacentor andersoni. The sequence continues at coordinate 18,823,011 of NC_092814.1, forward strand.
GGATCTGGCTCGAGCAGATAAATTTTAAATAACGGTAAATTAAAAAATAATTCTGGGGTTTTACGTGCCAAACCGACAATTTGATTACGAGGCACGCCACAACGGGGGACTTTAGAATACTTTTGACCCCTTGGGGTTGCTTAACGTGCTTGCAATGTACGAGCGTTTTCGCATTTTGCCCCGATCGAAATGCGTCCGGGATTTCATCCTGCGTCCTCGGGCTTAGCAGTGCAACGCCAAAGCCTTACTGTGCTAGCACGGCGAGTTTAATAAAGATCGTCACTTGACAACTCTCACACTTGAAATTGGCAAAATGAGAACTTGCAATTGTAGAGAGGAGGACAACCGCGCATGTAGCATCTTACTTGGCTCTCGTTTGTTGACCCGCAGTGTTGGGCGTTGGCTTTCGTGAGAGGCAGCAGATCGATGCCCGGACGCATCGCCAGTGCTACCCACAGGTCAGCTTGTATGCCGTTCTGCGTGCGACTAGAAACAACGCGCTCTGTTTTCATTTTATATTTTTATTGCGATAGCAATTATATGGACAGTCGACGCCAATTTCCGCCGTCGTCCCCTGTGGTGTTTTGCATAAAGTCCAAGTGCGATAAGGCCGTGGCGCTGTCAGGTCGATAAGGCGCTAGGAGCGAGGGGGCAGTTAGCGCGCGCCTCCTCTTCTATCACTGCTGCGGTGGCTGAGCGCGCCATCTATCTTGCAGGTAATCTGCGGTGGCTTCGAGGGCTGCACGAATCGAGATAGCTGATGGCTGTGCGCGTTCTCGAGCGCCTACTTCGCATCGAAACGAGAGGCAGCACGATGGGGAATTCGCTCGCCTCTGCTGCCGCTCTTCATCACGCCATGCAGCGTTCTGACAACGAGTGTCGGCGGTCATTGAGATGTGTTCTTGTTTGACTGTGCGCGCGTAAGAACGTTCTTCCTAATTATAGTTGGTAAGTGAAGATTTAAAGCAGTTTATACAGCTCATAAAGCTACGAACCTTACTTCGCATAGCTCTCTAATACTTTGCTATTGCAAGCAATGACTCTCCTTTTGGGTGAAACAAGCGACTTTTTGTATGAGCTACGACTAACAAATGTCTGGCGGGATTTAGTTGCACTTAACCGTAGCTAAAATTCTCCTGGGCACCCAGTTGCAGTAAAACACGTTGTGGGGCTAGCTGGTGCATAGCTTTCATTAGGTGAAACGCCAGTAGTGACGGCACACAAGAAGGAATACAGACAAGACCCAGTTGCTTTCTTATCTCGTTGACTCGAAATTTAGGAATTCACTTTCATCATCATCTTCAGCAGCAGCCTATTTTCATGTCCACTGGCAGGACGAAAGCCTCCCTCAGCGATCCCTAGTTACCCTGCCTAACGCCAGCTGATTTCAACTTGCTCCTGCAAATTTTCTTACTTCATCATCCCACCTAACCTTCGGCCAACCTCGACTGCGCTTTCCTTCCTTTGGCACCCATTCTGTAACTCTTTGCCCGCTGGTTAGTGCCCTACGCATTACATGGCCTGCCTTGCTTCAATTCTTTCTCTTAAGTAACTAGAATATTGGCTATTACTGTTTGCTCGCTCATCCACATCGCTATCTTCCTGTCTCTTAACTTTAGGCCTACGATCTTTCGTTCCAGCGCCCTTATACCCGTCCTTAACTTGTTCTCGACCTTCTTTGTTGACGTAGAAGAGTCTGGTGCCGAGCCTGTTGCTACATAGTTTGACAAACAACGAAACCCAGCCTTCGAAGACCCGTACACAAGAGCAGAGAAAAGACAACCACACACGCTGGCTTTCGCAAAGAAAAGAAAATCAACACGCACATGCGCCATACAACACCAGGCAGTCCTAAAAAACAAAACGACATCGGTGAATGACACATTTTAAAGGCCTATCATAAGAAGGCAACAAACATTGACACCAAGGACAACATAGGGGAAATTACTTGTGCTTAATAAATGAAATAAACGATAAATTAATGGAAATGAAAGTGGATGAAAAAAATTACCGACGATTACGTTACTTCCTAATGCGAAATTTGAGCGCAGCAAATAAGCTGCTTCACCCTGACTGTTTGCGAGCCTTTGTTTGCGTTTGGCCTCGGCCTCGGCCGCGCGAACGGCAGGGTCTTCTCGGCGGCGGCGATGAGCTTCTGCTTCAGCCTCGCTTACTGCTGGTTGCTCTCGACGGCGGCGATGAGCCTCCGCTTCGGCGGCGCGAACTGCAGGGTCTTCTCGGCGGCGGCGATGAGCTTCTGCTTCAGCCTCGCTTACTGCTGGTTGCTCTCGACGGCGGCGATGAGCCTCCGCTTCGGCGGCGCGAACGGCAGGGTCTTCTCGGCGGCGGCGCTTAGCCTCTGCTTCGGCGACGCGTACTCCTGGATCATCTCGACGGCGGCGACGGTAAGCTTCTGCTTCGGCGGCACGCACCTCTGGATTCTGACGGCGACGGCGCTGGGCCTCTGCTCTGGCAGCTCGTTTAGCAGCAGCAGCAGCAGCAGCAGACGGAGGACTTAAATCGGTCGTCTCGCTCATGGCTCAGAAAGAACTGGCAGATAATTTCGCAGTGGCGAACGGCAGCGGCAATTTCGGCTCGGGCGGTGCACATATACAGATCCGCCGCCACCGATCTGGCTCTCTGATTGCCACCGCACAGGGCGAACGGCAGCGGCAATTTCGGCTCGGGCGGTGCACATATACAGATCCGCCGCCACCGATCTGGCTCTCTGATTGCCACCGCACAGGGGTTGCATTGGAGGAGGAGCGAAGAAAGGAATTAAGTTCGAGCCGGCGCTTTGACAACCGGAGACTCGCAGGAAGAGGGGGGAGGGGGGCGGCGTGTACACCCAGCGGCAAATGATGGGGGCAGAAGCGCGCGCAGCAAGCGGACAACACGATAAAGGGAGGAGGGAAGAGATAGCAGCGACTGACTGATGCCGCTGACGCCGATAGTGAGTCAACCCCAGCTGCGGAGTTGGTTTCAGGGACAACGCCGCCGATGCCGACACAAACAATATGATACCCTCGCTTCCGCAGCGCTAAGAACCAGGTCTAGCCGTGGGAAGGTGGTCACGTATTCGTCGACGTGCCGGGGCCTACGTGAAATAACCGGCGCGTCGGCAACTGAAGAGCACCCTATCCGCCACACAAGAACAGGGGGGGGGGGACCCTTTCCTCCTCTTTCTGCATGGCGGCGACGGTGTTCTATGCAGACACGTTATCTTGACTCTCTAGCGGCGTCAGCGGCATCCAGCGGTATCAGTCGGTCGCTGCTAGCGCTGGGGGGATGAAAGGGGGGCGGAGCTGGTTACGAGGCCGACGACAACGCCGACGACGACGCGAAACCCAGGAACGGACGCCAAAGAGCTGCGCTCTAAAACAACTTGCCGCAGGTGGGGAATGATCCAACAACCATCGCATGCGAAGGTTGTGAGATCGTTTCCCACCTGCGATCTGGAAGGAAGCCGTCGCCGATAGTCAGGAGACTGAGATCGGTGTCGGGTCGGCCTTGTGCGAGTCAGCCTTTAGGCGCCCACTCCTGCGGCGAGCGTAGGCATCGGCGGTGGCGGCGGTCGCGGCGTCGGTGGCGAAACCAAGCGAACGAGCCTAGCGAAGAGGAAAGGGCCAACACGAGCCGCGAACTGTGGAGACCAATGTGAGCGGTCCCTTGAGTGACGTGCGCGCGGTAAACTGGTGTCATGCGCCCCCACCCGACCGCTCGATGCGTAGTCGTATCTAGTCTAAGGCGGACCGCTCGTTTTGTACTATCGTGTGCTCGCATAAGCTCTCGTTCGGGCTTGTTTGGTTTGCTTGGTTTGGTCTCGTTTGCGCTGTTTTCGATTGTCATGGTTTGCGATTGTTTTGTGATCTGATTGTATGCGTGACGCGAATTGTGTAGCACTTTCTGGAAACCTCGCGGCACTAGCGATTACACTGGAACCTTCGACGAGTCATGCATAAAAGCCGACGCGCTTGACCCGCAAATCAGATTTTCGACGATTGCCGACTCTCCTACGCGTCTATCTCTGAAGACGTGGAATCGGCCAAACTCAAAAGTCAAAACAATATGCACTATACTGATGGGCGACTTCATTGCCAGGGGAGGCAAGAAGCGGGCTGGAGACAAGTCAGTGGGGGAATATGGCATAGGTTCTAGGAAAAGCAGGGGAGAGTTATTATGGTGTTGGCTTGTAGCGCGAAGTGAACACGGACACAGAAAAGAGCAGAAAGGACGAGCGCTAAACTCTCAACTAAATTTTTATTAAAACGAAGAACATATATATATAGGTGATTGCAAAAACCGCAGCATAAGAACATGACAAGGTAAAAAACATCAGTTACACATATCAGGAGGTATGGAATTCAAAGAAGGAAACAAAAAAAGATTACTTCAGATTAGTACACGTATTGCGAAGGTACTGACACTCACAATCTAACAGAGACAACGAAGCATGGCTAACGCAAGTGTCTCCTAATCTTTTGATGTGGAATGCCTGGATAATTTCCCGTGTAGTTTGGCATTTGTGTCTGGAAAGAATTTTTGTGTCTTCAAAGAAAAGTTTACAACCACAATAGAAACCGTGTGACGCTAAATGTGATGCATTAGGATTGTTTAGTGAATGTTTGTGTTCTTTTAATCTAATATTAATGCACCTGCCGCTCTGTCCAATGTAAGCTTTCCCGCACTCGAGTGGAATCTTATAAACTATACCGGTGTTGCAAGGCACTAAAGGGGACACATGTTTAACGCCGCAGTCATTTATCATAGGGCACATGTTAGACAACTTGCGAGGGGCCGAGAAAACTGTCTTGACGTCATACCTATTGGCCACGTTCCTTAAACCATGGGATAATCTATATATATATAGGGTACCACAGCAAACTTTGTTTCTTTTTTCTGTTTTTTTTTTCTTACCGGGGCTTTTTACCCATTTTAAATGTTTTTCGCAGGTTAGTGATAATAATTGCACGGGATAGCTAGCCTTTCCAAGCCTTTCTATCTGTTGTGAAACACTTTGTTGCATATTGTGCGGACATGACTTAGTAATGGCAGACCTAAGAGTTGAATAAGCTATCCCCTGTTTAAGAAGTTTAGAATGACAAGAAGAAAATTCAAGCAGTGGCTTCTTAGCCCTAGGCGAATAATGCCAACAGACATGCTCATCCTGGAACGTTAAGCACCGATCTAAAAACTGTAATTTATCAGTTATTAGTAGAGTTTGCAGAACAGAATAATATGCGGATAATGAATACCTTCTTCCGGAAGCGGGATAGCCGAAAGCGGTCGTGGCGGAGCCCAAATGGCGAAACTAGAAATGAAATAGACTTCATACTCTACGCTAACCCTCGCTTCCAGGGGCGTAGCCAGAGGGGGGGGTGGGGGGTGGGGGGGGCTTACGGGGCTTCAGCCCCACCCTGCCGAAATTTTTTCGTGCTGTCATGCGCCGCCAAGCAAAACAAACCCCGGTGCCGGAAATCATGCTGGCTTTTGTCCAGAATATGCTTTTCATGCTCGAAAAGACATTGCAGGGCGACCATTGCGAAATCGGGCTTGATTTTGCGGCACCGGCCATGCACCGGGAGTCACATATCGTAACGCAAGGAGCCCCATCCGAGCACAGTTTCAAAGGCATTTTGATGACGAGCGGGCATCTCACGGATGCGGCAAAATCTACGGAGCGCATGGATTTCAATTCTGAAACTTAATGGGTATAAAGTTCCCATATACTTCTGATGCGAAAAGCTCATTGATATTTCAAAAGTCGTGCTTTAGATTTTCAATTCTGGAACATTGTGGGTTTAATGGTGCTATAAACATTGGAAGCCAAAGCTGCACTGACTTTTTTAAAGTCGTAGATCGGACCATACAACGAGGCATGCCAAATCAACACGATCAAACAAGTTCACAAAGACGAGACGTTCATTTGAGGGATCGCGAGCCGTTTGCGCGCAGGCGAGAGTAAGAGCGAGCGTGCGAGAAAAAATCTGGGGGCTTTTTCTCCTTGAATATATGACTCTGCCTAGGCACTACGGAGGAGATTTCTTAGCGCTTGTTGTGCGCGTTTGTCCCTAAGCGTGCCGGCATTGCGGAGTGGGGTCGAGTTTGTTTACGCTCGGACGCCGGCCGCCGGCCCGGTAAAATAGATGAAGCAAATGGCACTGACGCCCGATCTGGCGACCGCTGAGCCTCTACTACAGCCCCTAGGGCTCCCCAGAAATATCAGTGATGTTTTTTGAAGGTAGAGCCCCGCAAGAAGCAAGAAAGCTTCAAACCGCCATGACTGACTCAGTACCAGCGTCGCAGGCGCGAGAAAGTCTGTCCGACGTACCTTCCGAGGCAAAGTCCTGACTGGTGTTGCAGAAGTCGCGGCGTCTTCGGCCTTCGCGCTTCGGCGGGTCGCAGGCCGCCCATGGGCCACCCTGCTTCCAGCTTTGATCCCCTCGCTATCCCTTGGGTGCCCTCGAGATCCTACGCCGCCTGCTTTATTATAACCTCAGATGCTCCCCTGAGGCCTACGTTTGCCGGTTACATGTGTCCTCCTGGAGCAGTGCTTGTAAAAATTCGCACCTATCGTCGCGACGATAAAAGCGACACGCGACTTATACACCAGTCAGAACGTTGCTCCTTCAGGCACAGCGATCACCAATTGAGGCGCCCGTACCCACTGCCTCACAGCGTGGGCAGCCAGCGTCGGAGGGTAAACTAACTCGACCCCGCTCCGCAATGTCGGCATGTCTAGAGGACAAACGCTTACAACACGCCCTAAGAAAGCTCATCTGTAGTGCCTACGTAGAATCATATCTTCAAGGAACAAAAGCCCCCAGCTTCTTGATCTCGCGCCCGTTCTTACTAGCATCATCATCATCAGGCTGGTTACGCCCACTGCAAGGCAAAGGCCTCTCCCATACTTCTCCAACTACCCCGGTCATGTACTAATTGTGGCCATGTTGTCCCTGCAAACTTCTTAATCTCATCCGCCCACCTAACTTTCTGCCGCCCTCGTCTACGCTTCCCTTCCCTTGGAATCCAGTCCGTAACCCTTAATGACCATCGGTTATCTTGCCTCCTCATTACATGTCCTGCCCTTGGCCATTTCTTTTTCTTGATTTCAAGTAAGATGTCATAACCCGCGTTTGTTCCCTCACCCAATCTGCAATCTTTTTATCCCTTAACGTTACACCCATTATTCTTCTTTCCATAGCTCGCTGCGTCGTCCTCAATTTGAGCAGAACCCATTTCGTAAGCCTCCAGGGTTCTGCCCCGTACGTGAGTACTGGTAAGACACAGCTGTTAAACACTTTTCTCTTGAGGGATAATGGCAACCTGCTGTTCATGATTTGAGAATGCTTGCCAAACCCACCCCAGCCCATTCTTATTCTTCTGGTTATTCCAGTCTCATGATCCGGATCCGCGGTCACGACCTGCCCTAACTAGATGTATTCCCTTACCACTTCCAGTGCCTCGCTACCTATCGTAAACTGCTGTTCTCTTCTGAGACTGTTAAACATTACTTGAGTTTTCTGGAGCTTAATTTTCAGACCCACCCTTCTGCTTTGCCTCTCCAGGTCAGTGAGCATGCATTGCAATTGGTCTCCTGAGTTACTAAGCAAGGCAATATCATTAGCGAATTGCAAGTTGCTAAGGTATTCTCCATCAACTTTTATCCCCAATTCTTCCCACTCCAGGTGTCTGAATACCTCCTGTAAACACGCTGTGAATAGCATTGGAGAGATTGTATCTCGCGGTCTGACGCCTTTCTGTATTGGGATTTTGTTGCTTTCTTTATGGAGGACTACGGTGGCTGTGGAGCCGCTATAGATATCTTTCAGTAGTTTTACATATGGCTCATCTACACCCTGATTCCGTAATGCCTCCATGACTGCTGAGGTTTCGGCTGAATCAAACCCTTTTTCGTAATCAATGAAAGCTATATATAAGGGTTGGCTATATTCCGCACATTTCTCTATCACCTGATTGATAGTGTGAATATGGTCTATTGTTGAGTAGGCTTTACGGAATCCTGCCTGGTCCTTTGGTTGACAGAAGTCTAAGGTGTTCCTGATTCTATTTGCGATTACCTTAGTAAATACTTTGTAGGCAACGGACAGTAAGCGGATCGGTCTATAATTTTTCGTCTTTGGCGTCCCCTTTCTTATGGATTAGGATTATGTTAGCGTTCTTCCAAGATTCCGGTACGCTCGAGGTCATGAGGCATGGTGTATATAGGGTGGCCAGGCTTTCTAGAACAATGTGCCCACCATCCTTCAACGAATATGCTGTTACCTGATCCTCTCCAGCTGCCCTCCCCCTTTGCATAGCTGCGAAGGCGTTCTTTACTTCTTCCGGCATTACTTGTGTGATTCGAAATTCCTCTACAATATTCTCTCTCATATTATCGTCGTGGGAGCAACTGGTACTGTATAAATCTCTATAGAACTCCTCAGCCAATTGAACTATCTCATCCATATTACTAATGATATTGCCGGCTTTGTCTCTTAACGCATACATCTGATTCTTGCTTATTCCTAGTTTCTTCTTTTTAGCTTTTAGGCTTCCTCCGTTCCTGAGAGCATGTTCAATTCTATCCATATTATAGTTCATTATGTCAGCTCTCTTACGCTTGTTGATTAACTTAGAAAGTTCTGCCAGTTATATTCTAGCTGTAGGGTTAGAGGCTTTCATACATTGGCGTTTCTTGATCAGATCTTTCGTCTCCTGCGATAGCTTACTGGTATCCTGTCTAGCGGAGTTACCACCGAATTCTATTGCACACTCTTTAATGATGCCCACAAGATTCTCGTTCATTGCTTCAACACTAAGGTCCTCTTCCCGAGTTGAAGCCGAATACCTGTTTTGTAGCTTGATCTGGAATTCCTCTATTTTCCCTCTTACCGCTAACTAATTGATCGGCTTCTTATGTACCAGTTTCTTCCGTTCCCTCCTCAGGTGTAGGCTAATTCGAGTTCTTACCATCCTATGGTCACTGCAGCGCATCTTGCTGAGCACGTCCACATCTTGTATGGTGCCAGGGTTAGCGCAGAGTATGAGGTCTATTTCATTTCTAGTCTCGCCGTTCGGGCTCCTCCACGTCCACTTTCGGCTATCCCGCTTGCGGAAGAAGGTATTCATTATCCGCATATTATTCTGTTCCACAAACTCTACTAATAACTCTCCCCTGCTATTCTTAGTGCCTATGCCACATTCCCCTACTGCCTTGTCTCCAGCCTGCTTCTTCCCTACCTTGGCATTGAAGTCGCCCATCAGTATAGTGTATTTTGTTTTGTTTTTACCCATCGCCGATTCCACGTCTTCATAAAAGCTTTCGACTTTCTGGTCATCATGACTGGATGTAGGGGCGTAGACCTGTACGACGTTCAATTTGTACCTCTTATTAGCTTCACAACAAGACCTGCCACCTTCTCGTTAATGCTATAGTAGTCCTGTATGTTACCAGCTATATCCTTATAACCAGGAATCCGACTCCTTGTTCTCGTCTCTCCGCTAAGACCCGGTAGCACAGTACGTGCCCACTGTTTAGCACTCTATATGCTTCTTTTGTCCTCCTAACCTCACTGAGCCCTATTATATCCCATTTACTACCCTCTAATTCTTCCAATAACACTGCTAGACTCGCCTCACTAGATAACGTTCTAACGTTCAACGTTGCCAGGTTCAGACTCCAATGGCGGCCTGTCCGGAGCCAGGGATTCTTAGCACCCTCTGCTGCGTCACAGATCTGACCGCCGCCGTGGTGAGTTGCTTCGCGGCTGCTGGGGACTGAGGGCCGGGGTTTGATTGTTGTATTCGTATAGGAGGTTGTGGCCAAGTACTGCACCAGGGTGGCCAATCCTGCTCTGGTGAGAGAGTGCGTTACCGGTTCTGGTCGCCGGGCACTCCAGGCCTGTTTATGCAATTTTCTCAACACACGGTTTTTTTTTTCGGTGGAAAATGCGCCTGTGCACAGACGGCTGGCGATTCCTCAAATGAACGTCTCGTGTTCACAAAGCACGCAGCGAGGGCTTATGAGATGAAGCGTTGTGGTGCTTCATTTGTGCCGTCATGTCACAGATAAGAATATCATTTTTTTTCGTGCGTCAGAGCATCCATGTTAAGACACTAAAGCCAGGTGAGGTAACTACGTTCTTATTTCTTTTTCTACTTTGTATTTTATCCGGGAGGACACATTGAGCCTGTTCAATTTTTTTTCTGTTCCCGCTACCCGCATGGCATCAACAGAGAAACTCCTCAAGCTCGGCGTCCACAATACGTGGGAAGAGCTAGTCGAGGCTCATAAGATCAGCCAACTAGAGCGGCTCGAGCTCACACCCACCGGATGTGCAGTTTTGCGCTACCTCAACTACAGTGAAAGCTTCATTGCAGACACAGACCAAAAGCAAGAATCCCACCTGCAGTCCGGGGCTGTATCAGCGTTGCAAGTTTATCGCGCAATATGCATCCAACTTATCATAAGCAGCGTCGGCAAAGCAGAATCCGCGCACTCAGCAAGAAATACGGGAGAGACCCTGATACAAGGTACACCGATGCTGCCCGGTATATTAAACAAAATGCCTTTGCCCTAAGTGTCACGGATCACCAAGGCAAAGAACTTGCAGCTGTCACCATCCGAGCAAGAGCCTCCGTGACTACAGAGGAAGCGGCAATTGCTCTGGCAATGACAACTTGCCCTGAAGTAGCAGTAATACTAACAGACTCCCAAGCAGCAGCGCGCAACTATCAAAAAGGACGCGTATCAGAAACCGCGCTCAAAATACGAAGAAATCACATCGCACGCGCCCCGCTCCCCGACACCCACATCAACTGGGTCCTAGGCCATCAGGGCATGACAGGAAATGAGGCGGCACACGCCGCTGCCCGCGAGCATACCAGCCGGGCTTTCCTGTCATCCCACGCTAGGCCGGCCACCAACGTTCATGACATCACCCTGAAGTACTCGAAGCATCTGCAACACCACTGACTCAGCAGAAGAACGTACGCTTCACCACACAAGAATCTGAGCAAAGAGGAAGAAGTCATTCTGCGCCGCCTACAGACCAACACCTACGTGCACGGAATAATCATGCACAGACTGTATTCTACGCAGTACTCGTACACATGCCCCCATTGCGACGTTCCAGACACCCTGCAACATATGGTCCAGGATTGTCCACTGCGTGACAAAGCCGCAGACCCTACCTCACAAGCTCCACAAGACGACTCCAAAGAAAGCCGCCCCATAGAATCAATAAAAGAGCGCCCCAACTCACCTCAGATCCATACAACTGAAACGTGGGTGGCCAAGCTTTCCTCCGACGACCTGGACGACCAACGCAGTCTCGTCGCCCGGGCCAAGGAGGCAGCCCAATCCAGAGGGTTCTTGGAATAAGGAATCCTCCCGCCTAGGGTCAACCAGGTTCTGACGCAGTTTACAGTTTCGGAAAATAAAAAAAAATTGGAGGACGCTTAAGCTTCGCCTTCAAGAGTGGAACGCGACAGCGTTCCCGTCGACCCGCCAAGGGGTGTAAGACAATGGGCTACGGCGCAGCGACTACGCGCCCCGCATCGGACGCGGTGAGCGTCGAGCAACGCAGCGTTCGGCGCGACAACGAAATGTGCGCCTGAGCAAGCGACGCACGCCTGAGCCTTAGAAACAGGTAGTTTCTAAGGCAACACCGCGTTCACTAGAGGCGCTTTTGTACCACTTTGAAGCATCGAACTCGTGGCTCAGTGGTAACGTCTCCGTCTCACACTCCGGAGACCCTGGTTCGATTCCCACCCAGCCCATCTTGCAAGTTGTTTTTTATTCATGAAGTGCCTGCTGGGATTTATCGCTCACGGCCAACGCCGACGACACCGGCTTTTCTGCGACACGAGCTCCTTAACGCTGTCGCGTTAAAAGTTTAGTTCTCTCTCTCCCGCTACCCGCAGGCTGCCGGAGCCAGCCAGAGCGCATGCGTTTTCACGTGTTGCCCCGACCACAGCGCGGCGCACTGCGATGCGCGCTCGTATTTCTCTGGCCGAGTGGATTTTCGTCTGGCGGAGCTTTGGACGCTTTCTGCCTTGCAGACGAGAAAAAGAAACAATGCATTGTTGCTCACCAACATCATTGCGGGGACTCAACGGATTGCAACACATTCGCTTGAGCGAACCGCTACGGAAAGTATTGTCTCACCGGTGTAGGATACAGATGACTATGCATCAAGCGTCTCTCATGCACTATGCATTTTCTGTGCACCAAGCGCCTTCTGTTTTCTTCGGCATCCCTTCGGTAGCCACATCAGGTGCCCAATGTAGGCATTCGATTGTGGCCAACATGCTTTCCTTTGCGTATCTTTTTCTTTTTTCATTTCGGCGCCCCCACCTCAAAAAAGAAAGAAAAAGAGACTGTTGCAGCGGAGCGAATTGTCGCATGGTGAAATTTCAATTTTCTTACTTCTTCTTTTGCGGGAAGTAATGGGCCACGGAACGCTTCAGGTGCCGGATACTCTTACTATGTTGTTGCAATATCAATTATATGGAAACTCCAGGCGCATTCCTGCCATCGCCGTCGCCCTCGTGTTCTGTATAAAGTCCAAGGGAGATAACATCGTGACCTCGCGCAGCATGCTATATTGTCACGTGGTGGGGACGTTGAAGAACACAGTAGCAATACTGAGGTGGGAATAGAAGAAACTGGTACATTAAAAGCCGATCAATGAGTTAGCGGTAAGAGGGAAAATAGAGGAATTCCGGTCCAAGCTACAGAATTGGTATTTGGCTTTAACTCAGGAAGAGCCCCTTAGTGTTGAAGCAATGAACGACAATCTTATGGGCATCATTAAGGAGTGTGCAATAGAAGTTGGTGGTAACTTCGTTAGACAGGATACCAGTCAGCTATCGCAGGAGACGAAATATCTGATTAAGAAACCCCAATGAATGAAAGCCTCTAACCCTACAGTTAGAATAGAACTGGCAGAACTTTGGAAGTTCATCAACAAGCGTAAGACAGCTTACACAAGGAAGTATTATACAGATAGAATTTAACATGCTCTCAGGAATGGAGGAAGCCTAAAAGCAGTGAAGAAGAAAATAGGAATAGGCAAGAATCAGATGTATGCGTTAAGAGATAAAGCCGGCAATATCATTACTAATATGGATCAGGTAGTTCAAGTGGCTGAGGAGTTCTATAGAGATTTATACAGTGCCAGTAGCGCCCACGACGATTATGTGTGAGAGAATAGTCCAGAAGAATTTTAAATCCCTCAAGTAACGCTGGCAGAAGTAAAGAAAGCCTTCGGAGCTATGCAAAGGGGGAAGGCAGCTGGGGAGGATCAGCTAACGGCAGATTTATTGAAGGATGGTGGGCAGATAGTTCTAGAAAAACTGGCCACCCTGTATGCACAATGCCTCATGACTTCGAGCGTACCGGAATCCTGGAAGAACGACAACCGAATGCTAATCCATAAGAAAGGGGACGCCAAGGACTTGAAAAATTATGGACCAATCAGCTTCCTGTCCGTTGCTACAAAGTATTTACTAAGGTAATCGCAAATAGAATCAGGAACACCTTAGACTTCTGCCAACCAAAGGACTAGGCAGGATTCCGTAAAGGCTACTCAACGATAGACCATATTCGCACTATCAATCAGGGGAAAAAGAAATGTGCGGATTATAACCAAGCCTTATATATAGCTTTCATTTATTACGAAAAAGCGTTTGATTCAGTCGAAACCTCTGCAGTGATGAAGGCATTACCGAATCAGGGTGTAGATGAGCCATAAGTAAATATACTGAAAGATATCTATAGCGGCTCCACAGCCACCGTAGTCCCCCATATAGAAAGCAACAAAATCCCAATAAAGAAACGCGTCAGGCAGGGAGATACGATCTCTCCAACGCTATTCACAGCGTGTTTACAGGAGGTATTCAGAAACCTAGATTGGGAAGAATTAAGGATAAGAGTTAATGAAGAATACCTTAGTAACTTGCGATTCGCTGATGATATTGCCTTGCTTAGTAACTCAGGGGACCAATTGTAATGCATGCGCACTGACATGGAGAGACAAATGAGAAGGGTGGGTCTAAAAATTAATCTGGAGAAAACTAAAGTAATGTTTAACAGTCTCGGAAAAGAACAGCAGTTTACAATAGGTAGCGAGGCACTGGAAGTGCTAAGGGAATACATCTACTTAGGGCAGGTAGTGACCGCGGATCCGGATCATGAGACTGAAATAACCAGCAGGATAAGAATGGGCTGGGGTGCGTTTGGCAGGCATTCTCAGACCATGAACGGCAGGTTGCCTGTATCCCTCAAGAGGAAAGTGTATAACAGCTGTGTCTTACCAGTACTCACGTACGGGGAAGAAACCTGGAGGCCTACGAATAGGGCTCTACTTAAATTGAGGACGACGCAACGAGCTATGGAAAGGAGAATGATGGGTGCAACGTTAAGGGATAAGAAAACAGCAGATTGGGTTAGGGAACAAACGCGAGGTAATGACATTTTAGTTGAAATTGAGAAAAAGAAATGGCCATGGGCAGGACATGTAACGAGGAGGGAAGATAACCGATGGTCATTAAGGGTTACCGACTGGATTCCAATGGAAGGGAAGCGTAGCAGGGGGCGGGAGAAAGTTAGGTGGGGGGATGAGATTAAGAAGTTTGCAGGGACAACATGGCCACAATTAGCACATGACCGGGGTTGTTGAAGAAGTAAGGGAGAGGCCTTTGCCCTGCAGTGGGCGTAACAAGGCTGATGATGATGATGATGATGATGATTTACGCGCCCGTTCCTGCGGCGAGAGTCTGCGTTAATTGTCCCTCGTAACCGAGCGAACGAGCACAGCAAAGGATGAAAGCGAACGCGGAGCGCAGCGGAACATGAAAGACAACGTTAGCCAAAAGAGCGGCAGAAGGAAAGTGGAGGATGTGGGTATGGCGAAAGCGTGAAAAGAAGGCGTGGTGCCGCACAATACGGGCTTCGCGGCAAGGATGACTACGACATGGCGTCAGAGTAGCGCGCGTTGTCTCCATGGATACAAAGCGCTGCTTGAGCGAAAGTCTTTCTGCGGTGCACGCTTTGAATCGCATCCACGCGTCACTCCCGCGCTGCCTCCCGCGATCTCCCGATTAGCGAGGCAGTCGCGCCACACTTCGCTCCGTTTGCGACGTGCTGCACGAGACCTATTGTCCCCGCTAGCCAATATACCGCGAAATTAAAACATGTATAGAAACATGCTCGAACTTTGCATTAGGAAGTATCGTAATCGTAATCGTAATCCAATTTCTTTCTGCGCTATTCCTATGTAAGCTGCGCGCCACATCGCGCTGCCCCCGTCGCTACGATTTGAACGATGTCTTACGCGCAAGCGTACAGACCCCATCCATTGTCATGTAGTAGTGGCGGTGAAGAAGGCAGTAAATCTGTGATTGAAGAAGCTAGCGTTTTATTGGGCGAATCTGTGCCCTGAAAATGCAGGCTACGCTCAAAGAACAAAGATAGTGGCTAACACAGTCGGAAATCATCTAAATCTGATCTGCCGGTCAAGCGCGTCGGCTTTTATATACGAACCATCGAGCATTCCAGAGTAATCGCTGCTGCCCGCGTGTTTACAACAAAGTTCTACACCATTTGCGTCGCGCATACATGCAATCCGATTACGCAAGATTCGGTGACAACAGACAGCGGATAAAACCATCGATAACATTCCGCAAACTTCCGATACACGCAGGCGCGTCCCGCGTTGAGCGATGACATTTTTTAGACGGTGAAAATCGTTCATTCGGAAAAGGCAAACAAATAAACGTGTCACAATAAAACATCCGAGGTTTTTTGTGTCGTCGCAAAGAAAGCGAGGCGCCGGATGAGGAAGGCGCCTGGAGATGGGCAAGAAAACAGCCCGCCGGGAAAACTACGGAATGCGCAAAGGCGTTGATGATGGCTTACTGGCATCTCCTTTGAAATGGAGCGGGGGCAAATCGTCAACTAGCCTGCTTGAGAAAAGACGCGAACAAGGTTAGAGCAGGAGCCAGCGTGGACTATAGATGTAGCAAGTTCCTCTGCAAGCATATTGCCCGCTATGCCTCTGTGGCTTGGCACCCAACATACTACGATATGATGGTTATCTGCATACATAGTACACAGGCATGTGTAAAGCTCGTTGACTACTGGATCGTTGCTTCCGTAAAAACACTAAAGCTCTAACTATGCTTAGAGAGTCTGTAAGTATGACAGTTTTTTGTATTTTTAATACCTTGATGTGTTTTACAGCCGAGCGTAATGCATAAGCTTCTGCCATAAAGATGCTAGTTTGTGCGTGAAGAATATTGTTTTCCGAGAAGGATGTCTCCACTGCCGCGTAGGATACGCCATTATGTGACTTTGATGCGTCGGTATAAAATTATGAACAGGAATACTTCAACTGGAGTTCAAGAAAGTGCATACGGATGAGCATCTCTGGAGCATGCTTTTTAGCTTCGACAAAAGATGTGTCGCATTCTATAAGTTGCCACAGCCACGGTGGCAACTGCCGTCTTGGGGCTATCAGTGGATGCACATGTAGTGGAACGTTCATTTCCGCGCTCAGCTTCCTCTCTGAAGGTCAGTTTTGAAATAGCGTGGCAGACATCAAATCATTGACAGTTTTATAACAGGGGTGTTCAGGATTAGATTGCACTTTGCGAAAGCATGTGAAGCTTATAAATGTTCCCTGTAGGTGAAGTGACCTCTCATTGTATTCTGCATATAAACTCTGTATAGGACTTGCTCTGAAGGCGCCTGTGGCTAGGCGGATACCTAAATGATGAACTGGATCATCATCATCATAATAATAATTTTCATCATCATCATCATGCTATTTCACGTCCACTGCAGGACGAAGGTCTCTCCCTGCAATCTGCAATTACCCCTGTCCCGCGCCAACCGATTGCAACTAGCCCCTGCGAATTTCCTAATTTCATCGCACCACCTAGTCTGCTGCCGTCCTCTACTGCGCTTCCCTTCTCTTGGTACCCATTCTGTAACCCTAACTAACTAACTTGCACATTACATGACCTGCCCAGTGCCATTTTTTTCTCTTAATGTCAATTACAATATCGGCTATACGCGTTTGCTCTCTGATCCAAACCGCTCTCTTTCTGTCTCTCAAGGTTATGCGTAACATTCTTCGTTTCATCGCTCTTTGTGTGGTCCTTAATTTGTTCTCAAGCTTCTTTGTGAGTCTTCAAGTCCCTGCTCCATTAGTCAGCACCGGTAAAATGCACTGTTCGTATACTTTCCTTTTCAATGATAACGGTAAGCTACCACCCAGGAGCTGACGATGTCTGCCGTATGCGATCCAGCCCACTTTATTCTTCTATGAATTTGCTTCTCATGACCAGGGTTCCCTGTGATTTATTGACCTAGGTAAACACACTCCTTCGCAGACTTTAGAGGGTGAGTGGCGATTGTGAACTCTTGTTCCTTTCCCAGGCTATTCATCATTATCTTTGTCTTCTGCATATTAATCTTCAACCCCACTCTTACACTCTCTCTGTTAAGGTCCTCAATCATTTCTTGTAACTCGTCTGCAGTGTTGCTGAATAGAACAATGTCATCGGCAAACCGAAGGTTGTGAGATATTCGTCGACAATCCTTACTCTTAAGCCTTCCCAGTTTAATAGCTTGAATATTTTTTTCTAAGCACGCAGTGAATAGCATTAAAGAGATTGTGTCTCCTTGTCTGACTCCTTTTTTATAGGTATCTTCCTACTTTTCTTGTGGTGAATAAGGGTATCTGCGGAATATCTGTAGATATCTTCCAGGATATTCACGTAAGTGGTCTGTACTCCTTCATTACGCAATGCCTCTATGACTGCTGGTATCTATACTAAATCAAATGCCTTTTCGTAATCCATGATAGCCATATATAGAGACTGATTGTACTCTGCGGATTTCTCGATTACCTGATTGATGACATGGATGTGATCCATTGAAGAGTATCCCTTCCTGAAACTTGCGTGTTCCCTTGGTTGACTAAAGTCCCGTTGTCCCTTATTCTATTGAAGATATTCCTGGATGTATAATTTATATAATACTGGGAGCGAGCTAATGGGCCTATTGTTTTTCAATTCCTTAACGTCTCCCTTTTTGTGGATTCGTATAATGTTTGCATTCTGTATGTTTTCGGGGACCCTTGTAGTCGATAGACACTTCCTTTAGAGAGCCACCAGTTTTCCAAGCATTATATCTCTTCCATGTTTTTTTTAAATCGACTGTTATTTCATCTTCTGCTGCCACTCTTCCTCGCTTCATGTCTTGCAAGGGCCTTCTGACCTCATCGCTAGTTATAGGAGGAGTTTCTCTATCCTGTCCATTACTGTTCCGAATAAAGGTATCCTGACTCCTCTGGGTACTGTACAAGTAAGTATAAAATTATTCTGCTGCTTTTACTATATGTTCGAGATTTCTGATAATATTAGCCTCCTAATATTTCAGTGCATAAATCTTGGTTTGCCCTATTCCACGTTCTTTCTCATTGATTTCAGGCTGCCTCCATTTTTTACGGCTTATTCAGCCTTTCTCACATTATAATTTCGAATATCACGTATTTTCGCTTTGCTGATCAGTTTTGTTGATCTTTTCTCTTCAGTTGGGCACTTGCATTCTTTGTCGTTTTTTTATTAGGACCTTTGTTACTTTGGAGAGCTTGCCTACTGGTTGTCTTGGTGCCTTGCCTCCTACTTCAATTGCTTCCTCCGAAGCCAGCCTAGTTACGGTTTCATTCATTAGCTTTGTGTCATTTTCACCTCTCTGTTCTAAGGCTGCATATTTGTTTGAAAGTAGACCCGTGCAAATCGATCGTCCGACCTGGGTATAGGGGCGAAAGTCCTATCGAACCATCTAGTAGCTGGTTCCCTCCGAAGTTTCCCTCAGGATTGCTGGCGCTCGGTGGGAGAACAGTCACACCTGGTAAAGGGAATGATTAGAGTCATGGGGTCGAAACGTCCTCACCCTATTCTCAAACTTTCAATGGGTGTACGGGAGGCCTTCTGGGTTGAGGCCTCCCGCTGCGATGAGAGTGCCAAGTGGGCCACTTTTGGTAAGCAGAACTGGCGCTGTGGGATGAACCAAACGCCGGGGTAAGGCGCCCGAGTCGGGACGCTCATGAGAACCCATGAAGGGTGTTGGTTTCTTTAGACAGCAGGACGGTGGCCATGGAAGTCGGAATCCGCTGAGGAGTGTGTAACAACTCACCTTCCGAAGCCACTAGCCGAAGTTGCTTTCTCAAGCGCGGGTGGACAGCGCTGGCGTGTGCTCGGATCCAGACGAGGGTGATTTGATTTTCAGACGAATGCGGGCCTTGTCGTGAGATACGGAGTGATTGCTGAGAAATACGACCCTTGATGTAGTTGTTGATTGCTGCGCGAGAATCGCTCAGTATGGTGTGACAGGCTGGGTCAGGAGTGGCCAGGGCGATGGCCACTTCCTCGGCCCTCTCAACATTTTGGGTAACGATGCTGGCAGCATGTCGGAGCAAGCCGCCTGCTGTCGTAACCGCCGCAAAGCGCCGTCCATCTTGGTACTCAGCTGCGTCGACGAAGGTGACGCCCGCAGTGTCGGCATAAGCTTTGATGAGGGAGGTAGCTCGTGCCTTCCTGCGCTCTTTGTTGTGGTCTGGGTGCATGTTTTGGGGAATAGGGTCGGTGTGTATCCATTGCTGAATGTCGCGTGGTATTGGATGTTTGTCTCCATGTTGACGGTGGTAGGTGATATCAAGCTTGGTTAGGATGCTGTGGCCCGTTTCCGTGAGGGTAAGCCGTTCTAGTTGAGTGCGACGTTGGGCTTCGATCAACTCGTCTAGCGTGTTATGGATACCTAATTGTAGTAGAAGTTCCGTGCTGGTGTGGTTGGGTAGTCCTAAGGCCTGCTTAGAGGCTCCTCTGATGATGATGTCCAGTTTAGTCTCTTCAGATTTGTACCAGTTTAGAAAGGGCGCAACGTAAGTAATGTGACAGATGATAAAACATTGGACAAGGCGGATGAGGCTTTCTTCCTTCACACCCCCTCGTCGGTTGGTCACTCGTTTCAGCAGTCTGGATGTATTAGCGGTCTGTCGAAGGATCTTGGAGATAGCCGTAGAGTTAGCTCCGTTGGCTTCTACGGTCATACCAAGAACGTGGATGCTAGAGACCACGGGTATGGGTCTGCCATCCCTCAGGTGGAGTTCGATTTCCTCGTATTGGCGTTTTCGTGGAGCCCCGTGGGGGCGTCCATGGAGTGTGGGGCGGTATAGGAGAAACTCCGACTTTTCAGGGGAACAGCGGAGTCCCGTGCCTTCAACATAATAACCTGGCAGTACAAGCTTTGTCCGCTCTTGTATGGCGTCCACCACGCAACGTGCATTTGGGTGTACACTGGTGATCTTGATCTGAGTTGCGAGCTCCGCACCCTCGGCAGATCTTGTTATTAGATTAGATTTTATTAGATTTTTATTGACCGCGTTCTTTTGAAGGAATCTTCAGCGATAGTTATACCTGAGCCGTGAAGCATTCAAGATTTTTTTCATTTTAAGATATAGAAAATGTACGAGAACTGAACGATATTTGTTACTGACAAACTGCCCTTCAGAGCAGTCTGTGTCGTCTCTCTCAGTCCTTGTCCTTCGTGCTGTACGTCGTTCCTACAAAACTTCCATAATCCGTGTGCTGGAGTTATGCCCCTGCAGGCAGCTGCCATGTTAAAGCGCCAGATTCAACAATCCTGAAATTTTTCGTCATGGCAAGCCATGTTTCTGAAATTGAATTCGCGCGATTGCATAAAAATTGGTTATGGGGCTTCATGAGCGAAAAGCACGATCTCATTATGAGGCACACCGCAGTGAAGCATGCCGGAATAACTTGGACCACCAGGGGTTTTTTAACGTGCGCCTAAATCTAAGTACACAGGTGTTTTCGCATTTCCCCCTCATCGAAATGAAGCCGCCGTAGCCGGGATTTGATCCCCGTCCTCGTGCTTAGCAGCCCAACACCACAGCCACGAAGCAACCACGGCGGGTAAAGAAAAAAAAATTCACTTGTCTCCGCGCAACCGCTCCTTAATATCGTCGAAATGAGAGCTGAAGCCCTCAGTTACATTGGAATGGTTGTTGCTACGAGCTGTTGTAGATCACAATCCGAACGTCCGCAGCTGGCCTTTACACGACAATCCGTGCTTTCGAATCAGGCGCCTGGCAATTCAATAGCTTTTGGTTTCGTTAACTTCGTTATTACATTTCATAAACTCGCTAATGCCGATCATCGAGGTAAGCAGTGGGATAAACAGAAGGTATTACGGCCTTGTCTGCGTTGTTACACTCAACCTTAGGGAGCCTTCATTGCGGTCTTTATCACCTGCGCATAACAGGATGCGGCACTTTCACCAAAAATATGGACAACAAGTGCATGTTGAGTGAAGCATCTAAAAGCCTACGAAGCCCTCCCAGTCACTGACGAGTGGATGGGGGTTGGGCCCTTTAATTTCCTCGCAGATGACGCTGTTCTATGGCTGTTGGCAAGTGCCTGAGAAATGACACTTGCATCAGACCAGGCAGGCGACAGGGTCTGTACGCTGATGTCGTTCGGGTGCCCCGTCGTACTCCAGGCAAGAGA
The DNA here is from genome assembly GCF_023375885.2 of Dermacentor andersoni. Lineage (NCBI taxonomy): Eukaryota > Metazoa > Arthropoda > Arachnida > Ixodida > Ixodidae > Dermacentor > Dermacentor andersoni. The sequence goes on from NC_092814.1 coordinate 18,844,617, forward strand.
AAAACAAGCAAGAGCCTGAACAAAACAAAGGCATGCTGCGTGAGCCATCTGAACGTCTACGATGCTCGCACTAGCACTGGCTGTGATGATCTGTGCGTTCTCTATGTTTATGCCAAGCGTAAGAATACAAATAACACGGGAAACTATCGTTATAGGAGAGTTAGCACGTCGGTATTTCTTATTAAAGCGCGGTGGTTTTCACCCATACAAGGAGTTTTGGTTTCTCAGTCATCTTAGTATATTAGCAAGATCTGCCGGCTTCAACCCGTGAAATATCAGACACGAGAGAGGTGGTCACTTGGCTTGTGAGCAACCCGTTTGCTCTTTGAGCCAAAATTGTTAATAAATTCCGAAGTATTTCGCTCGGTTGCTGTAGAAATTGGAAAGCAGCAATTAGGCCAGCCAAAGCCCAGCCGCGTTTTGTTTCTTGTCGACGGGCGCGTGCATCATACAATGCCATTGGCGACGCAAAAGCCGCATTGTGAATTGATTGACTTTATCCCAAATTCTGGCGAGCCGGAGGGAACCGAATCCTCATCCAGGCCCATAGTTCCGGCAAAGTAGTGCACCTCATTACAGTCCCAAAGCGGATCGGGGATCCGCTTTCCTGGCGGTGAATCTCCTTCGTACAGGACCGTGTGCTTGCATGTTTTATGAAGGCCTCTTTGAGAGCATTAATAAACACAGAAACGGATGCCCTCCAGTTTCCTACTTTCGTGCCAGCATACACGGTTTGCAGCACCGCAAACAGAGTACACAGCATTATGCATTAGTGAAGGCAAGCATCCAGGCAAGCCCATAAAAGCAACATCTGGACTTCTTGCGGGGCCGGGCTTTTTTATGTGAGCGCAGGAGGCGGAACCATATCCTCGAAAGGAGGAACGTCTCCTGCCTACATTCGAAGACAAACTCGACCAATACGGATGTAGCATGCCATCGCAAAGCTTCTCATACAGACTTGCATGGACGCCCTGTAAAGTCGTACCTCCCGTAATGAATGAACGAGGCACTGCGCCTGTACCATTTTCCGATATTATGAGCTGTATACACCTAATCCAATACGTTCTCCAGTTGCTTGTAAATCTGCGCCAAAAACCACAACCCTTTCTCCACAAGAGCATCATGCTCTGGCAGTCAAGTAGGTTTACGAGCACATGTTTTTAATGCGGATAGCATTTTTGACATTGCCTAACCAGTTTTAGTTTCACGTCTCTAACTCTTTTCGCGAAGTACCCCAAATGGCGGGATCACCGGCGTTCTGCAAAACTATGCTCTGACATCAAAATTTTTTAAGGACATGTTCACTGGAATTTCTGTGTCGGTCGGCTGAAGTAAGGGTGTTCATTCGAGCACCTACAATGAATCATTTACGTAAGAAAAAGAGAACATAATACAGCTAAACTTGTGATAGTGCCAGATTTGGCTAGAAGACAATGCCGCTGCGCTCGGGTTGCTCCCAGAACGCACTAGAGAAGCGCACAGCGCACGCTCCGCTGCGGCGCATTTCTACACTCTTAGGCAAAGTTACACCCTTTGGCTTGCCCCTTCTGCCACACAACAATAATCGTTATCTGCCTTGATGCGTTTCCTTTCTTTAACGCTGCGAGCCCGGTACTTTCCAGTAACGAACGGCACGCCCGTTATCAGCATAGAACAGTTTACACCCTTTGGATTGCCCCTTCTGATAACGCACGTGCCGTTCGTAACTGGAAAGTTCCGGGCTCGCAGCGTTAAAGAAAGGAAACGCATCAAGGCAGATAACGAATATTGTTGTGTGGCAGAAGGGGCAAGCCAAAGGGTGTAACTTTGCCTAAGAGTGTAGGGACGCACATCGAGGCGCATGTGGATTTACGATCTTGTAGGTCGTTGAGTACACGTCCCTCTACGGGGTAACGTCACCAAAAGATCCCGTTATTTCACTCTGCATCAAGATTTCGTGCCCCAAGTAGGTGCGTATCCCCGAAGAGGAAGACGAGCGCAAGCGGCAATGCCCCGGGGCCTGCTATGCTAAGAAGATGGCGCACACTCGCGCCGCCCGGCTTGACCGAAAGCGGTTTGCCGAACGTGAACGTCAAGCTGCCATTCGGCAAGGGCCGATTTACGCTCGAGCCGCCCATCGCCGCAAGCCGCACGCGGGCGGCTTGTGAAAAGCGGGCGGTTGTCGCAATCGGTCACAAAATTGAATCTATGCTGAAGCCGCATGTTGCGGTGCGTTTGCATGCGCCCTGTAGTGGTCGAAATAGGCATTGAGCGACTGGAAACATGCAACAGAGAGTTGGCAGCCTCTTGTGCTGGCAAGCAGCAAAATTTTGCGCCGTGCCAGTATTTCTTTATTACGGTTGCTTTCATATTAGTTATTTTTTTATTACATAGCTCGAGCGTTTCGCATGCGCCGGCATCCGCACTCCGATTTGAGACTTCGACATCTGTTGAAAGCTGGGAACCGTTCGGCAGTGCGCAGAGCAAAGCTGTTCCAAGTCAGCGACTATCAGCAACAGCAGACGACACTGGCATATATTTGTCGATGTAGGTTGAAGCTTCCGCGTCATGGCGAAAACGCGACTCTTGCACTGTCCTATTCTGTGCTGCATGTGTGGCGTTGACGTGGTGACCCACCTCTGGAACACTGTGCATTTAGCTTACGTGTGCCGCTGTTTCGTTTATTGCTACCACATAATGTTGCGACAACATACATCACTATGTGCTCGGTTGTGTCCGGTGCGATGGCGCACTTTTTTGGGCTGTGCTAGCGAAAGCTTGTGTTGTGTGCAAGCGACGAAGCGCCACTCCTCGACTGGACGAAGCACTAGCGCCGAAGAAACGGGAAGTGACCCCATCCCGAGTCGAGTTTTGAGAATCCTCCATCGCCCTCAGCGTCTCGGCTAGTGCACAGGAACCGAGAGTTTGCCCCCTCGAACACATGGGGTCTCGTCTGCTCTTTTGTAGAAAATAGACTCAGTATATTTTCTACCACTAACCGATGCACACTCATTTCACGGACGGGGCCAGACCCTGTACGTAACAGCTTACAAGAACGTGCATGTACACGAACACACACGCGTATCTAAGCCAATGAACAAGGGATCTGTCGCAGACAGCGTAGCACGCTGAAGTGCCGCAGCGTTATCCATTAACGTACTCCTATAGAGATGGTTCTATTATCGTGGAATACAGCTGTGTTGATTGACAAGTCACTTCCCTTTATCCACACCATGTGAACCTTCAACACAAACTTGTTGATTTATTTGCACTTTGCTGGTAACGTGTTTTCAGTAGCTGTGAAGTTAATAGTGAACCTACGATTCATTACATGATGTAATATGGCAGCACACTTCGAAAAAATGACATAACACAGAATGAACGAACAGGAGCGCTGTGCGACACACACAGACAGACAGACAGACAGACAGACACACGCACACACCTAGAGTTAGTGTTTGTTCATTCTGAGTTATGTCATTGTTTCAAAGTGCGCTGCCATATCACATCATGACTAACCAAATAGCCCACCAGTACGTCTTCAGCAATTGATTACAATTATGACCGACCCGAAAGGGATATGTACGTATGACAGTTACTTCAGGCAGAGATGCTTATCAGCTATGTCTTCAAGAGAAGAATGTGTGCATAAAAACAAATATTATTTCATATTGCTGGAAAGGCATCCCATATAGGCGTGAAATCACGTAATGCTTCCATTTCTTGTTGGTGCTAAAAATGTCCCTGCAAATAGAAGTCATTGCTTTCTCATTCATGCTTTAAGAGATGACAGGTTTACAGACATACAAGGCAGCAATCATCATCATCACCATCATCATCATCATCATCAGCCTGGTTACGGCACTGCAGGGCAAAGACCTCTCCCATACTTCTCCAACTACCCCGGTCATGTACTAAATTGTGGCCATGTTGTCCCCTCAAACTTCTTAATGTCATCCGCCCACCTAACTTTCTGCCGCCCCCTGCTGCGCTTCCCTACCCATGAAATCCAGTCTGTAACCCTTAATGACCATCGGTTATCTTCCCTCCTCATTACATGTACTGCCCTTGCACATTTCTTTTTCTTGATTTCAACTAAGATGTCATTTACCCGCGTTTGTTCCCTCACCCAAGATGCTCTTTTCTTACCCCTTAACGTTACACCCATCATTCTTATTTCCTTAGCTCGTTGCGTCGTCCTCAATATAAGCAGAACCCTTTTCGTAAGCCTCCCGTACGTGAGTACTGGTAAGACACAGCTGTTATACACTTTTCTCTTGAGGGATAGTGGCAACCTGCTGTTCATAATGTGAGAATGCCTGCCAAACGCACCGCAGCCCATTCTTATTCTTCTGGTTATTTCAGTCTCATGATCCGGATCCGTGGTCACTACCTGCCCTAAGTAGATGTATTCCCTTATCGCTTCCAGTGCCTCGCTACCTATCGTAAACTACTGTTCTCTTCCGAGACTGTTAAACATTACATTAGTTTCCTGCAGATTATATAATTTTCAGACCCACCCTTCTGCTTTGCCTCTCCAGGTCAGTGAGCATGCATTGCAATTGGTCTCCTGAGTTACTAAGCAAGACAATATCATGAGCGAATCGCAAGTTACTAAGGAATTCTCCATCAACTTTTATCCCCAATTCTGCCCACTCCAGGTCTCCGAGTACCTCCTGTAAACACGCTGTGAATAGCATTGCAGAGATCATATCTCCCGGTCTGACGCCTTTCTTTATTGAGATTTTGTGGCTTTCTTTATGGAGGACCACCGTGGCTGTGGAGCCGCTATAGATATCTTTCAGTATCTTTACATATGGCTCATCTACACCCTGATTCCGTAGTGCCTCCATGACTGCTGAGGTTTCGACTGAATCAAACGCTTTTTCGTAATAAATGAAAGCTATATATAAGGGTTGGTTATAATCCGCACATTTCTTTTTCACCTGATTGATAGTGCGATTATGGTCTATCGTTGAGTAGCCTTTACGGAATCCTGCCTAGTCCTTTGGGTGGCAGAAGTCTAAGGTGTTCCTGATTCTATTTGCGATTACCTTAGTAAATACTTTGTAGGCAATGGACAGTAAGCTGATTCGTCTATAATTGTTCAAGTCATTGGCGTCCCCTTCCTTATGAATTAGGATTATGTTAGCGTTCTTCCAAGATTCCGGTACGCTCGACGTCGTGAGGCATTGTGTATATAGGGCGGCCAGTCTTTCTAGGACAATGTTCCCACCATCCTTCAACAAATCTGCTGTTACCTGATCCTCCCCAGCTGCCTTCCCCCTTCGCATAGCTGCCAAGGCGTTCTTTACTTCTTCCGGCGTTACATGTGAGATTTCAAGTTCTAGACTATTCTCTCTCACGTTATCGTTGTGGGTGCTACTGGTATTGTATAAATCTCTATAGAACTCCTCAGCCACTTGAACTATCTCGTCCATATTAGTAACGATACTGCCGGCTTTGTCTCTTAACGCATACATCTGATTCTTGCCTATTCCTAGTTTCTTCTTCACTGCTTTTAGGCTTCTTCCGTTTCTGAGAGCTTGTTCAATTCAATCTATATTATAGTTCCTTATGTCAGCTGTCTTACGCTTGTTGATTAACTTAGAAAGTTCTGCCAGTTCTATTTTAGCTTTAGGGTTAGAGGCTTTCATACATTGGCGTTTCTTGATTAGATCTTTCGCCTCCTGCGACAGCTTACTGGTATCCTGTCTAACGGAGTTACCACCGACTTCTATTGCACATCCCTAATAATGCCCATAAGATTGTCGTTCATTGCTTCAACACTAAGGTCCTCTTCCTGAGTTAAAGCCGAATACCTGTTCTGTAGCTTGATCCGGAATTCCTCTAGTTTTCCTCTTACCGCTAATTCATTGATTGGCTGCTTATGTACCAGTTTCTTCCGTTCTCTCCTAAAGTCTAGGCTTATTCGAGTTCTTACCATCCTATGGTCACTGCAGCGCACCTTCCCGAGCACGTCCACATCCTGTATGATGCCAGGGTTAGCGCAGAGTATGAAGTCTATTTAAGTGCTAGTCTCGCCATTTGGGCTCTTCCACGTCCCCTTTCGGCTAACCCGCTTGCGGAAGAAGGTATTCATTATCCGCATATTATTCTGTTCTGCAAATTCTACTAATAACTCTCCCCTGCTATTCCTAGAGCCTATGCCATATTCCTCCACTGACTTGTCTCCAGCCTGCTTCTTGCCTTCCTTGGCATTGAAGTCGCCCATCAGCATAGTGTATTTTGTTTTGACTTTAGCCATCGCTGATTTCACGTCGTCATAAAAGTTTTCGACTTCCTCGTCATCATGACTGGATGTAGGTGCGTAGACCTGTACTACCTTCAATTTGTACCTCTTATTAAGTATCACAACAAGACCTGCCACCCTCTCGTTAATGCTATAGAATTCCTGTATGTTACCAGCTATATCCTTATTAATCAGGAATCCGACTCCTAGTTCTCGTTTCTCCGCTAAGCCCCGGTAGCACAGTACAAGCCCGCTTTTTAGCACTGCATATGCTTATTTTGCCTTCCTAACCTCACTGACCCCTATTATATCCCATTAACTGCCCTCTAATTTCGCCAATAACACTGCTAGACTCGCCTCACTAGATAACGTTCTAACGTTAAACGTTGCCAGGTTCAGATTCCAATATCGGCCAGTCCGGAGCCAGGTATCCTTAGCACCCTCTGCTGCGTCACAGATCTGACCACCGCCGTGGTCATTTGCTTCGCGGCTGCTGGGGACTGAGGGCCAGGGTTTGATTGTTGTATTCATATGGGAGGTTGTGGCCAAGTACTGCACCAGGGTGGCCAATCCTGCTCTGGTGAGAGAGTGCGTTACCGGTTCTGGTCACCGGGATCAGGCCGCACTCCAGGCCTGTTTGTGCAATTTTCTCAACGCACGGTTTTTCTTTTTTTTCGGTGGAAAATTGCGCGGCGCCGGGATTCGAACCCCAGTCCTCTCGCACGCGAGGCGGATACTCTACCGCCACCGCAGGAGTTGTACGCCTCATTTAACCTACAGTGGTGCCTTCTTTATCAGTCAAGGTGGACCAATCTGAGCTTGGTTAAACCGCACAGATGGCACTCAACTAGAGAAACCTGGTATTTATGACCTCCACATGTGTGCTCATACATAATAGAGGCGATTTTTTTAGGGTCTCCGTACAGTGATAAACTAAAACAAAGGACATAATAAAAATAAAAGGGGGAAGACAACAGGTTATTTGAACTGGTGGCCCTTGGATGTTGCCCGGGGAGATAGCTCAGTCGGTTGGTCCGTCTGGCCCCAGGTTACATTGAAGCGCCATAGCTCCTGTCCAGAGCCTCATATTTACGTGGAAAGAGACTGATTGTGTCCGCGATAGTAGATTTGTGTAGACGATGGTTGTCCGAGTGGTTGGAAGGCATACTTCCTTAAATAAATGGCCGGCCGTGGATGAGAGTGAACTCGAGCGGCTCTAGAGACTAGGGAAAAGCTTGATCAGGTGCTACGCGAGCGTGGCAAGTTTTGCGTGGGATGCTAGCCCGAGTAACTATCTCAAAGACTGCCTCTCACGATAGTGAAATACCTGTTTGTAATTTTAATATATATATAATTTTTATCTCATCTATGGGATCGAATGCGAGCGCTGTTTCTTTGTTTCTGCGTGTAGTAGTTAAGAGAACGAGTTTAAGTGAGGAGAAGAAAAAAGAAGTGAAGGCAACTTTCTGAAGCATAATTGCAGCGCCGTGGTTTTAAAGCGCACCCGCGGTAGAGAAAGAGAAGGAGGTATAAATGGCCCTGCAAGCCGCAATGCCCATGCAAAAAGGGCCCGGGTGGCCAGTCTGCTGCCCCTCCACTATTTATCCATACCTCTATAAGCATTTAAACAATACACAGCCAGTGGTCAAAGTGAATCCAGATATGCTTCCTCTCTCAGCAATGGTGACAATTGCTGCTGTCAGCATTATTTGTGCATTCATTTTATTTTTATTCTTTTGCCTAGATAAAAAAGAAGCTTGCACAGGATGCATGAAGTAAGTGAGCTATAGCAAACTAATAGACATTTGATTCAGTTGGGCATGGCCCAAATCTCATTCATTTTGTGACAACCTAGCTAGCTAATGCACAGCCACATTAAAGAGAAAGGGAAGTGCATAGGCTGACAAACAGGTGCACACTACCTATATTTCATCTTAAAGCAAACCAAGATTATCAAGCAACTAGAGAGATTTAGATTAAGGGGACGCAAATGTTGAGCCCCCTAGTACTTGAGGCCCCTATGATTGCATCCCCTTGATCTAAAACTCTCTAGTAAGCTTTCCAATGCGTGCAATGAGTGCGAAATGGCTGGCGCAGTAAATGGTTTTATAATTGCCTTTCTTAATCAGTAACTGCTTAAACATGCACATGACAATGAAATGCGGGTTCATATGGTGCACAAGACACAAGTAGGGCCGAACATTTGCCGTGCCTGCGGTAACACCAATTCCAACATGCTTTAGGCAGTGAATGCATGTTCATTGTGTCAGTGCTACTTGCACCTACTTCTAATGAAAGAAGAGAATGTCTGCATCGTAGACATTAGTTCATTAGCACCATGTGCTGGGCAGCACAAGAAAGTAAGGAAACGTTTGTTGCCATTTTTTATTTTTATAACCAACAATTTCTTGGGTGGAGCTTTGTGACAAATTCACATTATGTTCTGTACATATCTGCAATGCGGGTGTGTTCTATTATCCAGTCACTCTATAAGCAGTCAAACGAATGCAGATTGCCCCATGAGCACTGTGACACGGAACGCAGAAATTTGCAGTTAAGAAGCCATGGTGAATCAGACTCTGTGTTGAACTGCGTAGTGGCAAATCGGATGCACATTCACATGTACCACACAAATTCATATATTACAAGTAATCTTTCATCGTTCTCATATTGCTTACAGTTGCATAAATCTCACTGCAGCATTCTCTGTGGAGTAACATACCCTTACAAGTCATAGCCAATTGTTCACTCTAATAACATATATTAGCCCCCAGGCTCTCCTGTATTCCTTCACGCATGGTACAATAGCATGGCTGTGCTCAATCGCCTCTTTCCATTCCACTGAAATGAACGCGGCGTTTATTTGTTACCAAAACGTGCTCTAAAGTATAACTGTTTGTAATTCTCTAAGCCTCTGATAAGTAAGACTGGATGTTCAGCCTTGCTCTTGTGGCACTGCACAGGTTCTAACCCCCCATGATATTTCTAAACAAGGAATGATGAAATTATATGGCCAAGCCATACCATTAGTACGAGTGAGGTATTGCTTTCCCTGGGGGTATCACTGCCACTTCCGCAATTTCGTAAATATTTAGACGTGTTACAGTTAACTTCACAGCCTGTGTCTTAACTCGACAAATAAACCACATTAACCCAACAGCCCATGTATCTTTCTCTTAATCACTTGAAATAATAACTAACACATGGTATTTAGACATATTCTTACGGTAGGATCCTCGACTGATTGTGCTATACTTTCTTTCACGGATAAAATAAAAGGCGCTATAGATGCCGGTTTCTACGCAGGATCAATTTTTATCGACTTATCCAAAGCATTTGAATCAATAAACCACGTCATCTTACTTACTAAACTACGATCAGTAGGCATCGATGGCCCAGCATTAGGACTTATAAAAAGTTACCTAACAGATAGACAACAAGCTGTGTATTTTAGTTCCTCACTTTCTAATTTCAGAATAACCAATAAAGGGGTCCCGCAGGGGTCTGTACTTGCCCGCTACTATTCCTGCTTTATATAAATGATTTACCCGGTTGTTTAACAGAAACTGAGGCCTTTCTTTACGCCGATGACACTACATTACTTGCAACCGATCGTTCACTAACTTCCCTGACTACTAAGCTAAACACTGATCTTAAAAATATTTTAACGTGGTGCCAGGTTAACTCGCTAAGCATAAATCGTACCAAATCGTCTTTTATGCTTTTTCATTCGAATCACAGGACACCAGAGTTCATTCCCACTGTCAACCTAAACTCTCTTAACATCAGTACAGTTAATGAATGCTCATTTCGTGGAATAATTCTTGACTCAAACCTAAAATTTACAAAGCATATCGCCTATTTGAAGCGCAAAATTTCTCCCGGTATTAGAATTTTACTTAAATCTAGATATTATTTTAGCAAACCAACATTGCTGACCTTGTATTATTCTTTTATTCACAGCCATCTTAATTATTGCATTACAGCATGGGGTAACACATATCCAACTCATATAGCACCACTACAGCATTTGCAGAATCAAGCCATCCGGATATTGTCATTCAGCTCATTCAACTGCAGTGCTTCCGATATGCTTGTTCACCACAGAATACTATCAGTAAAAAATATTGTTAAATATAAGTTAGCCATAACGTTATTTAAGGTAATACGTAATCCTTCTCCAGTAAATATATTTTCTGCGGCTACTTTGGTTAACTTGAACCGCACAAGGTTTGCAGCTAACAACAATTTCTTATTGCCACTAATACATACTAATTATGGAAAACAGTCTGGACATTTCGCAGCATTATCCACTTGGAACAGCCTCCCATTAAATGTCAAGCACTCTTCGTCTTTGAGTTTCTTCAAGAAAACATTATTCACTTTTCTACTAGATGGCCAAAATAATCCATATATCTAAGCTATTCACTTCACTCCTCATTTCCTTGACGTTTTTTTTCTTTTTTCTTTAGTTTTTTTTTCTCTCATTTATAGCCTTTATAAGTATTTTGGTTTGTTCTGTTGCGAATGCCTTAAACTACTGTTTTAATTGTACGACTAGCTATTGACTTTATATTACTTTACAGTTTGTACATATACTTTGAATAATCTTCCTCATAGTGACTATTGTATTGCTGCTTTATGCCTTGTATTTCCTTTAATGTATATATTTTCTAACAGGAGGTCCCCTTTCAGCCACATGCTCTGGGACATCCTTCTGTATACTTATGTAAACATGTATGTATCCTTATTAAAGAAATAAACTGAAACTGAAACTGAAATAGAAGGGAGGAAGAGGAGAACGAAGTGCGCCTGTCTTTGCAGCGGCTCGGTGTCGGCGCTGCCCCCTTTCACCGATTCATGTTTAAATAAACGCACCCCATCGTAACAGTTTTGGTGGTCGGTGCGGGGTAAACCAACGGTGCCCCCGAAGAACGACGGCGAACTGTCCGCAGAAGCGCAATCCGTGGACCTTCGCCGAAGTCGCCGAATTGCCGGTCTGCCACCACAGATGGCTTCCGACGGCGACAACCCGATACCTTCTTCCAGCTACCCATGGTAGCCATACATCAAACCACGAACCTTCGCCGGAAAAGCGGGGGAAGACGTGGACGGATGGCTCCACTTTTACCAATGCGCAAGTCGGTTCAATGGCTGGAATGCCCCCGCCCAGCTTAACAACGTTGCCTTCTTCCTCAAGGGAACCGCGTCTGTGTGGCTTGAAAACGACGAAGAAAGCATGACGACGTGGGAAAAGATCGTAGACGAAATTAGGAAGTGCTTCGGAGATCCGGTAGATAAAAATAAGCCTGCAGAGCAAACCCTAATGCAGCAAGCCCCAATTCCCAGCGAAACCTGCACGTACATCGAGGAAGTGCAAAAGTTGTACAAGGCCCTGGACCCTCAGATGACAAACGAGGACAAAGTTGGTGATATTGTAAAAGGGATCGTGGATGACGTGTACTAGTTCCTCATCGAAAAAGACAGTCTGGAGTCCGTTAGTGACGTCATTCGGCACTGCCGCACATTTGAAGCCTTGAAAGTTCGGCGTATCACACCGTAGCCACTGGAGCGTATCACACCGTCCCAGCTCTATACGACCTTGCGTCAGCTTTTCGTTCACGGGTGCACGAAGAGTTTGACCGACGTAAGACGGCTTCCCTCTCGACTCCGACGGTTCAAGAGCCCTTTTCTCACGGCGACTTCGGTAAGACGTCCATCACCGCCGCCTCCGTACACGCCTACAACTTCGCTCCTCGTTAAACTGCACCAAACCCTACTATTAACGCGCATCCCGGTTATCAGTTTCGCGACGGTTACTCATCCAGACCACTCGCAGTTTCTCAAGAGTGGGACGGCCGTGCCAGTTATCCTGCTACTGACAATTTCGGTGAGTCCCATGAGCGCCCCATCTGCTTCCAATGCGGTGTTCGCGGTCACGTCGCGAGATGTCCTCAATCGCCGCGCACGTCCCCACCCTCCTAGGAGCGACCGCGCATTTTTATCGGCTTAGCAATCGGCACGGCAGCGGGACACGCTGGCCTTCTGATTCCGATAGCAGGACAACCCACCAGGAGAATTACCGTAGCGACTCACCAGCTTCTGCGCGGAGTTTGACGCCGCCGCCTTCACGCCAGCGCAGGTCTCCATCTCCGCGACGACGTCTCACGTCACCGCCGCCGGGAAACTAGGCGGCGTAACCAATGGAGGTGAGGTTGCCGATAATCATCAGCTACACGCCCCTATGCCTCCACCAATCACCACGTGTCCTAACAAGATTCATGTTTTAGTGGACAATGTTGCTACGTTGGCTTTAGTAGACACAGGAGCGAGTGTCTCGGTTATCAGCCTGGATTTCAAAACCCGACTAGGCCGTAAAGTGATGTTTCGCTGGGATAACGCTAATGCATTTCGTGCTGTGAGTGGAGAGTTGCTCCGACCTATCGGAGTGTGCACCGGTAACGTTTATTTCTTCGACAACGTGTATCAAGCCGATTTTGCAGTACTTGCTCAATCCACTCACAAGGTAATTATTGGCCTCGATTTCCTGCAGCAGTGCGTTGCCACTGTTGACTGCCGTACTGGCGAGCTTTTCCTGTCTCCTCTTGCCGACCAACATGCAACCTGTTCACGCGCTCTCGCCGTCATTGAAGATTCTGTCTTACCGGCACGTTCCTTATCCAGAGTTCGAGTAGCTGCTTGCGGTGTCGACGCCGATACATGTGATGCAATTGTTGAGCCTGTGCCTTCGATGGTTGGGAAGAAAAATGTTCTCGTACCTCAATGCGTCCTCTCTGTGGCCAGCGAAACAACTACACTGTGGGTGTCAAATTTAGCCTCCCAGTCTATGTGCAGCTGTGCGGTATGTGACTTGCCTCTTTTGAAGTGGATACCAGTCTCAGCATAGGCACTTTAACTGATGACACGCCAAACGAATCCCGAGAGCACGGGGCTGACCACGGTGTCCCTGAAGACTCGTCGCCTTTTTTAAAAATGATCAACAAATCACTGTCTTCAGAGAAGCGTCCACCCGTGGTCAATGTCCTTAGCTAGCCTGCATCATTATTTGATTTCGCGCAGAACGGTAACAATGTTCGCGTTCCCACTACGCAGGCTCGCTGCAGGATCGACATGGGGTCCGCGCATCCCACCAGGCAGAAGCCTTACAACGTGTCCGCGTCAGAGCACGGGATCATCGCTCAACAGGTCGACGACATGCTAGCCAAGGGCGTCATCTAAGATTCCTCTAACCCTTGGGCTGCGCCGGTCATCCTTGCGAAAAAGAGAGATGGGTCCTGGAGGTTTTGTGCCGATACCAGCGTGTCAATTCTGTGACGAAAAAGGATGTGTATCCACTTCCCTGGGTCGATGACGTTATCGAATGCCTTCATTCCGCATCCTACTTTTCATCTGTAGACCTCCGATCGGGCTACTGGCATATACGCATGCATTCAACTTACAAAGAGAAAACCGCTTTTGTGACCCCAGACGGCTCGTTTAAATTCCACGTCATGCCGTTTGGTTTGTGCAACGCCCCTGCAACATTTGAAAGGTTTATGGACATGCTACTGCGCGGCCTGAAATGGGAGGTTTGTTTGTGTTATCTAGAACACGTCGTCATTTTTGCCCGCACTTTTGCAGGGCATAACCATCAACTGGATGTTGTTATGGCATGCCTTGAAGAAGCTGCCCTTACCCTCAACTCCAAGAAATGTCACTTTGGCCAATGAGAGGCGCTAGTACTTGGACATCTAGTGGACAAGCACGGGGTGCGACCATACCCACAGAAGGTCGCTGCAGTTAGCGGCTTTAAACAACCGCAGTCACAACGTGTGCAGAGGAGCTGCTTGGGTCGTTGCTCGTACTTCCGACGTCTTGTGCCCAATTTTGCCGATACTGCCAACCCTCTGATTTGATTGCTGCGCAAGAATAACCCTTTCACCTGGACAGCGGATTGCGATCCCTTGTTTTGTCAACTGAAGTTCCTGCTCTCTTCCCGGCCCTTACTTCGCAATTTTGACCCCTCTGCCACAACAGAATTGCACACCGACGCGAGTGGAATTGGCCTCGGCGCCGTCCTCGTCCAGCGTTTCGGTGACGCCGAGCATGCCATTGCCTATGCCAGCCCTTCGTGGAGCAAGGCCGAACAGAATTACACCGTCACTGAGCAAGAGTGTGTCGCTGTCGTGTCGTCTTTGCACTCCAGAAGTTCCATCCAAATCTCTACGGGCGCCGCTTCACGATCGTTACTGATCACCATTCACTACGTTGGTAGGCTGGCCTCCGCGACCCGTCAGGCCACCTAGCTCGATGGGCGCTACGTTTGCAGTAATTTGACTTTGCAGTCCGTTACAAGAGTGGCCGACATCATGCGGACGCCGACTGTCTTTCGAGGCTCCCTCTATCAACAAGTGCATGTGACGCCGACAACTTGGACGAGTTTCTGGCCGCCATCGACGACATTCTGTTTTCCGAGCTTGCCACTTCACGGGAAGAGCACCGTGAACACCGCAGCCTGGATGCCCTCTTCGACTCAGCTGCTCACAGGTAAAACTGGCTTTATCATCGAAGATGGCCGGCTTTACAAGAAGAATTAGGCGGCTGGTGGCGCCCGTCTCCTCTTAGTGGTCCCTAAGAATTTGAGAACCCACGTGCTCCGTGCTATGCATGACGACTCGACCGCTGGGCACATAGGTTTTACGAGACCATAGCACCGCATTCAGGGCCGATTCTACTGGACTGGTATGCGACGGGATATAGAAAAGTCTATGGCCAGTTGTAACAAGTGCGAGCAATTCAAGCGCCCTAATATTGCTCCAGTCGGACTCCTTCACGCTGTGGCACCACCATCATCTCCTTTCGAAATAGTTGGAGCGGACCTTTTCGGCCCATTCCCGTGCTCAACAAAGGACAGCCGTTGGATTATAGTCTGCGTCGACCATCTGAAGCGTTATGCTGAAACCGCAGCGATGCCAACGGCCACGGCTCTTTATGTTTCGAGCCTGCTCCTGTCCCCAGTTATACTGCGTCATAGGCCCCCTTGTGTTATTGTGCGTGATCGTGGTCGCCAGTTCATGGCCGACGTAGTCGAAGAGCTGTTGCGTCTCTGTACTTGCCAGTTTTGCCAAACGACCTCGTATCACCCGCAGACAAATGGTCTCGTCGAGCGCACTAACAGAACTTTGACCAACACGCTTTCGATGCCCGTGGATTCCAAGCAAACAAAGTGGGATGTTATCTTGTCTTTTATCACATACGCATGCAACGCTGCAAAGCATGAAACTACCGGCTACAGTCCTTTCTATCTTCTTTATGTCAGGCCAGCCCGCAGCTTCCTTGACTCCATTCTCCCTTTTACTCCTCATGCGGACTCTATTGCCCAGACTCTGCAGCGCTGAGGCAGCACGCCACAGAGCTCAGCTCCGTACGTTGGCATCCCAGGACCACTCCAAGATCAGCTACGATTCACGACATAAGAATGTGTCGTACGACAAAGGGGACATAGTATGGATTTGGACGCCACTTCGCAAGCGCGCCCTGTCCCAGGAGTTTCTGGCTCATTACATCGGGCCTTTCCTCATCACCAATCGCCTAAGTGATGCGACCTATTCGATTTCTCGTCTCGTTTCTCATGGCTACGGGTCTAAGAAGACGCAGCTTGCTCACATCGCCCACGTGAAAGGCTGTCATGCCCGTGGCTCCGAGTGAACGTAACAGTTCCTCGCCCAGCGGGCTTCGTCTGTGAAGGGAGGAGTGTTACGGTTTAAACTACAGGAACAACGGATGAAGAAGCGAACGAAGTGCTTGTCTTTTCAGCAGCTCAGTTGTAACTCGTCTGCATTGTTGCTGAGTTGAACAACGTCATCGGAACACCGATGGTTGCTGGGATATTCGCCGTCGATCCTTACTCCTAAGCCTTCCCAGTTTAATAGCTTGAATACTTCTTCCAAACGCGCAGTGAATAGCATTGGAGAAATTGTGTCTCCCTGTCTGACCCCTTTCTTTATAGGTATCTTCCTGCTTTTCTTCTGTAGGATTAAGGTAGCTGTAGAACCTCTGTAGAGCCTCTGTGCACCCCATCTGTAATGAATCATTGCTTTAGGTTATGACCAGTGTCATGTCATTCCTGTATGTAACTGTGGATTTATATTATACACCTATGAAACATTTGGCCGGCGTCTTACTACTTTTCCTTCTACATGCACAGTGGCTTTTTGTCACCACGCCTACTTTGTATCCATGATAAATACACGCACCATGTAGCAGCAGTAACCAAAATAGAGTTTTAGACTAGGGTACCGAAACTGCTTTCATTCCAGGAAACACCACGCAAAGTTTAGGAACTTGAGAACACAAGCCACCTGAATCCTGTCATGTAAGCTTGTTTTCTTCATGCAATGAATTTTAGGATTTTTGCTGTTTACATCAATGTCAACCTGATAAAAAGATGGCGAGCCAAAACTTTTAGTCCTGATACTAGTTATTACCAGGGCCGGATTAACCTATGGCTAAGAAGGGGCCCCAGGCCTCTGACTGTGAAGGGGCGCCATGAGACAAATGTTTCCTTGAACTGAAATATATTTTTTGCTTACAGTACAGAGTAAAACATGCGAACAAATGCATTTGTATCCCGAGGAAGAGGATAGTTGGCATCCACAAGAAAACTATGTAGAGGAAGCAAAGCAATTAAGATAGCTTAGACACATGTACTTAACCAACTAAGCAACAATAAACATTTTACATCAGTCAAAGAAGAGAACACAATACAAAGAATCTTCAAAATGCAAATGGTATAACTGAACATATACAAGCAAAGGAAAATGCACCTGAATAGAGAAAGAGGCAAGCGGTTAATATGATATTAAGCATGGGAAAGAAGATAATGAAAATACAGTTTTGATTACCTCTGAAGATTAGCTGCATGTTTCACTTCTGTGGGCAGAACGTTACGCTTGACTGCTCCAACATTAGAAATTCTCCGTTTACCATATACATTATGAGCTTTGGAACCAGAAATGTTCTTAGTGAACTGCTTATACAGGCGTCAAGATTCGGTAAAGTTCTTCGCAGGGAATGGGTAGTAGGTAATGATGCTATTATTAACCATTACAAGTGTTTGAAGTTTAGTAATCCGGGAAATGGTAAAATGTTTACTTTTTGAGAAAACAGCGTTCTGTTAGAATTGTAATGTGAGAAAGTCATAAAACGGACAGCCCTCTTTTGAACTTTCATACCTCGCTCAATGTATCAATGCCCCCCAGAGGTTACGCAGTACGACAGATGGCTGTGAAAAACGCCCAAAGAAATTTCTCAGGGTTCCTGTATGAAAATAATTTCGGTACTTCAGCATAATATAACAAGCATTGCTCAGATTTTTGCTACGCTTATCAGTGTGAGGTATACAGAAAAACCACTCACGTAATACAACCCTTTCATTGGCACCTCAGTAATTTCAAAAAACCCTTCGCCAGGGCCCTGTGGAAAATTTTAACCATACTATAAAAGCTGTAAAGTGTCTTGCAGGGAGAGTTCCAGGACAAGAATTCTTTAACACGGTATAATAGAAGCTGGTATAGAAGCAAAGAATATGTAGTATGAGGAGGTGACCTGCTCTTGGTGCACAGAGGCATTTTCCGTTGCTCGGTCAGCACGCAAGGGACCTTTCTCCCTTTCTAAACACCCAAATAAGAGACGAGGGTTCACCTCTCTCTCTCTTGCAAAACACCCGCTGCGCCTTTCTTTTTTTTTTTCATTTGGTTCACGACAACGACGTAATACACACCTCTTACATTCGCAAATTGACATGCAATGAGTTTGTTGGCATGATGGCAGATATTTACCGTAAGGAGATGAATTGAAGTGGAGCAAGAAGCTGAATATTGCTCCCTCGTCAATTCTGCGCCATACGCGTCTCATGCTCACTAGCTTTCGGTTGTCCTTTGTTACGAGCTACATGGTGACGTTCACAAAATATTCAATGGGTTTGTATCAATTACCCACTGGTAAACGTCTGGTAACAACCATGTGTTTTCTTCTTCAGGATAACGGCATTTCAATTATTAGCTATCGTGGTCAGTCCTACGACAATGCCAGCAACATGGCTAAAGCAAACTAAGCTATAAACATGGCAGGGAAATTCAAGGGACTGCAGGTGCACATAACGAACTCACTGGGCATGCATGCACGATGCTGCGATCACTTTTTAAACCTAGTAGGCGCTTGGACTGTAAATTGTTGTGTTGGCCAGTGAAATGTTTCACTTTATGTCAGAAGTAGTACGTGTTCTCTATCACGTCACCAAAGTAGTGAACTATTTTTTGAGCAGGTGTGAACAACATAGAAAGTCTTGTTTTTTGCAAAGTTTGTTCAATACAAGGTAATTTCTACATGGTGACTCGTGCAAAGAAATTGTTCCGAACTTCCGAGGCATGAAAGATTGTCTTCATACACGGGCTCAAGACGGAAAAACTGGCAAAACCCGCGTCACAGCACAATCATTTCCAAAAAAGCTGCCACAGCTGAAAACTTATTTTATGGTATCTCTGTGAAGCAAGGTTTATGACCGGTTTGCAATACCATTGCAGTGTTGCTTCAGAAGCCTGGTTTAGACCTTCCGCGATTGCTGCCTCACTTTAGATGCCTACATCGGCTCTCTCTGCCCCTAAGAATCAAATTTTTTACCCTATGAGTAGGGTGCTGAACTCACTAACCAGGCCAACAAATTATGTGCAATGTACAGAGTTGGTCTTGTCTCGACATTTTCTGCTGAGTTCGCGCGCCTACGCGAGATAGTTCCCCTCGTGGCCTCCTGAAAAGTCTGAAACTGTGAGAACAAACACTTATTTTATAAGCTTTCCTTGATTAAGAATTGCTTATGTTCCAACCTCAAGAAGCTGCACTCTCTAGTCATTACGTCCATGGAACGGGACTGGTTGAGTACTGCTTTTGTCGAATATATAGCAGAGTTTGCTAGCAGCAAAAGCCACAAGATGCATTTTTAGAGATGAAATTTGTTTGGTCTCCCTGATATTGTCAGAAGTTTCATTTTTGTATATGTATAATATGAAGTGTCACAAGCCTACTGTTTGTTTTGGGAGCCTAAGTAGCACTAAGAAGACAAGAGCAGACAGATACATGACAACACGTTGTGCCATGTGTTATCGTTATGTCCATCCTTGCTTTTTTAGCGCTACTAGGATCGCAGTATTACAGACTAACTAGCCTGAATTGCCGCCTTTGTCTACTTGTTTATTGCCACCTTCTTTGATTGGTGACCTCTGTGAAAAACTGCGGACCACATGCATTGTTTTATGTATCAGGTCTAAAGTGCTTGTCAGAATTCCACATGCTATGAACCTCTAATTCTACATTGTGGTTCAAGGTAGAGTCGTACAATCGTAATTGTTGTGGTCGAGTGGCCAGCTGTGGAGTGTGGCAGTGTTCAAAGCTCCTACCCTTTGGTACCATCTAGCTTCCACATGTTTATCCTATAGCAAACAGGCCTAGCTTGTGGGATGACCATGCGTAGTATCATAGCGGTGCCAACCTGTGGTTTTTTCTTGCAAAGGATAGCGGCAAATTCAACACTCTAGACAAGTGTGATTTACACTGTGCATGTTCTTTCTGGTATTGAATGATCTTTAGTGCCCCATGTGCAGAGCAATTTAATATGTTCATATATAACTAAAATGTTTGTTGCTTTACAACAAGGAGTTCTCCTTTTCCCGACTGATGGCAGTGAAGCAGTTAATGAATTTTAGACTAACATCACAGTTACATGAAAGAAATCTGCCCATAAAAAAGGCTTACCTAAATATAACCACATTGGTTACATTAACCAAAGAAAAACAAACACGTTTTCACAAAGCAGAAATGTTGCAAATGTTAAATCAAGATACAAAACACCCTGGTATATGTATGTTCTCTTGCAAATAACATTTCATCTAAAAATAAACTTGAGGACTGTACGCAACCCCTGGAACAGGTTAACTATGTTTTGTCGATATTATTCAGATCAGCTGATTGTTTTGACACTGCTCGGTCTGCAGAGTCAGCGTTTAGCAGTGAAAGTGGTTTGATTTCTGTTTCGCAGATGACGCCAAAGCAGTAGCACTGGTGTTGCGTTGACAATGTAGAACACTATAAAGACCCAATTTCTCACTGTATAATTAATTTACTACCTCGCTGTAACATGGTACGTGATGACAGTAGCGAGCAAATGCCAAGCAGACGCGAGCAGACGCTGTGCCGTAGGTGAATATTTATGAGGGTGTTCACCCTTGTCGCTTACTAAGAGGCTGCAAGGTAAATGGAGGCAAAGTGTACACGTGAAGCGAACCTCCGCTGTCTCATGCACATAAACAAAGCTTATGGTCATGGCGTCAAAACATTATTTGCGTCAATCCACCAACCATGGAGCACGTATCGATAGGATAGCAAACAGACACCAAACAGACGACGCGGCGCGGATGAACTCATTTTGAGGGGCATTCAGCCTTCCTACTGACTAAGGAGCCCAGCAGCTTCCCCAGAGCTGCAAGGAACTACTGAGATGGAGTACAGCTCACGGAACGCATTGTTAGCGTGAAAGGTTGGGCAGTGGCAGGGAAGGTGCTTTTCTGTGTCGTCATAAGTGCAAAAAATTGCATAAGGTTCATTTGCATAGTTTACATTACAGCACATGACACCTAGCACAAAATGAGTAAAGCGACCTAACTTCTAAGCTGCTCCCTAGCCTCCCCTCCTCACAAAGTGTAAAATGTGCAGAGACAGCTCTGGAAACAAACGTGTACAAAGCAAGGAGTTTGGTTTGATACAATACCTACACTGAGATGCATAAAAGCATAAGCGACCAGCGATGCTTCGGCAATGTTTATTACTTCAGAGCACATGCAATTGACAGAAAAAAATCACAGACGATTACGATACTCCCTAATACGAAATTTTAGTGCAGCTCTATACGTATTGTCATTTCGCAATATATTGGCTGGTGTGGACAATCGGTCTCGTGCGGCATGTTGCAAACGGAGCGAAGTCTTGCGCCACTGCCTTGCTAACTTGGAGATACCGTGAGCGAGCTCATGGATGACGCGTGGCGTGATTCACAGGAGCCGCCGCCAACAAACCTCTCAGACATTGCGTACTACTCTGGCACCATGCCATGGCTACCGTCGCCGCACTTCACTTTTCTTCTCACGCTTTCGCCTTACACTCCTGTGCTTTCTGCCTCACGGTTGCGTTGCACCTTCCGCTTTCCTCATCGCGCCTCTTCTCTCTCGCCAGTTTTTTCATCCCCCACTGCATGCTGCGTTCGCCCTCATCTTTTGCCATGCTCGTTAGCTCAGCTTAACCTAGCGAACGAGTGGTGCTCACAGCACCACAAAAGCTAAAACGAATGTGTTCAAAAGTAAACGGGCTGACCAGCGAAAGGAATACCCTGAATGCATGCACTATAAACCACGTTAAAGGATGGGTTGAATGCGTGATGGACGTGGTCCACAAGATACCTGTGACGCGTGGGGCTGATTACGTGGGCCAAACAGGCAGGTGCGTAAATGACTGACTGCGCGAACATCGATACAACTGCAGTCTGATACAAGCACGCGGAGACATTGTCATACATTGCGTTTCATGCAAGTACAAGCCTATCTCCCACAGGACGGTGATCGTGCTTAAATGTAGAAACCACAGAAAAAAGAGAAGTCGTGGAAGCCTACATCAAGATGACCCCATGTGCTATCTATATCACTCAGCAAAGAGATTAACTTAATCACTGACAATAGATGGCGTGAGTAGACTGGGAAGAGCATCTCTACGCACGCGAGTAGGCTCTATGTAGGTATTGTTTTCCAAAAGATAAAACGGTTGTTAAATTGCGCTCAGATGTCGTGCGTTGTTTTTCTCACTTAAGTCCTGTCCCTTCGTCATATTGCGCAACAGTGTTATGTCGAACCAACTAGCCCACTGGGGAATTTTCTTTAATTATATGTAATATGATGAGAGAGCTCTTTAATGTCACAGTCTTGTTTGCAATGTACATGTGAAAGACAGCACGAAAAAGGTGCAATATTAGAGGTAAGCGAATAGAAATTTTGGGGACCAAATCAAATAGTACCAGAAGCGAATTGAATCGTATACTTTTAGAAAAATGAATAGCCGTTAGCATAATTAATACAAACTGATGTTCGCAGCCCATGTATTCTTGAAGTTAGCAAGTTTCTGTCATTATATAGTACCTTATTAAGTATTGTTTTTGAAGTATTGTTTTTTTAGTATCGAGGCAGGAAAGATAGAAAAATGGTTCATCAATTGTTTTAAAGAAATACTGTTGGTTTTAAATAGCATAAGATTTATATTTCTTTGGTATTGTGTCTTCGCAAACTTATTTTCCAGAATGTGATAGGTTTGTTTGTTTTTCGTTCCTTTTCACGCTTTCTTTTTTTTTTTTGCAAGCCTGCAATCTTGCCAGTTCACGTAGCGTAGCGCCAGTAGCGCTGCAACCTTTCGTCACCGGATCATGGCTCAGAATAAACGCACACAGTACAAATGGTGCATCGTAAGCTCCCAATAATGTTTCCGGCATGCTAGACCACCACTAACAGTTTGGGAATTGACTCTGACGAAGCGCAGGTGCACACGACTGGCGCGACTCGACCCAGTTCGAAGCGTGGGCGGCCATCTATCGGCGGCGTCACCCGCCACGCGGCTTGTGCCGTCAGTCTAGAGTGCGCGCCCATTGGTTACGGCTCGTGTGCCTTGGAGGACTAAACGCCCCTTTTTTTTCTAAAGCAGCCTACTATAGGTTCTGGAAAAAATTGAGCCGTGTAGATCGAGAATTCCTCCCCATTCGTGGGCCGATCCCGAAGATAGTGCTATCCAAGGCCGACCCGTGGCGGAGGTGAAGTAGGCTTTAAGCACTCCACCAAGTTAGAGAAATAGGTTTAATATCTTAGGTCCAAATACAACCCTTATCAGATATTAAGCTGATGGGAACAGATACTACACGTTGACCCGCGTCGGACATGTCTACCTTCACACCGCCCTCTCCTTGTCGGCGTTCCAAGCGATATCATTTCAATCAATCAATCAATCAATCAATCAATCAATCAATCAATCAATCAATCAATCAATCAATCAATCAGTTATTTCAGTATCAAAGACACTTGGTGGGTACAGCCATCTATCAACCTTGACGAGGTCTGCATATTTAGAGCCTTAAAGGTTGGTTCCGTGTCTGCGTCGTATGCAGCATTAACGATGCTGCGAAGGGCTTTCTTTTGAAGTTTCCGTAGTTTCTGGGTGTTAGTTTCTGTTGTCGTGCCTCAGACCAAGTAGCAGTACGATAATTTCGACAAGAACAGACATTTGTAAATTAACAATTTTATATTCTCAAGCAGGATGCAGCGATAATTGCACAAAACCCCTACAGTTTTTGAAAGGTTACTTAATGTTTGATTTACTTGAACTGTCCACGTCATGTGCACTTCAAAAACAACGCTAAGACTTTTATCTTCGCGAGATATTGGTATATCTGATAACACAAGTTTTCGGCTGCTGGTTATATTGAGTGTTTTATGCTGAGGGCGAAATAAAACTGCTTTCGTCTCTGCAGCATCTAAGTTTAATGAGTTAGCGACACTCCAAGAGTAAAGTGTACTGCATACTACGTTTCCTTTTTCTATCAGGCTAGTAGGATCGCACCCTGTGATGTAAATACTTGCATCGACTGCGTATACAACACATATTGTGTTAGTGTCTATGTTTACTATATCGTTCACATATATGTTGAAGAGTAATGGGCCTAAGATACTGCCTTGAGGCACACCAGCATGAGTTGGTTTTACTTCACATACTTTACTACCTTCTGCTTCTTCCCGTGGTGTCGTAAGCGTGCTGCTCACAAGGACCGCGAGGCGGAAAGAAATGCGTACCGCCCATGTGGCCCCGATCTCCCCAACTTAGAACGTTTCACCGGAGCGACGGCCAGGTTTCAGAGGGAGTTTGTGGGGATTGCTGAGAAGAAGCCTCATTAGGAGATAAATCTCGTAATGTGTACATTTCCTGTTGGTGCTAAAAAATGACCACGCAAACGGAAGTATCATTATCTCATTCTTGTCTTATGACATGATAGAGGTTTACGGCGGCGCACAAGATAGCATTGCCCATGCAAAAAGGCCTGGGTGGCAAATCTGCTGCCCCTTCAATACTTAGTCATACCTGATTCAGCATTAAGCAATCTACAACCTGTCATCACCGTGCATACAGGCATGCTTCCTCTCTCAGCAATGCTGACAATCAAGGATGATCGCCTTGATACCGCTTGCTGCTGTCGACATCATCCGTGCATGTGTTCTCTCTTAATCAGTTTCCCTAGATAAAAAAGCTTGCACAGGTTGCATGATGTCAGTGAAGTACATCAAACTATTCAGGTTATTTGATTGAGTTGGGCATGGTCCGAATCTCACTCAAGTAGTGGCAACCTAGCTAGCTAATGCACAACCACATTTAAACTTCTAACGCAAAATGAGGGCTTCAAGCCATCGATTCTCTCTCGAGGAGAGGCCAGTATTACAAGCTATCATTATTCATCATCATCATCATCATCGTCAGCTTGTTTTATGTCCACTGCAGGACGAAGGCCTCTCCCTGCGATCTCCAATTACCCCTGCTTGCGCCAACTGATTCCAACTAGCACCCCGTATCATTAGAAATACTACAAACATTTAATTTTGGTGAGAGGAATGGTCACTCAATCATTTTCCAGTTGGTGCCTGGTCACTGTAGCTTGGCCGGCAGTGAGCTAGCTCATGCAGAAGCAAAAATCGTTATTCCTACAGCAGTCGACATAAAGATTCCATACTCGCGAAGCGACGTAAACTCTATGTTGACTACGCTCATGTGGGATTGCAGAGCACATTACAGGGCTAAGCCGGACCATCGGTACTGGCGCCTGCAGGAAATAGACTGTGGCAGGGCTTTTCGCCTCCCGGTGGAAATCAAGCGATGCCGAGCAAGCATACTTCACCGGATTCACCTGGAATTTGCCTTCATTCGACGCAATGCACATCTTTTCGGCCTTGCGGGGAGCCTCCAAACGCTGCGAAGTGTCGGATAACCTTCAACATTTGTTTTGTGTTTGCCCTCTCTACACATCACAGCCGAAGATGCTGGCTTCGACGTTAGCAGGCATTGGTAGGCAAACATTGACTGAAAGTACCATTCTGTCCGCAATCTGTTACCGTACAATAGCATCAATAGCTACTAGGGCTGCTCTGGACTACTTGAAGATTACCGGACGCAAATATTTAAGGAAACTACTGTGTTAGTGTAGAGAGGTTGCCTCACATAACTTGAGCAAAGCTTTAAAAATGAAAGGCACCCCGGACGCCATTTGAACCGAATGCATAATGTTGACACTGGGCTAGAGTTACGCAGACTATTTTCTTATTTTCCGCTTAGCTAACGGATTAGTTATGCCTAATTAATCAACGTTTTAAGTAGTGGCTGCAGACCCCAAATGTGATACGCAAAGTTGTAGAGCACCTTGAGAAACCTCTCAATAAATTGTTTCCAACCCGATATATTTCACGTGGTCCTTTCTTCCACGTTCCAAAGAAAGCCCGCGAAATGCGAAAAGATACCACGTGACGGGGCGATTGCGCACTTATTGTGCTGCTCTCAAGGGGGCTGTGGATGAACAAGGTCGGCTGCAGCGAGGCTGGCCCGCTACAGGGCGTTACGTCTGGTGGTAGTTTCTGGGCATGCGGCTTTTGTCGCATGACGGCGCAAATGCGTGCCCCTGGCCAAGCGGTGCCGAAGCGATAAAGCGTCTTATAGGATACGTCCTCACTTGCGCAAATAAGCGCGCGCAAGGCGGCGCGCTTACAAATGCGCGCCGCGAAAGGCGCTTTCGCAGCAAGAACACTCTGCCGCGCCCATGGGCCGCGCGAGAAGGGGTTCTGTACACTTTTATTTTTCTTTTCTTTTGCGGCGCCGCGTATCTGCAAGTCCGAGCGAGCCAATCACAGGCGCCGAAGTCGTCACGTGCGCAGTGAGGCCAATGCTCTCACCGGCTAGCCCGACTGGCACGCGCGCCGTGTTTTCACGGCGGGCCTAATTCCTGCGCTGTCATTCCCGAGGCATCTCGAGAGAGGTCGAGAACTCTCGCCTGCCTACCGCTATCCGCGACCGTGAACGCGCAGTGGTGTAGCCTTCCCCAACTATCAAGCACCAAGACATAAAGAAAGAGCAGTTGCGCTACTCGAAAACCTAGTTATATTGTTTCTGGTAGAGCGGAGTTGCCGCCAGATATTATTTCGTTACTCCGATTTATTTCGATTTATTTCGGTAACTGCAATTAATTATCTAACTCGAGAGATACAGCGATGGCATTGAGGTGGAGCATCCGCCTCGCGTGCAAAAGGACCCCGGTTCCAATCCCGCTGCCGCGCAATTTTCCACCGGATTAAAAAAAAATCCGCGTGTTCATAAAAGTGTATAAACAGGCCTGGAGTGCGGCCTAATCCCGGCGACCAGAACCGGTAACGCACTCCCCCACCAGAGCACCACTGGCCACCCTGGCGCAGTACTTGGCCACAACCTCCTATATGAATACAAGAATATAACCCCGGCCCTCAGTCTTCAGCAGCTGCGAAGCAACTAACCACGGCGGCGGTCATACCTGTGACGCAGCAGAGGGTGTTAAGAATCTCTGGATCCGGAGAGGTCGCCAGGAGGACAAATGAAGCATATACAGTGCTAAAAAGCGGGCACGTCCTGTGCTACCGGGGTTTACCGGAGAGACGAGAACTAGCACTCGGATTCCTGATTATTAAGGATATAGCTGCTAACATGCAGGAATTCTATAACATTAACGAGAAGGTGGCAGTTCTTGTTGTGAAACTTAATAAGAGGTACAGATTGAAGGTCGTAAGGTCTACGCGCCTACATTTGGTCATGATGACCAGTAAGTCGAAATATTCTATGAAGACGCGGAATCGGTGATGGCTAAAGTCAAAACAAAATACACTATAGTGATCGGCGACTTCAATGCCAGGGTAGGCAAGAAGCAGGCTGGAGACAAGTCAGTGGGGGAATATGGCATAGGTTCTAGGAATAGCAGGGGAGAGTTATTAGTAGAGTTTGCAGAACGGAATAATTTGCGGATAAGGAATTCCTCCTTCCGCAAGCGGGATAAACGAAAGTGGACGTGGAGGAGCCCGAATGGCGAAACTAGAAATGAAACAGACCTCATACCCTGCGCTAACCCTGGCATCATACAAGATGTGGACGTGCTCGGCAAGGTGCGCTGCAGTGACCAGAGGATGGTAGGATGTCGAATTAGCCTAGACTTGAGGGGGGAACGGAAGAAACTGGTACATAAGAAGCCAATCAATGAGTTAGCGGAAAGAGGTGAAATCGAGGAATTCTGGATCAAGCTACATAATTGATATTTGGCTTTAACTCAGGAAGAGCACCTTAATGTCGAAGCAATGAACAACAATTTTATCGGCATCATTAAGGAGTGCGCAATAGAAGTCGGTGGTGACTTCGGTAGACAGGATACCGGTAAGCTACCGTCGGAGACGAAACATCTGATTAAGAAACGCAAATGTATGCAGCCTCTAACCCTACAGCTAGAATGGATCTGGCAGAACTTTCCAAGTTATTCAACAAGCGTAAGATAGCTGACATAAGGAAGTAAAATATCGATAGAATTGAGCATGCTCTCGTAAACGGAGGAAGCCTAAAAGCAATGAAGAAGAAACTAGGAATAGGCCAGAATCAGATGTAAGCTTTAAGAGACGAAGCCTGCAATATCATTATTAATATGCATGAGATAGTTCAAGTGGCTGAGCAGTTCTATACAGATTTATACAGTACCAGTGCAGATTTGTTGAAGGATGGTGGCCAGATTGTTCTACAAAAAGTGGCCACCCTGTATACGCAATGCCTCATGATCTCGAGCGCACTGAAATCTTGGAAGAATGCCAACATGATCTTAATCCATAAGAATGGGGACGCCTAGGACTGGGAAAATTATAGACCGATCACCTTACTTTCCGTTGCCTACAAAGTATTTACTAAGGCAATCGCTACTAGAATCAGGAACACCTTAGACTTCTGTCAACCAAAGGACCAGGCAGGACATCATAAAGGCTACTCAACAATAGATCATGTTCACGCTGTCAATCAGGTGACAAAGAAATGTGCGGAATATAACCAATACTTATATATAGCTTTCATTGATTACGAGAAAGCGTTTGATTCTTTCGAAACCTCAGCATAAATGTAAGCATAACGGTATCAGGGTGTAGATGAGCCGTGTGCAAAAATACTGAAATATAGCAATAGCGGCTTCACAGCCACCGTAGTGCTCCATAAAGAAAGCAAAAAAAAATCAAATAAAGAAGGGCGTCAGGCAGGGAGATACGATCTCTCCAATGTTATTCACAGCGTGTTTACAGGAAGTATTCAGAGACCTGCTTTGGGAAGAATTGGAGATAAGAGTTAATGGTGAATACCTTAGTAACTTGCGATTCGCTGATGATATTGCCTTGCTTAGTAACTCAGGGGACCAAGTGCAATGCATGCTCACTGACCTGGAGAGGCAAAGCAGAAGGGTGGGTCTAAATATTAATCTGCAGAAAAGTAAAGTAATGTTGAACAGTCTCGGAAGAGAACAGTAGTTTACGATACGTAGCGAGGCACTGGAAGTGGTAAGGGAGTACATCTACTTAGGACAGGTGGTGACTGCGGATCCAGATCATGATACTGAAATAATCAGAAGAATAAGAATGAGCTGGGGTGCGTTTGGCAGGCATTCTCAGATCATGAACAGCAGGTTACCATTATCCCTCAAGATAAAATTCTATAACAGCTGTGTGTTACCAGTACTAACCTACGGGGCAGCAACCTGGAGGCTTACGAAAAGGGTTTTACTTAAATTGAGGATGATCTATGGAACGTAACGTTAATGGGCGGGGGGGATAAGAAGAGAGCAGGTTGGGTGCGGGAACAAACGCGAGGTAATGACATCTTAGTTGAAATCAAGAAAAAGAAATGGGCATGGGAAGGGCATATAATGAGAAGGGAAGATAACCGATGGTCATTAAGGGTTACGGACTGGATTCCAAGAGAAGGGAAGCGTAGCAGGGGGCGGCAGAAAGTTAGGTGGGCGGATGAGATTAAAAAGTTTGCAGGGGCGATATGGCCACAATTAGCACATGACCAAGGTAGTTGTAGAAGTATGGGAGACGCCTTTGCTTGCAGTGGGCGTAACCAGGCTGCTGCAGCTGATGATGATGATGATGATGATGATGATGACCTAACTCGAGCAGTAGTGTCTTAATTTTCAAAGTGTCAATGAGGCGAAATGATCCGGGTTGGAGCGCAGTCACATGGTATTCTCCATATTTCGCAGGGTTTATTTATCAACCGTAAAGAATTAGTACGCAATTAGTACTTCGCTGAAAATACCGGTTAGATGTCCCGTGTGTACCTTAAGATGTCTCATTGGCACTTTGATATTTAGGATAATACGTGGCGAGCTACAAAAATAAATTCATTTACCTAATGAAATCTCAGTAACGAAAAAACTGCTGATAGCTACGCACTGTACTGTAAACAATATGCACTAGATTTTATTAGAGTAACGCATTGCTCTTTCTTTTTAAATCTTGGTGCATGTTAGGATACCCTGTATACGTTTATGACCTTTGCAGGCAAGTGACACTTTTTCTTTTTTTTTCAATACTACATATGATATTGAAGCAGCGCGCTAACTTCTAACACGTACACGTACGCATAGAAAGGACACACACGTCGCCTGTGTATGTCAGTTCTGTGTGTACGTGTCAGATGTAAGTACGCTGCTTCAGTATCATGGCTCACCAACTAGCTCATCAGTATTTTTTTTCAAGAGTCGTTAGCAATGCTTACTGGAAAGACAGGCAATAATGAGACACACGACATTCAGGCGCATTTCACACGGCATTGACAAGACTGCCGAGGGGGCCACTCAAGTCTATAGGTTCTTTTCATGGTCAAAAAAGCACGCAAAGCAATTTGAAGCGTGGTGAACATAAAGCAACATATTCATTCTCAAGACATACGCTATCCACACCTTTAGAAATAATTTTTAATTGGCTACCTCCATCTCTTTCAAAAATATAATAAACTTTCTCCTGTGTTATATTTAAATATATTGTATATGTGCATGGTGTTTACAGCGGAAATGTAAAACAATGCTCAATTGAGAAGATACGGATGAGGCTGGTGCCGCTTGTCTTTCTAATGCGTGTCTTCTCCTATTGTCAGATTCGCAGAAATAAAGTGAAAGTATGAATTAAAAGCCGTTCCCGTCCGCGCCGACAACGATGCAGTAAGCTATTAGCCCCAGTAAAATTTCAAGTGAATAGGTCGAGGAAAGTCAAAAGAAACCTCAAATGATGTGGGTGACGAAGCTCTGGTTATGGCAGATTCGGTCTGTGGCTGGGGGGCGCTGAGGCCCCCCCCCGCAGAAAACTCCGGGGGGGGGGGGGGGGGGGCTCGAGCCTCGGAGCGCACTCGTAGTCGGCGCCTATATATATATATATATATATATATATATATATATATATATATATGTAGGGTGTCCCCGCTAACTTGGACCAAAATTTAAAAAAATACACAAGAGCGCTAGAGAAATCGTACCCACTGCATAGTAGCCGTAGTCGTATGTACTTACGACCAGTATTTGTTTCATCACGAAGTATTATTAATTAAGAACTTTTAATTAGTGCACGTTTTAATTATTGCTTGAATCGCAAACATATCAATTACGATGTTGTTGGGCACCTCAAATAACCTCCGAATCAAGCATTTCTTTAGTGCTCAGCTTTGTCTCGTTGGGTTTTCCGAGAAAGAGCAAAAGCGTGCGAAACATCCAAAATACGAAATAGATAGGCGCTCGCATGCCGCAACTCAAGCGCTCCCAAGCGAATAGCCACGGATACACGGCTTTATTAGCGGCGGCAGCTCGATACAGGGCTTCACGCTATGTGATGGTCGCGGCATCAAGAGAACACGCCGCTGACTCATTGATAAGCGTTGCGGAGCCTTGTAGAAAGCGGCTATAAGAAAATGCAGCCGTAGATCTTTCAATGGTTGTTTGTAGGTGATCGAGTAGCGGCTTGCGAATGCGCAACTATTTCGTATTTCGCGCATTACGCGGGCTTTTTTTTTCTTGGAAAAAATAACCAGGACTACTTCAGCATGAAATAAATGCTTGATTCGGAGGTTATTTAAGGTGCTCTACAACTTTGTAATTGATATGTTTGCGATTCAAGCAATAATTAAACAGTTCACTAGTTAAAAGTAATTAATTAATACTTTGTGGTGAAAAAAATTGGAGGACGCTTAAGCTTCGCCTTGAAGAGTGGACGTTCCTTTCGACCCGCCACGGGGTGTAAGACAATGCGCTACGGCGCAGCGATCACTTACGAGGCGCCCCGCATCGAACTTTGCACCCACCAATCACGCGGTGAGCGTCGAGCAGCGCAGCGTTCGGC
Organism: Dermacentor andersoni; assembly: GCF_023375885.2. Taxonomy (NCBI): domain Eukaryota; kingdom Metazoa; phylum Arthropoda; class Arachnida; order Ixodida; family Ixodidae; genus Dermacentor; species Dermacentor andersoni. Next base: position 18,876,399 of record NC_092814.1, read on the forward strand.
GAGGCAACGAAATGTGCGCCTGCGCAAGCGGAACGAACCAAAGAACTCGGTGTCTCAGAACGTCGTGATCGGCACAGACAACCGGGCGGCGACGCGCCCCTTACTGGTCCCCGCACAGCCCCAATGCGCACGTGGCGCGCCACCTGTCGGTGCAGCGCCGTGCATTGCGAGGAGGGGGTCTTCCGTGTTTGCCGCAAGATGGCTCTGCGTGTGCGGAAAGCGCAGAAGAAATGTAGCGGAAACGTAATTCGCTACGCGTTTAACTGCGACTTCTGTAATTTACATGCTCATAATTACCAATATACAGAGCAGTGTAACTTTCTACGGCACGTTTGTAAGTCAACACCGCGTTCAGTAGAGGCGTTTTTGTCCCACACTGAAAGATGAAACTCATGGCTGAGTTTTAGCGTCTCCGCCTCACACTCCGGAGACCCCGGTTCAATTCCCACCCAGCCCATCTTGCAAGCTGTTTTTATTTATGAATTGCCTTCGGGTATTTTTTGCTCACGGGCAACGCCGCCGACACCGACGACACCGGCTTTTCTGCGACACGAGCTCCTTAACGCTGTCGCGTTAAAATTACTGGCCGTAAGTACTGTCAGCCAAAAAAGTAAACTGACTACGGCTAAAGTGGCTGAACCGGCTGCGGGGCCACACCGGGGCGCTGCTATCTCGCTCCGCGCGCTGACGACGAGAGTACCCCGACTGGCGCCAGACTTCGCCTTCACTTCATTTCTAGTGCACCGTTCGGTTGCTCTGCTGATGACGGTCGCGACGAAGGGGACCGTGCAGGCCCGGTAGCCCAGCACATGGCGCTGTCGCACAGTTGCGGATGGCAGCGGGGCATCTAACCGCGGCAGTGAGAAGGAACGAAGACCCGTTCTAATTGTTGTTTTGCTTATATTCACATTATCTTTCATATTAGTGCATGTCACTGGCCTCCACCGCTGCTCGATTTTAGGCAGCATAACGCAAGTAGCTGCAATGGCGGCTATAGTGACGCGCACTTTTTCACGTCCGCGCGATAAGTTAGAGAATGGGAAGCGCTGCGTGGAGGGCCAGAGCTATAGCGGCGGCGCTCTACGACTGGATGCCAAGGCGAGTAAACCAAGTGATCGCTGTCGACGCCAACTTTTCATCGCACTGAGGACCCCTTAATGCCATGGAATGCTTCCGTGAATAAACTTTCATGACTGACTAGTTATTCCGATTCGTCTTCCCAATTATCTCTTCCTGGCCGTACTTTTCCAAAGTTTGATAACGGCCTACGCATTGTAGTAGCTAACTAAAGCAGTTTTCAGAGGCATCACTGATGTAAATAATAAATCCACTGCTGGAGACACTGCCGCAAAAGTAATCTTGACGGGAAAGCCGTGCCCCTAGTAGAGCTTTGCGCCTGTAATTTATCGCGCCGGCGTGAAAAAGTGCGCGTCACTATAGCCGCCATTGCAGCTACTTGCGTTATGCTGCCTAAAATCGAGCAGCGGTGGAGGCCAGTGACATGCACTAATATGAAAGATAATGTGAATATAAGCAAAACAACAATTAGAACGGGTCTTTGTTCCTTCTCAGTGCCGCGGTTTGATGCCCCGCTGCCATCCGCAACTGTGAGACAGCGCCATGTGCTGGACTACCGGCAACGCACGGTCCCCTTCGTCGCGGCCGTCAGTAGCAGAGCAACCGAGCGATGCACTATAATTTTATCAAGCGTGATGAGGCCCCGCGTGAGAGTGAGGGCAAAGTCTGGCGTCACTCGGGGCACTCTCGCCGTCAGCGCCCGGAGCCAGATAGCAGCGCCCCGGTGTGGCCCCACCGCCGCTCCGGCCACTTGAGCCGTGGTCCGTTTACTTTTTTGGCCGACAGTACATACGACTGCGGCTACTATGCCGTCGGTACAATTTCTCTAGAGCTCTTGCGTATTTTTAAAATCTTTGTCCAAGTTAGCTGGGACACCCTGTATATGTATGTCTTATTCTAGCAGCAATCCTATTTACCTGTGTACCAAGGCCGCAGCCGAGGGGGGTGCCTTATGGGGCTTCAGCCCCCCCCTCCCGAAATTTTTTCGTGCTGTCCATGCACCGCTGACCAAAGCAACCCCCCCGGCACCGGAAATTATTCTGGATTTTGTCTAGAATGTTTTTTCGCACTCGAAAAACACATTTCACCGCGAGCATTGCGAACTCGGGCGTGGTTTCACGACAGCGCCCATGCACCGGGAGTTACATAACGCAAACAGCATCATCCGAGCACAAAGTTTCAAGGGCGTCTTGATGGCGAACGGGCTCGCCGTGGCATCTCGCGGAGGCTGCGGAATGTGCGGAGCGCATGGATGTCACTTCCGAAACTTTATGGCTGTAAAGTTCTCATAAACTTTTGATGTGAAACGTGCATTGGCATTCCCAAAGTTGTGCTTTCGATTTTTAATTGCGGAACTTTGTTGGTTTAATGCTGTTATAAACATTTGATGCCAAAGGTGTATTGACTTGTCTAAAGTCGTACATCGGAACATACAACAAGGCAACCAAATCAACACACTATCCGACAAATTCACAAAGCACGCAGTGAGGTCTGATGAGGCGAAGCGTTGTGGTGGTTCATTTGGGCCCGCCATCTCACACAAAAAAATATCAACGTTTTTTTTTTTTTCACCTACTCCAAAGCATCCATGTCAAGACACTAAATCCAGCAAAGGTAGCTACGTTCTTATTTATTTTTTTGTCAACTTTGACTTTTATTCACGAGGACACATCCAGCCTCTTCAATTTTTTTGTTCTCGCTACCCTACCCGCGGGTAGGCTGCCAGAGCCAGCCAGAGCGCATGCGTTTTTCTTGTGTTGCCCCGACCACCGCGCGGCGCACTTCGGTGCGCGTTCGGTTTTCTCTGGCCGAGTGGATTTTTGCCTGGAAGAGTTTTAGTCTCTTGCTAGCAGACGAGAAAAAAGGAACAGTGGTCACTCGCCCCCATCACTGTGGGGACTCGACGGATGGCACCCCGTTCGCTTGAGAGCAACATCTCCGGAAAGCCTTGTCTAGCCGGCGTAGGATGCCCACTAGTATGCCTATGTTTCTCGGTGGACCAGACGTCTCACGTTTTCTTCGATATTCCTTCGGTAGCCACATTAGGTGCCCAAAGTAGGCATTCGATTGTGGAGATACTTTGCTTTGCGTTTTGTCATCTCGGTGCCCCCGCCCCACAAAAGGAAAAAAAAAGAAAGACACTGTTGTGGCACAACGAATTGTCGCATGGTGAAAGTTCGATGTTGTTACTTTTTTTTTTTGCGGAAAGGAAAATGATGGGTCACGGGACGCTTCACTTGCCGGATACTCTAATGATATTATTGCGAAAGCAATTATACGGACACTACCGATGCATTCCTGCCGTCGCCCTCATGTTCCGTATAAAGTCCAAGGGCGATAACATCGGGACCGCGCGCCGCATACTGTATGTGCGAGTGAAAGCGTAGGGTCGGGGGGAGTGGATGGAATGGGGGCGGGATATAGGATTCCATGAATCTGTGATTGTGTAACATGTTTGTTTGCCTTATTTGGTGCATTATATACAGTGACGTTTTCTTAGATACGTAAATTTATTGGAGACATACGTATATTTAAATATCTTGTGGCGAGGTTTTGTGTATAGGTGCAGTGAACTTTGTTTCCAGTGACACTTTTTGCCCTTTATGAAGCTGTATCTTGGCATTTCTAAAGTACGAGGGCGAGTCAAATGAAAGTGAGCCAACCCACCCCGCGCAATAATGGTTCGGTTCATTATCTGCGAGGCATGCGCGTTTCACACAGGCGTCTCTCATTTACAAAATTGACATGCAGGGGTGAGGATAAATGTTCTTTAAAGCTCTCATACACTGGGTTTAACATGGTTGCGTGACGTAATGGACGCTCCAGAAGTTGAGCAGTGTGGTGCCATGAGGTTTTCGACAGCTGAAGGTGCTTCCTAAAAAGAATTTATTCGCCGTATGGCTGCCGTGCACCTTGAACATTGCATTTCATTGGCAACTGTGAAGAGCTGGAGCAACCTGTTCAAAGCAGGACGTGAAAGTTGCAAAGACGATCCAAGACCAGGCCGAAGCCACCGTGCAATCAACCACAACAAAATTGCAACGGTTGATGAGCTGATGAGACAAGAACGGATGATAAGCATCGATGAACCGGCCGAGCGTGTGAACATTAGTCACGTTTCCGTTCACGCCATAATTCATGAACATCTCGGTTGTCGGCTCTTGTGCGCGCAATGTGTGCCCAAGTTTTTGAACCACCGCGAGAAGACGGAGAGGCTCGGCGCTGCCTTGACTCATCTGATCCCGTATCACAATGAGGGTGACGACTTCTTGTCTGCAGCTGTGATCGGCGACGAGCCATGGTGCCACTACTACGAGCCTGACACTCGACGGCAAAGCTTACAGTGAGAACATTCAAATTCACCACGCCCAAAGAAAGCAAAAGCCGTCATTTCCGCCGGAAAGGTGTTGACTTTTTTTTTCGATCGTCAGGAGCCATTACTGACAGAATTTGCTAAATCTTGAGCGACTATCAATTACTTCAAATATTCTGAAACGCGGGATCGGCTACGTGTCTAAATCGAGAACTAACGACGTGGAAAATTGACCAATGGGGTGAACTTGTTCCGCGACAATGCCCGTCCCCACGTCGCTGATGTGGTTAATATAAAACTGGCGAAGTTCAAGTGGGAAACGCTGCAATGTCTGCCATACAGCTCAGACCTGTCGCCTTGCGAATTTCGCTTTTTAGGGCAACTGAAAAAAAAAAATAACTCAAGGCAACCAGATTCTTGTCGGACAATGACATGAAAGAGTCAGTTGCAGACGTTTTGGAGCAGCAACCCAAGCAGTTTTACGAGACGGGAGACACGCGACTCGTTAGTCAATGGGACAAATGTCTGATTGCTCATGGAGAATACTTTTAAATAAAGTTCTCCGTTTGTCATATATTCGCATTGGATCACTTTTATTTGACATGCCCTCGTATATTTTGCACAACTCCTGCTTTTTATACGTGCTCTTTGTTGCGACTATAGTTTCGGTGCAATTACTTACGATACAGGACCGGTGACCGCTGCTTCTGCGTAATCATCATCATCATCATCATCATCATCATCATCATCATCATTATCAGCCTAGTTACGCCCACTGCAGGGCAAAGGCCTCTCCCATAATTCTCCAACTACCCCGGTCATGTACTAATTGTGGCCATGTTGTGCATGCAAACGTCTTAATGTCATCCGCCCACCTAACTTTCTGCCGCCCCCTACTACGCTTCCCTTCCCTTGGAATCCAGTCCGTAACCCTTAATGACCATCGGTTATCTTCCCTCCTCATTACATGTCTGGCCTATGCCCATTTCTTTTTCTTGATTTCAACTGAGATGTCATTTACCCGCGTTTGTTCCCTCACCCAATCTGCTCTTTTCTTATCCCTTAACGTTACACCTATCATTCTTCTTTCCATAGCTCGTCGCGTCGTCCTCAATTTCAGCAGAACCCTTTTCGTAAGCCTCCAGGTTTTTGCCCCGTAGGTGAGTACTGGTAAGACACAGCTGTTATACACTTTCCTCTTGAGGGATAGTGGCAACCTGTTGTTCATGATTTGAGAATGCCTGCCAAACGCACCCCAGCCCATTCTTATTCTTCTGGTTATTTCAGTCTCATGATCCGCATCCGTGGTCACTACCTGCCCTAAGTAGATGTATTCCCTTACCACTTCCAGTGCCTCGCTACCTATCGTAAACTGCTGTTCTCTTCCGAGACTGTTAAACATTACTTTAGTTTTCTGTAGATTAATTTTCAGACCCACCATTCTGCTTTGCCTCTCCAGGTCAGTGAACATACATTGTAATTGGTCTCCTGAGTTATTAAGCAAGGCAATATCATCAGCGAATCGCAAGTTGCTAAGGTATTCTCCATCAAGCTTTATCCCCAATTCTTCCCACTCCAGGTCTCTGAATACCTCCTGTAAACATGCTGTGAATAGCATTGGAGAGATCGTATCTCCCTGTCCGACGCCTTTCTTTATTGGGATTTTGTTGCTTTCTTTGTGGAGGACTACGGTGGCTGTGGAACCGCTATAGATATCTTCCAGTATCTTTACATATGGCTCATCTACACCCTGATTCCGTAGTGCCTTCATGACTGCATAGGTTCCGACTGAATCAAATTCTTTTTCGTAATCAATGAAGGCTATATATAAGCGTTGGTTATATTCCGCACATTTCGCTATCACCTGATTGATAGTGTGAATATGTTCTATTGTTGAGTAGCCCTTACGGAATCCTGCCTGGTCTTTTGGTTGACAGAAGTCTAAGGTATTCCTGATTCTATTTGCGATTACCTTAGTAAATACTTTGTAGGCAACGGACAGTAAGCTGATCGGTCTGTAATTTTTCAAGTCTTTGGCGTCCCCTTTCTTATGGATTAGGATTATGTTAGCGTTCTTCCAAGATTCCGGTACGTTCGAGGTCATGAGGCATTGTGTATATAGGGCGGCCAATCTTTCTAGGACAGTGTTCCCACCATCCTTCAACAAATCTGCTGTTACCTGATCCTCCCCAGCGGCCTTCCCCCTTTGCATAGCTCCCAAGGCGTTCTTTACCTCTTCCGGCGTTACTTGTGGGATTTCAAGTTCCTCTAGACTATTCTCTCTCACCTTATCGTCGTGGGTGTTAGTGGTACTGTATAAATCTCTATAAAACTCTTCAGCCACTTGAACTATCTCATCCATATTAGTAACGATATTGCCGATTTTGTCTCTTAGCGCACACATCTGATTCTTGCCTATTCCTAGTTTCTTCTTCACTGCTTTTAGGCTTCCTCCGTTCCTGAGAGCCTGTTCAATTCTATCCATATTATAGTTCCTTATGTCCGCTGTCTTACGCTTGTTGATTAACTTAGAAAGTTCTGCCAGTTCTATTCTAGCAGTAGGGTCAGAGGCTTTCATACATTGGCGTTTCTTGATCAGATCTTTCGTCTCCTGCGATAGCTTACTGGTTTCCTGTTTAACGGCGTTACCACCGACTTCTATTGCGCACTCCTTAATGATGCCCATAAGATTGTCGTTCATTGCTTCAACACTATGGTCCTCTTCCTGGGTTAAAGCCAAATACCTGTTCTGTAGTTTGATCCGGAATTCCTCTAGTTTCCCTCTTACCGCTAACTCATTGATTGGCTTCCTATGTACCAGTTTGTTCCTTTCCCTCCTCAAGTCAAGGCTAATTCGAGTTCTTACCATCCTATGGTCACTGCAGCGCACCTTGCCGAGCACGTCTACATCTTGTATAATGCCAGGGTTCGCGCAGAGTATGAAGTCGATTTCATTTCTAGTCTCACCATTCGGGCTCCTCCACGTCCACTTTCGGCTAACCCGCTTGCGGAAAAAGGTATTCATTATCCGCATATTATTCTGTTCTGCAAACTCTACTAATAACTCTCCTCTGCTATTCCTAGAGCCTATGCCATATTCCCCCACTGACTTGTCACCAGCCTGCTTCTTGCCTACCCTGGCATTGAAGTCGCCCATCAGTATAGTGTATTTTGTTTTGACTTTACTCATCGCCATTCTACGTCTTCATAAAAGCTTTCGACTTCCTGGTCATCATGACTAGATGTAGGAGCGTAGACCTGTACAACCTTCATTTTGTACCTCTTATTAAGTTTCACAACAAGACATGCCACCCTCTCGTTAATGCTATAGAATTCCTGTATGTTACCAGCTATTTCCTTATTAATCAGGAATCCGACTCCTAGTTCTCGTCTCTCCGCTAAGCCCCGGTAACACAGTACATGCCCGCTTTTTAGCACTATATATGCTTCTTTTGTCCTCCTAACCTCACTGAGCCCTATTATATCCCATTTACTACCCTCTAATTCCTCCAATAACACTGCTAGACTCGCCTCACTAGATAGCGTTCTAATGTTAAACGTTGCCAGGTTCAGATTCCAATGGCGGCCTGTCCGGAGCCAGGTATTCTTAGCACCCTCTGCAGCGTCACAGATCTGACCGCTGCCGTGGTCAGTTGCTTCGCGGCTGCTGGGGACTGAGGGCCGGGGTTCGATTGTTGTATTCATATAGGAGGTTGTGGCCAAGTACTGCACCAGGGTGGCCAATCCTGCTCTGGTGAGAGAGTGCGTTACCGGTTCTGGTCACCGGGATCAGGCCGCACTCCAGGCCTGTTTGTGCAATTTTCTCAACACACGGTTTTTTTTTTTTGTATTTTCCGGTGGAGAATAGCGCGGCACCGGGATTTGAATCACGGTCCTCTTGCACTGGAGACGGATACTCTACCGTCCCCGTAGGAGTTAAATTAAAATTAATTTATTGGGTTGTACGTCACAAAACCACTTTCTGATTATGCACGCCGTAGTGGAGGACTCCGAAAATTTCGACCCACCTGGGGTTTTTTAACGTGCACCTAATTCTAAGTACACGGGTGTTTTCGCATTTCGCCCCCATCGAAATGCGGCCGCCGTGGCCGGGGTCCGATCCCGCGACCTCGTGCTCAGCAGTCTAACACCATAACCACTGAGCAACCACGGCGGGTCCCGCAGGAGTTGTACGCCTCATTTAACCTACAGTGGTGCCCTATTTGGTCAGTCAAGGTGGACCAATCTGAGCTCGGTTATACCGCATGGATGGCACTCGGCTAGAGAACCAGGTATTTACGACCTGCACATGTGAGTGTGAGGCCATACATATTTGAAGATATATATCTTTTTTTTTTTTTTAGGAGGGTTCCCGTACAGTGATAAAATAAAGGAAAAGACATTAAAAGAAAGAAAAAAAAGAAAGATAAAAGGGGCGAAAAAAAAAGGATCATAACTGGTGATTTGAACTCGTGACCCTTCGATGTTGCCCGGAAAGATAGCTCAGTCGGTTGGTTCGTCAGGCCCCAGGCTACTTTCAAGCGCCACAGCTCCTGCTCCGAGCCTCACACTTACGTGGAAAGAGACTCATGTTGTCCGCGATAGTCGATTAGTTGGAAGGCATACTTTCTAGGAAAAATGGCCGCTCGAGGAGAAGAGCGAACTCGAGCGGCTTTAGAGGCTAGGAAAACTGCCTTAAAATATTTAGACTTGAGGGAAAGCTTCGTTAACAAAGCGCACCCGTGGTAGAGAAACGGAATGCGATATAAGCGTGCGTAGCCATGATACGCACACGACAAACTGCCTTAAAATATTTAGACTTGAGGGAAAGCTAAACGATAGCACAGCAATCAGCACTCGAATATAATTATAACCCTAATACTAATTGTAAATATTCATCTCATCTATGGGATCTAATGCGCGCGCTGTTGCTTTGTTCTGTGTGTAGTAGTTAAGAGAGCCAGTTTAAGGGCGGAGAAGAAGGGAGGGAAGGAAAGTCTCTGAAGCAAAATTACAGCGCCGTGGTTTTAAAGCGCATCCCGTGGTAGAGAAACGGAAGGCGATATAAGCGTGCGTGGCCATGATACGCACACGACAAACTGCCTTAAAATATTTAGACTTGAGGGGAAAGCTTCGTTAACAAACTATAACACGGCAATCAGCACTCGAATATAATGATAACCCTAATAATATTTGTAAATATTCATCTCATCTATGGGATCTAATGCGCGCGCTGTTGCTTTGTCTCTGCGTGTAGTACATAAGAGTATATTGTTTTATAAAAAAAACTAATTATTTTACTTGTTTTGACAGTGCGTAGCGTTCAAGAACTCGTTTGCAGCATTTTTGGCAACGGCAATGCAGTTATTATTCATGTATTTGACTCCTCGACAAATTGTTTAAGAGGAAGCTTTAGCTCGGGCCCAACTTCGATTCGATCTATTCAGATACACGTAAAACGCAGAAACGCTTTTCTTAGATAACCCCTGGATCGATTCTAATGAAATTTGTTGCATTTGAGAGAGAAAGTTGAAGTCTAGTGTCTGTAGGAAGCGGAATTTCGATTTAGGGCCTGAATTTTGTTTAAAATATTTTGAAAAATTCGAAAGTTCAGAAAAAATAGAAGCACGATGTTTACAAACTAATAGGTCTGCATCAAGAACAGATGTCGCCGTTCTGTAAAGACTATAACAGTGAAAGCGGACAAATTTGGTATGCCAGTTGTGATTTTACGTGAATTGGTTACGCTTGTACAAGGGTCCTGCAAAAGCCGTATTTCCATAATACTAAATTTTTTAGATTCATGTGTAACATGTCAATTTTGTCTGCTGTAGATGCACTATTATGTGCAATTCATAGAATTTTGATATCATTTTTTATTGTTGAGTTAGAGTTTTAAACTTGTCAGTGTCATTTTCTGAAAATTTGAAATTTTTGCTAATGTTTAATAAGGAATTGACAACCTAAATAAAAAATGCAAAACAAAGTCACTAGAATGTAAGTTTTTCTTTTAAATGCAACAAACCTCGTCAAATTTGGTGCAGTAGTTGCCGAGAAAAACGAATTCTCACTCTACATGTATTTTGATAGGAGCGCCAGAGCTAAAGCTTCCTTTTAAGGAGGAGGCCGAACTGCAACGTGATCTGCACAGCGATCTGCGATGAGTACAGTGCCTAGCTATAGGCGCGCCGAGGGCTAATAGCTTCGTCTGCGCCGTGTCATCGCCGCTCAGTTCGTGTTCAGGCCCTCCGAAGAGCAGCACAAAGGTCAATTCGCTCTCTGCTGCAGCCGCGCTTGCTCGCACCAGCGTTTTGACAGCGAGTGTCCGCGCTCATCCAGTGAGATGTGTTTCTGTTCGCCTGAACGCGCTTGACACCATGCTTGTTAATCCAGTTAATAAGTGAATGTTCATGAGTTTATCCGGTCAATAATGCTACTATCCTTAAATAGTATAGCTGCCGACTAATTTGCTATCGCAATCGATGCTTTGCCTTCAGGACGAGCCAGCGACTTTTCAAATCGATAAAATAGAATTTTATCCAATATTTTAGCGAATGATCATAACTTAAATACTATCCCAACAAGATTTGCCTCTGATCGGAATGTTTACCTGTCTATAATACACTCAAACTATGGAAGGCATACCCCTAATTTTCTGGATTGCCATGGGCATAGCCTCCCATCACACACCAAGCATTCTTCCTTATTATTATTCCTATTGAAAAAGTAATTGCCCAATATTTTGAAGCCTCATTACGTATTTGTGTTGTTTTTTTTTTGGCAGGGATTCTTCTTGCTGAAGCTTCTGATTTTCTAAATTTCTCACTTGTCATATTTTCTAATCGTGCGGCTGTATAGAGCCTTGTGCTCCGAGATCGGCTCCTGTAAGTTTATCTGCCTTTTTTCTACCCCCAAAACAAAAAAAAAAGTCTTATTGATGGACCGATTGGTGTGGGCCGGTATTCATACAAGTTTGCAAGTGATGTTTTCCGTTGGCTGGTATCTGCAATAACAAATATTTTTAGCGCACTAACTCGTTTGTGAAAGCGGTGCCCTGCAATGCCACATTCCCAAATAGCCCTATCTTGTTAAAAATCTGAATACAATTCTGTAGAGCCACGGAGTGCATAGTTGATAAGACAATTTATGCTAAAAGCTAATAAAATTTAGATTTACCTCCGTGTCTATTCCTATTGTGTCTATTCCATTTCTGTAATCAGCCCTCCACCATTTTTATAACGTTTCTTGAGCTACCGCCGCTTCGCCTATCTGTCACGTGACACAACTAAAAACGCGAGAACTTCCCACCTGATATAACGTGTGCCCATCGATTATGCGCGATTAGAATGAACAAAAGAAAAATAAATATTTCTGATTCCAGATCTATTTCATCATTAGCCCTACGCTAATCTTCGAATGCTCTCCGGTGGCGGTCACTTGGCATTTCTGTCACGCGACGCCACAAAAGTACTGAAACTCAACCTCAAAGTGACGTGTACGCATTAAGAAGCATGAAATGCCGAAGAAAATTTAACCTTTTTAGGAATAGCCGGCAACTTCCCGTTCCTTAAGGAAAGAAAGACGCCAGCCGACCGAGAGCTCTGGGACCAGCGGCGTAGCTAGGTCGTCTGGTACCCGGGGCCCATAGGTCTTCTGTCACTCCCCCCCCCCCCCCCCCGGGTGTAGCCGGTGGAAAGAGGGGTGTCTTCAGACGTATATGACACCCCCTCCCCCCACCCCGTCTGGCCCCTTGCATCCGGGGCCCACGGCCCCCCGGCCCCCCCTATTGCTACGCCACTGTCTGGGACTGCCTATTCGGATTTGCCGGGGACAGATTTATTACGTATAAAAACATTTTCACGTTGCAGTATAGCTTTGTAAGGCTCTTTCGGCATGTGTACGACGTCGCTCTGCCAAATTTTCTTCGCTAAAGATCGTTTTAGCAGCATTTTTAAACTGCCGTTGCTCGCTGCCGCAATTTTCGGCCAGCCACTGCAGCGAAAACAAGGGAAGCGGGCCAATGCTGGCACCGCCCTCCCCATCCGATCACCTACGTTCACTGCGCTAGCTCCACCCCACCGAAACCTTTTCCACTTATACGTACACCTCGCCTCTTGTGAGCCAATCAGATTTGAAAAATATAACAAAATAGGCAATTCTATACTCTTTGAAAGCAAACAAACGTGATCTCCGACAAACGAGGAGAGCGATTGATTGGGTGGTTCAAGCAACGCTGCGGGCCATCGCCCGATGCTTGCATCGGCGATTACCTGAAATTGACGTCATGAGACTGGATTAAAAACAGATTGGAATAGGTTTAAGTTATAGGGCCCTATGAGTGCATGTGAAACAATTTGGATGTTGGCTGTAACGTTAAAGCCTCGGAAGTATTTATGCGATTTTCGTAGAGCTAAAAAAAGGCAAGCGGATTCACGTCGTGGTACGAGGGAAGCTTGCAGGCAGCGTCATTTGACGTCACGCTTTACGTCACATGCGCGTTGGAGCACGAGCCGCGCTTCCCCGTCCTTAATGAGGGGACCTGAAAGAGTAATTTGACCGTAGGTATTCTGACCTGGTATATGGTTAGCTTGATAGGATAGAAACATGGAACTGTGTTTTAAGACCCTTCAACTTTTCAATATAAACGTGTTTGTTCAGGTTCGTAACTTGTAAGCTAATTTATGTGATTATTGTAAATACCAATTTAATTGTTTTCCTTTACTTTAGGCATGATGACCAACTGGGCAGGTAATTCCATTCCAGGGAGGTAATTGGAATATATTTTGTGCGCTTTTTTGAAAGAACCTGTTCGGAGTAAAGAAATAATAATGACTGCAGTATACCGAAGGAACATTTCCATTCTGCACACTGCCTCTCACAGCTATCAAACACAAACGTTCCCAGTAATTTTAGGTTCCATACTTGGAAAAGACGCAAACTGATGCGAAAAAAATGACATCATTCGTCGCAGATTTACGTAAGCATCGTGGGCTTTCTTTGCTACGAGTGGCCCATAGAGATTCGGAAAACACTTCAGAGTTTCAACGCCCCTGAGGACGCAGCCAATCCAGCTAGCTGGTGGATTGGCCGCTGCTACACCAGAGTAAAAGGCGTGCGGTTGGCAATAATCGTGGGAATCACCCGTGGTTTTCAAAGAAACTGCTGACGTTCACATCACATCGTAGCAACGGTGTGCCGACCGGCCGCAACATATATGATCCGTCTCCGGCTACACTTTTCCCAATGTTTACGGCTCGCCGCTTCTCAAATAGTTGACATATTTTGCTCTGAAGTTCATGCCCCAAGCCGCGTAGACCCTTTAATATGCAAAAGCTGCTGGCTTGAAAAGTCGTCACGCTCTCAAATATGATATCTTCCAGCGACCAGCACTTGAATTGCTCGGCCTCAAAGGAAATGGTCAATGTTTATACCGTGCCCTGTGCTGACTTTAAGCCATCTGAAACTGCTTGGCTGGCTTGGAACAACATGAGCATTCGATGCTCGCGCGCAATCTGCTTTGTTGTGCGACATAGGCTGTCCGCGATGGCCCATTTGAGAAGCGCGTTTGCCCATCGCGCAACGACCCTGTCTCGAAATCCCCCCTTTCAAGAATGTAAGGAAAATCAAAGACGTTCAGTGGGCTCGGATATGGCCTGCGCCAACGAGAGGGTTGCAGCCCGGGGATCATTTGTGGCTGATCTACTTAAAGACCTCCTCTCGGCATTTTTTTCAGCCGCTCTGCGAGTAGACGCGTTGGCGCTGGACGGCGCTTTGACTTTCGGCCTGGTTTTCGTCGAGGCGGCGCGCGCGACTAACGCCGAGATGATGGTGGACACGAGCCTGATTTTTGCGGCGGGGGCTATTCATGTCATTACCGTCCTCGGGCGACCTGTGTCAATTCTTTTGCGTTCCATATGCGGTCAAACGCTTGGGCGACGATGTTTTCGTGTATAAACACCCGTGTCATGCTCAAAACCGACGCATCGTACGTTGTCTCGCAATCCAAGCGGCAATGTCTGAGGCGTGGTCTTTCCTATATTTGAACACATTAAAGTGCGCCATTCCGCTCAAGTCGTTATTCCAGTCCAGTGCTAAGGAAACATCTGTCTGTGTCTTCCTATACGCACAGACACCGAAACGTTTGAACGTATTTAGGTCGATCCGCTTTACTTAACCACTGGAGCCTTGCAGAAGGCGCCACGACTTAGCTTAAATAGATGGCCTGTTCGAATTCAGCCTTGTCGCTGAAACTAAGAAAACTTCCACGTATAATAATTTCAGCAAATATTTCCGCTTACGAAAAAGCGGTGCTCACATTACTCTGAACATCATTGCCTATTTCCTTTAAATCAAGTATAAAGACATATTTGTATTTGTGCCTTTACTGCGGAGCATTCTTTGCGAACTTCAGGTGTCTGTCTGTCTGTCTGTCTGTCTGTCTGTCTGTCTGTCTGTCTGTCTGTCTGTCTGTCTGTCTGTCTGTCTGTCTGTCTGTCTGTCTGTCTGTCTGTCTGTCTGTCTGTCTGTCTGTCTGTCTGTCTGTCTGTCTGTCTGTCTGTCTGTCTGTCTGTCTGTCTGTCTGTCTGTCTGTCTGTCTGTCTGTCTGTCTGTCTGTCTGTCTGTCTGTCTGTCTGTCTGTCTGTCTGTCTGTCTGTCTGTCTGTCTGTCTGTCTGTCTGTCTGTCTGTCTGTCTGTCTGTCTGTCTGTCTGTCTGTCTGTCTGTCTGTCTGTCTGTCTGTCTGTCTGTCAAGCCTCCTACGTTGTGATGCCGTCGTGGTCTTTTCTTGAACTGTATATATATCAGAACAGGCATGCGGCGGCACGACATGCATGCATACATAACATGAATGACATGTCCTGAAGAAATGGTATGAATGACAGGATACATCGTGGCCGTTTCTATACCTCAATATATATCAGGGTATGGATGAAATGCATGCATGACATAAATGCCATGGCATGAATGACATGCCTGGGAAGACATGAATAACATGGATTGACATGAATGACATGAATTTCATGGCGTGTTATGCGCCTCATGACTTGAATGACAGAACATACCAGCTCATTTTATGTCATCAATAACATCACAGGCTTGTCATGGCATGTGTGTCATGACATAAATGCTATGAATGACATGATACTGTCGTGGTCGTTTTTAAGTCGATATATATGTGGATATGAATGTCATGCCATCCCTGTATCACCTGACATGAATGATATGATATAAATGTCATCAAATGAATGACATGCGCGGGATGGCCTGAATGTCCTAATTGCATGACATGACATTAATGAGAAAACGTGCATGCATGAGCATGTCATTCTTGCCTTGCCAGCTTACGTTGCGTAAAGGTGGTGGTGGTCTTCTGGCAATCAATAAACACCTACACTCGCAACCCATTACTATTGCTACTAATTTGGAGATAGTCTGGGCAATTATCGAAATAAACTACGCAAAAGTTATAATGGGCGTATGTTATCGCGCTCCTACTGACGTTGCCTCCTTTGCTAACGAATTACAAGACAGAATCAATATCGTCGTAACACGCTTTCCTTCCTTACCCTTGTTTCTACTGGGTGACTTCAACATTCCAAACATAATCTGGCATAGTGAACCTATCGTGATACACCCGTTCTCCGCGTTAGCAAAAGATTTTCTTGACTTGTGCGCACTGTTCTCTTTCAATCAACTGATAACCCAGTCCACCGGAATCACACCACAAGTCGCTAACACCCTTGACCTTCTGTTAACAACACGACCCGATTTTATTTCGAACATTACTTACTTACCATCCTTAAGCGATCACTCCCTTATCCATTTCAACATCAAGATTTCACGTCCGAAATCAGAAAAAAAGATCAAGACAATTCACGACTATAAGAAAGCTGACTTTGAATCAATTAACAACGAGCTCTGTGTATTCCTTGATACTTTCCTGACTGATTTCGATAACCGCAGTGTTCAACTGAACTGGAGTATGTTTCTTACTAAAATTCGTGAATTAACAGGAAAATTTATCCCTACCTACACTCTTTCCTGTAATGATAACGCTCCCTGGTACAACACCCACATTAAGCGCCTTTCAAACAAAAAGAAACGTTCGTACAGACTAGCTAAAACATCTGGAAACGCTCAAAGATGGGCAGCTTACAAACGCGCTACATATAACTACATAACAGCGCTTAAACAAGCTAAAGATAACTTTTTAAATAACACTTTGCCTTCCATGCTAAAAGTTCTGGCGCACTACTAACCCAAAACATGACGACGCCATAACCCTTGTTGATAGCACCGATACCGCAATTCCCCCTGCCGATTGCGCTTCTGTATTAAATGACGTTTTTGCGCGTAACTTTTCTAAACACGCTCATGTAACACGCCCAACTACACTATCTTACGACTACGCCGCAATGCACCCTTTAATAATCGAACCCGTTGGCATAGAAGAAATAATCGCCTCATTGAAACTCTCATCCGCTCCTGGCTGTGACTTGATTAACGCTGTTTCTAAAAAAACACTAGCACATATTGTTCCATTATTCTTGCAAAGATTTTCCAGCAATCACTTGACAAAGGTTCACTGCCTGCTGATTGGAAAGTGGGGAAGGTGATACTATTCTACAAAACAGGTACTAAACATTCCCCACTGAACTATCGGCCTATTTCCTTAACCAGTATACCGTGCAAAATTATCGAGCATGTTCTGTCTTCTCCATATTGCCAACTTCTTAGAAGAAAACTCCTTTTTTACTGAGTTTCAACATGGCTTCCGCAAAACATATTCATGTGACACCCAACTAGTATCATTCACGCATAAACTAAACCTATTGCTTGACCACTCTTCAGTTGCAGATCTAATTTTTTTGGACTTCGCAAAAGCGTTCGATAAAGTGTGCCACAGGTTATTAATCTACAAACTGCAACAACTAAACCTTGACCCTAAAATTCTGTACTGGCTTGAGGTTTTCCTTACTAACCGTTCACAGTTCGTTTCAGCTAACGAAGTAACATCTAATCTGAGTCCTGTTTATTCAGGTGTACCACAAGGCTCCGTGCTTGGACCCCTCCTATTTCTCATATATATTAACGACTTACCTTCCTGTGTTTCATCTCAAATTTACCTATTTGCTGACGACTGCGTAATTTACACCGAAATAACTCGCGACGAGGATGTTACCAGGCTTCAAGCTGACCTTAACGCCGTTTCTG
The DNA here is from genome assembly GCF_023375885.2 of Dermacentor andersoni. Classification (NCBI taxonomy): domain Eukaryota; kingdom Metazoa; phylum Arthropoda; class Arachnida; order Ixodida; family Ixodidae; genus Dermacentor; species Dermacentor andersoni. The sequence continues at coordinate 18,894,002 of NC_092814.1, forward strand.
CATGGTGCAATTCATGGTTAATGGAACTAAATGTTAAAAAGTGTAAATTCATGCGTGTATCTCGAACTACCACTGAACCACCTGTGTACTTCCTTAACAACGCTCCATTAGAATTGGTAACAACTTACAAGTACCTTGGCCTTCACATCACCTCTGATCTTACTTGGAATACCCACATCACCCATATAATAAGTAACGCTAACAGAATGCTAGGTTACTTACGACGCAACTTTTCCAAAGCACCTTCCTCCTTAAAATTAATCCTCTATAAAACTCTAATACGACCTAAACTTGAGTATGCTGCTTCAATCTGGGATCCAGGTCAAGTAAACCTAATACACTCACTGGAAATGGTTCAGAATAACTCTACTCGTTTCATTCTTTCTAACTATAATAGAACCGCGAGTATCAGCGCCATGAAATCTAGTCTTAACCTACCGTCCTTGTCATCACGTAGAAAATTGTTCCTTTTGTGCCTTTTTCATAAATTATTTCGTCACCCGCTGCTACGCAACAAACTTATTTCTCCGCCTCCGTATGTATCAACCAGGCTAGACCACATTCATAAGGTCAGCATTTCATTTTGCAGATCCAACGCTTTTTTGCAGTCATTTCTACCACGCACTTCCAATGAGTGGAATCACCTTCCCGCCTCGATAGCCACTATCGCAGATCACCAATTATTGAAGAATGCCATAGCTAGCACTGTATAACTAGGAACCTATTTTTTTTTTCATATTGTTCAACCTGTACTCACAAATGCCTTAGCTAACATTGTATATCTAGGTGCCATTTGTTAAATAGTTTTGTTTATACATATTTATATACATAATTTTCTGCACAAGTAACTCCTGCTTGTTGAATTTACCCGTTTTGCTTGTAACCACTCCCCTCTATAATGCCGTAATGGCCCTGAGGGTATGATAAATAAATAAATAAATAAATAAATAAATAAATGCCGTGCAGGTAGATCACACCACATATATCCTCATACATGTTTAGTTAAACAAATGACCACGACGGCATCACCTTATATCATTTATGTCACTCATGACAACACGTCATGACCTGCATGTCATGTCATTTCATTCATTTCATGGGTATCCTTATACATACCTTGTTAGAAAATGAAAGTGACATGAATGACAATGTCTTGACATGAATGACATACCATGCATGTGATGACATGAATATCATAAAATAGATTACTATAATGGATTCAAAAACACCGTGTACCGTGCATTGGGTCCACGTTATAGAGCCAAGGTGGTGAAAATTCATCAGGAGTCCCTTAATACGGTGTGTATCATGATCAAATGGTGGTTTTGATGCGTGAAACCTAACAATTTAATTGAAATTATGATGGATCCCATAACATGGCATGCACCTATCTGGTTATATTCTTAATATGCATATCATGACAAGCGTGCGTTACATTAATTACATGTCACGACATGCATATCATATATGATTGGCATAAATGCAATGGGGAAAGAGAGATGCAAATGACAGAAAGGCATGGCGGTTAACCAGAGTTAAAACCTCGGGTTTGCTACCCTGCACTAGGGGAAGAGAAAAGGGAAGAAAAGACGGAAAGAAGAGCGTGACAAAAATAAAAGCCTGAAAAAAATATGAAAAGGGACAGAATGGGATTATTATAGTCTTTCTAATAAGCCACTGTCATGTAAAAAGGTCAACGAAGCTTTGACCGACTTTCGCTGCCAGGATAGTTCATGTCGGCATTCCAAGACTGACTGTTCTGAAAGTGGCCTGTCGTCAAGGCGTGCCAACGCGGTCGCTAGTGACAGCCGGTGCGCGCTGTATCAAGCACAGTGGGAAAGTACGCGTTCAGTAGTCTCCTCGCCGCCGCAGTGACTGCAAGCCGCGCTGTCGTCCATACCGACTCGGAAGGCGAAAGATCCTGTGTAGGCGACACCAAGCCACAGTCAGCAAAGTACTGCTGTTTCGAGTCGAGAGAGTCATGTAAAGCCATGGCATGACTCCCATAAATGTCGTAAGATGCATGGCAAGAATGAGATAAATGCATAACATGTATGCACTGCATGCTGCACGGCATGACATCAACATCACAACTTATGCTGACCTAGTGGAGCAAGTTGTCTTCTAACTTGGAAAAATGAATCGTGTTCGTGATGGTCGTTGCAAGGTCATTCCAGCTTCGTCAGCCGACTCTCGCCTCTGATTCTCGAATGCCGCCTCCGCTCGAGCCTGGTGGCACGCTTCAGGAGATCTGGGCATCGCGCAGCAGAACGCTGGGAGAGGAGGCGGGGGGGGGGGGGGGTTCTACGTTCTAACAGTGATTGGAAAGCTAGTTTCCGACGAGCGTTGATTTCCGAGCGCCGGACGGCAACGCGCCGCTTTCTCGTTTTTCCCAAAGCTCGTTCCAGACTTTCACAGCCGTTCTCGTCCTTACCAGGCCGCTTAATTAAAAATTTCTGGCCAAACCATTCATATGGTAGCGGATTAGCCACCGAAGCTTTTTAAGTGATTAAGTTTCCCAATATAAATTATACGTTCACACACACGTGTACATCTATATATAATTTTATTCATATTACTTCGGAACTACGGTGATCACGGCCTTATGATCGCTATGGTACACTGAGAGATGTTCCGTCGTCACACAGAACACATTCTTGGCGAACGTCAAGTCGATACGCGAGCCGTGAGTGGTCGTCGGTTTCGATGTGTCCGTGTAACACACGAGCCCAAATTCATCCGCACCGTGCGGGAGGAACCAGTTGTGTGGTTTCGACACGTGCAGGTTGAAATCGCCAGCGACGACGATGGGCGTAGTTCGGTCCGTAACACAATGCGAAAAGTGTGTGCTCTGTTGTCGACGCCGCACCTCGTACTTGGCTTGTTCGTCGGCCGTGCGCACAATGCGTGGTCTTGCCATTTTTCCCATTTTTGTTGGAGTTGCAATGGTGTACCTATGCATTCTGCAATCGTTTACACCCCGCGGCGGCTACTGCGGCGCACATCCCCGTGTCTTCCCGCCACAACTGCCGCGCCGTTTTACTGAGGGCAGACGACAGCATACGCAGCCGGCAGCAACAGTGGCCAGCACGGGTGCACTTCCCCACTGCGCAGGTGCGGCGCGCGGTGAAATCCCGGGTCCTTTCTCTCTTCTGCCCCTACTATCATTTGTTCTCCCCTATTCGGCGCTCGCGTCGCCATCTTTTTTTGTTATCTTTACGGTCGTTGGCCAGCCATGGTAACCAGCCCCTACGAGACCATGCAGCGTCGCCAACTTTTTTGTTAATTTTACGCATCTTGGCCAGCCCACGAGACCACGCATACGGCTCATTTATACAGGTCCGTAAGGTAACCATCTTCGCAGTGAAAACGAGGCGTGCTGCTTCCTGGTGCACATGGTGCGCGAGTATGACAGCACTTCATCGAGTTCCACTGTGACAACGTCATCATGGCTCCCACAAGGCGACCAGCTGTACCACGCCACCCGTCCGAATGGCTATGCAAGCATGCGGGTGTCAAGTTGTGCTACACTATTAACCTCGAGCTCCACCACTGGAAAAGCTGGCGCCACCGTCGACGTGACGTGGCGTGAGGGATCACGTGGACACAGCGGCCGCGTCGGCTGCTTCGGAAACGCCGAAGCAGCCGAAGCAAGCTGAAAACAAAAGTTTCAAGTCGCACCTGCGCCGCGCTTCTGATTAAGTGGTGCGGCTTTACCGCCTTTGGTGTCTGCTTGACAACATCTGAAACTACTATAATAGGTAGTGGCTGCCTTCGGAGGCGTGCAGCATGTTAGGCTACTGCTTGGTGCCTCAGTGCAGGACGTACGCAACAGAGTCCGGTGTCAGCCTTATTCACACGTAGCCCCGGGCAAGGAGCTGCGTGAAGCTTAGCTGGCGAAATTTAGAACCGGCAGACAGGCATCGGCTACAGCTCGCGTATGCTGCAAGCACACACGCGAGGAAGATTTCTGCTACGGCGCCGGGACTGTGCGATGTTCGGTGAGTAGCAGAAAACGCGCACTTAAGACGTTCATCCGCGCCCGCCACGTGGTTCATGTCATGACGGTTTGGTCTTTGAACTTGTTGATACTAGATACTGGCAAGTTCTCTGGAATGGAAAGGGAGCGGTAAGACGCACAATAAAGGAAGGCATGGCATATTGTCCTGTTTGTGTTATGAATTAATGCAGTGTATTACAAAAAGGAAGCAGAGGGGAATCGCACGCTGAGAAGACCAATAAACATACAGTGCGACGCAACTGGAGAAATGATATTGAAATGTCCAAGAATTTAGAAGACAAAAGAAGATTGAATCGTCGCGACGGCACATCACAGTCGCCGTAGGCGTCGAAGTCTCTATAACGAAATCATTTTTGGACAGCTCTGATAGCGTTGACGCAACAATGGCAGATAGTGTACTGGGAAATGCTCATATGCTGCGGCCTAAAGCGCACGGCATGGTGCGAAAATGCGTTCACAGCGAAAGCAAGACATTGTGCGCGGACATGCATGCAGACGCGCAGTCGGTCGCTGCGAACCCGTGCGATCGCTGCATTGAGGCTTCATTCTGTTATGCCCCATTTGGTTATGCAGACAGCCCACTATAAGAACATATTTCACATAGTTTGCACTCAGCGATTGCCGACCTTTCACGCAAGCCGTCTCGGAAGACTCCATCGCGGCGACCGCGCTCAGTGGCGTTCACTGTGCGTATTCGGTAAAGACATTATTCGGTCTGTAAACGATTCGGTGCTTTCAGTTTGCCTAAAATTATCATATCGACAGTCAAAAATTTCCCTCGTTTTGAGAGTACCTACATAAATGTCCAAGAGGGCGGCCGCGTGGTTTTTTATTGAGCTCCGTAAGCGAAACCTACGGGGAGCGCGCCGCGTGATCCTTCATACTACGCAAAGGTGGCGCTTCCGACAGATGGCGACTCCGTAGCTCCTCGCCGCCAATAGTGACGCCAAGTCACCCGTTTGTGCCATCTAAGTGTTGCGACGTGCTGCCGTCTGTGAGCATTTAGTTCTTACAGTTCTTACTCATCTCGCACATCCATGCCGCTCGTTTACATCAATTAGGTCGTTCGTGGAAATCATGCAGTCGTCTTTAGCGCCGTGGTCGTCTTGCTCCTGTGATCACGAACACGCCCTAGCCTCAATTCTAGTTCACTGTACTCGCGTCACGCATACAAATACTGCATTTATACAAAAACATTGGTAAATCTGGTAACGCTTTTAGGAGCCACAAACAATGCTGTATAGCCATCTGCGTGCAAGATGCTTCGCATAACGTCGATCGTACAGTGCGTGGAATCTGCGCAATTTTCGCTTTGAGGCGTATATGTAACATATATTTCTGTTTGCAATAATAAAAGGAAAAAAATAAATACGGCAGAACGCATCTCACGATGACTGTCGATGGTAATGCGATTACCATGCGATGCGATGTTGTGACACGTCGTATTTGTGACATCATGTTTATTTAATATTTGTAATTTGCATTGTGAGGCTTCCGTTGCTTGGGCAGTATGCGAAATAATCTGGTATCTTCCCATGTTGCTGTACACACGCTTGCCGAGGTGGCCCATGAGCATGGCGACATGACGAAGGCTGTATGATGCCGACGCACTGACGACTATGAAATGGCGTATGAGGAATGATCGACGTCGATTGAGCTACAGAGGCGGTATGGCAAAAATGAGGAGATGACCATTCTTAAATGATGACCATGTAGTATAACGACAAGAGCGTGACGACGCCGACTTGCGGACAACTGTATGACGATGACGGCATCTCGACGACAGTGTGGCGACAACCGGATGACGAAGTTGGAATTACGACGCTGACACAGCAACGAAGGCGTGACGGTATGACAGCAGTTGCGTGATAGCGACTGTCTGGCGACGACGCAATGAAGATGATTGCATAAGAACGGCGGCATAAGTACGATTGAATGACCACAGCTTCATTATGATAGAATGACGAAGAAGGAATTATGAGAGTGGGTCGTAGCTGGTATGGCGACAATGGAATAAGGACAGTAGGATGACATTACTGTAAGGATAACGGTGGCTAAACGACAGTGTGACAACGACGATGACGTTACAATGACATGACGACAACTGTGTGACGACGATGGCTTGATGACGCCTACATGGCCAGAGTCTGATCTCGAATTTATAATTACAACGATGGAACGACCACGGCGGCGTCGCGACGATGCCATGACAACGAATGAATCACGACTGTATCGTGACGGCGTAATGACGACGATGACATGACAACGGTATGAGGACAATGGGATCACAACGAGTGTATTACAACATGGCGTGACAGTGACTATCACGAAGCCTGTGCGTATGACAACGATAGTGTGACGACGCAGGCATGACGAATTATGAAGCTGGAGTGACGACGATTGGACAACCATGACGGGATTATGACGATGGTATGACACTGATGCCTGATGGTGAACGTCTGATGACGACGCAATGATGCCGATGCATAATCAGGGCAGCTTAATTACGATCGAATGACGGCAGCATTATTACGAAAGAATGACGAAGGATGATTCACATCGATCTAACGAAGAAGGCGGTATGACGACGACCGCATGACGACAATGTTATAATCACGACTATGTGACTACGATGGCATGACGATGATGGCATGCAGAGTCGGATCAGGAAATCACAATGACCACGATGAAATGACCGCGATGGCATCACGTCCACGGTATGACAACGTATGCATGACGAGGACTGCATAATAGGGATGGCATGACAGTGGATGACGTCGGATGACGTCGAGTGTATCACAAAAATGGCGTAACGACGACTGTATCACGAAGCCTGTATGACGACGACGGCTTGACGAGATACGATTGACAAAGCTGGACTGACAATAGTGCAACGACCACGACAGCTTCACCACTACGAGCACTTACCTAGTTGTCCAAGATGTTAGACAATGTGGCCCACTGGGTCGACATAGAAGCCGTGACGACGACGGCATGACGATATCCAGGTGAAAAAGCTTAGAATGACGACGATGGAAAGACCACGACGATATCACTACCACGAGCACGTAGCTAGCAACGCAAGCTAGTAGACAATTTGGATTACTGGGTCAGCGCAAGAGGAGTGTCTTGCGACCAGGGATCGGAAGATGTGTGGTATAAATTGAGCGTGGAGGAGTGAGAGAACGTGGGCCTGCGCCCGATATCCGAGATGTTTAAAAACACACGTTTGTATTACGTTAGGTACATGAGTTCTGCAAGTACAGAAAAATAAGGAATAAGAAATAAGAAACGCAGCAGAAATTTATGATAAAGTTCTGGCAGCCGATCTCTCCAAGCGACCGTCTCTCTTTCTAATCCCTACGTTGCCATTGTCCAGTCCGCTTTCCCCCATCCGGCGTTAGGAGACAGGTGACGTCATGTCCCGCCAATAAGGATATGAGTAGCCCTCTCCCTCTGAAGAGAGCTAAGGACATCAATGTGTATGAACAGGGGGGGGGGGGGCGACACACTGACTTCGGCGCGGACGCAGCAGTTTGGGCGGACGACAGGTGATGTGAAGGAATGTCCCCTCTTGGCAGAGCCACTCCTGTTTGAACCCGGCTTCGCAGAACCCCACTTCTGGTCATTAATCATCCCAGTTGAGGATGGCTTTGACGAGGTCATGGGCCGTTCACCATTATCGCTTTCTCCGTGACCGACTGTTGTCACGGGGTAAACGGCCGACCACAACACTAGATAGATAGATAGATAGATAGATAGATAGATAGATAGATAGATAGATAGATAGATAGATAGATACGTTACCCTCAGGGTAACTTTCCTGTCGGAAATGCAATGTCATGCTGATAACGCGCATGCCATTCGTTACTGGAAAGTACCGAGAAAGGAAATGCGGACAAAAAAGGTGACGATTATTGTTGTGTGGCAAAAGGGTGTAATTTTGCTTAAGAGTGCACACTTCAGAGGGGAAGGGCAATTCAAAACAATAAAAAAGAACAGAAAACACATTTCATAAAAGAATACATAAGATTATAGGAAAAAGATTAAGACTGCTAACAACCTTTTACAACATAATAAATAATTGATGAACAATAATATTAGGTGAAGAACCAAACCAGGATACTAAAATCAGTTAATGGACAAAACACAAATCGGTAATTAAGTAGAGTAGCTTGCTGGGCCAGTTGGTGCATGGTGAACCTATAATGGTTTCTAGCAAGTACGGACGCGAGCACAAGTAGAAATGGACAGGACAACGCTGGTTTGCCTGTCCAGTGTTGTCCTGTCCGTTTCTACTTACTTGTGCTCGCGTCCGTACTTGCTGGAAACCATTATATGGTAATTAAGTAATCAGCGTTGTAAGGACCTTTCTAAATTGAATGGAATCAGTGATGCTTGTCACTGATGCGGGTAGGGAATACCATTCTTTACAAGTTCTTAGAAAATATGATTGTGCACATGTTACTGTGTTGCAATGGGCACATTGAGCATGAGTGCTTGTGTGACCTGTCCAGAGTTCCACACAGATTAAGCATATTCCATTTGTGGCCGCACATAGGTGGTGTATAATAATGATTTTAGTGATGATGGAGCAAGAAAAACGTTTCTTTGAAGGTAACCCAGGGTTTTGTTCGCTTTGGATGCTATATGTTCTGTATGTAGTTTCTAGGACAGAGTGTTAGCTATATGGACATCGACATACCGATAGGATGTGACACCTTTAAGGGGATGACTGTGGAGAAAATAAGTTGGGCAAGTCATATTCAAAGAGAAACTTTCATAGACTTACACTTTTCTAATGTTTAGTTCCACTTTTCAAATATGACATCAATCAAGTATGCTATTAATATCGACCTGGAACGAGTGAATATTGGAATCGTTAGTTCTTTTACGTTAAATCACACAGTCATCAGCAAATAAACAAATTCTGGAGGTAATAGCGGTATGTAAGTCATTTATGTTAATTAGGAATAGCAGGGGGTCAAGTACAGAGCATTGAGGAACCCCAGAGCCAACTGGTGCAGTAGAGGAATTAGCGTCATTAGTGCTGACAAAATGAACACGAGAAAAAAGAAATGCACGAATACAGTTAAGAACTGCAAGGTGACTTTTTAGAACACTCAGTTTAAATAAAAGCAGTGAGTGGTTAGCTTTATCAAACGCTTTAGCAAAGTCAAGAAATATGCAGCCAGTTGAAAAAGCGCATTCCAAATAGAAGTGCAAGTCCTTTGTAAAGCAATGTTCTTGTGTAACACAAAGAGAAAAATTTTCGAAAGCCAAGCTGAGTCAACGAGAAGAAACTGTTATCCTGTAGGAAAGTAACAAAATGAGTAAATATTATATGTTCCTTTATTTTCCATGGTACTGAAGTGAAATTTACGGGTCCATAGTTAGGTGAATTCTTTTATCTCCAGCTTTATGTACTGGTATGACCACTGCAGTCTTTCACTCTTTAGATAGCACGCCATAATGATGGGATTGTGAGAAAATGCGTTTAAGGATGATAGAACCATATCCTTTGGAATTCCGCAAAAAATTGCTATTAATGACATCGATTTCGCTAAACGATGTTAGTTTAAAATTGTCGATAATCGGTGTAACGTGATGTGAGTCGAACGTGATGAGATCCATTGCGAAATGATTGCGCAATTGAAGCTTGGGGCGTTGGGTCATTCGATGAAGAAAACGACTTGACAAAGAGAGAGGTATATATAATTTTTAATGGCAGAAAGGTGGAGAGGTCGGCCTGTGTGAAGTGCCTCTAGCCGGCTACTCCACGCTGGGTAAGGAGCTTGGGAGAATAACCGATAAAGGACGTGACGAGGAAGGAGGGTGAATGTGATCTTGAGCGCACCACAGAATACTGGTTCTGTGCAGCGCGTGCGTACCCACTTCACAGCACAGCACAATCATCATCGCGGGCAGAGGTACAGGTTACTGCAGTCTAGCTAGGAGACTCTCTATGGCTTCCATAATTTTTGCCGCTGTTAACACAACTGGCGTATTTGAACCAGCCAGTAGCAGCTGCCAGGGTGTCGATTATTTGTCGAACCATGGCTTTGTGTACAGCGTTTGATGGTGATTTTTCAGTGCACTTTCCTTAGTGCCCGTATGCGCTGCGGCAAGCGCGGCCATACATTCGGTTCCGGGTTTGCGCGGCTCGCTTGAAGCAACGGTTCGGAGAGATCGATGCCAATTGAACTACTTTCTGCTGGAGCTGTGGAATTGGAGCCAGGGCGCTCTCGTTTGGACCTACAGCTTGTCCACGTCGATGACACGATCGTCTCCTCCGGTGTTGCACTGACGCTGTCGCCTCTTTCTGAGACATACTTGTCTGGCTCATTTGGTTGAGTATTGTTGTCTTCTTTGTTTCTGTTTAGGACAATCGCTCGATGTGGCATCGTAGCGTCCATTCCAATTCAAACATTTCACTTCCTTTACTGTGCATGAAGATATGTCATGGCTGCCGGCACAACGGGGGCATGCCGTCTGGCCTGTCAGACAACGCTGAAATGGCCTATCTTTAGGCACTTCTGACATAGCAGTGGTCAGGGCACATAAGCACTCACCAGCAGCGGCGTAGCCAAGGGGAGGGGGGGCTATGGGTCTTCAGCCCCCCCCCCCCCCCGAATTTTTTTCCTGCTGTTCATGCACCGTCGACCAAAGCAACCCCTGGCGCCGGAAATCATTCTGGATTTCGTCTAGAATGTCTTTTTCACGCTCGAAACAACATTTCACCGGGAACATTACCAACTCTCGCTGGATTTCGCGGCAGCGCCCCTGCACCGGGAGTCGCGCTAACGCGAGCAGCCCCCTCTGAGCACGAAATTTCAAGGGCGTTTTGATGGCGAGTGGGCTCGCCGCGGAATCACGCGGAGGCCGCGGAATCCACGGAGCGCATGGATTTCAATTCCGAATCTTTGTGGGCATAAAGTTCTGATAAAGTTTTGATGTGAAAGGTGCATTGACATTTCGAAAATTGTGCTTTAGATATTTAATTGGGGAGGTTTGTGGGCTAAATGTTGTTATAAACATTTGACGCCAAAGGTGCATTGACTTTTCTAAAGTCGTACATCGGAACATACAACGAGACAAGCCAAATCAACACACAATCAGACAAGTTGACAAAGAACGCAGTCAGGTCTGATGAGACGAAGCGTTGTGGTGTTTCATTTGTGCCGTCATGTCGCATAAAAAATATCAACATTTTTTTCTCCTACGCCAAAGCATCCATGCCAATATACTGAAGCCAGCCAGGTTAACTACGTTCTTGTTTATTTTTTTCAACTTTAACTTTTATTCGCGCGGACACATTGAGCCTCTTCAAATTTTTTGTTCTCGCTAGCCTACCCGCGGGCTGCCAGAGCCAGCCAGAGCGCATGCGTTTTTCTCGCGTTGCCCCGACCACCGCGCGGCGCACTTCGGTGCGCGTTTGGTTTTATTTTTCGCCTGGCAGAGTTTTGGACGCCTTCTGGCTAGTAGACGAGAAAAAGAAACAATGGTCGCTCACCGTCATCACTGTGAGGACTCGACGGATTGCACCGCGTTCGCTTGAGCGCAAGGTCTCCGGAAAGTCTTGACTCGCATATGTAGGATACCGAGCACTATGCGTATGGTTCTCGGTGGACCAAGTGTCTCACGTTTTCTTCGATGTTCATTCGGTAGCCACATTAGGTGCCCAAAGTAGGCATTGGATTTTGGCCAACTTACTCTCGTTTCCGTTCTTTTTTTGTCATTTCGGAGCCCCACAGAAGGGGAAGAAAATACATTGTTGGGGCGCAGCGAATTGCCGCATGGTGAAAGTTCGATTTTGTTACTTTTTTTGCGGAAAGTAGACGGCCACGGGACGCTTCATTTGCCGGATACTCTCATTTTATTATTGTGATAGCAACTATATGGACACTCCAGGCGTATTCCTGCTGTGACCGTCGCACTCATTTTTCGTATGAAGTCCAAGGGCGATAACTTCGTGACCACGTGACGCATGCTGCATGTGCGAGTGAAAGCGTAGGAGGGAGGAGTGGAATGGGTGAGCCGACGATGGTGGCTGAGTCTTATATGCACAAAGGAGGAAAGTGGGGAGCAAGCGCGGCGCCTTCCGTCGCGCGCTATACATCGGTGGGAGTCGATGGAGTGGGGGCGGGATCTAGGATTCTGTGAATCTGTGATTGCGCAACACGTTTATTTGCCTTGTTTGACACACTATTTACAGTGACTTTTTCTTAGATGCATAGATTTATTGGAGACTTATACGTATATTTAAATATCCTGTTTCGAGGTTTTGTGTATATGTGCAGTGAAGTTTCTTTCCAGTGACACTTCTTGCCCTTTATCTAGCATTGGTATATTCCATTGTATCTTCGCATTTCTAATAAACGAGGGCGAGTCAAGTGAAAGGGAGCCTACCCATCCCGCGCAATAATGGTTCGGTTCTTTATCTGCGAGGTATGCGCGTAGCACACAGGCATCTCTCATATACAAAAGTGACACGCAGGTGTGACGGTAAATGTTCTTTAATGCTCTAATAGACTGGGTTGAACATGGTGGCGTGACGTAATGGACTCTTCAGAAGTAGAGCAGCGTCGTGCCGTGAGGTTTGTGACAGCTGAAGGTGTTTCCCAAAAAGAAATTAGTCGCCGTATGGCTACCGTGTATGTTTAAGATTGCATTTTATTGGCCACTGTGAAGCGTTGGAGTAAACGGTTAAAAGAAGGACGTGAAAGTTGCAAGGCTGATACAAGACCGGGCTAAAGCCATCGTGCAATCACCCCCAACAAAATTGCAAAGGTTGTTGAGCTGATGAGACAAGAACGGAGGATAAGCATCGATGAACTGTCAGAGTGCGTGAACATCAGTAACGGTTCGGTTCACGCCATAATTCATGAACATCTCGGTTATCGGCTCTTGTGTGGGCAATGGATGCCCAAGATTTGAACCATCGCCAGAAGACGGAGTGGTTCTGCGCTGCCTTTACTCATCTGATCCGTTATCACAATGAGGGTGACGGCTTCTTGTCTGCAATTGTGATCGTGGACTAACCATGATGCCACCACTACGAGCCTGAAACACGATGGCAAAGCTTACAGCGGAAAAATTCGAATTCACCACCCACAAAGAAAGCAAAGGCCGTCATTTCCGACTGAAAGGTGTTGTTGACTTTCTTTTTTCTCGATCGTCAATGGCCATTACTGGTAGAATTTGCTAAACCCGGAGAGACTATCAATCGTTTCCCATATTGTGAAACGCCGGATCGGCTGCGTGTCGCAATCAAGAACAAACGACGTGGAAAATTGACGAATGGGGTCATCTTGTTCCACGACCTGGCTATGGTGTTCGGCTGCTGAGCACGAGGTCGCGGGATCGAATCGCGGCCACGGCGGCCGCATTTCGATGGGGGCGAAATGCGAGAACACCCGTGTACTTAGATTTAGGCACACGTTAAAGAACTCCAGATGGTCGAAATTTCTCGAGTCTTCCACTACGGTGTGCCTTATAATCAGAAAGTGGTTTCCACGTGAAACTCCATAATTTAATTTTTAATTGTTCCACGACAATGCCCGTCCCCACGTCGCTGATGTGGTTAATACAAAACTGGCAAAGTTCAAATGGGAAACGCTGCAACATCCACTATAAAGCGGACACCTGTCGCCTTGCGACTTCAACATTTTGGGACAAATGAAGAAACAGCTCAAGGGAAACAGATTCGTGTCGGACGATGACGTGAAAGAATCAGTTGCAGATTTGTTGAAGCAGCAACACTAGGACTTTTATGAGACGGGAATCGCGCCACTCGTTAGTCAATGGGACAGATGTCTAAATGCTCACGCACACTACATTTATGCAAAGTACCCCGTTTGTGATATATTCGCATTGGCTCACTTCCATTTGACTCACCCTCGTATATTTGGCAGAACGGCTTTGTATACGTGCTCTCTGTTGGGACAATAATGTCGGTGCGATTAATCGCGATACACGACCGGTGACAGCTGCTCCTGCGTAATGGATTGGAATAAATGACAGCGTCATTGAGCTTTTCACTGGCCGTTGCATATGTACAAAAATGTAAACAAGGTTCTTGAATGGCAAAGTTTCATGAAGATATTTGTCCTCAACTTGTTCATTTCATGGCCTTTACATTTCTCGTATCAGTGGCATGCACTGCTTCGCTGGTTTCGAACTGATATAGTTCTAAAGTTCTTGTGATATTTTCTTTACTCATTAAATAGACAAAAAACATGGAAACATTGATATCTGTTATTTTGGGCACAATTTTTGGCCAATACTAGTATATTTTTAATGAAAAAAAATACATATTTTACTTGTTTTCACAGTGCGTAGAGTTCAAGAATTTGTTTGCAGCATCTTTGGCAATGGTAATGCAGTTATTATTCATGTATTTGATCCCTCGACAAATTGTCTAAGATGAAGCTTTAGCTCGGGCCCAACTCAGAAGCGGCCTATTCAGATACATGTAAAACGCAGAAACTCTTTTCTGAGATGACCCCTGGATCGCTTTTATTGAATTTGTTGCATTTGAGAGCGAAAGTTAATTTCTAGTATCTGTTGGAACCGGCATTTCGATTTAGGGCCTGAATTATGCTTAAAATATTTTTAAAAATTCGAAAATGTGAAAAAATAGAAGCACGGCGATTACAAACTAATAGCTCTGCATCAAGAACAGATATCGCGGTTCTGTAAATGGCCTCTATTATAAGAGCCAAAGCGGACAAATCCGGTATGTCGATTTGCATCTTACGTGAATTGGTTACGTGGTGTACAAGGGTTCTGCAAAAGCCGTATTTCCATAATAGTAAATTTTTTTAGATTCATGTGTAACATATCAATTATGTCCGCTGCAGATGTACTATTAGATGCGATTCGCAGAATTGTGATATTAGTTTTCATTGGTGAGTTACAGAGTTTTAAACGCGATAGCTTTGTTTTCTGGAAATTAGCGATTTTTGCCAATTTTTAATAAAGAATTGAATAAAAAAAGAAATGAGAAATTCGATACCAGTAGTCAGTAGAATTCGTTTTCTTTTAAATGCAGCAAACCTAATTAAATTTGGTGCAGTGGTTGCCAATGAAAACGAATTCACCTTGTACATCAATTTAGACGGGAGCACCCGAGCTAAAGCTTCCTCTTAAGGAGGAGGCCAAGCTGCAACGTGACCCCCCCCCCCCCCCGAACGAATTTTCCGGCTACGCCACTGCTCACCAGGTGTCTTGCGTAGCCTAACTTGACATGATCAGGTAGCGCGTCTCCCAGAAAAAGATTGACGCTCGTCGAGAGAACTAAGCGATGAAAGTCGATGACCATCAGTGTTGAAGCCAGAAGCTTTTGCAACTTTTCGTCGCTGATTTCTAACACGGCATCATTAATAACGCCTGCCCTAGTGCGACCACCGTGCATAATGAACGACCGGGCTACTATATATGCTAGTATTTGCATGGTTTTCAATTTTTCTAAGGCAGCCTGCGTCACTGCTGCCACCATGACTATGTTTTTCTTGGCGTTGAAACGCGCTTCGTTAATTCCTTTCGGAGCCACTTTGCCAGGGTAGGTGTTGAGAATCTGTCTGTGTAGGGAATTTAAATTCTTTGAGACGTCGAGAGGAACAGAAACAATCCTGTAAGTCGGTTTGGGCGCCCTGCTCACTCACGTCTTTGGTTGTCTTGCGGTATTTCCTCTTCAGTCGCTTGCCCTCCACGACGGTGAAGTCGTTGTCGGAGTCCACTGGCTAGCTGTTGGAGAAACGGCAACCGGACATCTCCATGTCGACGGGCCGAGCCTTGCAATATATCACTGGGGGACGCAGTGCGAAGAGGCGTGTTCGACGCAAATAATGGCGTGCCGTATGTCATTGCATCGGATGGCTTCTCATCGAAGAGGCGCAATTAGACCTCCACTATGACATAACTATCGCCGACCACACAAAAGTATCATTTAGTAGAGTAGCAGAAAGATGGTCGGGAACAGGATCACCGGTGGGTGCAAGTAATGACACTTTATTGGTGTTGCTTGGTTTAACTATACTCTAAAAACATTTTGCATCAGTCCTGAGAATCCTCGGGAGAGTTACATTAAAGAAAGAGGATTTAGTACACTTTAGTGCCCATGAATATGCTGAAGCAGCTATCTTGTATGCTGTTCAGTGCACCCCCTTATACCCCTTCCGAGCACAGGGTAGCCAGCCGGTTTGAGAACTGGCTAAACTGCCTGTCTTTCCGTCTATTCATGCTTCCTCCTCCTCCAGTGGGCAGGCCTTAATAAATGCTGTACGGTTCTAAAAAGTGCTTTCTTTTTGTTAAAAAGTCGGTTTAAATATTTGTTATGCCATTGCGCTTGGTTATTAGAGTGCACGCACCAAAGAGGGATATGATGATTGATCAGTTCAGACACTTTATTTCGGGACATACACCAGTGTGTTTCCGCTGAGCGCTTGAGATAACGTGGCAAGAAAATATCTAAAAATGAGGCCAGTTCGTTCGTAATGGCGGGAAAATTTGCTTTTTCATAGTCTCTAATGTTGTCGGAGTGTTGTGATGATGGTTCATGTGACAAATCGAACGTTAAATGCAAGATATCGTGATCGCTCAGAAGCAGGCATATGTATTGCGGATGACGTTGAATCTTCTGATGATGTTAGTATTATATCTCGAAGGGAAGAAGAAGTCGAAGTAACACGTGTGGGTGAAGTAGCGATTTGTGTTAAACCAAACTCTGTGCAGGTGGCGATAAATTGGTTGGCTTCAACAGTAGCCTGGTTAGAAAAAGGAAACATGTGCGAGCGAACAACGTTAGGATTATTGATGTCCCCCATATGTACGACTTGTGTATTGCGATTTGGTTTAAGCAGTCCTACAAGCTATCACAGAAAGACGTATCACTGGAAGGGGGAGCGAGAACAGACACCAACAATCATTTTCTTGAAATCTATATATACGTTTAGGCAACCCCACAGATTCAGATATACAACACATGATAAACAACGTTTTCATGCGCAGACCAATTAACGTTACAACGGATTGCAAAGATAAGGATAATAAAAAGAAATATGCGACTTATAGCCGCGATGAAAGCCCGACTTGATTTGTATCAACATTGCATGCACATACACACACTTAACGCGCACGTATTCTAATGCACATAATTTCCATGTGCCACAAAGCACACTTGTCCTTCGGACTTCCCTCCACAGGACCCACAGCACAAATTTACATTAAACAAGCAAATGCAATACTTGCAAACAATGACGTGACTGGACATGGCTACGCCATTGGCAAACCGACTGTTTACTATCGCGGGCATCTTGCTCCCATATCCCCCTCCGTTGTCCCCCGCGCTCTAGGCTTGCGACAAGCGGTGCTTTTTTTTCCGGTGAAGAAACTCGTACTAAGAACGATCCTCGCGACGAGGACTTTATTTCTGTCACACGACATATATTTTTCGGTCGCTGAAGTTCACATCACATCACTTTGTTACCTTAAAGACCCCGTGAGGGGGTATTACATAAGGGGTGGGCTAACAAATGATGGTTACAACTAAATCTTTATGCGGAACAGTGTGTTGTGACATTTTCTGTAAAACTTGGACGCGTGATGGCTGCAATGTCTCGGGGAAGGCCATTCCAGTCCACGGCAGCACGAAGGAAAAATAAGGCAGCGAAGCTGGTAGTGCGAGAACGTGAGCGTGCAGTTTGATACGGACGGGTAGTGCGGTGGGATATGGGCGTCGGTTGGATGATGTAGGGCGCGCGATTGGAGGAATCTGTGAAAAAAATTGTGAAGCAGACAGAAGCTGGTGATGCGGAAACGCACAGAAAGATTTGGAAGACCAGTTTCGTGTTTGAGGGATGATATACTTATGTCATATGAGTATGAAGAATGAATGAACCTAGTTGCACGATTTTAACTTGTTGATTAAGTATAGCTGGTGCGGACTCCAGATGGGCGCCGCATATTCTGGTATAGATCTGATTACAGATTTGTACGCGAGAAGTTTTATGTCCTGTGGGGTGTGACGCAGATGACGCTTGAAAAAACCAATTGATCTGTTCGCTGATGATATGACGTTAGTGACATGTGCGCGCCAGGAAAGATTGCATGACAAGGTAAGGTTGGCTTGTGAACCTGTATCCACTTTGAACGTAATTTCATGACCGCATACGTTTCCGCTGACAGTCTAGTCTGTGCTTGCCCCGTCACTTACGCCAAAAACGCCAATATCCAAAATGTCGAAACCCTCGTCTGCCTCATCTTGTACTTGGTCTGTTTGCCGGCTCTGACAACGCTTGCAGCATACAGCTAGATGGTTCAGCTTCTTGCAAGCATAGCATGTCTTTCCATACGCTGGACATTCTCTTTGCGCATGCTCATTGTTGCATTGTCGGCACCGAAACCTTTTCGAGTTTCGCTCAGCCCTGTGGGTGTAGTCCACTTGCAGCGTCTTACTCGACCAGGCAGCATTTTGCCGCGCTGAAATCTCGGCTGCTTTGAACATCTGCTCCGCCCTCTGTAAGGTTATGCCCTTTTCGCGCAGCATTTTTTCCCTGATGTTCGGATTGTTTGTGCCGAAAACCATCTGATCCCTGATCATGGACTCCTATAACATGCCGAAATTCGATAGTTTTGCCTGCTTCTTTAACTGCCGCAGATATTGCTCAAACGGCTCCCCTCCATTTTGTCGGCGAAGGCGAAAAACATGCCTTTCATACACCTCGTTCCCTTCGTCGACACAGTACGCCTCAAACTTCTGCAGCACTGTCTGGTAGTCTTCGCTCTCACCTTCTGTGAAAGATAAGTTGTTATAGGCGTCGAGGGCATCTTCGCCGGCGATGCTGAGGGGGATTGCTGTCTTCGTGTCTTCTGTCCTTAGTGGTTTACTGGGCGTAGCAGTAAGGAAAAGCTCCAGTTTTTGCCTGAAACTCTGCCAGTTTCTGGGTATGTTCCCCGACAACTCCAGCGTGTCTGGAGGCTTGACGGTACCCATTACGTCGAGGCTTGGGCACTTTTGACACCATGTACCGTTGCTAAAGGAAATAGGCAGTCTTGACGGCAAGAGGCTGCGCCCACTAAGAACGATGGGCGGTTTATTTCCAATAGTTTTTTAAAGGAAGCGATACGAAAGAAGGGAAAGGGAGTAAGAGAAGGAAAGACTAGGGGTTCTATGCAGGATGCACCGAGTTTCTCGCTTACCCGAGTTTTACCCGAGTTTGCTCGACGGCAGTCAGTGAACGGAGATAGCGCGGAACGCGCAAAAGCTACAGGCAAAAAAATATGTAGACAAAAAGCCGCATATGACAACATGAACGCACCCTGCGCGGCACGCTGCTTCCGAGTTTGAAGCGCAGAAGGCTGCACAACGAAACGCGCCAGTGCCGCGTAGTGTTATCAACGGATTCTGGCAACTTAGCAATACCGTGACTGTCCCGCTGTCTGTCTGCACACTTGCCGTGAGCAGCTTGCCACGCCTTTCCGGGCGCGTCAAGGGCGTGCGTCCTCTTTCGGGAACTATCTTTCTATCCTCCATAGAATGCGAACAGGGTACATGCGGCGATTCTTGCACCTACACTTTCGCTTAAAGGAATACGTTAAAATACAACAAATAAAATAACGAAAATATTTATTTCTTTAAGTATCTGTTTTTCGTTTTGAATGCTAGAAATTTCTGATTTATCTATTTATTTATTTATTATTACAAGTACCTGCAGCACCACAAGGGCATTATTGCAGAGGGGGACAAATTGAAGAAAAATGAACATGTGACAAAAACTTGATACAGCTAAGCACAGGTTGTAAAAGTAACAAAATACGTAACATCGATGAGTCATCTCGACGGCACAACGGTCTTCAGTGAAATGCGCTGCAAAATTGCAAGACAGAAATGGAAAGGGTACACTATCGCATGAAGTGCAATGCCAGCCAAATGATATAAAGAAAATGGGATGATATTATACTACGACAGACTGCGTGACAATAAAGACAGAAACTCTGAACACATTTTACATTCACCAATGCTCCTGGGAAGCCTGTTCCAGTGTGCGGAAGCATGCGGAAAAAATGAATTACGGTAGACATCAGTACGACAGCGCATTTCAAGAACTTTCAGCTCGTGATCACATCGTTTAGAGATGAAGTGGGGAGGGAAAATGTACAAGTTCTTCATTATTCCTGTGAGATCAGAGTAGATTCGGAAAAAAAGTTCTAATTTTGCAGTTAATCGGCGGTGTGCTAGTGTTTTCCAACCAAGGTCCTCTTTAACTAATGTAATACTGCTACGGAAGTTATCATTACCAGAAACAAATCTTGCAGCGCGGTTTTGGACGCGTTCAAGCTTTTCTGTAAGTTTAGAGCTTTGAGGGTCCCATACCTGGCAAGCGTATTCGAGTACCGGACGAACATTTGTTATGTAAAGCATTCTTTTACTTTCTGGGGTGCGTTATAAAAATTACGTCTAACAAGGTTTAGCATACGAGATGATTTTAAGGTTAAGTATTCAATATGTCTGTTCCATGTTAAATTTTCAGAAAAATAGACCCCGAGGTATTTGTAGCGTTGGACGTTTTCAAGAAGTAGTCCGTCCAATTTATACACTGATCTCACAGGAAAGCGCTTACGGGTGAATGACACAAGTTGGCATTTAGCACTGTTCAAAGACATGCCCCACTTAATGCACCAAGCATGAATTTTGTTTAGATCATTCTGCAAACTACTAACATCACAATCATTTTCTACATTCTTGTATATGGCACAATCATCAGCATATAACCTCACTTTGCATTCTAGATTGTGGACAGTGTCATTTATAAAGACTAAAAATACCAAAAGCCCCAAAACAGACCCTTGGGGCGCGCCAGAGGTTACGGTGACAAGTGTTGATTCAGTGCCGTTTAATAAAACATGCTGTGTTCGTCCAGACAGGTAATTTCGAATCCAATGTACTATTGCAGGGCGTATACCGAGACAAGATAATTTATGTAAAAGCAATGCATGAGAAACGGTGTCAAAAGCTTTCCGGAAATCCAAAAATACGCAGTCTACCTGAAATCCAAGGTCAAAAGAGTAAAAGAGATCATGGGAGAACTCTACCAGTCGAGTCGTACATGAAAAGCCAGGCCTGAATCCATGTTGAAAATTCGAAAAGAAATTATTGCGTTTAAAGTGTTTCATCACAGCACTGTATATAATGTGTTCTATTGTTTTGCAACATACACATGTTAGAGAAATAGGCCTGTAGTTTTCTAGTACATTTTTGGGACCGTTTTTATGAATGGGAACGACGTGGGCTACCTTCCACTCTGCAGGTAATGAAATGATATTTAATGATTTATTAAACAGAGCTACTAAAAATGCGCAATTTCTTGAGAGCAGGATTTCAATACCTGCGACGGAATACCATCACGACCCCCAGCCAATGTGTTGTTCAGATTGAAAATAAGCTTCAGAACACCGTTATATGTGACAGTAACCATAGGCATATTCTCGTAGGCTATTTCTTGTATTTCTGGCAGTTCACCAGTGTACGTCTCAGAAAAAACACTTTTAAAATAGGAATTCAGACAGCAGGCCTTCTCATACTCATCAAGCACTGTTTTCTCGCCAACTGATAAAATAGGGGCAGTGGTGCCCACTTTACCATTTATTTTAACAAATTTCCATAATTCTTTAGGATTATCCCTCAACTTTGCGTCAAGCGGTGAGATATAAGTTTGTTTATTTACCTTTATTTCTTGCTTAATTTTGTAGTTCATGTGACGCATTTCATGGAAAACAGACTGATTGCGAGTCTTCAAATACGAAGCATACAGGCGGCGTTTTTTGTTAATTAGCGAGCGAATTTTCTTATCTACCCAAGGTTTGTCTTTCCGGCGTCTAGTTGTCGAAAGTTTGGAAGGTATGTATTTTTCAGTTAAAGCCTTTAATTTATATCTAAAAAGAATCCAAGCTTCATCTATGTCCACTGACTGGCTGACCTCATAAAAAATAGGGAAGAAATTTGAAAGCTCTCGTGATATAGACATGTAATGCCCTCGGTCGTAGAAAAAACCTTTATGACAAACGGAGATCGAGCAAATTATTCAATTTTGCACTTCTTGCCGCGAGTGGCGACAGTGAGGCGAAAGCTTAGAAGCGGATACATTGAAGAGGGTCGCACGCACGAGGGAGTTCATACGGTGAGAAGTCGCTTAGGGGCGCTGCAGTGCTATTCTCAATAAAGTCACTCATGGCCTATGGAGGGTCATGATCACTCTTTCTCTATTTGTGGAATAGAAACGCAGCGCCGCGGTACCGCTGTTCATAGCAGGCGTTTCACTAGGCTGTTAAGGCCGCCGCTTTACCCACTAAAAACGACACCAGGCCCCGCACACTCTCAAGTTCAAGAAATGCCCACAGAGGGCGAAAAAATCGACCGCGCGCCGCTGCTAATTAAATAAGCGTAGTAGAAGCACTCAAGGGATGCTCGAGTTAGTTTCAATATCTACCGCTAGGGGCGCCGTAATAAGCGCAATTTTTTCTTACAAACTTTCTCCTACAATACTGAAGCATGTTTGTTACATAAAATAAGCCATATAATTATCATTGCTAATTAGATACTGTACCTTTCATTAGTAAATTTACTGTTTTTTGTCACTAAAAACGCAAATAGCGTTCAGCATCATCGATCTTCCACGTGACCTCTGGCCTGGATTTAAAATTTTTACCGGTATTTTCGAGTGCATGGCGGCACGGATTCATCCGTTCGTACACTTAGACTGGTTGCATTTTTGCTGCTAAAACTAGTTTATTGCGCTTCGATGTCTCGCGTTATTTAACTTGGAGCGAAGTGACGTGTTTGCAAGCGGACATGTAAGCCCGAAAGCTCGTTTCGGTCGTGAGCCATGCATCTGCATCGAAACGGGAACCGTATTCTGCGACTGAGGACAGCAGTACCGGCGAGTCGTTTAATATCGCTGCCTGAATCCTTATGTACTATTGCTCTCGTTAACGAACAGGTGGAGACAAGTTAACGAGCTAGATGCTGCACTACATATGGGCAGTCAGGACCCTCCGTTGCAGTTTGCGAAATAAACCTTTAGTTGCGAATTCACAAAAGAGAAAGCGATATCGGAACACGCGTCACATTTTTTATCTTGTAGCCGTAGCCATGGGTGACAAAGTATCCTTATCAACGTATTTTTTTTTTTTTCGAGGCCGCCTGCAAGTTCTTTCGTCCACAGAACCGAATAACCCTTTGATAAACTGAAGCTAAAGTACTGAATTTAATGTATCAAATAGTTTAACGCATGATAATTCACCAATATTTCGTACCTGTTGGTTCCAAATGTTCTTGCTGTGCAGTTAGGTTTACCTGAGGACATTTATTTTTGTAGTAGTGAAGTGGTGCATCACGTTCACGCAGAAAAAGAATGCATCATTTCTAATAGCTTCATGTCTTTCATGCATTTGCTTGTGAAACCAGCAGTGTGATCTCTTCTAGTGCATAAATGAGTGCACAAATGTTCTCATTTGTGATCTTAATAATACTTAAGCTGTTGACATGCATTGTAGTTAGGCAGACATCAATTTTACGGAGAGTAGCAATATTTGTTTACCATGCTGCTAAGCACTCTAGAACAAACAGTGTACATTGGCGTGTGCTTTGTAGTCACAAACCACTACAATGCATATATTACACCTTTTCGCATGTCATATTGCAAAATTGTGCTTATTCAATTTATGATGCAGCCAAAATTTTTGCTCCAGACATGCAGTAATGAGGACGGCACCAGTATAAAGCAATAAACTCCACTCACTAAAGAGAAGTTGCTGCCTGCTACAACAAGGTCATTGTGTGGACTTTGGCTGCTACCACAAGGTAAACAACACCTGGTTCAGAAATAAATATGCTTGATATATGCTGTATTCGCTTGCTAGTCTTTAGATACATGTAATTTGTTTCTAGCAGATGATAGGAACGTTTGTTCGTATTTAAGTTCAGTATAATTGGTTCGAACATAAGAGAAAACACTACATGACTTTGGATAATCTCTGCTGTATCTCATGTGTCACTGTTCTGCCACAACAGACGCTGTGCCAAGCACATCTTGGTCATCACGGGAGCCCCCATCTACACCAACAGGAAGGGGCTGAAGCCGAATTCGCAAGGCTTTGCACCACGAACAAAGAAGCTCTTCTAGAAGTATTTGGATGAGATATCAAGTCTCCAGACGACTGTGTCAAGAGTGAAAAGAGCCTCTACCATGATTCCACCAGCACAGATATTGGCCGAGTCATCCAGGTACCTCAACAACAAAAATTATGTGTCTTCAGATGTACCTGCAGCCTCTGAACAAGCACAGACGACGCTGGCCAAAAGAGTTCCGTCAGCTTGCCCTTCCTTAATGAGCTTCCTGGCCTTGTCAAATACCATTTGTGCCAAGTATAATTTTTTTTGCAATGAATGCAAGCTTTTTGATTCCACATTCTTGTTAAATATGATTCCTCTTCATCATCCAAACTTTAAAGGTCAACCGATTCTTCGCTCATACTCAATACCAGTCACTGCCTAGTAGCATAACATATGTGTAGCAGTATTTTCTAGTGTACGTTGCCATGTGCAATTCCTCTCCTGAAATAGCTGATGCGGCATTGGCATGTGTCTTGCACTAACATTTGCACTGTGTGCTATGTAGCATTAAACTTTTTCTTAATGTTTTTGGCTTTCAGTGCTTGCAAGGTAGAGTGGCTTCTTTCTTGAATGCAAGCTTTCTCATTCCTATAATTACTAGTCTCGTTCAGAATTGCTATTCTTGCTCGACAGCCTGTGTTTTTGCGCAAGCTACATTGAAGTGATCTATTGCGGAATCTTGTTTCGCTGCTGTCCGACTTGGTACTCGTCACCGTGTCACGTTTCTCGTATGTGGGAGCCTGGAAAGTTGCATTGGAAAACAGTCTCTCGAGGTAAGCACCGGCTCCTGCAGTCAGCGCAGCGACATAGACTCTGAATTTACACCCACCATGATTGGTGCTCCCCGTTCCGTCCTTTCCTGCTACTGCCGTGTGCAAATTCTGCTTGTGGCCTTCCTCGGCTGTGATTTGGCGTCAACGGAGACTATCATACGTGGTTACATGGTCCGAAGTGTATGAAGTTGATATCTACATGGGTGGAAAGGCCTGCAAAAGTGGCTGCAAAATGGGGATGCCCACAAAACCGACCATGCCCATATTTAGAGAATTTGGGGCACCAAGTGTGAGTTACACATTAGCGGCACGCGAAAGAACAAAAAGAAATGTGCAGCTTAGAAAGGAGGTAACGCTGAAATGGCGAGTACTCCATGTCGCTATGTCGGCTGCGGCAGCAGATGCTTGCATCACCCGATTGCTGTGCAATGCAAGTTGCTCATTTTCAGTGCCGACTGTCAGTGCAAACAGGTAGGACACACTGTTCAATCTGCTTGCACTGCTGGTTGTTGCTTGTTACCAGACCACCATGTGCGACGAAGGCAAGCGCTATGCCTGCAGTCGGACGGTTGAATGTGCCGTAAGCGACCCGTGTGCGTATATGCTCACTCTTGTCATGTGGATAATAGCCAATGTATAGTGTATAGTGCCAATGCGTTATGTTAGAGGTATGCTGCAGTGATTTGATTGCATAGCCTTGCTTCAATACTGTACCACTTGATCATGGTTGCTGTGTTACATTTCTCTGATGTGTCGCCCTGGTCAGTTGCATTGGGCAACAGCCTCTCAAGGTAAGCATCTGCTCTTGTAGTCCGCACAGCGACATAGACTCCCTGTTTACACGCACCGTGATTGATGCTCTCCGTTCCGTCCTTTCCTGCTGCAGCCGTGTGCAAATTTTGCTTGTGGCCTTCCTCGGCCATAATTTGGTGTAAACGGGCGCTATCATACGTGATTACATGGTCCGAAGTGTATGAGGTTGATATCCACATGGGTGGAAAGGCCTGCAAAATGGCGATTCCCACGAAACAGACCATGTCCATATTGAGAGAAGGTGGTGCACCAAGTGTGAGCAACCCATTAAAGGCCCCCGAATGAACAAAAAGAAACGTGCAGTTTGGAAAGGAGATAACGCTACAATGCCGGATAGTCTATGTCGCTTTGCTGGCTGCGGCAGCAGATTCCTGCGTCACCTGGTTGCTTCGCAATGCAAGTTACGGCGACTGTCGATGCAAACAGGTGGGGCACTGTCCAATTTGCTTGCGCTGCTCATTGTCGCTCGTTAACAGACCCCCATGTGCGACGGCTTAAGTGAGCTCAGCGTATCTCGAGATGCACATTTTATTTCTGCTCTTGTATGAGAAGGTGCACTGCTTTTCTTCTGCCAATAAAGTCGCACGTCCTGTTCACTCACTTGTGGGTTGTTTGTATGGGCGTCAGTAGAAGCTCTTTGGTCTCCTGGCAATTAGAACGCTCCATCTACGCGGCAGCCAAGGCAATGAGGCATGCGCGTGCACGGCGCGTACCAGCGCACGCGACCGGCGGAAGAAGGCCATATTGGATTTTGCTCTAAAAAAAAAAAAAGAACTTCCGCTTCCTGGTTGAGCATCGCCATCTGGCGTCCGCCCGGCTAAGTTCCATGCGCTGCCGCTGCTTATGTTCGTACCACTGCCAAAGGTACAGTTTCCCTTATCTAAAGTTTGTCTTTATTCTATGACGACACATTAGTCATAGTTTCGGGAGCAACGGCTGTCGTTGCAAAATGGCGGCACGTTATTTTTGGGTCCGTAGTGGCGCAGTTCAGTGAAAATGTACCAGTTTATCTTTGTGCGCGAAGCCTCTGCGATACATTGCGAAGAAGTGCGTGCTTCCCAGGGACACAATTCATCGCTTGTCATCCCTTGCGCAGTGAAGGTGCCTCTGAGCGCATGTACGCAGTATATGAGTGTATTGTGGAGCCCAAGGTGCTTGCGGATTACCTCTGCTGGAGCCAGCAGCGATCGCAGATAGATATCGTAACGACACCGCAGCAATCGCATTTTGGCAAGTGAGGGCTCTTGTGTGCAGTTATGAAATGAGACTTCGAACGGAGAAAGGTGTTGGAACTGTAGAGTGCGCAGTGCTTGTGATAAGAAATGCCATTGCACTGGGTCTAGGAAAGCGAGCGATTCTCGGACGCTGATCGTGTTTACGACGCTGTGGCTCCGATACATCACCGATGACAGAGCAGCCATCTGAAACGACTGCTGCTATACGCACTCCTCAGCAGCGTCGTCCCCCTCGGCGCATGGACGCCTGGCAAGCAGCTACAGTGATGTGCCGATAATTATTTACTGTGCGCTACGTCGCCACAATGCAGGCAATGAAACCGTGTTGCGGGGCCATCTCAGCCCGAGAAGATATATGCATAAGCCAGCGACAGTCAGCGCTTTGTTTTTGATAGTGGTGCTCAGTACGTACCCGATGACAGTGCGTTGTGGCTGTTTTATGTCGGCGGTCAAGATTGTTGATGCCCCTCAGTTCGACACCGCGTCGCTGTTGCCGAAAGATAAGTTGGGCGTGGCCCAACTGTGCTGGGTGCGCGCACAAGAGTTACATGCTTCGCGCAGGGCGTGACCTGTGGCTTTGATTGACAGGCGAACTCGTGCTAAACTCGTACATCGCAAAACCCCCTCCGAGTGCAACTCGGGAACATGGCGATGGCAGCAGCAGCCTGTGTCATTGCATCCAGCGGCAGCAAGCGGCAGTATGACCGTCTGGGCCCGTTCACCTACACGACCGTCGTGGAGTCTTAGCATCATTTTCGCCTGTCGAAGACATCACTGCACTGGCTGTGTGACGAGCTAGGCGAAGACTCTCGTCTGCGGAGACAGCGTGGCGAGCTTCATTCGCTCACCGTCGTAGAGCAAGTCCTCTGCGCCCTCCGTTTCTACGGGACTGGGAGTTTGTTTTCAGGGAAGCGTCGGCGCCGAGCATTACATTAGACGTCATCAAACTACTGTTAGCCGCTGCGTGAGAGATGTGTCTGACGCTCTTATCGATGCGGCAGTGCGTAAGCGGCGGCTAGCCTTCCCGAAGACTGCGGCTGAGCGGGCATATATAAAAGAATGCTTCCTACTTCGCGGGAACATTGCAAACGTAGTCGGGTGTGTCGACGGAAAGTACGTAGGAATTAAGGCGCCTTCAATGTCATCGTTACTGTGACTAGCATTGAAGCAATATCTAGACACACCATGTTGCCAAATTTGTCACTGCTGTGTAGCCGACTTAAATTATGTGTTACCGAGATCTCGCACGCTGCTTCCTATGATACTGACTTTTTCGCTGGTTGCTCACTTTTTGCCGATTGTTCTACTTGTCTGTCAGGGTGCCTTCCAAATGGCTCACTTTCTTCGGAAAGAGGTTAATTAAGTATATATAGATAAATGGATATCACAAATTGTGTGAAGTAACTTATGAATGCTAATCTCACAAAGAACTTCGGGTACTTCATTGCTGAAGTTAATTAGTATGCATAATGCCGAATTTTGGACATGCGCCATCTATCGGCTGCACTATGAAACAGCGAGGCATTGCACAATTTGTTGCAGCGCGAGATGTGGATGTTGCGCCAAGCTGGTTGTGCCTATGCATTTGTGGTCAAATGAAAATGCATTGAGAATGTTAGTTTGCTGGCTTGCATGAAGAAAATACTTCAGATTGTTTGCTCTGTTCACTGTTGATGCATGTGCCAGAGGTTCAGTGTATCTTCATCTTTTTTGGGGTGGGGGCAGCGTTATTCTGGATGGATAAATCATATATTTTCGTCTCATAATGGGGCCCTAATTCTTAAGCAGTAGAACAATGCAAATCCAATGCTTTGCAGAACTCTGTGTGCGTGAAGATGTCATGAACCACCTAGGCAAAATTACATATCGGGAGAAATGTGGTGCAGATGCCAATAAAAAGTGGCTCTTTAACCCGCCGGGATAAAAACAAAAATTGCAGAGGAAATAGAGCTTTTGTACAGCTTTGGAGCGATGATTACACAGAACATGATATGCTCAAACGAGTAAAAGCTTGCCGTAGTGCCAAAGTAGGATGAGCGACATGCAGCATATTTTGGCATTAAACTTGTCTTGTAACTGCTATTTTTATTGTAAGCCTTGCTGTCACACCTTTCCCTCCGGCACTCCCTTTACTGAAACGTGGCACTGTCTTTCCATTGGTGTCATGATGATGATGTTAACGGCAGCAGTAAGGCTGGTTAATGCTTGCCCATTTGCTTTTGCTTCCTGTGACATTAGTGGTAAAGAATATGGCACGTGCATACACCTGTGCTGCAAAATTGAACGCTTGTGGTGATTTTTGAAGAGCTAGTTTGTGTTGGGCCATTTCAAAGATGTGCGTCATTGTGGCCTAATAACTAGAGCATTGGTGAGGTTGAAGACCGGGTGTATTGGTATAGAAGCTTCAAGTTTAATTGCACAACAATTCGATGGGACACAAAGAAGAGAAATACACACCGCAGAACACTCTGCTGTGTGTGTTACTCTTATTTGTGTGCCGTCGAATTGTTGTGCGATCCAACATCAAATAGAGCATTGGGCTTCTTTGGTGCAGGACCGAGGAAGTGTGAGCTATTCAACAACATGCCAGTGCCTTGCCACACAATTATGGAAGTCTGAAGGTTTGCAAAGCTTTGCTTTCAAATCCACCTGCTCATGTAATACAAGCACCGATTGAAAGAACCGTCATACAAAGATATTGGTGAAATCAATGGCCTGTGATAAGTGTAATTTGTATATTGACACTGTTGACATAATAGGTGCCGTACTGGCTTCAAAATTGTACTGGACAGAGCGATTTGTTTCCTATGTGAAACACAAGCTTACATTACATGCTGTGCAGATAACCAAGCTGTTTGTTTTGACGTGGTAGATAACATTCACTGTAATCTGTTTTTGATTCTAAAGAAGTGCCAAACACCACATCTTTTTCAAGGATGTCACGGGAATATTTGGCGAGACCTTTTTACAGCCCCTCATAATGGAAATGTGGCCAGCCAGCTTTGCTTGGATGCCTTCATAGATTTCTGTTCCTGATCATTGTGTGCTGTGAAGTTGCCAGTTTATGCAACTGGTGCAAGGCATTACGTGATTTTATAGTCGGATACAACTTTAGGAGGCCGCGGAATCTCCACTTAAAAGGCACGTGAACACAAGCCTGCACCAATGGGCACGCACTCTAGACTGGCGTCGTGCCGCCGGACGCACTAATATCCGCTAGTTGGAGAGGGACTATTTCTTTAGACGTGGAGGCAATCGGCTGCTGCACTTTGGTCATCTGGGCGGGGCCTGTCCTGTCTTCTGAAGTTGTATCCGACTGTAGAGGATGCAGCTTTTCATACAACGCAAAAGGACAAAATGTACAATTATTTGGTCTATGGAATGGATGCATCAGAAGTGAGCTATGCAAGGGCTTAAGCTGTGTGAAAATTTGTACATGCAAATATATGATATTGTTAAAGAATATGTTGTATCGAACATGCAGGTAATGGCACGTTTGAACCGGCGAGTGTTTACTTATTTATTTTTATTATTTTTTATTTATTTACAGAATACTGCAGGCCAACTTGTGACCCAGGCAGGAGGGAATACGTTCATACAGTAATGTAATTAAATACGTTCAAAGAAAAGAAGTGCATATGAAATATGAAATACATGGAATCATATGAGGTACATTGAAGGATGATATAAATACATAAAAAACACATTCTACAAGCATACAATGCAAGGGATTGAATTGAAAGGAGAGAAATATTTACAGTACCAGTTTACACAGGTTGTTTTTGTTTTTTTTTCATGCTAACACGCATGAAAGTACTCATGTGCTCACACGTTTATTTGAAATGCAGTTTTTCAATGGCATGTAATATGTTATTGGACAGGAATACATCGGTCGGCAGAGAGTTCCAATCATTTATTGTTCTAGGAAAGAAGGAATATTTAAAGCAATTTGTACGCGCGAAAATAGGGGTTATCTTGTAGGGGTGATAATTTCTGGTAGCTCTAGCAGGTAGCGGGTGGAGACAGGGTGAATGACCAAGTTGTAGTTCCCTTTTCCAAAGGCGGAAAAGGATGTGAGACTGCAGTCATATGCAGTCTACACGTGATAGCATTACTAAGCTCCTGCTGTTTCCTGTCTTTTTATTGTGAATTAAACGCACCGTTCATCTTGTGGCTAATCAACACGCAATATATTCTTGTACATAGAAAGAACAAACAGCACAATGACGTGTATGCTGCATTAGTGTATTTTTCAGTTACATGGTCCAAGAGTGGCACAGGTTGTCTTACGTTTTTGGCTATTTTGAAGAGACACCAGGCGCATATTAGAAGTGTCCTAATATGCACAGCACAATGTTTACTGCAATAATTTTATTCATGTTCTTGAATAATAAACAAAATAATAAACTGACAGCTTCTTTATAAGGTGTCTTCTGGGGGCTCGACTGGAGAGCAATGAGGGCACCGATACTACTGTTGCAGAGCAGCCCTCTGGACCTCTGTCACACTCTCAAGAGCACGTGCCTGGCGCTCGCCTTCTTCCACCAGGCGGTTCAGTGCCTCCAGCAGCAGAATGTTTCGCTGAAAAAAAAAGTGGTATATTGGAATGAATCAACCGCATATAAACCATTATTTACAAAGAAAAATGCTCGTTGCACTAGTGGTACTAACTGCCCTTAACTGTAGAAGCCTTTAGTGTAGTATGCATAATAAAACAATGTGTTCGGACAACGTTGCTTTATTTTTCATGACTGGGGTTGTCTTTTTCAGAGCCAATTGTGATGTTGATTAGTGTGGCAGCAGCTGAGGTGTCCCCGCACCTTCACGAGTCTACTGTCAGCACCACAAACCTATTTTTGTTCACTGCAAAACAAATGCTTCTCCCTACAATCCCGTCTTATACGAGCTGATTGCACCATGTGCCTAGAAACATCATATTTTTGTCCCATTACGCAATTTTCTACCATCCTCGGCTGCAGTTCTCTCTCCTTGACATCCATTCTGTCACGCTTATGTAATCACCTGTTATGAATTGGCAACAAGTGATTGAAGACGTGCAGGGCCTGCCTGCCGATTCCATTTTTTTCTTAATCTCGACTAGCATATCAGTTACCGCGGTTTACTACACCACTGTCTTCCTGCCTTAATGCTATCTCCAACTATGTTTGTTACTTCACTTTCTGCACAGTCCTCGACTTCTGAAGTTTCTTTGTTAACCTCCAGGTTTATGTCCTATATTGCATAACCGGTAGAATGCAATGATTCTAAACTTTTTTCAAGGATATCGGTAACGTGGCGATCACGATTCGGTAATGCCTTCCATGTGCTGTGCAACCCATGAAATTTTTGTATAAGTTTCCTGCTTTATATCAGTACCTGCTATTGATATTTCACCTGGATAAAAATACTATTCCATAGATTCTGTGGGCTTAATGTCACTCGTGAATTTCTGTCATCTCGCCAAGTTAGTGAAGGTTACCTGCATGTTTTCCATATTTTCGCGGGTCCATCTGCATGTAAAAGCACGAACACTCATTGGAACTCAATGCCTTTTTTAAACTGCTGGACATTCAGTTCGTTACTACGAAAGTAACTTAATCCGTGCACTAATGCTAAATATGAAACAGTAGAAATATACTTATCTGCAGTTTGGATATACTTATCTGCAGTTTGGACGCCCGAGGTTACTCGGAGGGAGCTAGAACGTTTTTTTTTTACTAGGGACGAACTGAGAACGGCTAATAAGAAATTCTGAAATCCATCCGAGAATGTCAGGGGCAGGTTAGACTGGGCAAGTTTTAGTAACCGGTGTTTGCGTGCTACTTTGTCGAATGCTTTAGCGAAGTCCAGAAATATTGCATCAGTCTGAAGGTTATGGTCAAGATTGCGGGTTTATGACTTCAAGAATTTTCTAGGATCACTTGTTAGAGTTTTAGGTAAGTCACTGTGATAAAACGTCTCTTAGCATTTCGGATTGCAGTATAAGACGCTTCTTCTGCAGCATAGTACCTATCCCACGCGCACGCACTGCCATTAAGTTTCGCAATACGAGAGAGACGTTTCTTTTCGTTTTCTTGTGTTTTTAAGCTTTTTGAAAACCATAGTTTGTTTTCATTTGGCAAGGAAGTTTACCGTCGGGATGAATTTATTAGTTAGCTCAATCATTTTGTCTTTAAAAGTTAGCCAGTTGTTATTAAGACTTCGGGAACCGAGACTGGATTCAAACGCAGGCTGGTAATGTCGTAGTTCGTTATTAATTGAGTCGAAAACGGTCTTATCGTAAAAGCAATTGTTTTGGTTAAGATGTGGCATGTTGTGGGGACAAAAGTAAATGTAGTGTGAATTACTTTGTGATCACTGATTTCATGTAAGTATGCGATAGATTTTAAGCTTTCATGGTTAGCTGTAAGTATTAGGTCTAAAATGTTCCAAGAATCATTAGTGACGCGTGTTGGTTTCGTTACCAGTTGACTAAGGTTGTACTTCAGGCAAATATCGACAAATTCCCTTGCTTCATTATTTTCTGTGATTGGTGATGTTTGATTCAGCCAGTCAATGTTAGGGAAGTTACAATCTCTATAGAGGAGAATATGTGCGGTGGAGTGTTTATTAGTGGGCTGAGATAATATTTCATTAAGTACATTGGCGAAATCTGGATCAGCACGAGGGGTCCTGTAGCACCCTAGGTAGCATCCTGTAGCACCAAGTACTACTGTTTCATGTGGCGCATGGCACATTACCTATAGTGATACAAGTTGTGTAGTAATGTTGATAAGAGAGCATGATAGCTATTTGTTAGTCGGGATGAGTACGCCTCCGCCACGTGCGTTTCTGCGGTCATGACGAAAAATATTCTGCAAGTCAGCCAGGACCTCTGTATCTGAACTGTCGTCAGTAAGCCACGTTTCATTCAATATCAGAATGCTACTGCCAGATGACTGCAACAAATTAGACAGGAGCACGCGCTGAGGAAGAAAGCAGCATATGTTAGCATAAAGTACAGAAAACGAAAGGTTTGATCTAGCGTTTTTACGAGGATGTTGGCACGCTTGCGGACGGCCGTACTGATCCCTACGATACCTCTCTGACAATTCCTGCTGCGTAGTCAAAGATGTATCGCTGAGACCCAATGTCTTCAAACACAAAGAAAATAGGCACAGATTTGCTCCTAGCAAAGGTAACGAGCTGCTTTCGTGCGGCTGGAACGGGACGAGTCAAGTCTTCGCTAATGCTGAGGTTAGTACCTGTTAGTTTCGAGCCATTTGAAAGAATAGATTCTTTAGTCTTTAAGGATGAAAGTTTCACTATTATGGCTCGTTTGCGGTTAGTAGTGTGCCGTCCTAGGCGGTGCGCACGCTCTATAGCTTTTGTTTCGAGTGTGAGGCGTTCATAGCAACCAGTGAATTATTATTTGTTCTGATGGAGCGTACGTTTCCTTGGGATTAGTGTCCCGAAGACCGTAAAATATTAGACTTACGGCGGATGCGGTTCTCGAGGTCGTAAAGACGCACTTCTACGTCACACACTTGGCGAGTTAATTGAACAGCCATAGTGTTTAGAGTTTCTAGTTCTGCTCGGAGGGTTAGAAGATTTTAACAATGATTTTCTAAATCAGCAATGCGTGCACTATGATTAGTGATTGTTTGGTTTCTGGTCATTAGCGGGGTTTTAAGACCTTGCAGCTCAGATATTAGTGTCTACTGGCTGGCGGATAACCTTTTCAACCCGTCCAGGATTATTTTGTCAGGACCAGGGTTTGCTTCTACATCGTCTGATAGCATTAGCAAGGCGCGGTTGACTTTAAAACATTCATTAACAAGTAAATAGCAGCAATGTGGGCTCGGCATCTGCACCAAACAGTAATCATTGATTTTTGTAGTAAGCGTATGATACCAGCTACCAAACTGCATGATCAGGATGGACGGGTTATCAGTCTGTGTAGTGGCACAGCCGCAAAGCCCACTGTGCGCGCTGAAAGGCGGTTGTTTCTTTATAGGCGGCGCAGAGGATGTTGTCGATGGCAATAGGGCAGCTGGATTTTTCACGACGATCCACAACGCGAAGGGAGGCGCTGCTGGGGGCAAAGTTCGCCTTCATTGGCAGCCTCGCCTGCCCTACTGGCAGGCGAGGCTGCCAGTAGGGCAGACATGAGCAGCTGGGCGATGATACGGGCGAAAGCCTGCACGATCAGGATGAAGGGGTTAGCGGTCTGTGCAGTGGCATAGCCGCGAAGCCCACCCACGTTGGCGGCAACCTGAAATTTTCTGGTGTGGACGGGGCATAAGAGATTTGTGCGTGTAAGGCCAGGCCCGCCGGCTGTCGCGCGAGATCTTTGGGTTTCTGATGTTGTGGTGCAGCGCTTGCATAGGACAGCCGTCCTCTTTTTCTACCATACTGTGGCGTCTGCTGGAGAAGGCACCACTACAGGGGTCAACAGTGTCTATGCAATGACACGCCGGCGAGACGTCAGTGTTATGAGATGCTGGTCGTTCTGCCCAGAAGGAGTTACCTGGCGTGCAAACATGTTGTATCCGCGTATATATAGTTAGAAGACGATCCGAAAAGTCCAATTGTGCAAAGCTAAACTTTGCTATCGGTGTCAATGCTTCGCTCTTTGGGCAGACCTGTGACGTCTCTTTTGGCTTAAGGAGTAGCTCTGCGCCCTCTAATCATGGATTGAAACCACAATTGTTAAAATTATAAATTAATGGGAACTTTAACTTTACCCGCGGTAACTTCACTTCATAGCGAGCGCCAAGAGACGTATCTCACTGAGTGCCAGGGAGCAGTGAAAGCAGCCGATAATCACTTTCCCTATACAACTGATCACACAGGCTCACAAACCAGTGACGCAAAGGATCGCGCAAGCTCAGCTGTTACTCTCACAACTTGCCGGCTAGCCGCACATGTACGGCAACATGCCGTTGCTGTATGAATCGTGGTCGTTCTCGTTGTGGAAACCGGAATCTCTTCTATTCTTTAGAGATGTGGTATAAATCTTATTTACGCAGAGGTGACCTCAAGATCGATAGATGGCCTTTGTTTACGTTGGCACGGACAGCAATAGTTCGTCCTTCGCTGCAAATATAGCGGAAATTACGGAGCCCTGATATCAGTCAAACGGTGCTGCTACATAAAACAAACGCAAAAGTTGTAGTATGTAATCTCACGCACATGAGTAGCGTCGCATCGCTTTGTGAGTACGCCACTAATCTGGTTGCAAGAAGGTTCCAGCTCGATCGGCGTCCCACAAATGTTATTCGGAACTAGACCAGTTTTTCTGTGGGGGCAAGTAATTTTATCTGCAACCATGCCTTCTTCGAAAATTAATTATTTCCTA
This sequence comes from Dermacentor andersoni, assembly GCF_023375885.2. NCBI lineage: Eukaryota > Metazoa > Arthropoda > Arachnida > Ixodida > Ixodidae > Dermacentor > Dermacentor andersoni. The sequence goes on from NC_092814.1 coordinate 18,930,357, forward strand.
CGGTTTTTACGGGCCGAAGCTCAAATCTGCTTGGGTACGCCGTAATGGTGGATTAATTTTTACCGTCTGGGTTCGTCAATGCACGACGCCCCCCCATTCATTCTTCTTCTTACAAGGCAGAACACATTTTAGGTTCAAGCGGACAATGATGAGTTTAACTGCACCACGCCGTCGTACCACGGAAACGTTTTTTTTTATCCTGCCACATAACGGCAGATTTGATGCTGTAAAATAACCGTTTCTGTGCCCTTTTTTGTTTCTTGCCTTGACGGCGTGTGCAGATGCATCAGCGGTGAACGGCCAGCCTACCACCAATTTCTTAAGCTTGAGCTTCCTCATGGGAGACCAGCTCAGACACGCAAGAGCAGCGATGGTTAATTCAGCGGGTACGCACAGTGGCGCGAGCTAGAGGGGCTCAGGTCTCTACTCTACGAGCTCCACCCTCCCACAAAGTGATATTTTTCTATCGATCTCTCCCAGCAAAAAAGAAAAAAAAATTGTACGTTGATATAATTCTTATTTGACTGAATATACCATTATTTAAATGAAGTCTATATTAGAATAGTGGAATTCATTATTAGTATTTTGTCGGTTTGTTGGGAACTGGCACTGGGAACATATGTAGGTAATTCATAATAGCTACACGCTACTTTCGAAGTCACTTGTATTTGTGCATACCCAGTGTGATGTTGCTTGCTGTATGAGACGGGTTAGCGTCTAAGCATAAGCATAAGTGCTTATCTTCTGGTCCCGTGCTTCCCATCTGGTGGGCGTCTGGAACCCTTGCCGAGCACCTGGCCGGAAGCGCGCTTTTACATCTATTTTACCGGTAGGTATCCGGTGGCAGCACCCGACTATTTCACCAAAGCTATGGTGGGATAACCGAGGTCCAGAGACCCACGCAAATCTGCATAGGGCCTTCTTTAGAGATGAGATAAACAACCGAGCGCCAGATGGTGGTAGTGTAGAAAAATAAATTAGAAGCCCCTGGTGGGTTTCCGGCATCACCGGGATTCGAGCCCAGTATCACCTGCATACGAAGCGCACGCTCTACCATTTCACCACTGCTGCTATTACTGAGCATATAGCTACGATAACCTCACCACACTGCCTCTCTCATTAGGCCTACCGTCAATGTATGTAACTATTAGAGATAAATCTTTCTGGACTTGTACAAGCAGCTGACTAACAAGTTCACGCATGTGTTGAAACTAAATGCCGATTGGTCCCTATAGAATGTCAAGGGATGAGCGCTGCATTTAAAATGAGTCAATAAGTCAATCAATCCATCAATTAATCAATGAAACAGTCAATGTTATTCAAATGCCCAGGAACAACCTCGTCGTCTTGGTACTGGCGCACGTGAGAACTGGCGTAACGTACTTATATCGATTTATACACAGGGTGTTCCGGTTATCTATAATGCACCAAGATTTGAAAAGTAAATATGCGCATTGACAGTTTTAATCTAATTATATTATCTCAGAAGTTGATTAATTAAAATGACTAATTACGCAATTAGGTGGAATGCAAAAATAATCCGAGTATCTCCAAGCGACGGCAAACATTACCTTGGGTCTGTCTGGCTACGTGGCATGTGCATATTTTTCAGCCTCGGTGCATGATAGCTGGGACGCCCTATACGCATCAACAGGAACAAAAAGTGCACATGCATGACTGCGCTTAACAGTACAGAACGCATATAATATGACATAGCACAACAAGTCATAACATACCATAACATAGCGTAACAAGGTATAGCATATAATGTAGAAAGAAACATTGATTGAAATTGCTGGAATTCTGACACCAAACACACGGTAACCTTCACAAGGAACAAGGTGACGACATACGCACCAACCAACAGAAAGCAAGAGTACACACGTCATACAACAATGCTGCACTACATAACATACGAAATAGCACGGACATTTCTGAAAATAGATCATGAAACAGATTCTAGTTCTGCTTGACATAATAAGAACGAGAAGAAAGGGGGTTAAGCGAGGGGCCCTATTTTTATTGATCATATATCATGAGAAGCCAACAAACAAAAACACCAAGCACAACATAGGGGAAATTACTTCCTCCACACCTGGCGCCTAGCCGACTGTCCTTGAGAACCTATACTTTGGGAAATAAAGTGTTACCAACACCACCACTTGTATTTACTAAATGAATTAAATAAATGATAAATTAATGGCAATGAAAGTGGATCAAAAACTTCCCTCAGGTGGGGAACGATCCCAAGTCTTCGCCTTGCGCGTGTGATGCTCTTAGCCAACTGAGCTACCGTGGCGCCGTTTGCCTATCCACTTTTTTGAGCATTTATGTGCTACTAATAGAACTAGCCTTGGGAGTGTTAGCCAGTGCCACCACTCACAAACCTTAGCGGCGGATGTGGAACATCCTTTCTGCCGCAGGCGTCACGAGTACGTGATCTTTCTGGGTGAATGCAACAGGTCAATAAACCCACACACACATACACACATAAAAAAGTAATAATTTCGTGAATACAGACTTTAACAGAGCATAAGATGTGTACACGAAGACAATAGAAAGCAAAAGTGAAGAAACAGAAGATGGATTACACGATGACGTAACACACAACAGATATGATAGTTTTTGTTCAGTTATTGAAACTCCTCTGCAATTCCTTTTAGGAAAATATTGAAATTAGTCATGGGTATATCTAGGCACTCTGAATGGGCGTTATATGTCACCTGCACTGTACATAAAGAGTCGCGAAATTCTGAAGGCTGGAAGGCGCGCTGCTTTCTTGTGCGTTTCTGCGGAATGTAAAAGGGCGCATTAGAAAGCAAGTGCGAACAGCAAATTTGTTGCGTCTACAGGTGAGGGCACATTACATGAGTGCCTGTGTTAGTTCTATGGAAATGAAAGGCTTTTGACAGAACCAATGTTGAAACAGAGGTGTAAACTTTTTTGCACACTTTCGCGAAGTTCCCAATTTCACCTACAAAAGATGGAGGCGTACTCAAAAACTGGAAGGCATACGCACTAGTATAATGTTATAAATGACCCAGGTTGTTTGAAGTCTCTCGTCATCAGACATACTGTGCCGAGCGTTGAAAGTGCACGCTGCCTCGTCTGTTGAGCGTGGGGGCGAGAAAGTCGGAGAGCTATCGAAGTACACTCCAAGGTCGTTTGTTGCCTGAGGTCTTCGCAGGAGAACGTCTTTAATGCTATAGGGAAATAAAGCCCTGTTAGTCTTCCGCGTGAAGTTTACAACCTTCGTTTTTGATGCCTTTATCATCAGCTTGTTTCCAGCGCACCATGATGCAAAATTCGCAATGTCCTTATGAAGAGCGGTACAGTCATTAACATGTTTTACTGCTTTGAAAAGTTTCGCGTCATCAGCCTAAAACAAAACTGAAGAGTTTTGAATGAGTGCCGAAAGGTCGTTACAAAACAGTGAGAAAAGAAGAGTGCCTAGGACAGACCCTTGAAGAACTCCCCTTGCAACCACGTAAAGTTCTGACGACTGACCATTTACGCTAACGTAGCAGTGCCGTTCGCGTAGGTAGCTTCTTATCAGCGCTGTGACAGAGTCGTGCAGATCAAGTTGTGTCAACTTTTGAAGGAGTATTTTCTGGAATACGACATCAAACGCCTTACTCAGGTCAAAATAAATGACATCCAGCTGTCCTTTCTTACAAACTGCTTGAAAGGCAGGCATCATGATGCTAACGAGGTTGGTAATTGTGGAGCGTCCCGATATGAATCCATGTTGCTGCGGAATGATAGCATTTTTAATAGAGGATGAAATTAATGATTGCAGAGTTGACTCGAATACTTTAGGTGCTGCACATAGGAGAGAAATAGACTTGTAGTTAGTCGCAGCAGTTTTTACCCCTGACCTAAAGACGGGAACGTCCCGCGCTGTTTTCCAAGCCTTTGAGAATGTGTTCCTCTTTAAAGCACAATTAAAAATTCAAGTGATCACTGGAACAAGCAAGGACCCGTATGTCTTAATCAAAGCAGGTGGAATGTCATCAGGACCGCACGAAAAAGACTGTTGTAAGGGTTTGATCCTCTTAAAGAGAAGTTCCTCTGAGATCAATAAACTTGAATCCAGGGAAGGGTGATTGGAAAGCTCACTACCTCCTTCACTGTACCCTTGACCGTACACAGAGCCGATGTGTATGGCGAAGGCGCCGGCGACATCACCAACAGTTTGGCTGTCGCTGCTAAGTAGAGAGATATCTTGTTTGGTATTGTTGGATGACTGTTCACGAAGGTGTCTTCAGAAATACTTTGAATTTTTAAAAGTACTAGCTTCCACATGTGCTATATAGGTGGAATGATCACGCTTGTAAAGATGTTTCGAGAGTGCGCTGTACATTCTAAAACATATATGCCAGTGTTCCAGATTTGTACGCTGGGCCTTGTGAGCACGGTGTTTAAGTTTCAAAGCTGTTTTTCAGTTCAACAGAAAAGCAGTGAGAAATTTAGGGCATTTAGCATCTTTTAGAGGTATAAAGTTCTTCATTCCATCCTGAATAGTATTCGTGAACGCCGTGACATGGTCATTACCATCTCTTAGTTCTACTGCTGAAGACCAGTGCGCATTATTAGGATGGTGCTAAAGACCCACATAATCTCCGCTTGAGAAATTAAAAGACCGAGGTGCTGCCGTATCCTTTATTTTCCTGCTACTAGGGATTGCGAATTGTAAGGAAATATAAAGCGGGGGATGATATTTATCTGGCCTAAGTAGGGGCCAATCACCACAGGACACATTCACAGCTTCGGCGTTACTAAGGCATAGGTCTAGTACATTGCCGGAAGAGTTCAGAATATTGTTAAATTGGCACAGAGATGTTAAAGACATGAAATCAAGTAACGAGTTGCCCTTGTCAGATAAGTAAAAAGAATGGGTTGAAACTTTACCAGTTTGCCAGGAAATGCCAGGCGTATTAAAATCACCAATTATGAGTATTTTATTGTTAGCATGCAACGACATAACATGTTCAAGAGTGGCTAGAATAATCATGTACATGTCAATATTCATATCAGGCGCAACATAGAAATTCCCTACTAATAGCCTTTTACTATCAGCATCCAAAATCTCCGCCTAGACGCATTCCGTTGCACATTCTAAATCAGGGTGCCGAACGGATCTGAACGATTGATTGATCGCAATCAGGACCACACCGCCCTTTGATTTCGATGAAGGATCGCCGTCTCGTCGGAAAAATTGATCAGTGACGGTAAGTACGAACTAGATAGTACTTCAGAGCACAACCAGATCTCTCTTAAGGCAGTGATGGAAAAACAAGATCAAATGCTGTTGGAGAAAAATTGGTTCACTTTGTGCGTAATCCACGAACATTCTGATAGAAAACTCTCACATCACTGATCCTTCTTGTCATCTCGCTGAGCATTTTTCAATATCATAGTATCGTAAAGTTCTCCTCTGAAGGGCTTGTCGAAGGGCTTGTCGGCCACAGTGGAGTATCTTAGACGCTGATAGCAGTCCTCATTAACAGACACATGAAATGACTCGCAGGAATCGTACTTGGTTTTTAGTCGAGTGCAGGACAGGGGCTTTTCACCTACTGTTGATAGGTGGGCGGGGTCTGCAAGCGATAGGTATCAGGCGCAAGCTTTGTCACAGAGATAGCCCTAGGCCGCACAGAGCGAGAACCAGCACCGATATCAGCTGTGCAAAGCAGCCAGCACTCAGTGTTGGCTTTCGTTCTAACGTTGGCTGACTGGCAGGTGACAGGTGCACTGAAGCCGGTAGGCAAAGGCAACTGGTCAGCAGCGGGAGCCTTCGACGAAGCAGGCCGATCCAGTGTGGGGGGTGAGCGCGGTAGATGGTCAGCGGTCTTCGGCGAAGCCGTCCACACAGCATGCGTCGTTGCCTTGGACGGGTGTGCCGGCGGCGCAGAAGCAGAAGTGGGCGACGACGGCTTGCGCTCTCTGGCAAGCTTGTCTCGTACAACGCGCACCTCGGCTCGAATAGCGCCCATAGATTCGGATTGCTGTGCGGATGGCTGCGCGTTTCCTCTGCGCAACCGTGCGCTATCATTCGGCAGCTGCACCACTGCATCGCTAAGGTAGGATATTCCTTCAAGCGCCTGAAAGAGAAGGCCGCGGAGGGTGGTCAAGTCAGCGACCGCCTCGGAGGCATGGAGGGTAGTTAGGTCAATGACCGCATCGGAATCTGCCACGTCGGGAGACACGGTCACCGACGGGGAGGCTAGCGTGTTGACACCGCTAAGCCTAACCGCAGAAATGTCGGCTTTTTGGCACAAGTTACAGGTGAATGTGTGCTCACCCGACTTCAGCAGCTTGAGGTCGTTGTCCGGCCACGCAGTACACTCCACGTGTGCACGTCATCCGGAAAAAATACAGCGAAAGATTTGCTTTGCCGAAAAAAAAGGCCGGGAGCACAAAATGCAGCTCTCCTAACTCGGCGCGATGTTAAAAATAATAATAGTAATAATAATAATAATAATAATAATAGTAATAATAATAATAATAATAATAATAACAAGAAGAAGAAGAAGAAGAAGAAGAACAAATTAGTCACCTAATTTATAGAGCACAGGAAGAAAAATAACTAAATTTTGGCGTTCGTGCCAAAACCACGCTCTGAATATGAGGCACACGCCACAGTGGGAGACTCCGGATTAATTCTGACCGCCTGGGGTTCTTCAACGTGCACCCAAATCTAAGTGCACGGGTGTTTTTGCATTTCGTCTCCATCAAAATGCAGTGGCTGTGATTTGATCCCGCGACCTCGTGCTTAGCGGCGCAATATAAAAGCCACCAAGCAATGACGGCGAGTTCCAGGAAGAAGCTGCTGAGCCTTTCTTTGTACTGGAGCGCTTAAAAAGTAATAGGCAAGACACAAGTTACAGAAAAGACAAGTGTGGTAGAGAAAACAATGTGAGGTATAGAAGCAATTAGGGTAAAAGGAGACAAAGAGGTGTGTCCTAAAGGGAGGCGACTATAGAACAAGATTATCCACACACGCACGGAACGTTGGGAATGAACATTGAAAGCTGTCAATACAGGCAGTTTTGAATTCGAGCCATTGGATACTGACTCCTGCAACAAGGCCATGCAGAAAACGCGGAATGCAACCTGTTATTTGCGGCGCAGAAATTTTTGCACTGTAAAGAAGCTTTGGGCAAGGTACAGTGCTATTAACCACCTTATACAGGAACAAGAGGTCTGATTTAATCTCTTGTATTTAGAGGTCCGCGGGAAGATAGAAAACGTTTAATTAAATAAAGGGAAACCGACTGAGGTATATCTTAGAGAGCTGGACTACGGTCGAGAGAACGACAAAAGCGACGTTTGAATAAATAAACTTATTTTGGACTCGTTCAATTACGTCATAATTAGATTGGCCGTTCCACCCCAAACTATAGAGGCACATTCCAAATGTGAACACAATTCCAGAAAGGCAACAGGAGAGTGGAAATCATGCGCTATTCGACAATCAATACCAAATGCGCGAAGGCCGTGGTGTTTCACAAATCTAGCGTGTGGAAAAAAAAAGCGTTTTGTCGCACTGCAGACGAAGATCTTTCATTTCATCGAATGTGGGTAGTGGCCCTTCACGATGAGTGTACAAAAATTGCACATGATGTGTTTTCCGTGTGCAACTGTACACCACAGTTTTGGAAGCATTTAAGAGTACCTCATTGGGGGGACAGCGAAAAAAAGTTATTTTTACAGTGGAGCTGTATATGGCTAGGGTACCATTAAATTGTCGTGTCCGCACACATATGCTATCGTCATCAATGACTCAAAACCCCGTAAGCAAGCAAAGAATGCACAGGCTCATAACCCCGTAAAACAAAGGCTACAGGCACTTAGTAGAGTTAAGTGAACAGTGCTTACATCCTTTCTAATCACGCATACAAAATGCAAAACTGCATGTCGAAAACTGTCATCATCAATGGCTCATACCCCGGTAAGAAAGCAAAAGAATGCAACGGCTGACAGCCCCGTAAGGTTCATGGCTACTCGCTTTGCTCGTGTTGCGATGACACTGTCCCTGTGGCTGTGATTTCAATGTGCATGTGTCATGACCGAAAAGGGCGTGGTTTATGCACTTCATGTTGCAGACATATCGCTTGCGATGCCACACCAACGGCGTTTGCGGTTGCGAGTATGTCGATCAGTTTAAGTGTTTGCAGTTGCGAGTATGTCGATCAGTGTGTATCATAGCGACCACAAAGCCATTGTGACCGTCGTTACTAAGTGACAATGAGTGATGCCAATAACGTCTTTTTTACCACAATGTTTACAGCTCTGGTGGTCTCCACCTTCACAGTGCGGAATGGTCTTGATTTTTTTGGAGTTGAATGCAGTCCCGAGCACTGTCAACAGACCTAAATAGCATTAATTAGTCAGCTCATAGACGGAAAGAAGAATGTTCAATTACTGACCAAATGTCATTTGCAAACAGCAAGAAGAGAAGAGGGCCAAGACCGGGTGCTTGAGGAACTTCGCAAGTGAACTCGTAGCTAGCAGAGCCGCATGTTTGCAATGTCAACAAAGTAAGATGTATTGTTCAAGTAATTAGATACCATGGAGGGCAGTGGTGGAAGAAGGTATGTCGATTTGGATGAGTTTTCTTTGTGAGGAGCTCACGGCAAAATACGTCAAATTCTTTACTTAGGTCAAAGTAAAAAGCGCCTAATTCGCCCTATTATGTACCATACTGGAAGCATTGGTCATAAGGGTGACCAAGTTCGTTGTTGTGGAGCGCCCTGATACAGAGCCATGCTGTTCATCGATTAAAATGTTCTTAGCACTAGCAGAAAGCAAGGAAAGAGCAATACAGCTTAAATATACTACTACTACTGCTACTACTACTACTACTACTACTAATAATAATAATAACAATAGAGCAATTATAATGCGAGTAATCATATAGGGCATTTTTGTAGTTTGGTGGGATCAGTAGAAAACAACATATTAGCTTTTGTTTAAATTAGAAATGCGCGAATAACTCTACGTATTTGTCTTGAACCATTGGCACTAATTCGTCACTCAAATTTTGCTTTCTTAATTGCATGTAACAGAAATTGGATACTCTGAAATATCATTCAACTAAACTGTTACTGTGTGCTCGTGCATGAATTAATTGCATAACATTTGTTTTCTCCGAAACAGTGAGTAGTGCGAGCATCAAACATGTTTGTATATTGGCCAAGGGTCTAATTACGTTCAACAAACCTATTGAAACTGAACATTTTTAAGAGTTATTACAAAGCATGGACTGCTCGTTCTCCCTATGATAATTTATGAGACGGATAGGTCCTCAGCTGGACATAACTTCATTAGTTAGGGAAGGAACAGCCTTGCCGTCTCCCTGCGCCCTGCAGTGTAGATGGACGCTTCTTTTTATCGCTACAAAACAGCCGCCGGAAAAAGATAGGTTGCGAGCGATCGTAGCTTCACTGCCACCCACGTCTTTGTCAGATTTCGCCTACCTGCATGCAATTACGAAGTTCCGGCATAACGGAGACGCGCTACTCAGCGACGCACCCGACAGCTTGTTTAGCGCTGCCATCTTCCCTTTGCGGAGCACCTATCATTCACCTCCTCGATGCTCAGAAAACACGAGAAAGCGCACCTCCTTTCTAGGTCACGCGACCCGAGGTGGCTTGCAAGAATTGCGACGTCGAACAGGAGCCAAACAATTTTGCTGGGGGTAATCATGCGCTGTATCCATTTTTTTTTTTTTTGCATTGATCACACGCGCATTACTTGTTCTCGGTTTTTATTCGGTTTCTTTGTTTTCGTTATTAAACATTGTAATCTGGGCGCAATCTCTCTAGAATGCAGCCCATAAGCAGGCAACGTTTCAGCAGCAATCGCCGTTGGCGTTCCGTCGTCCTTGCTGATGTGTCCTTCCGTCCAATTGCACTCACGGCAGCACACTCAAACTCTCTTTAACCGCGCGCCTACAAACGACCAAACCATTCTCTCAAAATGGCCGTTTCCAGAAGACACATTCGACCCGCTCCTTCGGGGCGTGCCTCAACTGCCGGAGATCTCCGATAAAGTTTGGCTGCTACGATTCCGCGGCGCGCATTGCCATGACCCGGCTCTGCTCATTTGCCGACTGGTTGCGCGATATTATCAACGTCCTTGCCTGTGTCATCGGCATTACATGGAATATGAACATGGTCCATTCAGCATTACTGGAGCAAGCGAACTAAGCAAACATTCGTAATTCTTGAGTCAGTATTTCCTTAATTGTCTTTGTGTAACAACTGGCGTTCCTTGTACGTTTTATGTTCCCCTGCATCTCAAACTGTTTTGCCCGGTTGCAGGCTTATGAATAGCTCAAAGAATAAGCGTTTAGATAACTACATAGGAATGAAAAGTTGCCAGTAGGGAAATAAAAAAAAAACATTACACTTTTGTTGCACTTCCCCGGAGTATATAACACAGCTAGCGTACACAATTTGCTTGAGGCGATCCATGCCAGTTATGGAGAAAACACGCCGAATCGCACTGGTCGTGTCAGGCAACGTTTCTTTCCCCACTACTTTATATGGCGCCACTTTTTCTTTGTGTGTTTACGTGATGCCGGAGGTAGAGCACCGCGAACCTCATTGGTGGAGCTTGTGCTGCGGGAAAAGACATTACGCCGTCGCGGAGCGCGAGCCAGAACGCGCACAATGGGTGCCGCCGAGCGGTCGATGGCTCGGTCGGTGCCCGCCGCAGGCGCTGCTGCGATGCGGCCCCGTCGTGCATTCGAACAAACAGCAGCTGTGCAGCGCACTTCGTGTGCAGCAGAGGCGAATGGCGGTGCTCAGGTTTTGCGAACCTGTGAGTTATAAAGCGATTACGAGAATTAACGTATCAGTAGAATCACTTGCAGTCGTAAAGAACCGACTGCTTCGCCCATCTTGCTTAAAGCATCCCAAATTGGTGCAATGAGGCCACTGGTCTGCAATGAATCGCAAACGCGCCCACTTTAATTAGGAGCGTCCAGCTGCTGCCTAACCAAGGTATGGCTAAAATCTCAGTGCTACGAAAGATCAGGACTGCGTGGCAGCCCACAGCTGCGCAACCCCGCCGGTGATGCGTTGTGACACCATAGTTGGTGATCCGGTGACACCATAGTTGTGTCGAACAATATGCATGCGTGCAAGCGAAGACAACATGAACGACAAGCAATATGATGAGTAGATAAATATGATAATCAGATCACATTTCAACAGCTGCTTTAAGCTGCCCAAAATATGTCACCACCTTTCAGAAAGATTTATAATTTGAGTCCGTAAGTTACAATTTTAGTTTCTACTTGTAAAGCACAGCTAATTAGACTGGCTTTTACACCTATGTACTTTATGGTGGGCATTCTAACTTCTGACTTTATTGAAATTTAGACAATATACAGTTGTCCGGGAGAAGAGGGCTAAAGGTGACACACGTGGTCACCTGACTAGGCCCTAGACACCCTGAATTCACGCAGGCACAGTTTCAACATGGTAAGTTGCGAAGCAAAATTTTTTTTTTTACAGGAAGATTATAACAATTCACATACGGCAGTATACATACACTGTACATTCAAATCAATCTATTTAAGAATGTATAATACCTACAAACTTGTTCACTTGACCAAAAAAAAGGAAAAACAAAGCAAGGAAGTCTAACTGGATTTCCTATAGGACAATAAAAAAAAATAAAAAAAAATGTTCACATGACAAATATGTTCACTTGACAAAAAAGAACAAAGGAAAATAATTGTAACTGGTTTATACACGATTTAAGAAAAATCTCTCTGCCTGGTTTCGGAAAGCAGGCAAAGAGGAACAGTTTTCCATGAAATCAATCAGAGCAGGATAAAGGTTTAACACATTAGGAATTTGCCATTTTAACAGTTGTGTCCCGTAATTCGTCCTGCATTTAAACTTTATGAAGTTGGTTCTCCTAAACTTGTAGTGGGATTCATGTTTGGTATACCTCAAAGAGAAGAGTTGTGGGTCAATTTTGAAATCTGAATATGCAAGCTCTGATAGTCGCAGTTTATATAGTGATTGAATTTCCAGGATGCGATTCTGCGAAAAATATGCAGATGTTGATTCACGTTGTGGTAGATTTTCAATAAAGCGCACACTTTTTTTCTGTAATCGATGGAGGCTTTCCATGTTACACCTAGTAGTGGTGCCCCAAACAAGCAGGCAGTAATGCAGTCGCGAATGAACGGTATTAAAATACAGTTGACGTCGTATATAACGAGACAACAATAAGCGAAACTTATTAAGCATACCAATACAATGTGCAATATTGCGCTTAATATAGTGAATATGGCAAGACCAACGAAGGTTTTCATGAAACTGAACACATAAAATTTAATTTGTGTTACCTTCTTTAGCGGTCGCGACTCGAATGCCACATCATTATTAATATAAACAGGTCTGTTAACAGGGGTAAAAACAATGTACTTAGTTTTGTCAACATTTAATGAGAGTTCATTTGTAACAAGCCAGTCAGATGGATTCTTAAGTCATAAGTTTACACGCGGAATTAAGGAACCTAGATTTTCACCAGAAAAAAATACACTTGTGTCGTCAGCGTAAAGGATAATAGAAGGGGTTTGTGGGATAGATACCATGTCATTGATGTATAAAAGAAACAGTAGGTCCTAGGATTGACCCCTGAGGAACCCCAAATTTTATTAGCTCAGAATTAGACGTAGCATTATTAATAACAACATACTGAGAACGACCGGAAAGGTAGTTTTGCAATAACTTAACTGAAGTGCCTCGTATTCCATAATACGGTAGTTTGCTAAGAAGTATATTATGTTTAATAGAATCAAACGCTTTGCTGAAATCTAGAAAGACACCTAATGTGTACAATTGATTTTCTATGTTGTTAATAAGTTTATCCTTAATACTGAGCAATGCAGATTCAGTTGATTTCTTCCTCTGAAATCCGTACTGGCTGGGAGAGATTAACTGGTGTTTGTTAAGATAGGTAGTAATCCGTGTAATAATTACTTTTTGTATATTTTGGAAAACAACGGTAGAACTGATATAGGTCTATAATTACCAATTATATTTGCAGCACCGTCTTTACACAAAACAGCAACTCTTGCCATGTTCATTTTTTCGGGGAAAATACCTGTTGGCATGATTAGATTTGTTATATGACAAAGTAGATTAACTATTAGGTCAGCAATTGCTTTTATTGGTGCTACCTTAATGCCATCAAAACCGCAAGAACAGTTATTTTTGAAACCTAATATAATATCATTAATCTCTGCAGGAGTAGCTGGATATAAGAAAAGGCTGTGCTGAAGATTATATTCCATGTATTTTCCGATATTACTGGGCGTTCCTGCAGGAAAATATCCTAATGCCAAAAAATGTTTGTTGAACTCATTGGCAAGATCTTTACCACTCACAACCGTTCCTCCAATTGTCATTTGTGTAGGTATATTTTTTTCTGATTTCTGTAAAAGATCTTTGACTGTACGCCACGTTTTTTGAGGGTCAAAGGAGATATCTGAAAATTTATGAGCGTAGTATTGAATTATATATAGATTTCTTTATATCTGCACCTAATGGATTTCTAACTTTTTATACTCTTTCAGAACTGTCAAGTCTTTAGATTTTATAAACTTGGAGAAAAGCCTATTTCGTGCCTTGATTCGCCTGAGCAGGTCTCGTGTAATCCAAGGCTTCCTTCATTTTCTGCACTTTGCCATTGTTACAACTGGGAAAGCGCATTCATACAACTCTGTCATTTTGTGCAAGAATTTGTTGTATAATATATTAGGATCTTCATCACGCTGCAATTGGCTCCAGTCGACAGAGAAGACGATTTGACGAAAATATTCAATTTTGCTTTGGTTTATAACGCAGTAACTATTTGGTGGGTAAGTATGTTCGAATATTTGTTTATTTGACCTTTCCATACTCCTGAGCGACATCAGAACTGATGTCGCTCAGGAGTACTCCTGCCGTGGTACCACCAATATCACTGTTAGTTAGGCATAGATCAATAAGTGTTTCGCTGGAGCCTGTGATACGAGTAGGCGTTGCGATTATATTGGAAAAGCCGTCGGCCAACATCATATCAACAAATTCATTGACAGAATTTGACTTTTCTAGTAGGTTAATATTAAAACCACCCATTATTACCGCAGGTCTACTTTTGTAAGGAGAGGTCGCCCAATACTATTTCTAAAAAGTTGAAGAACTCTTGAAGAGACGCAGAAGGTGGCCGATAAATTACGCCAAAGTTGAATGCATTTGTCTGAATAAAAAGTGATTCATAGGAAGGGCTAAAAACTGTGCACTGTGGCATTATTTCGTAAGAAAAACTGTTTTTATTGTACAAAGCTACACCACCCCCTTTTTTTGGCTTTCCTAAACAGCGCTTCACACCTATAACCAGGAAAGCGAACATCATTCGATTCAGTATACCAGGTTTCAGTGAAAGCCAGCGCATCAAATTCATGGTTCAATTACGACAAAAAAATATCAATTTCTTCTTCTTTGTTTCTTAAACTGCACGCATTCAGATGATAAAAGGAAAAGCATCCGGATTTTGAAACCGTCTTACATTTAAAAGAGTTAACATCGTGATAAGGACCGTTATCCATTTGAACTGTCATTCACAGTAGATATACACTATCTAAATAGCGCATCATCAATGTCACTTTCATCGCGGATGCGAATCGCGTCGGCGCCTTCAGTTTTTCGTGCAAATATGTGACCATTCTTTTGCCACACAAACCGATAGTTCTTTTCCCTGCCTTTTCCACTTGCTAGCCAAAGAAGGCGTTTGTTGAAAGGTGTCAGGTTGTCCAAAAATTTTACGTTTGGTGCTTCATTCCCAAGGCGCGAGCGATTGCGCGTCCACTCTTCCTTACGTAGGACGGATGAAAACCGAGCAAGAAGGACAGGCTTCTTTCCCTTTCGTGCAGGTAGCCTATGAAGCGCATCAAGGTTACCATTCTCAAGCAGCGGTAGCTGAAGTTTGCATGCAAGATCATTCATTTTCGCGAGCAGGTCTTCGTGTTCCTCCACTACGAGGCCACGTACTTCCATGTTTTGCCTGCGACTGTACTGTTCCAGCTCATTCAGCTGCAGTTTGACTTCCCTCGTGCTTGCGGACGTTCCCGATTCTATGGCCTCGACCCTTCTTTCCAAGACTGCAATGTCAGAGTTTTGCTTGTCTAACTTACTTAATATTGTATCATATTTGTCGGAAAGGTGCTGTATCGATGTTTCAATGTCACCGACTTTTTTCAATAGTTGTGTCAAATTGTCAACTTTAGTGACGAGGGGAAGCATGAGGGTTATCTTTTCATCTAGCGCTTTCAATCTCTGCTGAATGTTTGAGTCTTCTGTTGGTGTTACGGTGTTGCCACATCTTTTTTTTTCCCAAGTTCACATGTTGCACAGTTCCAGCTAGATTTTAGTGAGTCACCCTTGGCACGGAAATTGGATGTTTTCACCCCCGAGCATTTACCTAGATGGTACGAGTACTTGCAACCAGTGCATGTTATGTACATGCCATCTTCAGGCAACACACTATGACATGTCAAACACTCTTTTTCTTCCAATATCCGAGATCACCAAGAATGCTCTAATAAACACCTCACTGTGGCAGCAGTGGACACAACCAGATCTACAGTCCTTACAAGAGAGTACCACCAAAGTACCACCAACCTGTGAACAAGCGCAGAATTTTGTAAGAACGCGTTCAGTCTGCCGTCCACTGCTTCCACTGCGTGAATGCCAGCACAGCCGGTGGTGTCCGTCTTTTTGTAGCCAGAGTGCGGTCACGTGGCTTGTCCGCAGTTATCGATGCGAAGATCGGCACGATGATTCTTCGGCTGTCAGCCAGGCGTGCAGGCGCAGCTCCGATGATATCCCAAGGCTTTCGTGATATCCCAGTTGCTTCCTGTGAACAAGCGTAGAATTTAGTAAGAACGCGTTCAGTCTGCCGTCCACTGCTGCCACTGCGTGAATCATATATTGGTGTCATATATTGAGAAAATAACTTTAAAAAATTTGTGCTGCCTCATTGCGCTTACTAAACCAGGAGTAAACAATTCTGCAAGATTGAATTCCGTTATTTATGAAATAAACAAGAGATGGGTGATCTTACCGTCTCCGACATTCAACTATAAAAATTAATAAATAACCAATTCCGGTTGATTTGGACAAAGATTTTAGCATGCTTTAAGAGATGTTTATTTGTACCACTATGTTGCACTTTGAGCAAAACGAGAACAAGGTGAAAGCAGGAGCCAACGTTTCGGCAAGTGGGCTTGTCTTCTTCTACGCGATATATGCTTTCCTCGCCATACCAGAACACCGTGAATTCAAAGCGCGCCGGCATCTTGGTGAGCGGTGGTCGCGCCATCTATTCCAAGCGCCGCGAAGTAGCAGGCCTGGGCTGCCACACCGGGAGAGGCGACCCGTCGCAAAAGCGAAACTTGGGCTTTTTAGCTGGGCGGAAGGCGTGTGTCGCGTTTTTTCTAACCTGTCATTTTCGCTGTCTCGATTCAATCAAACTTCAAGACCTCACGCAAGTCCTCAATGGCCACACTGAGTGCGGTGCAGACGGCAGAAGCGAATACATCGGGTAAGTACGCTATTACGTTTGTACAAACCGCGTGCTATATGCTAGAACACGTGTGAGCTGTAATATCTCTGTATTTTTGGCACGTAACCTGTGAAGGAATATACAGCACTGTGTTGGTGCCATATATTATTAAAGGTTGCGCGATAAAGCTTTATGAAAATTCTACTTTTCAACATGCATCATGCGGCAAAATTTTGCCCGGGCGTATGCTTTGCGACGAGTTTCGCGGAAACCGGTGTTTCTCCCATAAGTGCTCAGAAGCATGAGGTAAATTCCTCGTTGGCGTCACTTATTCTCCTTGCATTGGCGCGGTGCATCGGACACATTTTCTCGCGCTTGCGGCGCTCGTGCTGTATCAGTCATGCCGGATTATACCATTCTCGCGCCTTCCGGAGCTTGAGCTTCAAAATAGCCTCACTGATTTCCCCTGGGGACCAGTAGGGGCCGTTGCAGAGACAGGGCCTGCTCTCCTGGAACAGTATCCTCGCTCGTGCCGGTCTTTTCGTTTTGTGCTCTCCGTGACTTTTCAAATGCATTTTTAATGGTGCCCTTTGAGTTAAAATGTTGTGAAAGCATGCACTTGCCGAGGATCACCTGCGATACTCACTCGTGCATTTTTACTGGGTTGCTAGTTCTTCCTATTCACTGCAGCTATCCACCAGTGGCGCAGTTTGGCGTGCTTCGTTGCGGATGGAAATCGGTGCAAGCTGAAGACACCGCACCGGCACGATTCCCTACGTGTGTTGTGCTCTTTGCAAACAGCGCTAAGTAACCTGCTCCTTTTGCGTTGGTTCTTTTGGCATCCAAACAAGACGCAATGCTGCCCAGATGCCTTCTTGTACTTTGGATCCGCGTGAACGGGCACATTTCCGTACTTTGGAGTCCTAGAGCTGGCGCTTGCCATGTCTACTGGTCGCCGACGAACACACTTTGGCAGCCCAGTACAAAATGGCGCTGGCCCACCGGGCAACCCGGGTGCGAGAGTATGCGTTCGGTTAGTCTGGGTGCGAGGCTATCGTGTTCTGGTCTATACATAGACCTTTTCATCGGGCGAGGGGATAGGGCGCGCGGCGAGCCTTTCCTCCTCTCTGGCTTGGGCGATCCGACGCGGCGCTGCTTGATAGTATTGCTGTCGCGTGCTGCAGAACGATTTCTAGATGTTTTAGATCGCACTTTGGGAACATGACGCAATGTGCGTTCATATAAGGTCGTCAGGGAAGCCTTTCGGTGCATCGGTAACTAAAAAAATTAAATTATGGGGTTTTACGTGCCAAAACCACTTTATGGTTATGAGGCACGCCGTAGTGGGACCTCAGGAAATTTGGACCACCTGGGGTTCTTTAACGTGCACCTAAATCTAAGTACACGGGTGTTTTCGCCCCCACCGAAATGCGGCCGCCGTGGCCGACCGGTAACTACAGTACGCGGAAATATGTCCTGGGGGCGCAAAAATGTGACGCTAATTATCAGTCGCGGTGTGCGTATATGTTGTGAACTATTTTGCTTATATCGGTTTTAATTCAACAAAGAAAACCGGTGTCTCTGTATTACCAGCATTAAATGGTAAATCAGCTGACTGTCTGATCGCTCGGCGTAGGGAGTAAAACATAAAACACAAGAGCGCATGCTCGTGCACGGCCAATCTAAGGCAACCACGAAACATCTAAGCGGCAGGCGCTATCAAATATTTGCGATGCACAGGCATCGTTCTCACGCATTTCATCTCTCGTAGGCTTGAAATTACTAATGTCTACGCTAGCCTTCCTGCATGAGGCCGGTGGCGCTGCTCAACACAGCGATCACTGCGGTTGGTGAACCAGCATGATATATATATAAGCTGTGTGCTTCGGCATTGCCTTTTTGGCCTGTATACAGCCATAATATATGAGAGGGATCGCGTTAAATGAATGCAATGGCTATTTTTGAGGACAAAACTTCCGTAACACGTGTGCGGGCGTCGTAGAGAACGGAACGAACACAACCGAAAACAAAAAAATTCGGTTATCATCCTCTTTCTCGAAAAAGCAAGAGAAAACTGGCTAACGCCGCAATACAACCTCGCATAGTCACGCCGCACAACGTTTATAGATATATAACAGCTGATGTCGTATGCTTGGACCATGCGCTATATAGAACAAAAATATCTGTAATCCAGCACCTACCACTGCTTAGGACGCTCGCGCAGTTGATAAACGGTCGCTTTGTTGGACAAGCTTAATGCAGACTGTAAGGTATGCTGCTATTAATAGCCAAAACTATTTTATTCATTGGTGGAAACCTCGTCCATCGAACCAAATAGTGACGCAATGTAACCTGCAGCAAACAGTTTAAACGCTTGTCAAAGTATTCCAGCCCAGCTCCTATCGTAGCAGAAGGGTACCCACGCTGTTACATTTGTGGCGTACGTTTAATTTCTCCTAAACCGCAGCTTCTAACGAGAGGATAATACTGCAATAAGGTTACATTGGGGAATGGAACATTCAGAAGTATACATTTGATCTGCGAGGCTGATTGTAGGCTCAAATATATGCCCGCACACATCACGCTGCATGCTCCGTCCGCCTCAACGCCTGCAGAAAGTCCGGCCATGCCGACTTAAACCACTTCAGTACGTCTCACAGAACTGTTTATTTATTTATTTATTTATTTATTTATTTATTTATTTATTTTGTAATGAAGCAGACGCGTCCCTGTGTATGTGCCGACTGACGAGGAAGACGAAGGACCGTGCCTTGATCGCGAGTGAGCCCCGTGCTACGGACAGCCCTTGCAGTGCCTTTCCCTAGCGTTCCACAACGTTGTGAACGACAACACTCCTCGTCGCATTTGGTGGAGGTTGCTGAGATCCTTCGCCTCGTCCTGGAGCTGCGCACTCGAACCCTGCCTGCAAGGTCGCCCTGCATTGGTTCTTCAACCACTAATCCGAGTGTACAAGCTGGTTCGCGTTTAAAACTCTTTTTGCCGAAGTGTTTGATCGCCCAGCTGCGCATAAGCTACGCGCTGAACAGCGCCTACGCCAGCGGGCACAGCAGCCTCGAGAGACATTCCCCAGCTACATCGAGGATGTTCTCGATTTGTGCAAGCGGGTAAATCCCAGCATGTCAGAGGATGACAAGATCAAACATATCCTCAAGGGCATCGAGAACGGCGCATTCCAGATGTTGCTGGCCAAAAGCCCAACTAGCGTATCCGTCCTCATTAACCTCTGCCAGAGCTTTGACGAGCTGCGCCGCCAACGTTCCATAGCCCGCCAGAACATTCAGAACGCCGATTCCGTCTCGAGCATCGCGCTTTCTCCCGACATGACCAACTCGACACTCTCACAGCATATCAAACATTTTATTCGTGAAGTGGTGGCCAGGCAGCTCTCGCTGCTGGCTCACAGCGACGCACCTACGGCAGCTTTGCCGTCAATGCTGCAGCACGCCATACGGACTCAGATATCCGAAGCGCTTCTTGCAGCTCCTACGACCCCCCACCCAATCCTTTGAGTGTGCCGCTGTCCCATACCGACTTCGCCACTCATCCTACGTCGCTCTCGCTCAGTTTATGCAGCCGTGGTTGCACGGCCACCTGCGCCGAAAGCTCCCTTTTCATCGCCCGTGCAGCCGGTTTCATTTCCAGTTGCCCGACCGTCACCACAGTGTTTTCGTCCCACTGAGACGTGGCGCACTATAGACAACCGGCCTATCTGCTTCGCCTGCGGCATTGCTGGCCATGTGGCGCGCTTTTGTCGCCCACGCACCTCAACTACGCGTACCACCTTTGACACGACCAGCTACGTGCCACAATACGCGGCCACGCCTCCATTTTCACCACGACGTCCTGATACTGATCGCCGGTCAGAAACTCGACGTTACCCTTCCCCTCGTCGCCGTTCGAGTTCACCCCTGCGTCGTCGAGCTCCCACTGTAGAGGGAAACTGACTGGTGCAGTTCCCGAGGCAAGAACTTCAAATACATCGACGTTTTCAAGACCTCATTCTTCGCCGCAAAATGTTATTACCGTTTTTGTAGAGGGAGTACCCGCAGTAGCACTAGTCGATACCGGAGCAGCCGTTTCCGTCATTCACGAGAACCTTTGTCGCAAATTACGAAAAGTGACTACAGCTCCCTCTGGCTTGGTGCTCGCCACTGCCAGCGCGCAGCGACTTCACCCTTCAGCTGTATGCACGGCCCGTGTCGTCATCAACGACGTTCTCTACATAATCGAGTGTTTCATGCTACCATCGTGCTCTCACGACCTCATCATTGGCTGGGATTTCCTGTCACGTCATAATGCTGTCATTGACTGTTCGCGTGCAGAAGTGTCGCTTTTACCACTATGTGAATCACTGCTGACCAGCTCTCATTACTTTGCCGACAAAGTCATTGTTGATGACGACACAACCATACCCCTTGAGTCGTCGATGGCTGTTGTCCTGTCGTCTGATGCCGCATCTGACGCCACTGTAGTGTTCACCCCGTCCGATTTTTTGCTCAGCGCAAAGGCATTGTTCTTCTGTTGGCCGTGCTTACTATAACATCTGGGTCAACTGTGATTCTGGTCACCAACTACTAGCAGTGCCCGATCAGCCTACTGCGTGGAGAGACCGTAGGATACTTCCAGGCGGTCGACTACGTTGACGATATCGATGTTCCTACCAACTCCCTCCGTCACGTTGACGCCATCGCTTTGGTCTCAGACTTATCACCTTCAGTGGGTTTTGACAACGCCATCGACCCTGCTCTTTCCCCATCTCATCGCCGCCAACTTCTCACTCTCCTTCACAAGTTTCTCTCTTCTTTCGACTGTCATCAGACGCCATGTGGCCGTGCCACCGGTGTTTCTCACACCATCGGCACCGGTTCCCACTCCCCCTTGCGACAGCGCCCGTATCTTGTCTCGGCTGAAGAGCGCCGAATCATCACAGAGCAAGTCGACGATATGCTCAAACGTAGAGTTAACTGTCCCTCTCAATGTCCTTGGTCTTCACCTGTCGTATTGGTGAGAAAAAAAGATGGCTCCATTCGCTTTTGTGTCGACTACAGACGCCTAAACAAGATAACGAGAAAAAACGTTTATCCACTGCCTCGGATCGATGACGCTCTCGACTGTTTACAAGGCACAGAATATTTCAGTTCCTTGGATCTGCGCACTGGGTACTGGCAAGTTCCTATGGCCGAACCTGACCATCCGAAAACCGCATTCGTTACACCCGATGGCCTCTACGAGTTTAACGTCATGCCCTTCGGGCTGTGTAACGCGCCTGCTACTTTTGAGCGTATGATCGACACCATCCTTCGCGGCCACAAATGGAAGACCTGTTTATGTTACCTCGACGACATCGTCGTCTTCTCAACCGATTTTCTGACAAACATCGCTCGCCTGCATGAGATTCTTACCTGTCTCGCATCTGCCGGCCTACAGCTTAACCTCAAGAAGTGCCGTTTTGCTGCGAGCAAGCTAACCATCTTGGGTCACGTTATCTCAAAAGACGGCATCCTCCCGGACCCAGACAAGCTCCGCGCCGTTGCAGACTTCCCAAAGCCCACGTCTATCAAACCCTGAGAAGTTTTATTGGCTTATGTTCCTATTTTCGTCGCTTCATACGCAATTTCGCATCCATCATGGCACCCTTGACAAGTTAACTTTCCGTCAGTAACGGCATAGCAGCGTGGTCACCTGAATGTGAGGCAGCATTTCAGCAGTTGCGCGACTTGTTGTCCTCACCACCGATTCTTCGCCACTACGATCCTGATGCTCCCACGGAAGTTCATACTGACGCCAGCGGAGTTGGCCTTGGCGCGGTCATAGCGCAACGGAAAGCTGGTTATGATGAATACGTCGTCGCTAATGCGAGCCGTACTTTAAAGAAAGCAGAATTAAATTACTCCATCACAGAAAAGGAGTGCCTAACGATCATCTGGGCACTAAGCAAGTTTCGCCCATACCTTTACGGCCGTTATTTTGCCGTAGTTACTGACCACCATGCCCTTTGTTGGCTTTCTTCCTTGAAAAACCCGTCGGGACGCTTGGGGCGTTGGGCGCTTCGCTTGCAAGTGTACGACATCCGCGTCATGTACCGCTGCGGTCGCAAGCACTCAGACGCTGATGCGCTATCTCGCTCCCCACTGACGCCTGATATGGGGTCTTTGTCACCTTCCTCGTCCACACTGTCACCGTTGGCCATCACTGACATGCTCACAGAGCAGCGCAAGGACCCAACACTTGTAATGTTACTTGACTACCTTGCCGCTCCTTCTGACGCCCCTTCGACATGTGCGCTGCGTCGCCAAGCAACCCACTTTTCCGTGCGGGACAACATTCTGTATTGCCGCAACTACATGCCCGACGGTCGGAAATGGCTCCTTGTTATTCTTCGTCATATGCGCTGTAACATCTGTGCGTCCTTTCACGCTGATCCCCTAAGCGCTCATGCCGGCGTCCTCAAAACTTACACATGGTTGCGTCAGCGCTATTATTGGCGAGGCATGTACAACTTTGTGCAAAAGTACATTCAGTCTTGTACTACACGGCAACAAGGCAAGACACCTACCCAGCGTTTAACAGGACCGTTGCAGCCGCTACCGTGCCCATCTCGTCCATTCGACCACGTCGGCATCGACCTCTACGGCCCGCTTCCATGTAGCGGGTGTGGAAAGCGGGGGATTATTGTCGGCGTAGACCACCTTAATCGCTACGCTGACAGCAGCTCTGCCAGCAGCGACTGCCCGTGACGTTGGTTTCTTCATCCTTCGCAATTTTGTTCTTCGCCACGGCGCTCCCGGAGAACTACTGAGGGATAGAGGCCGTGTCTTCCTGTTGGAGGGCGTCCAAGCCCTTCTCGCTGAGTGCAGGATAATTCAGCGCAAATCGACCGCGTACCAACCCCAAACCAACGGTTTGACGGAGCGGTTCAATCGCACTCTTTGAGACATGTTGCGGATGTACATTTCATCCGATCACTCCAACTGGGACACGGTACTGCCTTTTGTTACGTTCGCATACAACACCGCGACGCAAGCAACCACCGGCTTCTCCCCCTTTTTCTTTGTGTATGGCCGTGAGCCTTCATGCGGATTGGACACCATACTGCCCTACCAACCTGACGCTACAGAGTATACTCCGCTTACCGAAGTCGCCAAATATGCTGAAGATTGCCGTCAGCTGGCACGTGCCCTGACTTGTGAGACACAAGCACGTCAAAAGACAAAGACATGACCATGCTTATCAACCACCGCACAACTTTGCTCCTGGTTCGCTCGTGTGGCTTTGGATAGCAGCCCACGTTCCTGGACCTTTAAACTGCTGGCGCTTTATCACGGGCCGCACCGTATCATGGAGGCCACTTCACTGGTCAACTACATTGTCGAGCCGCTCACAGTGTCACCAGACCTGCGTCGTCGTGGCCAAGAGACAGTACATGTCAACCGCCTGAAACCCTATTACGACCCACTCATCTTCTCCGCGCCCTGAGTCGCCAGGATGGCTACGCTTCGATCCCGGGACATTGTAATGAAGCAGACGCGCCCCTGTGTATGTGCCGACTGACGAGGAAGACGAAGGACCATGCCTTGATCTCGAGTGAGCCCCGTGCTACGGACAGCCCTTGCAGTGCCTTTCCCTGGCGTTCCACAACGTTGTGAACGAAACGAGAATACAGCTCGTCGCAATTTATTTATTTATTTATTTATTTATTTACAGAATACTGCAGGCCCGAGAGAGGGCCCAAGCAGGAGGGGCAAAAATACATAAAATTACATCCAAGCAACGCGTACAAATGTTAGCATATAACACGATCATATACCGAGCAACAAAAAGGAGCAATAATTTTAAAAGCAGGAAAATGAAAAGAAAAAGGCACGAACCGTACAAATAATAGCAAATATCAACATAAAGTACAGGGCAATGAAGCGTAGCAACACAATGATATAAAGTTTCTTACGCACTTGAAACACAACCAACTTCTCAAAAGCATGACACACACGCAGATACACATACAAAAAAAAACAACAAAAAAGCAACAACATTTTACGAGGCCGTTACTGCAGCCAACGAGACACAGGATAACCGAACACAAGAAAACAAATAAGTGTTGGTATAAATTCGCAGCACATTAATGCCAGTGATGTTAAAGACATATGTTCTAAAATATCAGCATTAGATGACTGTGAAAAAGGTAGGTTGTTCCAATCTGTTATGGTGCGTGGAAAGAAAGAATATTTGAAAGCTTAGCACGGGTGTTCATCATCATCATCATCGTCATCATCATCATCATCATCAGCCTCGTTACGCTCACTGCAGGGCAAAGGCATCTCCCATATTTCTCCAACTACCCCGATCATGTACTAATTGGGACCATGTTGTCCCTGCAAACTTCTTAATATCATCCACCCACCTAACTTTCTCCCGCCCCCTGCTACGCTTCCCTTCCATTGGAATCCAGTCGGTAACCCTTAATGACCATCGGTTATCTTCCCTCCTCGTTACATGTCCTGCCCATGGCCATTTCTTTTTCTCAATTTCAACTAAAATGTCATTAACTCGCGTTTGTTCCCTAACCCAATCTGCTGTTTTCTTATCCCTTAACGTTACACCCATCATTCTCCTTTCCATAGCTCGTTGCGTCGTCCTCAATTTAAGTAGAGCCCTATTCGTAAGCCTCCAGGTTTCTTCCCCGTACGTGAGTACTGGTAAGACACAGCTGTTATACACTTTCCTCTTGAGGGATACAGGCAACCTGCCGTTCATGGTCTGAGAATGCCTGCCAAACGCACCCCAGCCCATTCTCATTCTTCTGATTATTTCAGTATCATGATCTGGATCCGCGGTCACCAACTGTCCTAAGTGGATGTATTCCCTTACCACTTCCAGTGCCTCGCTACGTATCGTAAACTGCTGTTCTCTTCAGAGACTGTTAAACATTACTTTAGTTTTCTGCAGATTAATTTTTAGACCCACCCTTCTGCTTTGCCTCTCCAGGTCAGTGAGCATGCATTGCAATCGGTCCCCTGAATTACTAAGCAAGGAAATATCATCAGCGAATTGCAAGTTAGTAAGATGTTCTCCATTAACTCTTATCCCGAATTCTTCCCAATCCAGGGCTCTGAATACCTCCTGTAAACACGCTGTGAATATCATTGGAGAGATCGTATCTCCCTGCCTGACGCCTTTCTTTATTGGGATTTTGTTGCTTTCTTTATGGAGGACTACGGTGGCTCTGGAGCCGCTATAGATATCTTTCAGTATTTTTACATACGGCTCGTCTACACCCAGATTCCATAATGCCTCCATGACTGCTGAGGTTCCGACTGAATCAAACGCCTTCTCGTAATCAATGAAAGCTATATATAAGGGTTGGTTATATTACGGGTGTTATAATGTGTAAAAGAGTCAGCATGACGATGCCCTTTTCGACATGCTGTTAGAGGTTTTAAATAAGGATCTGGGTTTATAAACAAGGGATTATTCTTGAGAAAAAACAGAAATTTTAGTCTTTGTATTTTTCTTGGTAATTGTGGAGTCTGAATGTTATGCGGTGTCATTAGACTAGAGGGACCGTCAGTTGTACGATATTTAGAATAAATGAACCTGACAGATTTACGCTGTATCATTTCAAGAGCATCGATGTTTTGTATAGGGATCCCAGACAATGCTGCCGTATTCGACTTTAGGTCGAATTAGAAATGTGTAAGCCGTTCCCCTATTTCTGGGAGGCTTTAGCTTATGTCTGCGAAAGCAAAGTTTCCTGAACGAAGAGTTACGTATGTTAGAGATGTGAGGAAACTTGCACTCAAAACGCTGCAGTGAGGAAACGCGGCACCGGCACGGAGCACCTTCGTGCCGCCGCTCTCGCGTCAACGCGAAGTCAGCCGCGAGAACACAGCGTGGACTCTGCGTGCCCGCCGCAGCTTTGCCCTTGGTTGCCCTGGAGATCTTGCGCCGCCAGCTTTATTATAGGCTCAGGTGCTTTCCTGAGGCCTCCGTTTGCCGGTTACATGAGCCCTCCTGGAGCAGTGCTTGTACAACGCCAGTCAGAACCTTGGCCCTTCAGACACAGCGATCACCAAATGGGCCGTCCGTGCCCACTACCTCACCGCGCGTAGAGCCAGCGCGGCAGCGTAAACAATCTCGACCGCACTTCGCAATGCCGGCATGCCTAGGGGACAAACGCATACAACACGCGCTAAGAAACCTCCTCCGTTGTGCCTAGGCCGACTCTCATAATCAAGGAGCAAAGACCCCCAGATGTTCTTCTCTCGCCTGCAAAGGCACGTCGAGCGCCGCGAGAAACGCCACGCCCCGCTATACCTACTAGCAATTGTAAATACGCTACCCGGGCCGCCCGGAGTAGAACGCTCCCCCCTTCCCCTGAAGCCTTGCGCACGACGGAAGGCTTCTTCCCCGCTTTGCGCCGTTGCGTGCGTGAGCTTGAGCCGCGATCACCGGCTCGCGCGCTTTCACTCGCGCACACAGCGCGCGGTGACGATTTTACCGTCCTTGGACTTCATACGGAACCTCACGGCGACGGCGACGCCGACGACATAAATACGAGTGGAGTGTCCCTATAAATGCAATCGCAATAAAACTAGACAGTATTGATTCACAGAAGACTAAGCCCAATTTGATCATTCGAGAAAACGTTCACACTTTAGAAGCAATGACACGCCATATAAGCAGGCGGTCAGAAAAACAAATTTGAGTGGCTAGTTTTCGTGTGAGAGACTGCGCGTTTAAAAAACTTTGTACCTTTCTGATTGCTGCCATCTCATACAACGTTACAGAATGTCCGTAGCTAAAATAAAGCCAGAAATGCAAAGAAGTAGGAAACCACGACCTCTCACAAAAGAAGGCAGAAATCTATCACGCCATGTTACCTACCATACGGTCACGAACACGAATTAGAATGATTCACGCGCATAAGAAATATGCCAAGACCTTAAAATGATGATCATGCGTCCGTTATTTATTTCTTTTCTTGTACGTAATTTTAGTGTTGGTGCAGCTAGGACAGGTATAAAAGTAGTTAGCAAAACACACTAAAAAAAAGATACGACACAGGCGCATGCTACCAGCTTGATAGATGGATGCCATGAGCGTCCCTTTTGAAACAGGGAGGTGGGCGGCTCCACCACGCTCTTGTTCTTATTTTGCCTAATGTCCTAACTATTTCTTTTTTAAATAAAAAAATAAGTCCCAGCATCAGACTTTCTGAACCAGTATTGTACGCCTCCATTGTTTCTGGTCTCCCTACATTTCTGCCACCGCGGGTGATTGATTCCACGAGAGATCAACACGGGTGAAATATTCATATTTTAGACTGCATTGAACATTTTATACTTTACGCGCATATCACTCGGTAGCACTAATGTGAACGTGGCTTCTTTGCCAAATGAATATTTTAGGAGGAAAAATATAGCAAGATGCTTCAGTGTGGAGGTGCCTATTTCATGCACAAGGCATTTTCACAAATTCAGAACTATGTGAAATACAATATATTACAACTACAAAGAATGCACTTTTCTGTGTGAAACGTAGACGTAAAGAAGGGTGAGCTAGCCCTGTTTGAGGCTTCCGTGCAAAACGGAAGTGGTATAGAAAGATTCCTTAGTTTGCTACAATCTTCAAAAGTTGCTATATTTACGTTCTTTTATCAACTAAACCAATTCATGTTGCCTTTTGAAATTTGTAGGACTGTGAGACGTTAACCTAGTGCACAATTGTGCTGAACATTCTTGCTGTATCACAAATTACCATTTCTACAATTCGCCTCAAATTTGAAGTTTTGACAAGAATGAACATTATTTAAAATCAAAATAAAAAAACTTCGTCGTAAATTTTTCTCAAGATCACGTAAACAGCTGTTCGCAGGTATGTGAAAAAGAATATTAAAAAAGCATGTTGCATTACTTAGTCTGTAATCTCAATACAGGTGGTAGAAATGAGAGCTTTCCCAGAATGCGGCAAGGTGCTAAGAAAAACGGGCATCAGGGTAAACAGAACGTGCATAAGGCTCTGACTTGCCTAAGCTTGACCATGACCGACACAAAGGCAGTTTTGGCTTTCTGCTTAATACTTATGCAGAAAAGTGTGTTTAGTACAATACTCATTCGCTTGAATAGGAATGAAGAGGCGTCAACATAACCTTTACGTGGCCCATTTTATTTAACAGCAAGTGCGCGCACCTTGAAGCGTAGATAATTTGTGCCATCTGTTAATGTAGGTTTGTATTTCTTTGTGTGCTACAGAATTAACGGTAAACTTTCTATGAATGTACACAGGTAACAGAATGTACGGCACGTAAATGCCTCTAAAAATGCCGTACCGATCATAATATAAGCATCATTATATAACCAAAGAGGCAGTGGTGGGAGTGGTGATGGTGTTGGTTAGGGCAAGGTTAGCTGGCAGATATTGCCAGCGATTGCTCATTTTACCGCCTTTTAAGAAAAATAAAGCAAGGAATGGTTAGATTACTATATCATGGAAAGTTCAAAGTCCCTAAGGGCCACCACTTGTCAGAAAGTTCACAGTTTCTAAGAAAAGCTGGAAGGAAGCATGAAACTCCCTCTCTGAGAAACTTGGGGCTTTTGGGAAATACTACCTGTTCCTCGCACTTATAAGGAAATTGCCTTCTGTGCAAAGCGCCAAGTAGAGCGTTTCTTTCTTCATTGAACTATTCGCAGCGCCGGATGAACTCTTGGCCGAACATGCTGGTATACAATGCATGGGATAGTTGGTGGAGCACCGCTGATGAATGCAAAACGGTGATAGCGTGCAGAGAACACGTCCTTAGTTTACGAAGCGCAGCAGCAGTGGCGGCTCTTTCCGCATTTCTATCGGAGACCAACGGATCCAGAGGCCCAGATCACGCAGTTCTAATGAAGCGAATCCAATACGCAGCGGCACAGTTGCTTGCCTCTTGACTTACTGACCCGTCAGTGTACACTTGTTGATGACCCGGATATTCCACATTGAAGTGCTCCAGCATGGGGGCAGGGAGAGGGAACAAGGCACTTAGAGCATAGCCGTGCATGCACTCAGAAAGGCTTGATCCTTTTCCAATTACCTGCAGCAGTGCGAGACACTAATACAACGCGATCGAAATTGGTGGTGTCAGGCTCGCTTAACCAAATGTGCCAAGACCGTATGCCAGGAACACGTGGCAAAGATTTCCACTGCTTCTTTTTGATGTGGCGAAAGTTCTCTGCATCGCCTGCACCTGCATTGAGCAGTTTTACGTTTTTCAGCGTTGCTGTCATCTGCGCCACCATTTCAGAGGCTGACCTAATGACTGTAGTGCTGGGTGCTCTAAGATTGTAGAGCGAGGCTTGGTGCTTTACTAAGCCAGCAACACATTCGCAAGCGTACCTGTCATGTCCTGTGGCCGAAAAAAGACGATTCGTTGATGCGTGCTCCTTCTGTGACAGCTCGTAAAGCTGGTACTTGTTTTTAAAATGGCTACTGGCGCCCTCAGACACGTATATAACGTGTGTGTCAAGCTGAAATTCTTCCTTCATGCACTCATATATTTTTTTTCCAGTGCAAAGCAAGTGTGTGCAGCATCATGACATACGTCATCACTGATGACAGCAAAACTTTGAGTAGATCCTCTACTCGTGACGACACAGGTAAATAGCGAGGCGTGTTTTTTGCGCCAATGGTATGACTGTACTTCGTTCGGTACAACAGCTTTCCAATTCTCTGCAAAGTCAAAATGGAAGACACAAGATCTGTGCTGTTGATTTTGTTTGGCGTCATGTATCGCTGATGCTTGAATACCTCTTATGGAATCATGGGTGATCCACCTGACAAGCCATACACCAAGCTCCTGCAGAAAGGCAGTAGCCTGTGTTGTGTTTTTGACGAGGTCGCCATTTTACCATGCTGCATAGTTTACTTCTGTCTCTTCAGGAATTCCCAAAGTTGTAGTAGTTAAAGCATCCTCATTTGCACAATAACCACAATCGCCCAGGAAACAATCGGTCGCGGGCGAGGTGCAAAGACATATTCTTTTAGCTGGTGAATTGTGTAAACACCTTCAGTGAGCTCTTCTAGCGCGGAAACAAACTGTGTGGCGTTGGCCCAATACATGCAAAGGCACACTTCTTGTTGTGGAGCAAGAAGAACCCAATTTGGCCTGAGGGAATAAACCTTTGAGAGCCCAATAGATGTATCCGGATTGGCTTCCTTAAAGAGACGATAGGTCTCTCGTACTGAGCGGGTCATGAACCTCGTGGCAGCATACTCTTTGTTCCCCTCAATCGAAACAGATACTACATGTTTTTTGTTGGGACTCTGCCGAGAACATCGACGCTCGTCTTTGGTATAATATTTCACAGCGGTCTGGACGTCTCTTGGGTTCAACCGTGTTCTCTCGTGTTCATCTGGTGCTGACCATATTCCATGCTTCTCGCGCCAGTGTCGGGCTTTGTATATCTAAAGGCTGACAAATTTGGAATGAGAGCTTGGACTTTTGGGTGCTCCAGTTGGCTTGGCGGCAGAGTCAACAAACGCATTCGCTCTTGATACAATGAGCACGTGTCATAGCCTTTTTAAAAGCTGGTGAACCGTTCGGCGCACACGCCGATTTTGGTACCTGAGGGGTACAAATGGCGCCTGCACTCTACGGAGTGGCATTTCCACGTTGCAGTGCCACCGAGTTGAATTTGCTTTTGCGCCGGGCGAAAGTTCCTTAGTCGCGAATCGGACTTCTGCTGACGCGCATGAGGCAAAGTTTCAAGTGGGTGTAAGCACTGCTTTCTACCTCCAAGTTCGTCTTCTTCCGGTACGAATTCATCAGCGGTTTCAGCAGGGGAAGTATAAAAAATAGAGCATTTCTTTGTCACTGGAAGCAATTTTGGCATATCAGGTCGTCATCCTGTGCATGGCTGGCCGCTTACGGCAAGAGCTTCTGCAATGCAGATACACAAATGTCTACAACCTTGCAAACATTTCTATGAAGCGATATTTTCTTTTTGTGCACCTTCAAGTAATCTGCACGAAAAACCCTATCACCGCTGTAACGGTGAGCCATCGCAGCTCTACTCACAGCTCAAATCACTGCGAACACAGTTAGCGCTTGTCTATGATGAAGGACGAGTGTGGGGTGGTCCGCAGAACCCTCAGCACGAAATGGGCCGGTCGTCTGTTTCCAGGTCGTTGACGCCTGATACAAGCAGACGTAAAACTGACAGCTCCTACCTGAACGAAGCGGAGGCAAAAATTAAGGTGTATTAGATTGACTCCGTAGTTAATCAACATTAGGTTCATTTTTTAGAATATGTAAGATAACTTTACCATCACCTATAGGTGGTGTTTAAAGGATGGTGCCTATGACGTATTACCGGCTACCCAATTGCTTCCGGTGGTTCCAATCAGCAAGAGCATGATGTTCGAGATTAACTTGTGTTACCTAAAGAGGGCCATCGCTGGAGCATTAATTTGGACACCAACTATACCTGAGGAGGTTGTGGGCCAAGTACTGTACCAGGGTGGCCAATCCGGCTCTGGTGAGGGAGTGCGTTACCGGTTCTGGTAACCGGGATCAGGCCACACTCCAGGCCTGTTTATGCAATTTT
Organism: Dermacentor andersoni; assembly: GCF_023375885.2. Taxonomy (NCBI): domain Eukaryota; kingdom Metazoa; phylum Arthropoda; class Arachnida; order Ixodida; family Ixodidae; genus Dermacentor; species Dermacentor andersoni. Next base: position 18,962,534 of record NC_092814.1, read on the forward strand.
ATCAACGCGCGGATTTTGTTTAATGCGGTGGAAAATTGGCCGGCACCGGGATTCGAACCACGAACCTCTTTGCACGCGAGGCAGGTGTTCTAACTCTACGCCACCGCTGCACACAGGCCGCCATTGGAATATCAACCTAGCAACGTTTAACGCTAGAACGTTATCTAGTGAGTCGAGTCTAGCAGTGCTATTGGAGGAATTAGAGGGTAGTAAATGGCATATAATACGGCTCAGGGAGGTTAGGAGGACAAAAGAAATATATACAGTGCTAAAAAGCGGGCAAGTCCTGTGCTACCAGGGCATAGCGGAGAGACGAGAACTAGGAGTCGGATTCCTGATTAATAAGAATGTAGCCGGTAACATACAGGAATTCTATAGCATCAACGAGATGGTGGCAGGTCTTGTTGTGAAACTTAATAGGAGGTACAAAATGAAGGCTGTACAGGTATAGGCCCCTACATCCAGTCATAATGACCAGGAAGTCGAAAGCTTCTATGAAGACGTGGAATCGGCGATGGATAGAGAGAAAACAAAATACACTATAGTGATGGGCGACTTCAATGCCAAGGTAGGCAAGACGCAGGCTGGAGACAAGCCAGTGGGGGACTATGCCATCGGCACTAGGAATAGCAGGGGAGAGTTATTAGTAGAGTTTGCGGAACAGAATAATATGCGCATAATGAATACCTTCTTCCGCAAGCGGGATAGCCGAAAGTGGACGTGGAAGAGCCCGAACGGCGAGACTAGAAATGACATAGACCTCAAACTCTGCGCTAACCCTGGCATCAAAGTGCGCTGCAGTGACCATAGGATGCTAAGAATTCGATTTAGCCTAGACCTGAGGAAGGAACGGAAGAAACTGGTATATAAGAAGCCGATTAATGAGTTAGCGGTAAGAGGGAAAATAGAGGAATTCCAGATCAAGCTACAGAACAGGTATTCGGCTTTAACTCAGGAAGAGGACCTTAGTGTTGAAGCAATAAACGACAATCTCGTGGGCATCATTAAGGAGTGTGCAATAGAAGTCGGTGGTAACTCCGTTAGACAGGATACCAGTAAGCTATCGCAGGAGATGAAAGATCTGTTCAAGAAACGCCAATGTATGAAAGCCTCTAACCCTACAGCTAGAATAGAACTGGCAGAACTTTCGAAGTTAATCAACAAGCGAAAGACAGCTGACATAAGGAAGTATAATATGGATAGAATTGAACATGCTCTCAGGAACGGAGGAACCCTAAAAGTAGTGAAGAAGAAACTAGGAATTGGCAAGAATCAGATGTATGCGTTAAGAGACAAAGCCGGCAATATCATTACTAATATGGATGAGATAGTTCAAGTGGCTGAGGAGTTCTATAGAGGTTTATACAGTACCAGTGGCACACACGACGATAATGGAAGAGAGAATAGTCTAGAGGAATTCGGAATCCCACAGGTAACGCCGGAAGAAGTAAAGAAAGCCTTGGGAGCTATGCAAAGGGGGAATACAGTTGGGGAGGATCAGGTAACAGCAGATTTGTTGAAGGATGGTGTTCTAGGGAAACTAGCCACCCTGTATACGCAATGCCTCATGACCTTGAGCGTACCGGAATCTTGGAAGAACGCTAACATAATCCTAATCCATAAGAAAGGTGACGCCAAAGACTTGAAAAATCATAGACCGATCAGCTTAGTCTCAGTTGCCTACAAACTATTTACTAGGGTAATCGCAAATAGAATCAGGAACACCTTAGACTTCTGTCAAGCAAAGGACCAGGCAGGATTCCCTAAAGGCTACACAACAATAGATCATATTCACACTATCAATCAGGTGATAGAGAAATGTGCGGAATATAACCAACCCTTATATATAGCTTTCATTGATTACGAGAAAGCGTTTGATTCTGTAGAAACCTCAGCAGTCATGGAGGCATTACGGAATCAGGGTGTAGACGAGCCGTATGTAAATATACTGAAATATATGTATAGTGGCTCCACAGCCACCATAGTCCTCCATAAAGAAAGCAAAAAAATCCCAATAAAGAAAGGCGTCCGGCAGGGAGATATGATCTCTCCAATGCTATTCATAGTGTGTTCACAGGAGGTATTCAGAGACCTGGATTGGGAAGAATTGGGGATAAAAATTAATGGAGAATACCTTAGTAGCTTGCGATTCGCTGATGATATTGCCTTGCTTAGTAAGGGGACCAATTGCAATACATGCTCACTGACCTGGAGAGGCAAAGCAGAAGAGTGGGTCTAAAAATTAATCTGCAGAAGACTAAAGTAATCTTTAACAGTCTCGGAAGAGAACAGCAATTTACAATAGGTAGCGAGGGACTAGAAGTGGTAAGGGAATACATCTACCTAGGGCAGGTAGTGACGGCGGATCCCGATCATAAGACAGAAATTATCAGAAGAATAAGAATGGGCTGGGTTGCGTTTGGGAAACATTCTCAGATCATGAACAGCAGGTTGCCATTATGCCTCAAGAGAAAAGTGTATAATAGCTGTGTCTTACCAGTACTCACCTACGGGGCAGAAACCTGGAGGCTTACGAAAAGGGTTCTACTTAAATTGAGGACGACGCAACGAGCTATGGAAAGAAGAATGATGGGTGTAACATTAAGAGATGAGAAAAGAGCAGATTGGGTGAGGGAACAAACGCGAGTTAATGACATCTTAGTTGAAATCAATAAAATGAAATGAAGCATGGGCAGGACATGTAATGAGGAGGGAAGATAACCGATGGTCATTAAGGGTTACGGATTGGATTCCAATGGAAGGGAAGCGTAGCAGGGGGCGGCAGAAATTTAGGTGGGCGGATGACATTAAGAAGCTTGCAGGGACTACATGGCCATAATTAGTACATGACCGGGGTTGTTGGAGAAGTATGGGAGAAGCCTTTGGCTTGCAGTGGGCGTAACCAGGCTGATGTTGATGATGAGGATGATGATGATATACCTGAAAAACCTTAAATTGATAATTGCTTCCGAAACGGGGAGCATGACGCCCAATTTCGGGAGTTGTCGAGCAGAAGGCAGCTCCTGAGCAGATGGCAGACGGCAGCGCATCCGAAAAAACCGGAGTGCACGTAGCTTCTTCTGGTTAAGGCGGCGGCCGCACTGCCAGAAAATTTCAACGTATTTTACTGCATCTTATCGGGCTGCCACCGCCTCCCGTGGATCCACTCACTCCCCATTCTGGTACACTACACCAACTCGATCAAAAGAGACAATTTTTACAGAAGCCGCATCTGAAAGAATGTACTAAATACGGGCACCAATGATGGCCGAGGAGAAGAATCACTCCACAAATTTATGTCGGAAATTTATTTAATTATTTATTTATTTATTTATTTATTTGTTTAGTACCCAAAGCGCCCATTCAGGCATTACAGAGGGGGGCGGGGGGGGTACAGATGAAAAAATAAGCATAAAAATTGCAGATTTGCATGAATTTGTGTAAGTGAACAACACATTATTATACGCCGACACAATTTAGACATCTTAAAACAGAGTGGTTGAAATAATAATTATAGTGCACCAAAACTGCCTTTGCCTTTCAATCACGGTCAAGTTTAGGTTAGTCAGAGCCTTATGCACGTTCTGTTTACCCCGATGCCTCTTTTTAGTAGCACCTTGCCGCATTCTGGCAAATGTCTGATTTCTACCACCTGTATTGTGAATGCAACATACTTTCTAATATTCTTTTTCACGTGCCTGTGAACAGCTATTTGCGAGATTTTGAGAAAAATTTACGATGGTGCTTTTTTTAATTGTGATTTTTAAATAGCGTTTATTTTTGTAAAAAGTGCAAACTTGAGGCGAATTGTAGAAATCGTAATTTTTGATACAGCAAGAATATTCCGCACAATTGTTGAATAGGTTAAGGTATCGCAGCCCAGTATATTTCAAAAGGCTACATGAATTGGTTTAGTTGGTAAAAATCATAAATATAGCAACTTTTGAAGATTTTAGCAACTTAACGATTTTTCTAAACCACTTCCATATTGCACGGAGCCTCAAACAGTGCTAGCTGACCCTTCTTTACGTCTACGTTTTACACACAAGCATTGTATTTCACATCGTTGTGAATTTGTGAAAATGCCTTGTGCATGAAATAGGCACCTGCACACTGAAGAACCTCGCTAATTTTTTCTTCCTAAAATATTATTCTGGAAAAGAAGCCACGTTCACTTTAATGCTACCGAGTGATATGCGCACAGAATGTAAAATATTCAATGAAATCTAAAATATTAATTCTTTGACCCGTGTTGATATCTCGTGGAATCACTCAATCGCCTTTTACTACCCTCTATTGCGGACAGGTTTACTTTCCCCTGCTATTCCTGAATCCAAGGGCTTCAAGGAGGCCAGAGGAGCCTAAACCGACCACTGGGTAGATATCTTGGCATTCTAATGAAACATATTCCATCGTTTTCCTAGCTTTACCACAGAAAGCACGTACTTCGTCTTCCTCGTGCGCTTTATAAGTAGGCTTTCTGAGGCATCCTCATCTTGCTTCGAAAAGCAAAGTGCTTCCCTTTGAGTTGTCGTAAAATGTTTCTTTTCTGTTTTTTCCACTTACGTAGCTACTCATAGCAGGCTTCTCTTCCATTGCCGCCTCCCAGGAGATAACCTCGGCCTCTCTCACTTTGTATTTCGCGCTCTTTGTTGCCACGTCACTCAGCATACAACCCGCATACTTGCTGGTAGGCTTCCCAGTTCTTTCCCTAGCAGCACTTAGGCGCCTGCTCCTGCGGCGAGCATCGGCGTGTAGCGAAAGATGAAAGCGAACGCAGATTGCAGCGGCAGGTAAAAGAAAGTGCGAGGAGGAAAGTGCAGGAGCAGGCTACAATGAAAGCATGAGGCGGAAAGCGGAGGAGGAGAGTATAGCGAAAGGGTGAGCAGGAAAACAGAGTGCCGCACGAGACTACGAGATGGCGCTGTAGTATTTGTAATCTAATTATATGCTGGATGCGAATTGTGTAGTGCTTCTGCAAAGCCAAGCGGGCAGCAGCAATTAGACTGGAGCTTTCGACGAGTAATGTATAAATGCTGACACGCTTGACCCTCAGATCACATTTTCAATGGTCGCTGACTCTACTCGCCGCTACCGTTGGGCTTGAGTGTTACTTGTTTCGCAACGCTTCGCTCCGTTTGCAACGTGCAGCACGAAACAGGTTGTCCGTGCCAGCCAACATATCGCGAAATGAGTAGAGTACAGAGCTGCGCTCAGATATCGCATTAGGCAGTATCGTAATTGTCGGTAAATTTTTCTTTCTACAAATACCTGAACACTCTCGCAACCCGTTTGCTTTCTTCCATACTCCTCAGACATTCTTCGAAATTAACTTTACTCTTACCTTCCCTCACTTCAGGACATGTCCAGTCCATATCCCACTGCGCAGCTTCACTTGTTGTCTTCCCGCGAGCGCCCAATGGAAGGCGTCCCTCTGACTTTTGGTTGCCATCGAGCCCTGATTGCACCCCTGACTTCAAGCAAACAACGCCATTTCCAAATGTAAATTCTGGAACCATTACACATTTCTACATACGCCTGAGCACATGGTACCGATTGTGTACCCATAACGCTCTGTGCGCGTGTGCGCGTGTGTGTGCGTGTGCGCGTGTGTGTGTGCATGCGTGTGTGCGCGTGTGTGTGTACGTGTGTGTGTGTGTGTGTGTGTGTGTGTGTGTGCGTGCGCGCGCACGGTTGTGTTTGTGTGCGCACGCGCGGTTGTGTTTGTATGCGCGTGAGTGTGCGCGCGCGTGTGTGCGCACGTGTGCGTGTGTGCGCGCGTGTGCGTGTGTGTGTGTGTGTGTGCGCGTGTGCGTGTGTGTGTGCGCGTGTGTGTGTGCGCGCGCGCGCGCGTGTGTGTGTGTGTGTGTGTGTGTGTGTGTGTGTGTGTGTGTGTGCGTGTGTGTGTGTGCGCGCTTGTGTGTGTGTTGCTTTACTTTTACTGTTGCCCACTGGCCCCCACTTGCTGAACGTAGAGGGGGTCGCAAATGAAAACCATAAAAGCGATTACTTTGTAAAAGCATTGTGGTGTTTTTCAACGCATGTTTGTGTACATGCTGTTCTAAAGAGAAATAACTATAAAGATACAGTAAGTAGGAAAAAATGCGCAAAATTAAGCTTAATGAAACTTAGAAGTAATACGCACCTCATCATGTTTGGTCGGTAGACCTTCCGCTTTTGGCACCAGGTACAAAACATTGACTCATCAGTAAAAACGTTTCGCCTGTCATTTGCAGTCTAGTGAAGATGGGTCTGAGAGAAAGCGAGCCTCTTTGCTATTCTGGCCTCATTGGAAAGAAGTGTATTCTTGACAGCAGTTCAGTTCTTGAAACCTGCTTTGAGAAGGCGTTTTCGCACCAGTTGTGTGCTGACGTCGAGACCCACCGTATCTCCGACCAGCTGTCGTGGAAGGATTAGCGTCGGCGACGACAACCAAGGCAGTGTCTTCTTCCTCAGTAGCCTTTCGGACACAATTCCTTGCGGCATCAACAATGCGGCTCTCATCTCTAAACGCCTGCTCAATTTTGTTAACAGTGGCTCGCGTTATATCCAACGTGTTGGCAATGTTTCTCTGAAACGCACCGCGCAGCGACATATATATCGCAGCCGCTCTGATTTCTTTTGACACTCGAGGAGGCATTTCACATCCAGCGCAAAAGGCACTCCTGACGTGGGCGGTAAAGCCATTATTCACAACCTGATGCTGCGATCACAACGTTTCCTTGCAGTGTCAGCTGGCGCAATGCAGTTACATTTCTTATCTAGTCAAAAACATGATCGAGTCTCAAAACATGTCCAAAAACAGCAACACCTGTGGGCGCATCTCGGCTTCCTCCCACCCGTTCGACGTGGCTGTGTAAGGCGTTTATAAAATGCATAAAAAAGAAAGAACCGATGACGGAGTGATTTCGCCCAGCAGAAGAGCGCAGCCGAAGACGCTTGCCCTGGACTGCGCCTAATGCGCACGCGCATACTCTCGACCCTTTCGCAGAGGCTGCGCGGTGCTGGTCGGCTTCCCGCACTCGCGCGATGGTATTAAACAAATTGCGAGGCTATACATCAAACAGCAGCGGGGTAAAGGGCATCCCTGTTTCAGTACCTCGTTCATGTCAACTTTATCCTGGCACGTAATCCCTTCCCATTCAATCAAAGCTGTATTTTATGGGTAAATCTCTCTCAAAAGCTACACACAGTCGCTGCATAAGCCTTCGCTTTCCAGAATATTCCACAAAATCTTGCCGCCGACATTGTCATACGCTCCGGTAACGTATGGAAAATTCACAGGTAACGCTCTCCTTTCTCTCTCGATATTTCAGTACACTCAGTAAGAACAAATAAGTTATCATCCAGACGCCTACCGATTCTGAAGCCATTCTCAAGTTCTCCAAGTATACCATTATATTGGGTCCATGCTTGCAGTTTTAATTTAATCGCCTGCATTGCGAACCCGCATATTTCCGATGTAATTGTCAAAGGTAGATATGAGTGAAATCTATCTTTTTTCCCCATACCTTTATCAATAAAATTCATTTTACTTTGTGGCCAACTGTGTAGTATTAGCCTTTCTTTGTAAGTTTTGTTTTCTACTGCTTTTAACACAGCTTCCTTACTTTTTGGTCCTGGTTCATTATTCTGCCTAACGGGAACCTCGTCTAGCCCTGTGGCTGTGTGCTTAGGAATTTTCTCTTCGGCTTTCTTCCAGTAGAAATTTCTCAGCACCGCTCCTTTTCCATCTGGGTTTAGTTCATGTTCACGCGTTCATAAGCACCTGCTTGTTGCCTTGAAATGTTTCGGCTGCTACTTTCAAATGTCATTTAGTGCCGCGTCCCTTTCTAATTTGTTTCCATCTTGGTATGGATATGTTCTTGTATTGTTCCAGACGTCCGACCTTATAAATTGATGTGGTTGCAAAATATCCTAGGTACGGCCTTCTTTTTCTAACATTGTTTTGGCAACCAACGTTCCTTTTCATCTCTAATCTTTGCTTGAACTAGTGTTTTAAGCATAGATTTTTTTTTTCTCCCGGTATGTTTCTCATTGTCTGTCTATTTCATCCTGCGGCAACTACGCTTTTTTTGCTTGCCTAGGCTCCCGTAATCCTTTCTGTCGTTCATCGATCGCTTCCCGTATCTCTCTGTTCCATCAGCTTTTTGGTTTCCTTTTTTTCTTTGCAACAAACGTGTTGCTTCTTTTGCCGCATCTCTCGTCAATACACTTAGAAGCTTAATATATTTCCACTCATTGGTCCACCAATTGCAATGTTCTTTCTCTACTCTTATGACTATGCTTGTTATTTGTTCAGCGTTTCAATTTGGACTGGCCATACCTTGTTCCTTGCTCTCTTTCCCAACTACATGTCCCATTTTCAAAATCATGCGTTTATGGTCACGCCCTACGTTGCTATACCTTTCCTCGTCAATGATAACTTCCTCTAACTTATCAAGAATTCCTTTTCTCGTCAGACAGTAACCAATGGTCGATAGCCTATTTGCAACTGCCCATGGGATCTGGACATCATATTTAGGCCCCGTATTCACTATAACAAAGTTACGTTGCTCACAGTGATCTAAAATTAACTTTCCATTGTTGTCGGTATAACCCTCTAGATCCTATTGTGGGCATCCAGGACACCTAACGGGATAATTTCGGCATTATTCACGATAGCCCTAATATGAGCATTTGGGCATTCCATTAACTTTTGATTCTTCTCATTGAAATGGTTTCCCGTCCACAAATAAGTTACGCCCAACTAAGTTTTCTTTCCACTCACTGTGTCTGATAACCAAAGATGCTCTTGACATTACGAATTTACTCTTTCCGATTTCACTCCCTGATGTATGCGCATTCCGAATCCCCCTCCATTTCTTTGCGATTTAGTTTTGTTGCGCCCTTCGCAGACGTAATTATGAATCATTGGTTGCTCTTTTAGGTCGTTAACGTGCGTTTCTCTAACCGCATACACACCTATTTGTTCTCTATTTAACTGCTCCTCAATCTGTGCCCACTTTTTCTTTCTTCTGCTTCCCTGCATGTTTATGTAGCCTATTGCACGGCCCGAGCTTTCTTACAAATTATTTTCCTCCTTTTTCTGTTATTGACGGTGATGCGAGTCTCAGGTTCCGCTAGACAACCTTCTTCATTACTATATACCTATCCTGGTCTCCTCAGCATCCGTGGAACCCCTCCCCCCTCGCAAAAAAAAAAAAAAACATTGCGCGACCTGCAAGTCGCCAGCTCACTTCTCGTCCAAGCCTTTGATTGAAGTCGAAAAATTTTGGTCTGTTGGAAATATCCCCGAAAAAAAAAACGGGAAATCGGCAGCCACTGCTTCACGGAGCAGCAAGCCGGAACTAGCAACATTGAAAAATAAGTACTTACCGAACAGCCGCTCGGCGCATTAATAAAAACATACCAGCCCTTGGATCTCGGAGGCTGCGTAGAACACGGAATGTTCCCAAACGGTACCGTCACCCCACAGAGGGCTAAGATGATATAACTAATCAAAAGGAATAACATATATCATCATGAATGCAAATCTCTTAAATTAGAGGCGCCACGCCAGCTGTCTTGAAACAAAAGCGCAAGCTGCACAGCACAGAGAAAGAGGAACGAGAGTGGCGTACCTGTAGATTGTAGATTGCGATATTTACGTTGTAAAATGCAGAACGCTTACCGAGTAGCCCCTTTTGCACTTGTACTAACTACAAACTGAAAGGCGCGAAAGAAAAGCAGTTTGGTAGGTGTGTAGCAACATGAATGAGCTGTGCAATGAACCAGCCCCATTAAGTTATCTTAAAGCTGAGGCGTGCTGTATTCAAAAAGCTAAAAAATAATAACAATTCGCACTTCTATTGCAAACATTCTCCCAACAATAACACAACTCTGAAAAGGCGCCAATCGTATAGAATTTTACGGCGCCTTTTAACACCATTCTGTTTTACACAGAAATGCATATAGGAAAAAATACTGAGTATCGTGATAGGACAGGTACAAAAACGAGATGTGATATGCGTCAAAACAACCAAGATTGTAGCTTTGGCTCTCGCCTTATGCGACACTATCATTTTTGCACAAGCGGCAGCTTGTCTTTATTTTTCACGGATGTCTTCTGCTTGTCATTCACTAATAAGAAACCCAAATAGCGCGGAGGTGCGTTTCCTCCGCCTTCAATAACAGCTGGGTCACTACACATACCATATGTTTGCACACCCGTTACAGCTGCGGTCGCCGTTTCGATCGAGGACAATATTTCTTAGAACCGTTCTCGCCAAAAGACAATGCTTTGTTTACGTCGCGCTCCAGTGGGTTTGTCAATGCAGAAATTTATCTCATAGTATTCTTTCCCCGCTATCTCTAGCAGAATACAAAACAGTCTTGCTATAATTTCATGGTTTGCAAATGAAGCAGGCGATCTATAAGGTTGTCTTAACATTTCTGCAAATCTGGTTTCTCACGCATTTTAGTATTCCCTTTATTCGCACAGTATTTTCATTAAACTGATGATACACTCTGCACCTCGCAAAGGGTGTGGATCCTCCGCAGCTTTAAAAGACTGCGAAGTAAGCATATTACGGGCCCTTTTGAATCTCTTGAAGAGATATTACAGGGCGAGTTAGTGTCGTCTTCAGTAAGCCTTATTTGGTTGCACGAGCAAGTGCAATGAGACACATCGAGCCATAGTGACACAGCATAAAACTAAAATATGGGACATAAATCAGGGATGTGCGCGTCGACAACACTGGAGCGTGGAGAACGCCATACAGTGCACGGTGTGGCCTCAAATAATACCGCAGCGATGGTACACCTTGATGGAGCTCCGAAGCTATAACAAGAATTTCTGCAAATATTTCAAGCTCAAGCCTCTTTTAGTTTATTACAACGTGTGAAGAAGGAGAACACGCGGTACCCGGAATATTCAACAAATTGGCGTTGATGCCGCCATATTACCTAACACAAAGATATTTTTCTTTTTCATAAGAAATAATTTGTGTAAAACAGAAAAAACGCAAATAAATATCTTGCGACAGACGACGGAGAGCAATAAATGCAACCTGAAATAAAATTGTTGTGGTTCTCATGAAAAGCATTTATCAAAAAACTCATGAGCCATTCCACTCTGCGAAGGTGGATGAGTGGTGAAGCTGTGTAGCACACGACAATCGAGGTGACACAGAATCGAAGGTACGAACACATTTATTGTCTTGATGGGTGGTCATCGTGACGAAAGGTAGGCACACACATTTATTTTACACATTCGCATTCATTCGCCTTATACGGCCTTTATTTACATTCATGTTTTCATTTCGCGATTTACTCGAGGCAAAGAATATGAGACCGCACTGACTGCCAGCGCCCTCGCAGAGGGAGGGGAGGCTGGCATGATGAGCTTGCTTGATTGCTTGTTCCATAATGGCCCTTACCCGGGAGATTGGCCAAGGGAAGGGGAGAGAGAAACACTTAAACGGAAAATTAAATCTTGAAGTATAAACGGTAATGTGAACCAAAAAATGGACTCACGTGGCAGACGTAGAAATAAAAAAAATGTAATTCTGTATAAAGAACAAACTTTGTATTCTTTGTTGGGTGTATCAGAATAATTTCCAAGACACAATCACGGATGTAATGCTCTATCGAATTATTTATTTCGAGAATTAACACGGTAGTCTTCTTGTGTCATATAGGTAGTCGCAAATGGCCACGCAGATGTTCCTGTGGCTACAGCCCAACGAATAAGCCCCGAAGAAGAAGATATTTTGAGTAGTTAAAGATAATACCCAATTCTCGGAATGAAATTTCTAATTTCTACCTCTGATTTCTGCATCGACGACATGCTATTGGAAAGTGATCAATGTTTTCGGGATCCTGGCAGGTTGCACACAGAGGGAAGGGTGCCAGACCAGACCTGTATAGGTAAAAATTTAATGGTGGGATGCGGCAGGGTAGTTTTGTTATGGAGATTCCTAATTTACATGCGGGACACCATTTGTTGCTCCATAAAAAGGACAAATGATTACATTCTGGCATTTGGATTTTCAATTTTGGAGAATGTTGGAAAAGAGAAATTTCTCTAAACAGCAGTCATATATATATATATATATATAAGCCGAAATAGGCATAACGGGCATGGCTGGTCCGTCAAGAGAAATTCCCGCAAGTGTGTCTGCCACTTCATTTAAGAATATACCAGGATCGCCTAGAACCCATACCAACCGCACCATGCTTAAGTTAGAGCGGATTCTTGATTTAAATGTATTGGCTACAGTATTGTCTGAAGATGAAGTGAGTGATGTGCATACTGACAGTGAATCAGTTACTATAACCGCTGTTCAATAATTTGGCGGAAGTTTTTGAAGAGCTAAAATAACGGCTGATAGTTCAGCGAGAAATATGGGTGTGGAACCCGGAAGGCGTAATGCATGTGACCAGGATAGTGGCTGGGAGAAAGCACCCACACCCATTTTCGCCTCACTCATTGACGCTTTAGTGATCTATTCTATTCCCAACTGTGTTAAATGATCTTGTAGCATGCCATTTAAATATGTAGTGAGCAGGAGTTTAGCATTGGATACAAATATATCATCAAATTGAATGTTTACCTTAGGCAAGGTCTTGTTTATGGAAATGATCTCGCGTACATTAACGTTTAGTGGGTCTAGCTCAGTTTGCACAAACAAAACATGAGGTCTATATAAACGAGACCAATGCTCATCGAAAAATGCCATCATTTCACTAATAAATACAAATTGGGAGTCTCAAAGAAGATACAAAAATGTTTAAATACGTCTTTACTGTTAGAATGCGGAATCGACTGGGAAGAGTAGGCGGTCGTGCTTCTTAATATTAAACATTGCTGGCTCCAAATTTTGGTAAACAAAGACAATTCCGAACAGCCTCGCGCTCTTGAAGAACCAGGGGATTAATTTTGTATGCTGGTCTACAAGACAAAAGCACGAACCAGTATCGTTCGAACGTACAGTCCATAAATCATTATTATACTCTTCCTGCGTGGTCCAGCGTGATGTCGGCCAAGTCTTCTTATCATGCCAAATGCTGCCGCAGATTTACCATGGTCAATGTGATTTCGCCAGCTCGCTTTTGCGTCGTATATACACCCAGATCTTTAATGAAGTCTACTTGCGGAATTCTTCCCTGAGGATACTGGAGAGAGATATTAATTGGCACATTCAATAAAAACACATGCAATTAAATTTTGTGCACATTAAGCGACATTCTAATATCTGCAAATGAAGCTTCAAGCTTTCCTAAGTATGACGGCAGTGTTCTTTGTAATGAGTGAATATCACTCGCAGATGCAAAGAATGCTACGTCGGCTGCATAGACATGCACTTGTACGGTATCGCACAATGGGATTGAGCTTAATAAAACGTTAAACAAAATAAAAGAAAGGAGGGATCCTAGGGAACTCCTCTTGATTGATTATATTTCTTCGTCAACAAGCCACGTTGGGAACAAAAAAATTTCCTATCCTTCAAAAAATTATATATTCAATTTCTAATATACCGAGGAAAACTCATGATGATGAGCAAAACGAGAACAAGGTGAAAGGGAGAGCCAACGTTTCGACAAGTGGACGCCTCTTTTTCAAGCCGACATATGCTTTCGTCGGCACAGTCTGTATAGGTAGGGCGTATAGTAGGGTACCGATACGAGCGAAGGTGCGTTAGCGCTGAGGGTGTAGAATTTAGTATAAAGGAGCTGTGCACAAGGCCGGTTACACGACCATCTGTCAGCCACGTGTCAACGGCCGTCTGTCAGCCGGCGTGTCAACGGCGTGCACAACACCCCTATATTGTCAAAGCCTAGTAGGTGACGGGAAAGCCGGTGTCGAGGACGTGTAAAAGTACTTTATCAGTGCAGTCAACGTGACGTCGTTGTCGTCTCTGTTTTGCTACTCGCGCGCTACTTCAGCGTCGTTTTCATTGCCTGGCACATACCCGCGGCGACCATAGAAGATGTGGCCTTTGCCCCTCCTTTAAAAAGGAGGCATCGTCCCGCTGCACCAACGTCCGAAGGCTGTGCACAGATGGTGCAAAGTTGAGGTCATGAGGAAAAGTATGACTTCATATGAAGCACGTGCACAACCTCGGGCAGATGCCGCCGGCGTTTGGAGCAGTTATGGCTGTGGGGGACAACTTCATAATTCACATCGCTGATGCGCCGCAGAACTGTATACGGGCCGAAGTATCTTCGCAGGAGCTTCTCAGACGGCCCCCGCCGACGAATCGGAGTCCAGACCCACACCTTGGTCCCCGACGTTGTATGTGACGGGTCTGTGCCGAATATTGTAGTGTCGGGCATCGTATTCCTGTTGTTCTTGAATTCGGAAACGCGCAAGCTGCCTGGCTTCCTCTGCACGTTGTGTAAACTCCTCGGCACCAGTCTCGTCGTCACCGCACTCGTGTGGCAGCATTTTAAATTATGGGGTTTAATGTGCCAAAACCACTTTCTGATTATGAGGCACGCCGTAGTGGAGGACTCCGGAAATTTCGACCACCTGGGGTTCTTTAACGTGCACCTAAATCTAAGTACACGGGTGTTTTCGCATTTCGCCCCCATCGAAATGCGGCCGCCGTGGCCGGGATTCGATCCCGCGACCTCGTGCTCAGCAGCCCAACACCATAGCCACTGAGCAACCATGGCGGGTCGTGTGGCAGCATTGCGTCCAACATCGTTGTCACTTCCTGGCCGTAAACGAGGTTGAAAGGCGTCACGCGTGTTGTCTCTTGGCTCGCCGTATTATACGCAAATGGAACGTATGGTAAAATCTCGTCCCAGTTCTTGTGGTCGACTTCGATGTACATACTCATCATGTCTGCCAGAGACTTATTCAAACGTTCTGCCAGCCCGTTGGTTTGGGGATAATAAGCCGTGGCCTTTCGGTGAGTTGTACCACTTAGTCTCAAAACGGTGTCCAGAAGCGCAGCCGTGAACGCAGATCCTCTGTCTCTTATGACCACTGCGGGAGCGCTATGCCTTAGGACGATGGCTTCGATGAAAAATCGCGCTGCTTCGGCTGCTGTTCCACGTTGGATAGCACCTGTTTCGGCGTATCGAGTAAGGTAATCTGTGACGACGATTATCCATCTATTTCCGGCAGTAGACAGTGGGAACGAACCTAACAGGTCCATGCCAATTTGTTCAAACGGCGCTTGCGGTATCTGGACAGGATGCAGCAGTCCAGCTGGCTTGCCGGGTCGGGCTTTGCGGCGCTGGCAATCCAGGCATGTCTGTATGTATCGTTTCACGATCGACGCAAGTCTTGGCCAATAGTACTTTAGCCTAATTCATGCCAATGTGCGGGTGTAACCCAAGTGACCAGCGGTCGGATCGTTGTGACAGGCATGTAGCACTTCGTCGCGAAGAGATGCGGGAATGACGAGTAAATAGCTGCTGCCACTAGGTGAAAAGTTCTTTTTATAGAGAACGTCGTGGTGCAAGCACAACGAAGGCAGCCCTCTCGCGAATAACCTCGGCACGCTGCTTGTTTTTCCCTCCAAGTAATCGAAAAGAGGAACCAGTTCTGCGTCCTCGCGTTGGTGGCGTGAAACGGCGACACTATCTACCACGCCTAGAAAAACCGCGTCATCATCGTCGTGCACTGTAGTCTCAACATGAGACCGAGAAAGGCAGTCGGCGTCGCTGTGGCGTTTCCCTGATTTGTAGACAACCGTGAAGTCGAACTCTTGGAGCCGAAGACTCCAGCGCGCAAGCCGACCTGCTGGATTTTTAAAATTAGCCAGTCGGCAAAGTGCATGATGATCACTAACAATGGTGAAACACCAACCATACAAATATGGCCGAGATTTCAGGACGGCCCACACCAGTGCGAGGCATTCTTTTTCTGTAGTGGAATAGCTAGCCTTCGTCCTTGATAGCATCCTGCTGGCGTAAGCAATCACTCTTTCGGGGCCGTCCTGCCGCTGTACAAGCACTGCGCCAAGGCCGACATTACTAGCGTCGGTATGAAGAATCGTAGGACCGTCGTCATCAAAGTGTGCGAGCACGGGAGGCGTCTGCAGCCGTTGCCGTAGGTCGTGAAATGCCCGTTGCTGGTCTTCGCCCCACACGAAGGGGACATCTTCTCTGGTGAGATGTGTTAATGGCCATGCGATGCGCGAAAATTCCGCAATAAAGCGTCGGTAGTAGGCGCAAAGGCTCATGAAACCTCGCACGGCCTTTTAATCTGATGGCGTTGGGAAATTAGCAACGGCAGAGATTTTATCAGAGTTAGGTCGGACACCTTCACGACTAACTACGTGACCGAGAAATTGAAGTTCTTCAAAGCCAAAATGGCACTTTTCAGGTTTTAAAGTTAGACCAGCTGAGCTTATTGCTTCAAAGGCCGCCTTTAGTCTCCATAAGTGTTCCTTGAATGTGACGGAGAAAACAATCACGTCGTTGAGGTAGACCAGACAGGTTTGCCATTTGAGGCCTGAGAGTACCCTGTCCATTAGTCGTTGAAACGTTGCTGGCGCAGAACACAAACCGAAGGGGAGCACCTGAAATTCATAAAGTCCGCCGGGCGTCACAAAAGCGGTCTTCTCACGGTCTCTTTCATCAACTTCTATTTGCCAGTAGCCGCTCCGTCGGGCGTAACAAAAGCGGTCTTCTCACGGTCTCTTTCATCAACTTCTATTTGCCAGTAGCCGCTTTTCAAGTCCATCGACGAAAAGTAACGTGCGTTTCGTAGCCTGTCCAGTGAATCGTCGATACACGGTAGCGGATAAACGTCTTCATTTGTGATGTGGTTGAGTTTTCGATAGTCGACGCAGAAGCGCAGGCTACCGTCCTTCTTTTTCACCAATACGACAGGCGATGCTCAAGGACTCTTAGATGGCCGAATAACCCCGTCCTCAAGCATCGTCTTCACTTGGGTTTGTATTGCCTCGCGCTCTTTCGGTGCTACACGATAAGGATTCTGCCGAATTGGTCTGGCGTCGGCTTCGGTGACAATACGGTGCTTAGTGAACGGCGTCTGGCTGACTCGTGACGTTGATGAGAAGCAGCTCTTAAACTAATCGATGAGCTCAAGAAGGCTGTTGCGTTCGACGGGCGACAAGGTGGCATTGATATCAACCACAGGGGCAGGCATAGCCACGGTGGACGTCGCGTGCTCCACTGAGAGGCAGTCCTGTATTGAGGTAAATTCGTCGAAGTAAGCAACAGCCGTGCCTTTAACAATGTGTCGACGTTCCCTGGCAAAATTCGTCAGCAGGAGTTCGGCACGTCCGTCGTGTACGTTAATTACGGCCCTGGCGATGGAAACGCCTTGACTCAATACCAGTGCGTCGATGTGTTCGGCAACGCCAGTCACGGTGTTCAAGTTGTCGCAGATAACAGGTACGAGGGAACAGGTTCGCGGCGGAAGCGTGACGTCGTCGTCGGCGATACGTAAGCGGGGTTGCTGGTGTTCCGCGGGGTCGACGTCGTCTGAGCTCGTAGCATATGTGAGGACGAGGTCACGGACATTAATCACTGCACGGCACTCTATCAAGAAATCCATCCCCAATATAAGGGCCTTGCAGCACTCAAAGAGAATGACGAGGGTGGCGACGAAGGTTGCACCGGCGATTACTATTCTGGTTGTGCATTTTCCAATAGGCGTCATCAACTGGCCGCCGGCAGTTCTGATGTTGGGTCCTGTCCATGGCGTCTTCACTTTTCTCAGCCTGTCGCCCAGCTTTTGACTTATTATCGAAAAATGGGAACCAGTATCGAAGAGAGCGGCCACTTGGTGGCCGTCAATGCAAACGGCAAGATCCGCGCTGACGGAGTCGGTTACAGGTTACAGGGGGTGTGGTTGGAGTCGTCGGAGTTTTAGAATCGTCGGTCGTCGCTGATGGGGGCTCTTGCAAACTTAGACGGTTTGCAACCTCCCCCCCAGAGGTCGCTGCCTCTAGTTTCTCCGGCGCGGGCTAGGGGACCTGCCCCTAGAGGCGTCAGGAAAATCGCGACGGGTCGGTGGGGTGTAACACGCCGGAGAAGGGGAACGCGATTGAGGCGTCGCGGAATTTTCCGGCCGAAAGTTTGTAGTATTTTCGTCGCAGGTACGTGCAGCATGAACCACAGGGTAATTGCAGTTGGGAAACCTTGGATACCCAGCTGCGCAGTAGTAGCACGCGCGGTAAACATGTCTTGCTTCGCCGCAATGAAAGCATAGCGGCCGGCGGTCAGCGGTGCGCCACAAATCCGTCTTTCGAATCGGGTAGCCGGCAGGGGATTCGTCGTAAGACCGAGGCGCAGCGATCGGCTGGCGGCGATACGGCATAGCTGGCGGCGGCTGTGACTGTCGAAAATAGGGCGTCGGGAGTGGCGGTGATGGCTGCGTCGTTGTGGTTGACGGTGTCAGCAGCATCGAAGTGGCGGGAGGTGGACGACAGACAGCTTCTGCATAGGTTAATCGGCGAGGCACCGCCTGCCGGTCGGGCGACGAAAAGGCCTGTCGAACTTCCTCCCGAACGATATCAGCGACAGAAGCTACCACTGGTGCCATAGGAGAAATCCCGAGCTGCCGGATCTCCTCTCGCACAATCTCTCGGATGACCTAACGCAGAGACGTGCCGCAGCTCTCAAGTAGAATTGAAGCATTCACCGGTAAGTTCTTCCGATCATATTGGCGGTACCGTTGCTGTAGTGCCCGTGATATAGCGGTAGCCTCGTTGGTAAATTCGGCCACTGTCGTCAGTGGTTTCCTCACGAGTCCAGCAAACAGTTCCTCCTTCACTCCACGCAAGAGATAGCGTAACTTCTTTTCTTCGGCCATGTCAGGGTCTGCTCTGTGGAAAAGGCGGGTCATATCTTCTGCAAACATGGCGACGCTCTCGTTTGGGTTTTGAATACGGGATTCGAGCAGGCGCTGCGCGTTGTCTCTTCTGTCGCTACTAGTGAATGTGTCAAGCAGCTGCATGCGGAAGGCATCCCATGTGCTCAAACTTCTCTCCCGGTTCACAAACCACGTTCGCGCACTGTCTTGAAGCGCAAAATAGACATTAGCCAGCTTTTGCTGGGAGCCCCAGTCATAACTGGCAACACGCTCAAATTGCTCCAGCCAATCTTGGGCATCTTCAAAAGCGTCACCATGGAAACTTTCTGTGATCTTAGGATTCTGTAGCGTCACCTGCGATGGAGTTGCAGTAGCCATGGCTGAAGTAGGTAGACGCATTTCTGCAGGGTCTGGCAAAGGGTTGAACTCGGGCATCAGGTCTAGCAGGCGGCGACTGTAGCGGTGAACAGGAGTTTCGACGAAGGCAGGTGATTCCGTGTTCGATGTATGGCTCCGCGAAGGAGTGCCCCGCATGAGGCAATCCTACCCCGCACTTCCACCAGTGTCACAGCCTAGTAGGAGACGGGAAAGCCGGTGTCGAGGACGTGTAAAAGCACTTTATCAGCGCAGTCAAGGCGACGTTGTTGTCGTCTCTGTTTTTCTACTCGCGCACTACTTCAGCGTCGTTTTCATTGCCTGGCACATACCCGCGGCGACCATAGAAGATGTGGCAATATTGCCATCTTCGCTGGTGGTCGTGGGCTATCGTGTCTCTGAAAGAGAAAATAGAAAGAGTGGCAGTAACTGGTGCTCGTGAAAAAAAAAATGTATATATATATATATACATAAAGAATGCTGGAATGTAACAAATAAATAAATGAAAGTAAAGAAAAGCGAAAGAAAGAAAAAAAATACAAGCGCTAAACAACCAAACTAAACGTTGTTACCTACAGCTTGAAAGTGAGCATAGCGAATAGATTCTAAAGCTCCCTTTGAAACGTTCATGCTGATTGGTTGCAATGTGTTGAAATTATGGAAAAGGTATGGTTCTCTGTACGTTCTTTCTCGTCCAGAACGGAAATTTGACTGTAAGATGTAGAGCTTTAGTTCATCAAATTTATAACCTGTTGGTTGAAATGCTCGGCGACGGCTTTCGGAAACTTCTTAGCTGTGTCCGCGCGATGTACGTTTATACGGACGTTCATTGATTGTCCCGTTTGACTGATATATTGTTTCTTACAAAACGAACATTCAGGCATATAAATCGCATCCGAACTTGTACAAGTAAAGCAAGTTTTGACTGTTGCACCTGGGTCGACAACGTGTTTTATTGCGGGGCGATGGCGTTGGCTGATTTTTACGCGCACAAACGTGTCTTTAAAGTTTCTGTTGCGGTGATAGGTAACCGATAGGTAAAGGCGAGCAGCCAGAGCACTGCAGCAACGTAGTAGACATATGCCAGAGTTTAAGCCCCGATGAAGTTGACCTCCTAAAACGTGGTCTAACGTTTTGGCCCACGAACGACGCATTAAACGAATAGAAACTCTACAAAGATATAACAGAGTTTTCAAGCGCATGCGTATCAAGGAGTTCTTTTTCGATAGGCCAGACGTAGAAAAACGAGATAGAGACTCCCTTAGACCACCCAGCACACGGACACCCGAAGTCGACGAGTGCCCATACCTTAATTTATTATACATAAAGCTAATCTCAAAGGAAATTCTATAATCAACGCGGCATAGGCAGAAACGCAAATATGTTTCCCCCGTTGAGCACCAAATCCTTAAAGAACTCGCGGAAGGGAATGATAGTGTAATAAAACCAGCAGACAAAGCCTCCAGTATCGCAATCTGGCCTATAAAAAAGCACAAGGATGAGGCCTCCAAATAACTACTCACCACTGTCCTAGTCAAATCAACTTCCTGGACATGATAGGTCTACATAGAAAACGAAAAACTGAGAACGACACGTTACCAGAAGCCTACGGATAACCCGAAATATTTAGACCACAACAGCGATCACCCGCGACAATGCAAGCAAGGAATTTTTGTCGGACAAGTGAAACGAATAAGAAGGATCTGCAGCAAAGACCACGATTATATCCACCACCTAAATGGCCTTAGAACAACGCTAGCAGAATGAAACCTTCCACAAATTGCTCTGGATAGAGCTGATGATGTCGTGTGAAGATTGGGGAGACAAGCCCACACCAGAATCTACACCAGCCTACACCAGCCTACACCAGACAAGATTGGGAAAAGCCTACACCAGAATCTGACAGACCGCCAGCCTTTATAACAAAATATTCCAATGCCCTCCCAAATCAAAACAGCATCCTACGGAAAAACCATCCAATATTATCAAGTAACGAGCGTCTGAGAAAAGCGTTCCCGGATAAACCAAGGGTTACCTGTCATCGAAACAGAATCTTCCAAGACATGCTAGTACACACAAAAGTCAGCCATCATTCCCCCGTAAAAAAAGCATAATGTCGCCCCAGGTGCAAAAGCTGCAGGCAACTTCAAGGTAACATTAAAATTAAAAGGAAGGCAAATAGTTGTACAAGTAAAGCTAGTTTTCATTTCGTGTGTATAAGTTATGTAGACCGTCGTGTCGAGGAAGTTGATTTCACTAGGACAGTGGTGAACAGTAAATTTAGTACTCGGGTGAAAGCGATTGAAATGGCTAATTAAGTTGATTAACGTGCTTGTGTCGTCTTTCAATATTGTAAATATGTCGTCAATGTAATGAAGATTGGTGCGGCATTTTAAAGGGTAGGATTTTAACACGTCTGCTTCAACCTGTCCCATGAAAATGTTCGCATACGTGGGAACGAATGGTGTTCTCATGCTAGTGCCGAAAGTTTGCAGGTAGGGAATAGAATCGAATTCGAAATAGTTGAGCGTGAGAACTAACCTAAGGAGCGACAGGTAAATTTAAGGAGCGTGCGCTTGGGGATTCATTGCGAGGGATTTCGATACGCCTTCAATTCCATCACTCATGAGTATGTTTGGGTAAAGGGCATAAACATCCACAGTAACTAGAATTTGAAAAAGAATTTAGTTGGCGTTGATGCCGTCGATAATTCGAAGGAAGTGCGACGTGTCTTGAACAAAAGATGGGAGGCTGGTGGGGATGTTTGACAGATGGTGAGTTAACAATTTTGATAGCGACTCGATAGGTGTGTTATTACACACAATAGGTTACCCTGGGATTTCTGCGGTAAATATTCCTTCGACGGGAACTTTATGTACTTTAAGAAGAAGATAAAGAAGACCTGCTTCTTTGATCTTGGACATCATGAAGCGATATTCAGATTGCGTGATTAGTTCCCTGGACAGGAGCTCCGCTATTGTGCTTAGCACAATATTGCTGTATTCTGAAGTTGGGTTAGAGTCAAGTTTTCTATAACGGGTTTGGTTGCTTAGTTATTTGGAGGCCTCATCCTTGTGCTTTCCTATAGGCCAGATTGCGATACTGGAGGCTTTGTCTCGAGTTCCGCGAGTTCTTTAAGGATTTGGTGCTGAACGGGGGAAAAATTTTTTCGTTTCTGCCAATGCCGCGTTGATTCTAGAATTTCCTTTGAGATTAGCTTTATGTAGAATAAATTAAGGTCTGGGCACTCGCCGACTTCGGGTGTCCACGTGCTGGGTGGTCTACGGGAGTCTCTATCTCGTTTTTCTACGTCTGGCCTATCAAAAAAATCTTGATGCGCATGCGCTTGAAAACTCTGTTATATCTTTGTAGAGTTCCTTTTCGTTTATAGCGTCGTTCGTGGGAGAAATATTAGACCACGTTTCAGGAGGTCAACTTCATCGGGGCTTAAACTCAGGCATATGTCTACTACGTTGCTGCAGTGCTCTGGCTGCTCGCCTTTACCTATCAGTTACCTATCACCGCAACAGAAACTTTAAAGACACGTTTGTGCCCGTAAAAGTCAGCCAACGTCATACCCCCCCCCAAGAAAACACGTTGTCGACCCAGTTGCACCTGCCGGCAGCTTCAAAGGGACAGTAAAATTAAAAGCACCGCAAATAGTTATATACACGAAGTCAAAACTTGCTTTACTTGTACAAGTTCGGATGTGATTTATATGCCTGAATGTTCCTTCTGTAAGAACCAATATATCCGTCAAACGGGACAATCAATGAACGTCCGATTAAACATACATCGCGCGGACACAGCTAAGAAGCTTCCGAAAGCCTTCGCCGAGCATTTCAACCAAAAGCTTATAACTTTGATGAACTAAAGCTCTACATCTTACAGTCAAATTTCCGTTCTGGACGAGAAAGAACATACAGAGAATCATACCTTATCCATAAGTTCAACACATTGCAACCAATAAGCATGAACGTTTCAAAGGGAGCTTTAGTATCTATTCGCTATGCTCACTTTCAAGCTGTTGGGAACAACATTTAGTTTGGTTGCTCATTGTTTTTTTCCCTTTCTTTTGCTTTTTTTTACTTTCATTTATTTATTTATCCCTTTCCAGCATCTTATGTATATATATATATATATATATATATATATATATATATATATATATATGTACATATATTGTAGTGGGTAACATGCATGTGGCGCTGTGCGGACTGCCGCCGCTGCGGCGCGAGACCCGAGCTCGGGCTGCTGATGCGAACAGCTAGGACTCGCGATCAAGAGCCACTTGCGATCCCGCATACGAGCTGCAATAAACCCCCTTTCATTTGGTGGAGGTGCGGGGTAGACCTTGGAAACTGGAACTCCGAAGCCGGACGCTACCGACTGCTACGACCATGCCTGACGAAACCACCCAGGAAGATGCACCACAGCCTCCGGCGGTCATCGTTTCCGGTGTGTTGCGCCAGCGTGATCCTGCCATCTTTAACGGCACCGATGATCATGACGTGGAGGATTGGTTGTGTTCTTATGAACGGGTGAGCCAGCATAACAAGTGGGACGACGTGACCAAGTTGCACAACGTGCTGTTTTACTTAACCGGTGTCGCGAACCTCTGGTTCCGAAACCACGAACACGATTTCGCAACATGGAGCACATTCAAAACAAGTTTCGCAGAAGTGTTCGGGCGCCCCGCTGTGCGCAAGCTTCGCGCAGAACAACGCTTACGGGGGCGTGCGCAACATCACGGTGAAACTTTCACAAGTTACATCGAAGATGTCATTGACCTGTGTAAGCGCATGAATCCGTCAATGTCAGAACAGGGCAAGATAAAACGCATTATGAAAGGCATTGATGAGGACGCCTTTCAGATGTTGTTAGCGAAGGATCCGCGTACCGTGGCCGAAGTTATCAATTTGTGCCAAAGTTTTGACGAGCTACGGAAACAACGCATCTTAGCTCGGCGCCCACCGCCTACGGAAGATTCGTTAGCCGCATTAATTATTGGCGACAACCACACAACTTTGCTAACGCAAATAAAAGACTTTGTGCGCGAGGAGGTCGCACGACAGCTCTCGATTTTGCCGACTACGGAGAAGCCTTCTCAATGTTTGGCTCCAGCGCTACGACAGATAATTCAAGAGCAAGTGACCGAAGCTCTTCCACCTCCGTGTCAGCCGGCTCCCGTGGCCGCGCCTCTGACGTATGCTGAAGCCGTTGCACGGGCGCCTCGTCTACAGGGATTCTCTCCTCCGCCTTCAGCGCCTCGCCCGCCGGTGTTCTCTCCTCCGCCTTCGCCTCGTCAGCCGGTGGATCCCTTTTTCAGTGCACAGCAGCGGGGGCCAAATCCTTGGCGCACTGCTGACAACTGCCCAATATGCTATGCCTGCGGTACCCCGGGTCATGTTGTGCGCTTCTGCCGCCGGCGCTTGCCGGCCTTCGTGGGCACCCCGCGACGACCCAGCTCCGACTTCCGACCTTTCCGTATGCCTCAGCGACCACCACCGGAAGTCTACGCTGCTGATGACATACCGGCACCGCAGTCACAGCTTTACGGCACTCGTCGCTCGCCTTCCCCTCGTCGGCGCTCACTCTCACCCATGCGTCGTAGACCCAGTGCCAGTACTACTGAGGCGGAAAACTGATTTCCGCAGTTCCTGAGGCACGAACTGCGTCATCGTCGGAACATCAAAGTCCTCGTTTTTCCCCCACTAACGTTATTGAAGTGTCCGTTGATGGCATCAAATGCTTTGCGCTCGTCGATACAGGTGCTGCTGTATCCGTGATTAGTGAGAAGCTTTGTCGTGCATTGCGGAAAGTGACCATGAAACCTTCGGTTCCATTGCTTAGAACAGCCAGTGCACAACAAGTTCAGCCAGCCGCTATGTGCACTGCCAGGGTGCTGATTCGAGACATATTGTATTCGATTGCTTTCTTTGTGCTAACTTGTTGCTCCCACGATGTCATTCTCGGTTGGGATTTTCTGTCGCGCCATCATGCCGTCATTGACTGTGCACGTGCTGAGGTTCAGTTCTCCGTTCTGTGCGATTTGCCATCTCACGACTTTCAAGTTCAGGATCTTAGGAGGATCTGTGTAGCTTCGGATACTGACCTTCCTCCTCACAGTGCTGTATTTGTCCCTCTTTCATGTGCATCGCTTGCCGAAGCGACGGTCATGTTTACACCCGCTGCCGTCTTCATTCGCCGCCAGCCTATATTGCTGGCTTTCGCCCTCCTCACGGTTCACCATGGTGCTGCAGAAATACTGATTTCAAACCCAAATTCATACACTTTGGCTTTGCACTGTGGCGAGACTATTGGTACCGTCGAGTCTGTCGACGCTGACGCTATTGTGCATTTCCCTATGGCCGACGACGTAGATACTGCCAACGTAGCAGCACTGACACCCCTTGTGCCATCTAACCGAGTGCCACCCGATGTTTTTTGTCGCTCCATTGCGGATGACCTCGAGCCGACACAACGTGAGCGACTAATTACTCTTTTAAATGATTTTCACGCCTCTTTTGATTGGAACCAAGCATCATTAGGCCGCACAAGTACCGTCTCTCACCTTATTGATACGGGACATCGCGCACCATTACGCCAGCGTCCGTACCGCGTGTCATCCACCGAGCGTCGTGTCATCGCCGAGCAAGTTGAAGTATATCCTTTTCGCGAGCACCGGTTTCTGCCACTCCTTCTATTTCCTCTTTGAGAGACACGATAGCCCACGACCAACAGCGAAGATGGCAATATAGGGGTGCTGTGCACGCCGTTGACACGGCGGCTGACAGACGGTCGTGTCACCGGCCTTGTGCTCAGCATTCCTTTATTCTCAATTCCACATCCTCGTCGCTAACACACCTTCGCTTGTTGTGGTACCCACTCGCCTTACCACCTCTCCCCTTTAGAAGAACCCTACATATATGTACTATGCTGACGAAAGCATATGTCGCCTTGAAAAAGACGAGTCCACTTGTCGAAACGTTGGCTCCCGCTTTCACCTTGATCTCGTTTTGCTCATCGTCTCGAATTTCCATCTCCCGCCTTCCCCCTGTTTTCCGAGTTTAAAATGATGCTGTTTAATGCGTTAAGGAATAAGACATTCTCTACGCTGCCGAACGCTTTAGCTAAGGGTCACTAGAGGTGCATACTGCCGCGTGTGTCGAACAAATCGACATGTGCGCGCCATATCGAGCATCCAGGTCTAAATCCAAGCTGATATGGGCTTAATAGTGTATTATGTAAAACTTTTATGATACCAATGTGCAATACCCTTTCTATAAATTTTATAACATTGGAAGTTAGTGCGATTGGCCTTATATTATCTATAGTAATTCCCACTCTTTGCTTTTTAGGCAGATGGATTATTTTTGAGAGTTTCCTGTCTGGAGGTATTCATGCGTTCATGAGGGTGTAAGTAACTATATTTGAGAGGTCTTGCGGGGAGAGGTTGGACAATATTTTCAACAAGCCTCATGTAATGCGATATGCACCCGGATCTGTGCCAGGGAGGAGTTGAACAATGGGCTGAAGCTCTTCCATTGTTACCTCTAAGAAATCATCCCCTTCCTGAGCCCCTACGAAGTTCACCTGCAGATGAGTTGTAAAGCGCTCTTCTAAGCCTTTGACAACATTATCTAATGATTCTAATTCTTTTGGAGACAGAACAACTGAGTCGATATTTATCGGCACTGGAACGGCCTCGCAAGAGCGGAAAATCCTAAACAGCGCTTTCTTATTACCGCTTCTCGATAAAGAATGATACCACTTTTCATTATATTTATCCTTCGCTAATAAAATTGCTCTTTTAAATATAGCAGCAGCATACTTGAAATTACTCCAATTAGTAGAGCACTGATTGAAAATAAGTTTCGTCCATGCAGCTTTTGGGCGTCTATAATCTCGTGCGGAATCACTATTCCACCATGGACAATCAGTACTCCTTTTTGTGGATGAGGCTACAAATTCAGACTTTTAATGTTACTTTTCAATATTGTACAAATGCTCATAGCTTTAATATCTCTTTCCATACTTGTCACAGACAACAAACCTGACTGTAAATTATTTTTAAATTCTGAATAGATCGCAAAAGTCTGCGCATGTTTATTTAAAGAAATCAGGGGGCTGTTAACATTGACAGTGGGGCGATGGTCATTACTAGTGCGGAATATTCCCCATGACACATGATGTGACTTGGAGTCTCCCGCAAACAATATGTTATTTTTGCAATAGGCTACTGTGACATCTAGTGAGCGTACGTCTTGCACTCCAGGGGGAAAGTAGGAGTTAATTATAGAGAGTGTGGCGTAACCCGGAATAGTTCCTTCTAATATTAAGACTTCACAATCGCATGATAGAGTATGATGTGAAATTTTTGCTTTATGACAGAATTTAGGTGATATCAAGAAAGCTATTCCACCACCTCGAGAAAGCCTATCCAATCGAAGACACTTGCAGTTGCTTAAGTGAAAGTCTTGGTCAGCGTGCAACCGGGTCTCTTGTAATAGTATAACGTCTGGAGATGGTTGGGAGATTAAATATAATGAAATTGTAGCTGCAGAAAGTATTGATTGGTGGTTCCACTGGACTATTTTTAGGCACCCTATGTTGACGGTAGACAAGCAGCCGCAACTGCTTGACCCCGAATACTATCTTTTTAGAAAGTCAGCCCTCGTAACAAATTCTTTCGCACACTTTTATTTTAGAGTTAGGAGAATTAGGCAATTTGTTGTTAGGCGATCTTGTGCGTTTAAGAACTCTAGTGTCCATATTCACATCTCGATTGCCTAGAAAGTCTGAATCAGAATGGCATTCATGATCAACCTCTTGTGAAGTCGAAGGTTTTGCTAAATCCACACTGTTAGAGGGACGATCAGTCTGACACTCAGGTGGCTTTGTAAATAAGGCGGCCGAATTTGTGCGCTGTTTGCTATTGTCTGAGACATACCCGACAATTGCGTGGATATTATTGTAGCCAAAAAGTGAGATAGGTTTAGTAGAATCTTTTTAATGCTTTTTCCATTATTTTTCTATCACTGTTACAACTTTCTGGGAAATTGACGATCCATGCCAAGTGACTGACGGGCTGTTACACCAGCATAACCCTGAATCCTGCTCTGAACTTCTGCAAGGGCTTCTCGACGAGAGCACCGTCTCCTCTCAATTATTTCGACTACTTGTATCTCTTTCGACCTTGCAGGGCAGTTGGAGTAGTCGGCAGCATGATTTGCACTGCACAAACAGCATATGACTGGGCCTGACACGTGCAGTCGTTGGCAGGATGGCCTTCCCCGCTTAAACAGCAACTTTATCGACAGCCATTAGCACTGTGTCCGTACCACCAGCACTTGAGGCATTGTAGTGGTCGTGGAGCTCGATAATGATTCTACTCTGTAGATTAATGGTCGTGCCTTTATCTCTGACGGGCGAACCGTCCCTGCAAATGTCGCTATTATTGTTTCTGTAGGGACCCTCTTATTATCTACAAGTCTGGTACAGCAGTACGCAGAAACTACACCTGCTACAGAAAATATCTCTAGGATTTCTGATGGACTTACAAGAGGAAGCTTTAGCTCGGGTGCTCCTATCTAAATACGAGTAAAAGGAGAATTCGTTTTTCTCGGCAACCACTGCATAAATTTCGACGAGGTTTGTCGCATTGAAAAGAAAAACTTAAAATCTAGAGACTGCTGGCTTCCAATTTTCGATTTTGATTTCCAATTTTTTATTAAAATTGGCAAAAATTGAAAATTTTCAAAAACCAAAACTATCAAGTTTACAACTCTAACTCAACAACGAAAAATGATAATACAATACTGTGAATTGCATCTAATACTACATCTAAAGCGGACAATATTGATATGTTAAACATGAATATCAAAACATTTTGTAATATGGAACTGCAACTTTTGCAGAACCCTTGTAACCAACGTAAGAAATTCACGTAAAATATAAAATGACATATTGAATTTTTCCGCTTAGAGTGATTTAATGGATGCCGTTTACAGAACCGCGATATCTGCTCCTGATGCAGAGCTATGAGTTTCTAAACTTCGTGCTTCTATTTTTTTCAAACGGTAGAATATCTGAAAATCTTTTTAACAAAATTCAAGCCATAAATCGAAATTCCGCTTTCAATAGTCACGAGAGTTTAACTTTCTCTCTCAAGTGCAACACATTTCATTAAAATCTGTCTAGGGGTTATCTAGGAAAAACGTTCTTGCGTTTTACATGTATTTGAATAGGCCGCGTCGGAGTTGGGCCCGAGCTAAAGCTTCCTCTTAAGCTTATGTCCACACTGCGGACTAGGCCTTTGCAGCAAGCTAGGTGAGGAGGGATGAACGAGGTCACCGGCTGCGTGGTAAAGTTAGTGCACTTCAGCAGATCCTGTACACAGGCGTGGTCTGGTGAATGCAATACCGAGGTTACACCTGCCGCCCAAGCAAGATTCAGCTTTCGTTGCCTCTTCCTTCGACTTTTCCACTGCTGCTGTCTGTCTTGCACACCGCGTCGGGGGATGATTGAGAGCCTGTATAATCTACATGGCAGGAGCACAGGAGAGGGCAAGCGTGACCTCAGCATTCACGCCTCGTTTGGATTCCTTGAAGCCTATCCAATAATAGGTCCCTGAACTTCGGTGTTGGGCTGTACTTACGCGTGATGCCCCCCGCAGAAGCATTGCAAAAATTGCAGCACTTACACTCCACAGTTGAGAAAGGAGATCGAGAGAGGAGACCGAGTAGCAGAGTATGCGTTAAGCACACGCAGTCACGAAATGAGCGAATAAAAGCCACTCTTCCCTCAAGGCAGGTCGCCGGATTCAGAGCAGCCTGGAAGAGTGGAAAGGCGCCGTCGGAATGCATGCCTCGTTTGGGATGCCTTCATTAAGGGAAATGCTGGAGATTGCAACAGTTCCCCACAAACTGGAGAAATGCAAGTTCAAGGCTGTGCAAGTTTGTCCACGCGGAAAACTGGAGCAGCGCAGGCAGACACAAAGCCACATTAAAGCACTACAGCGCCAAGACAGCTTTACGCAAGTTCTCCTGCGAATCAACACTTGAGCTTCGATGTAATGCGCCGCGTCAGGCAATGGCCGTGCTAACGTTCTCGCAAGCTACGAATATTGGAGTAGAAAAGCGGCTCGAGTAAACCTGTCTCGCAGTGTGTTCTGTGTACTACGTAGACGAACACAAGTGCACACGCATGGTAACGTTAATATGAGTCCCATGTATACCATCAACATAAGCATCGTCAATCAGCGCCAACAGCACGGAAAGCCTCGCTTACATCGATTGCCACGGCGCGTAGGTGTGATATCGCTTAGTCGCGTCTCCCTGGCCTGCATTTCTCGGCAGCCACAACCCTAGTTCTTCGCGATGTAATACGTAGCGGGTTTTGTTAGAAGAAGCGTTCCCACGAATCACCTAAATATTTTGGAGCAAAACGGTGACCGAAGTTGTAACATGTCTTGATAGTATGTGCAACGAAACGTTTTATCACATTTAAGTGCTACATATTGTAAGGCGCATTATTTACTGCGGTAAGTGCGCACTATCGCGCTTAGTATGAGCTACAACGCACGACCGCTTTGCCACACGCTTTTGTGGTGTGGCTCATACTTAGCGAGATGGCACGTTACTTTGACATTAAATCATTCAGTGTACATTTGTTCCTGAAACTGTAAAAGCGCACAAAGACGAGAACCAAGTGAGAACGAAGAGTGTCCTTTGGTGCACTGGTTTCATTGATTTCATTGATTTGAAGCCTTCAAGTTCAACGATCCGTGTTCCTTCCAGTCAGGGAAGACGACGAGCAACCTCGGCGTGTTTACGTTGCTCGAATTCGGCTGGGATAGAAAGAATCGTGGGGCAACGCATTTTGCCTAAAGACAGTCCTGTCGAGCGACACCTGGAAACTCTACGCAGTCCTCAGATAGCACTCGAGTGGGAAGGAGCAAGCCTCGTCTTTCATAGTGAATCACAATGTCAATTATACGCACCTAGGGCGTCTAGCGTCGATCGTCATTTAGATTCCTCGACGCCATAGGCACTGTACGCGGGATGAGTTTCGACCGGTGGGGCCATCAAGCGGTGGCGGCGCCAATCTAATGGCATGCGACTGCCGGACCGGAAACAGCATACGCAGTCGCCAGCTACGTTGGTTGATTATATTCCATGATTTGTTCTGTAACCGATATACCTCGTGTAATCAAGTCCATACATTCATGCTGCGTTTTTGTCTGCACGGCCAGTTACGCAAACATGTTCATCGGTTTTCATCGCGGCCTCTCAAGGGCTGGCCATGCGCGGTCCCTAGGCAAATGTTCGTATAATCAATCACAAAAATTTACGGAGCGCGAGATCTCTGAAAACGTTTAATTTCTGAGCAGTCTCTAACAGTAGTCAGTAAAATCGCACCGTCACAATGCCGTTCCCATATACTTATAGGCTGTAAAGGAGCATACTAGGCTCGCTGTGAGGCTGCACAAATATTAAGTTTATACTCAGATCTCGTGTTGCGTAAAATTATGGTTCACTGTACACTTGTGACGTTGCTTTGTTTTGACTAGTTCTTCTAACGTAAATAAAGGAGTCGCTCATTCCCTGAACCTTCGTGTTCCAGGCGAATTGTGCGTCTTCGCCTCCGCAGGCGGGACGACTCTGGTGTGTTGCGCCGAAGGCAAACCCGCGGTTTTATAGTCGTCATTTTACTGTTCTGCGGTGTAAATATGGTGTATTTTCCTTTCTCGCACTTCCCAACTCTCGCTGCTGTGTCTGGTGCACGACGCTTTCTGCTCTGCATCAACGGTGAACGTCAATGCAGCAGCGTGTTCCCATTCGCCGTACGTGCCGACATTAGACATGCACTGTTTCTCGTTGAGTGAAGCTGGGTGAAACTGACCATGAATAAAGATTGGGATAGTTTTCAATACATTAAGATTGGCGAAACATCTAAACAAAGAGATAGGTAATGGGCAGAGAACGGAAACCTACCGACACAAGTGCAATTGCTGAAGCAGCGCAAAAACAAAAAGGAAAAAAACGAAAAAGAAACGCGTGTGTACCGTTTTTTTTTTTTGTTGCCAGTGATTTTTGCGCTGCTTCGCCATTCTACACGCAATGAAATACACGACAATCTTCGGGTGCACAAAAGAATAACGTCAAAAATATAGCTGTTGAAATTCCACGTCTGAGCATGCCGCGGTAAGCTTTGTTTGAGGGGTGCATTTACATCGCATTTTGCAGTCCTTTCCTGCTTTATATACTAGCTAATGCAATGAATGCGACCTGTTTCGTACAAGCACCGACCTTTCTCAACAGCAGACACATGAAATGTGTTTTCCCAATCGTCAGACCTTGAGAACCACTGAGAAATCAGTGGACGCGCCGAGTGCGCAGTCTCCCAGTCGTCAGCGTCGCGCTACGGTGCTCTTACTCCTGCCGTTCACGGCGCTATTCACCGGCGCGCTGCTGGCGAACAGCCATATCAGCAAGATATAAACGAGGGACGGAGGCAGGGTGCCCTTCATCCCCACTGCCGTTAACGTTGTGCACTGTGAGTATGGAGAAGGCGCTAGGAGGAGGTAACGTCGGGTGTAATCTCTCATACAAATGGGCGGGTATAGCGGCAGCTTGGAGGATTATTTTGTGCGGACGACATTGTGTTGCTAGCTAGGAAGCAGTGTGATATAAAAGGTCTGGCTAATATCTGTGAACAGAAAGGCGACAATTTCGGTCTGAAATTTAGTGTTAGAAAATCATGTGTTATGGTATCCAATGAAAACAGTGAACATACAGTGGCAATACAGGGCCAGGAAATCACTCGGGTAAAAGAATATAGATACTTCGGTATATGGATAAACGAAGGAAATATATATATGGAAACACGGAAAAAAAGAATAACAGCAAAGGGGAAGAGAAATGTAGCCATAATGAAACACAGAGCGTTATCGGATACAATAGGTACGAGGTGCTCCGGGGTATGTGGAAAGGTGTAATGGTTCCAGGACTTACGTTTTCTTGCAAATGCGGTTGTTTGCTTGAAATCAGGGGTACAATCAGGACTCGAGGGAAACCAAAGGCCAGTGGGACGCCTCGCATTGGGCGCTCACACGAAGACTACAAATGAAGCTGTGCAGGGTGATATGGGCTGGACAAGTTTTGAAGTGAGGGAAGCTCACAGTAAAATTGATTACGAAGAACGACTGAGGAATATGGAAGAAAGTAAATGGGCTGGGAGAGTGTTGAGGTATTTTTACAGGAAAAACGTTGATTTACAGCGGAGGAAATAACTAGGAAGCTTACCACCAAGTATGCGGCCTGTAGGGTGAAAAATACAGAAACAAAGAACGTCAAGCGGTAAGTCAGAGAGGCTGAAATAATCTCATGGGTGGTGGCAACGGAAAAGAAACCTGCCATGAGTAACTACTTAACC
The DNA here is from genome assembly GCF_023375885.2 of Dermacentor andersoni. Lineage (NCBI taxonomy): Eukaryota > Metazoa > Arthropoda > Arachnida > Ixodida > Ixodidae > Dermacentor > Dermacentor andersoni. The sequence continues at coordinate 18,996,132 of NC_092814.1, forward strand.
GGAAAAAGCGAACTCAGAACAGAAACAATTTATGATAACTCAAAGGGAAGATAATTACTTTTCGAAGCGAGATCCGGATGTCCTGGAACACGCACCTATAAAGCGAGATATAAGAAGGAAGAAGAAGCAAGTGCTTACTGCGGTAAAGCTAGAGAAACTATGGAACATGCTGTATTAGAATGTGAACATATCTACCCAGCGGTCAATTTGGGCACTACCGGCCTCCTTGAAACCCTTGGGTTCAGCGAGAGCACGGGGAAAATATAAATGCCCGCAGTTAGAGGCGTAAGAGGTGATTGGAGGATTGGTGGAGGAAAAGTAGGGAAACGACAAAAGACGGAGACGTACAAAAACAAAGTTCACAATAGGAAGTAAGAAAATTTGTTTATGGCTATTCATCGTGTTTTTTTTTTTCTTCTTTAGCCTAGGTTGGACATTAGGCAGTATAATAGCAAGAGCTTGGTGGCGCAAACCACCGCCCCGTTCCAAAGGGGACGCTGATGACATCCATCCATGATGGCGTCTTGCAACAGCTGCCCGGTGCCTATAGGCTTAGGGCAATCTCAACAATCGGCTGGAAGAACACCGGCGCGCTTTCCCGGGAAGCCGAGAGCGAATCGACGTGTCAAGTGATAAGTGATTGCAGACTACTTCACTGGCCCTTCAGGCACTATCTTACGGGTTGAGCCAAATTTTTAGACTTCACTACCTTCTGGATTGGCCCATGGAAACGATTAGATAGAAAGCAGATGGCAGGAAAAACCACGCTACACTCGACAAGAATGCTACACATTTAAAAAAAAGAAAAAAAATGGCGAGAGGCTCGGCCGAACCTGTCCTTGTTACATTACGTTGTAGATTGTGCGCAAAATGATTCAAGAAGTAGACGCACACAATAATCCCTACCCGGTGGCCCCTCCCTGATTTATACGTAAGCGCATTGCTTCGTTCGACACCTATCTATCAATGATTGCCATCAACTTCATTCGTTTGCAACAAGGCACCCGTATTGGGTGCCAAAATACCGAATCTTTTCTTCTTTCTTTCTCTTGCGAGCTGCGTATTTCTGAAGCCATGTTCTTCCCTCACGAGACATGCTTTAGTCAAGCTCTCGAATAAAGCGATAAAATGGTATGACCCTCCAATCGAAATCCAGTGCATTGAACCGTGGCACAAATAGAAAGTGAGCTTCCTTTCCGCTTTTGAATGCAGGGCAGCCGAAGAACGGTTGGGACTACTATTACCACGAACCCGTTGAGAAAGGGGGTTAACCGAGGGGCCCGATTTTTATTAATCACACCAAGAGAAGCCAACAACCAAAGAAACCAAGGACAACATTGGGTGAATTACTTGTACTTACTAACTGAATTAAAGAAATCTTTCTTCTCGTTCATCATATAACAAAGTTCTCGAATCCGGCAACACTGCTGCCTTGAGGTCGAATGTGTGGGTTCACTGACCAGTTGCCTTCACCCGAAAAGATCAAGTACTCTAACGCCTGTGGCAAAAAGGATCATCCGCCCCCAAGGTTTGTCAGTTGTGGCACTGGCTAACACTTTCTACGTTGGTTCTAGTAGTGAAAACATAAATACCCAAGAAAGTGAATGGGAAAATGGCGCCGCGGTAGCTCAAACGGTTAGAGCATTGGCACGCATAATGCGAAGACGTGGGATCGTTCCCGAGCGGCGGCAAGTTGTTTTTCCATCCACTTTCATTGCGATTAATTTGTCATTTCTTTAATTCAATGAGTAAGAACAAGTAACTTCCCCCATGTTTTCCTTGGTGCCTTTGTTTGTTGACTTCTTATGATATGATTAATGAAAATCGAGCCCCTCGGTTAACCCCTTTCCTTCTTCTTACAAGCGCGTTAGGCATTTTGTGTTTGACGGCATCTAGGTTCCTGAGTTGTCAAGTGTCCACTGTTAAGAACGGGCTGCTGAGGTGCAAGTTTTGCCAGCCAGTTGCGACAGTGGCGTAAAACTTTTCGTGGAAGGCCGCAGCAACCCTTAGCCACAGCATCACTAATTCGACTGTGTCCGGAGCACAATACGCGCGTCCTCGACTCTACGTCGCAGGAGCCAAAATGAGTGCGACGAAGCAGGCTTTGTGCCTGATCCCGAAACCGTCAACCTGGTCTGCTGTGAACGAGGGAGTCCCCGAGGGAACGTAGTTCGAGGCCCCTTCCCACGCGCCGTTCTAGACGCAAGACAATGGGCACCTGGCGGCGCGCTGCGGGGGTCAGCTCGGGGAATAAAAGGCGCCTTTCCTGAAGTAAGCCCCGAGTTCAACGAAGTCCGTCTGACTTCGGTTGAGGACCGTGAACCTAGCGCAAAGAATTGTGGGTGTGAGTGTGTTTGTGTGTAATCCCTCGCGCAGAGAGGTGACTTGTTTACGATGACTGGTCGAACGTTTCCCTCACCTTGGGATCGAGGGATGACCAAGTATTTATAAACCGCTGTTGTGCGGCTGCTCGAGTGTACTTTCTCGCGAAGTCATGCTAGACTGACGAACTGCAACGTCGTTATGTAGAGACTGTAAATGAACCCATATTCCTCGTTCTCGATGAGAAGTAGTCCTTCCCTTCATCAACGTCCTCAGCGTGGATAAGTTGGATGACGGCACGGGCCAGCTACCATCTAATTCATGCCCGACTCCAATCTTGACAACTGGTTACGAACTGTGGGATAAGCCCCCAATCCTCACAACTGGATGCCAGCGCTGGGATCGTCCTACAACCCTAACAACTGGCTGACAGCGGTGGGATGGACTTTGTGACGTGGTGCTGTGTCTGCGGTGAGTGCTTGGTTCTTGCTTTAACTCTCTAGGCTTCATTTTGTGGTTGTTCTGTTTAGAACAGTAGGGAAGCTAGATTGTTGAGTGTTAGCTAGATTCTGTTTTCCTAGCTAGATATAGCGAGTAGGACCAAGGCAGTAAAGCAGCAATCATGGGGTTAAGGACACTGCTGAGAGACGAATTGTTGATGGTTGGTGAGGAACTGGGCCTAGATGTACGCAAGGAAATGCTAAAATCAGAATTATTGGAGCTAATTTCCGAACAGGCCAGTGAGGAAGAAATTGAAATGGGGTTGGAACTTCTGAAAAGATGAGAGAAACGGGACAGAGAGAGAGAAGAACGGAAGAAAGAATAACGGGACAGAGAAGAAAGGGAAAGAGAGAGAGAGGAACGCGATAAAGATCGCGAGTTAAGAAAAATGCAACTGGAACTTGAAAGCAAACGTTTGGAGTTGTCTCAAGGAAGTGAAGGGGCTCTGAGACGATCAAGTGAGGCAGAATCATACCGCATGGACAGGCTATTAAAGCCATTTGAAGTCGGGAACGACATAGGCTTGTTCCTATGCAATTTTGAAAGGACTTGCGAGAAGATGAACTTCGGTCCGAGTACATGGCCACAGCAGTTGCTGTCTATGTTGCCGTGTGAGGCGGCGGAAGTAATCGCCAGACTCAGTGCACAGGATGCATATGATTATGCGAAAGTTAAGGCTAGTCTCCTGAAGAAATACCGCCTTTCAGCCGAAGTTTTTAAACAAAGGTTTAGGAGCACAGGCAAAAAAGATAGCGAGGGGTATCCGGAGTTTGCATATGCTTAAAGGCAAACCTAGTCGAGTGGCTGAAAAGCGCGCAAGCGTACGAGAGCAGAGACAGGATCATTGAATACACGTGTCAAGAGCACTTTTACAAAAGCATCCCAGCATCTGTGAAGCTGTGGGTGCAAGACAGATGAAATGTAAACACTGTGGAAAGGGCGGCTGAATTAGCCGAAGAGTACGCAACGCGTAGAAAGTTGAACGCCGAGGACGGAAATTGGGATGGTCGAAATGGACCGCGGAAACCATTTCCGTTTAAAAAGGGTTCGCAGACTTGACGATCGGAGCCTGTAGACGTGGAGGAAAAGCCCGCAGAAAAGAGCGAGGAGAAACCTAACGGCGAAACTGTACAAAAAGAGCAGAAAAAAATTCGAATCTTTTAGACCGATTCACTGCTATAAGTGCCACAAACTGGGACATATCGCTGTGAACTGCGGAAAGCTTAGCGTAGTTTTTTACTACGTAGATAAAGAAGACGAAAATATGGAACTTTTAAGCCCATATCTTCACGACATGCAAAATAATGGCAAACCATGCAGGGCGCTAAGAGACAGTGCCGCCACGATGGACATTGTCCATCCGTCTTACGAGACGGTAGATGACTTTACTTGAGAAGTAGCATGGATCAAACAGGCTGTAGAAGAACACAGCGTGTGTCTGCCCATGGCCAAAGTCAAAATCAGTGGACCATTCGGGGAGCTAGTGACCGATGCTGCAGTTTCAAAATTTTTGTCACTGCAGTACCCTTACATTTTTTTCGAATCGTTCGAATCGGTTACTGCGTGACAAAGGGCTTAAACTGGGAGAGGGCGTAGTACAGGCATTGACGCGAGGCCAAGCTCGTAAAATCGCGTCGCTTTCGGCTGAAAATGCACAAGCTGCTCCAGCGGAAGCAGCAAAAGAAATAACTTCAATAACCGAATCCGAGCTAGGCTCGAGGGATGAAAAAAAAACAGTTGAGGAAAGCCTGCCAGCGGACCAGCTCAATGAGAGCGTGCCAGGGTGTCAAAGTTCACCACTGCAGGAAGAGCCCGCTGATGCACTCGCAAGCGAGACGGGGTCATTGTTATCACCGGCCTCAAAGCACTTTGATCAGCTCTTACGGGTGGACAGAGAGTCACTGGCAGCCGAGCAAAAGAATGATGACAGCTTAGCTAAATTACATCACACAGCTAAAGAAGGCATTGCTAGGTGCAACGTGACGATACATGAGAGAGGAGCATTGTTGTATCGGCACTGCAGAGATCGAAAGGGTAGGATTTTAGATGAGTTAGTCGCACCTACTAAGTACAGGGACGACCTCTTGAGTCTCTGTCATGGAAATGGGTGGTCCGGCCACCTAGTCATAAACAAATCAAAAGAAAAATTGCTAATGGAGTACTACAGGCCTGGCTGTTTCAAAGAAGTAGAAAATTTTTTTAAGATCATGCGACGCCTGCCAGCGCTCGGGTAAACCAGGAGAGACACGGAAAGCTCCACTAAAGGTAGTGCCCCTAATAAGAGAACCTTTCAGACGACTTGTGATAGACACTGTAGGGCCTCTACCAAAAACAAAATTGGGTTAGAGGTACTTGTTTACCATGCTGTGTCCGGCTACGAAGTTTCCAGAAGCAATCCCCCTGAAAGAGCTCAGCTCGACCGACGTAGTAGACGCGCTTTTGACAGTTTTTGCACGAGTTGGGTTTCCAGCCGAAATTCAGGCGGATCAAGGGTCAGTATTCACCAGCGCACTGACTTCCACATTCTTGCAATAGAGAGTTCCATCCATCACCCTCAGTCAAACAGTGTAGAGAGGTGGCATTCAGTGCTTAAGCGAGTTTTGCGTGCGCTCTGTTACGAGCACAAGGAGGACTGGGAGAACTGTCTGCCGGCAACTTTGTTTGCTTTGCGAACGGTTCCACATGAGGCTACAGGGTTCTCGCCAACATAACTAATGTATGGAAGGACACTCCGTTCTCCACTGAGAGTGTTAAGAGAGATGTGGGAGGAAAGAGCAGAGAGTGCAACAGTGGTTGAATACGTGCTAAATCTGCTGGAACGGCTAAGCGCAACCCAAGAGCTAGTCGAAAAGAGCATGGGAGTGGCGCAAAAGAACGCCAAATTATATTACGACAAGAATGCGAGGCTTCGTACGTTTAACGCCGGAGACCAGGTAATGATCCTCAAACCTTCAAGAAAGAACAAGCTTGAAGTTCACTGGGACAGGCCCGTTAAATTGTTGCACAAACTATCAGATACTAACTATGCTCTGAAAATGCCCGGTCGCAGGAAGGAGGTGAGGATATATCACTGCAATTTGATGAAGCCGTATGTAGAACGGAGCGGAGTCGTTAACTATACCATCAAAGAGGAGGATGGCACTAGTACCAAGTTTAAGGAGTATAAGGCGACCCCTAACTCTGAAATCGGCCTAGAAGAAGTAGTAAAACATACGGTAAACTCGCGCGCTCTAAGACCCGAGCAGCTAGATGAGCTAAAAGGGGTGTTAGAGGAATATCTCGACAGGTTCAGCGATCGCCCGGGTAGAACCGAACTAATAACGCGTGAAATAGAGCTGACATCCACCGAACCCGTAAGATCAAAGCCTTACAGGGTATCTCCAAGACAGAGAGAGATTATGGAAGCAGAGATACAGCGCATGCTAGAGTTGGGAGTTATTGAGCCAGCTGAGAGTGACTACACGTCACCGCTAATACTGGTAGAAACCCCTAACAAGGACCCTCGTCCGTGTGTTGACTACAGGAAGTTTAATGCCATCACTAGGGATCAGCTGTACCCGATAGCCAACATTGAGGAACAAATTGAAAGAGTTCGCGTTGCTAAATACATTTCAACTATAGATCTCATGCAGGGGTACTGGCAAGTTCCCCTTTCAGAAAATGCCAGTCACTATGCCGTATTCATCTCACCTGTAGGCACTTTTCGCCCTCTCGCCCTCAGCTTCGGGCTGAAGAACGCGCCGTTTAGCTTCTCTAAGTTAATGGATATTGTCGTAAAAGGCTTGCAGGAGTTCGCCTTGCCATATCTTGATGGTGTAGCAATTTTTTCGGACAGCTGGGAACAACACGTATCGCACCTCAAACAGGTGTTCTCACGGTTGAGGGAAGCCGGCTTAACAATGAAAGCGGAAAAGTGTAGATTTGGTTGTTCACAGGTTACTTATCTCGGCCATGTTGTCGGCCAGGGCACCAGACGGCCGGCCGAGCTGTAAATAGCTACGATTGGAGAATTTTCTCAGCCGCGCACGAAAACAGACCTTCGTTCATTTTTGGGACCTGTGAGGTACTATCAACGGTACATTCCGAATTACTCGCAAATGGAAAGTCCATTAACGGACGCCCTTCTAAAGGGAGCACCGAGTAACGTACACTGGGATAAGGACAAAGAAAACGTTTTCCAAAGTTTGAAAACGCTATTGGTTTCTCGTCCTGTGCTTCGCGCGCCAGACTACACAAAGGAATTCATAGTTCAATGCGACGCAAGCGACAGAGGTATGGGCGTGGTACTTAGGTCGGTGACGATAACGAGGAGCATCCTATCCTCTATGCCAGCCGTAAACTGAATGTAAGAGAGGAAGCCTACAGCGCTTCAGGGAAGGAATGCGCTTGTTTAGTTTGGGCCGCCCAGAAGTTGTCGTGTTACCCTTACGGAGCGAAGTTCATCTTCGAGACCGACCACTGTCCTCTGACGTGGCTCAATCAAATGTCACACAAAAATTGCCGCTTGCTCCGATGGCGTCTCACTCTAAGAGTACAACTTCTCCGTTGGATATAAGAAGGGAAAGTTGCATAGCAATGTGGATGGTTTGAGCAGGCTAATTTGAATTCTGTGTTAAGGGTCCCGCCTAAATTTTAGGGTTATTATTGTTAATTTTGTGAAGCCAAGAACATCCCCTCTCATTTAGCAGGATTCCGTCCAGGATTGCTGAATTTGTGAGCACGAAATCGCTTCAAAGGATGGCCTAGCTAAATGCAGCATTTTTTTGTTTCTGCACTTATGTTTTCTTTGAAGCCTAGCGGGTCTAAACTGAGTTCCAAGGTGTGTCATCTCAGCGCAGAGCCGTGTTGTGGGGTTCGTTTTGCAGTTGCCTGTCCTTGTTGGATGTTTTGGGGCGGTGACATCATTACACAAGTGGTCGCTGCGAGCCAAGGCATCACCCCCTGGCCGCCAGCCCTTCTCTTCCTGCCCAGCGGTTTTCAGCACTGGACAGTCGAGATTTTCCGGGCCATGGAGGCGCTGTTAAGAACGGCCTTCTGAGGTGCAAGTTTTGCCAGCCAGTTGCGACCGCGGCATCAAACTTTTCTGGAAGGCCGCCGCAACCCTCTAGCCACAGCGTCACTAAGCCGACTGTGTCCGGAGCACAATACGCGCACCCTCGACTCTCCGTCGCAGGAGCCAAGATGAGTGCAACGATGCAGGCTTTGTGCCTGAACCCGCCACCGCCAACCTAGTCTGCTGTGAACGAGGGAGTCCCCGAGGCAACGTAGTTCGAGGCCCCTTCCCACGCGCCGTTCAAGACGCAAGACAATGGGCACCTGGCGGCCGGCTGCGGGGGTCAGCTCAAGGAATAAAAGGCAGCTTTCCTGAAGTAAGCACCGAGTTCTACGAAGTCCGTCTGACGTTGGTTGAGGACCGTGAACTTCGCGCAAAAAAGTGTGTGTTTGTGTGTGTGTGTGTGTGCGTCTGTGTGCTTGTGTGCGTGTGTGTGCGTGTGTTTGTGTGTGTGTTTGTGTGTGTGTTTGTGTTTGTGTGTGTAATCCCTCGCGCAGAGAGGTGACTTGTTTGCGATGACTGTTCGAACGTTTCCCTCACCTTGGGATCGAGGGAATGAATGAATGTTTAATGTTTTATGGCGCAAGGGCCAAGTATGGCCAAAGAGCGCCATGTCCGTGTTAATGAGTTTGCAGTGAAATCATGAGTTTTATGAAGTTGGTGTGACGTGGCTGTAGAGGGGCCTTAAAGATGGTCGCGCTAAAGTGCGTAAAATCTGTATCATAAAAGAATGGCGATGACTTATGGCGTGTACTATGAACAATAAGACGGATTTAAAAAGAATGATATGATCTCTAAAAATATATCAGGTTATATAAGATATGCTAGAGCACTACTGCCTCCTTAGAGCCCTTGAACACAAGGGCATGGAGGCATGTGCTATTCAAAACAATTATCGCAGCGGCATCCTCTGGAGCGAGGATGCTCTACGAATTTGATGGGCTTATAATGTGTAGAACTACATCCTTTAAGAAGTCGAGGACTGCCTTGGTGTTAAAAAGCGGTTCCATACCAAGAAACATAGCCGGGTGTAGAGGGATGTAATAACGGTATGCAAGCGGAAAATGTTTCTTTCTTTCAGGTTCGGCTTTCCGACACTCCAAGAGGACATGGAGGACGGTCAGCCTCTCACCGCATCTACCACAGGTTGGAGGTTCACTTCCAGTAAGTAGAAAATGATGGGTGCCAAATGTGTGTCCTATTCTGAGGCGACAGAATAGGACATCTGTTCGCCGAGATTTTGTTGGGGAGGGCCAAAAACCTAACTGTGGCTTTATAACGTGCAGTTTATTATTTATTTCTGCGTCCCACATGCGTTGCCAGTGGTCTCGCAGTTTCTTTCGTATGTAAGGTTTCAGATCTGTGAGAGGCACCGAAGCAGTATTATTAACAGCAGGGAGTGCAATTGACGTAGCCATGTGGTCTGCCAAAACGTTACCTTCGATTCCCCTGTGGCCGGGTACCCAGCATATGATGATTTGCTGGTTAGATAGATAAGCTTTGCACAGGTCGGAAAAGACCTCAGTAAGTACAGGATTTTTATGTTTGTAGGGTGACATTAAGGCCTTCACCACACTTAGGGAGTCTATATACAACAGCTTCTTGGGGTTTTGCTTTCTTTATATGCTTTACAGCCGACCACACAGCGTAGGCCTCTGCCGTAAAGATACTTGTTTCTGGATGTAGTATATCAGATTCCGAAAAGGATGGACCGACGGCTGCATAGGACACTCCGGCATGTGACTTAGAAGCGTCTGTGTAGAAGTCTGTGCACGAATTCTTGCACTGAATTTGTAGGAAATGCATTCTTATTTCGACCTCTGGAGCGTGTTTTGTGACTTTTAGAAAGGATAGGTCACATTCTATCACCTGCCACTCCCAAGGAGGTAAGGGCTTGGTTAGGTGCATTAAGGGAAGCTCGAGGAGTGGGACATGCATTTCATCGCTAAGTTCCTTCACACGCAGCGAGAAAGGCTGTCTTATAGACGGACGGTTGGGGAAAAGTGTAGCACACGTCGTATCGGTAATGGTATTAAAACATGGGTGTTCAGGAATGGAGTGCACTTTAAGGAAATAAGTAAAGCTGACGTATGATTTCTGTAAGTGGAGCGGCCACTCATTCGATTCGGCATATAGGCTTTCGATCGGGCTTGTTCTGAAAGCACCAGTGGCTAGGCGGATACCTAGATGATGGACAGGATCTAGCATCCTTAGCGCGCTCGGGGCGGCAGAGTTATACACTACGGCTCCATAATCCAATCGTGACCGTATTAGGCTCTTGTAGAGATTCATTAGACACTTTCTGTCACTACCCCACGTAGTTTTGGATAGAAGTTTCATTAGGTTCATTGTTTTTAGACATTTTTCTTTCAGATATTTGATGTGTGGAATGAAAGTGAGTCTATCGTCAAGTATAATACCTAGGAATTTGTGCTCTTTGTTGATAGGAATTTGTTGTCCACACAGTTCTAAGCAAGGATCCGGGACCAGGCCTCTCTTTCGTGTAAAAAGAACACAAGAACTTTTGTGAGGATTGATTTTAAATCCGTTTTTCTCTGCCCATTTTGATACTTTGTTCAAACCATGCAGTACCTGTCTCTCGCACACTGCGAGGTTAAAGGATTTAAAAGCTATTTGAATGTCGTGCACATAGAGTAAAAAATGGCCGGTGGTAATGAAGCACGAAGTGTGTTCATTTTCACTATAAAGAGCGTGCAGCTAACAACGCCTCCCTGGGGTACACTAGTATCTTGTGTAAAAGGACGTGACAGTACATTGCCGACTTTTACACGGAATGTGCGATTCGACAAATAGCTTTCTATGAGGTTTAACATATTACCATGAATGCCCATTTCTGCCAAGTCTCTCAAGATTCCGTAGCGCCACGTTGTGTTGTATGCTTTCTCCATATCGAGGAATATGGATAGGAATAACTGTTTGTGTACAAATGCGTCACGGATGTTTCCTTCGATGCGTACAAGATGGTCAGTTGTGGAGCGCCCTTCTCTGAAACCACACTGATAGGGATCAAGCATGTTGTTCAGTTCAAGGTAATGTATGAGTCTGCGATTAATCATTGTTTCAAATACCTTACAAAGGCAACTTGTGAGGACTATCGGGCGGTAACTTGCCACTGAGGAAGGGTCTTTGCCTTGTTTCAAAACAGGGACCACAATGGCTTGTTTCCATGCGGTTGGAAGGTATCCCACAGCCCAAATAGTGTTAAAAAGTGCGAGTAGTGTAACTTGCGTGTCATTGTGTAGGTTTTTGATCATTTCATACATTATTCTGTCAGATCCAGGTGCAGAGCTCTTGCATGCGCTCAAGGCAGCTCTAAACTCCGCAATACTAAAAGGACGGTTGTATGGTTGATTCTGACGACATTTTCTGATGAAAGGCTTACATTCTTCTATTTGTTTGTATTTGAGAAAGGATTGTGAATAATTTGTTGAACTTGACACGCTCTCAAAATACTCCCCAAGTGAGCCTGCCTGGTCTTGCAGTGTATCGCCCTGTGTGTTTACCAGAGGGAGTGAATATGTTTGCCGCCCTCTAATCTTATTAACCCTGTCCCAGGCTTTGGCCTCATCTCTGAACGAGTTAATACTCGATAAAAACTTGTGCCAACTTTCTCTTGTTGCCTGTCGGCGGATTCGCCTGCCTTGGGACTTAACTTTTTTAAAGTTCATAAGATTATCTGCAGTGGGAGAAGCGCGTAGCAACCCCCACGCCTTATTCTGATTCTTACGGGCGATCCTACATTCGCTGTTCCACCACGGTACACGTCGTTTGCATGCCAGACCACTCACTTCGGATATGCATTTTGATGCGGCATCTATTATGAATGATGTACGATGCTCCACAGCAGCATCAATTTCTAAAGAAGACATGTCGGCCCATGAGATGTTAGTGAGAGTTCGAAATTTCTCCCAGTCGGCTGTGTCTATCTTCCACATAGGAGCTTGTGGAGGATTTTTCTTTAGATGTTCCTATCAGTATAGGGAAGTGGTCGCTCCCGTAAGGATTGGTCGTAACTTCCCATTCGAGTTCGGGCAGTATGGACTGGGAAACTATGCTAAGATCTATTGAACAAAAGGTTCTGTTTGCTAGGGAGTAATACGTGGGTTCCTTCTTATTCAGCAAGCACGCACCTGAAGAAAAAAGGAACTGTTCAACAAGACGACCTCGCGCGTCTGTACGAGAGTCGTCCCACAGGGAGCTGTGCGCATTGAAATCGCCAAGAACAACATAAGGTTCTGGCAATTCGTCTATAAATGACTGAAATTCATATTTGTTTAATTTGTAGTGTGGGGGTACGTAAAGTGAGCAAATGGTGACAAATTTATTTAGAAGAACAGCTAAAACCGCCACTGCTTCAAGGGGCGTTTGTAGCTGTAAACGCTGACAGAAAATACTTTTATGAATCAAAATGGCAACACCGCCTGATGATACGACAGCATCATCGCGATCTTTGCGAAATTTGACATACGGTCGGAGAAAGTTTGTGTGTTGTGGTTTTAGGTGTGTTTCCTGTAGACACAGCACTTTTGGATTGTGTTTTTGGATAAGCTCTTGCACATCATCAAGGTTCCTAAGAAGACCTCTGACGTTCCATTGAATTATTTGTGTGTCCATATTGGAGGTCAATAGGTGCTGTGTGTACAGAAACAGAAGTAGTGAAATTACAGAGCCCTTTCGAGGCCCTGTAACGGGAGTTTTGCCCTTTCTGGAGCGTTCGAGGGAGCCTCGCCGCTCCTTAGGCTCTTGGCGCGCCTTGAGGATAGGTGTTGTGTCCATTGCCTCTAGTGAGGCTCTGGACACGTGCTCTTGCGAGCGAGAAGTTTTCAGTCCCGCCTTGGAGGGCAAGACCCCTGCGCCCACCAGCCCGGAGGTCGATGGGGCTCCCTGAGGAATTTGGCTGCGCCGGCTGTTGCCAGCGCTGGAAGGTGCCGGAGGGGTTGGAGCATCCTCGGCTGCGCCCACCTTCGGGGTCGAAGGTCCCTTCTGCTCGGTTGGCGGAGCAGCGCTAGCTGCAACCACCGTGGGGGCAGATGGCGTAACTGCCGACTCACTGCGTGTGGGTCGGACAGCCGCCGGAGGCCGTTGTGACGCTGCCCCCTGACGCGCCACTTCGGCAAAGCTTTTCTTTGGCAGGTATGCTGCCCGCCTGCGCGCCTCTTTGAACGTTATATTTTCCTTAACTTTTTTTGTGATTATTTCTTTTTTTTCCATGATGGACAGGACCGCGAGTACGCGGCGTGTTCCCCATCACAGTTCACGCAGTGTGGAGCATTCTCGCAATTGTCAGATGGGTGTTCTTGGGCACTACATTTTGCGCACGTCTGGCGGCGTCGGCAGTTCTGTGAACTGTGGCCAAATCTTTGACACTTAAAGCATCGGAGAGGATTGGGAATGTACGGTCTGACTCGGATCTTTATGTAGCCAGCCTCAATGGTCTCAGGTAGCATACTTGATGCAAAAGTTAGAATTAAGTGTTTTGTCTCAATCTCCTTGCCATCGCGCCTGATCTTTATTCTCTTGATATTGGTCACATATTGATCGCTCCAGCCCTGCAGTAGTTCGACTTCAGTCAGTTCCATCAGATCGGCATCGGAAACGACTCCGCGGGTGGTGTTCATTGTGCGGTGTGGTGTGACCGTCACTGGAAGACTCCCAAAAGATACTAGATTAGAGAGTTTCTCGTACTGTGTCTTATCACGCAGTTCCAACAGGAGGTCGCCACTTGCCAGCTTAGAGACTTTGTAACCCGGGCCAAAAGCTTCACTAAGTGTCTTCGCAACAAGAAAAGGTGAGATCATTCTCGCTGCTTTTTCTTTTTTTCTCGGAATGTACAACATGAAATCTGGGGAAATTGTCACTGTTTCGGCCAAAAAACTTGAAAACTTCTTCGGTGCGCCCTCGTTTGTCAGGGCGATCAGGAAGTGTTGGAAAAGAACTTGCCATAGATATGTGAAAATTCGGCAGCGCCGCCAGCCACCCACCATGGAGCCCAACAAGGGGACGCTGCAGGACCGTGAAAAGACGGCCTGCATGCGCCAGCTGCACGACACTACTATAACTAAATCTGTTATAACCAAGGTTGGCTATCCCACACAAGGTTAACCCTTGCCGCCGAGGAGAATGAAGTAAATGGGAGAGAGGAGAAGACAGGAAAGGTCAAAAAGTAAGAGATAAAGACGAAGATTCGAGAGGAAGAGACAGGAAGAAGCGACTGCCGATTTCCCCCGGGTGGGTCAGTCCGGGGGTGCCGTCTACATGAAGCAGAGGCCAAAGAGGTGTGTTGCCTCCGCCGGGGGGCCTTAAAGGTCCAAACTCCCGACATCGGCTCAACTCCAGGATCCCCCTTTCCCCGGACACGGCTAGGCCGCGCACGGCTACACGCGGGAGGGTCCAAACCTCGTGTGCTCGGGTACGTGGTGTCGCAACACACCAAACGCCTGCTGACGCAGACGCCCCTGCGGGTTTGGGATCGAGGGAGGACAGAGTGTTTATAAACCGCTGTTGGTCGGCTGCTCGTGTGTGCTTTCTCTCGCAGTCATGCTAGACTGATGAGCTGCAACCTCCTTATGTAGATCCTGTAAATAAACCCATATTCCTCGTTCTCGATGAGAACCAGTCCTTCCCTTCATCAACGTCCTCAGCGTGGATAAGTTGGACGACGGTATGCGCCAGCTACCATCTAATTCATGCCCGACTCCAATCTTGACAACTGGTTACGAACGGTGGGATTGAGCCCCCAATCCTCACACCACCTAGCCGGACAACACAGCAATACAATTACAAAGAGTAGTTTGGCTTATTTCTGCTTTGATGTTTATTTTTAGGGGCACGGTTCTGTCCCCTTTCGTACAAATACTGTGATCGGTTGATCGGCGGAGCCCCCTCACAGCCTCTAAAATTTTCCGGGTAGCTTCCTCGCTAGAAATCAAGAGTACCCCTCTAAATGCACTGTGATATAAAGTTTGTAAACAGGGATAAGGTGCGTCAGAAAGACACCTTATCCCTGTTTACAAACTTTATACCACAGTGTGCTATTCCATCTGTCAGCCCCTCTCTTTGTTTTTGGACCTCTAAATGCACTGGTATTTTCAAGGGTCTCATTTTTCCGCAGAACATATCAACATACCTGGATACTTCGGATGCACACAAAATTTCCTGTACATGCCTTATGGTACCACTTGAGCGTACGGAGCTAGCGTGCCTGGACGGTAAATGAGTGTCTTTCCGACGGGACGAAAGCAGTAAGGTGTCGCCATCGTGGTAATGATAAATTTTTAGGCGATGATGATAATATGAGCAATGCTGGTACTCCGTTATTCTCCAATATGTGAACTAATAAGACGACGTATTGCAAGTTTTCTGTGCTGCTAAAAGCATATTTACGTAAACACGTGGCAATAAGCTCTAGTCAGATCACTCGGAATTGTCTTCTTCCGGGGCCTTAATTAGCATTCATGTACCCCTGTTATGTATCTAGTTCGGGAAATGTAATCAAGAACCGAGGGGACGACGCGCGGACATCTCTTGAAACAAAAAGCACGTTCGTTTAATTATAAGAGGAAATCCGCCTACTTGTTTTTGCTAATTAGCCCCGAAGGACCGCCCTCTGGGAGTTCACGCACCAAGCGAACAACTTGGCGTCATTAGGAAGTAACTGGCTGCGAAAACTTGTGCAGTGCGGAAGTGCGAACACCCTGTATAACCAAAAAAGGGGCGCGATCTCTCTCCACAGCTCTTTCATCACGGCACATAGGGTGCGCAGGCGTTGTCGCTAAGTAGTGCTTGATTGCGGCTTGCTTTTTTAATGTGGACTCAGGAATGCATGCGCGCTTCGTTGTCCACGCCCCGGCGTCTTTCTGAGGCCCGAGGTCGCATCTGCAGCCGTGGCAGCCGCATTACTGTGGGGGCGAAATTCAAGCACATCCAGGTATCGTGCACTGGGCGCACGTTAAAGCACCCCAGGTGGTTTAAATTACCCCACTGCGGCATGTGTGAGAATCAAATCGTGGTTTTGGCGGGTAAAACTTCAAAATTTTTAAGTTTTAAGGTTTTCCTTCAAAACAAGACTAGATTTATCGATTTACTTAAAGTAGATGCCCAGGTTTGTGGCCTAACTTTTTAATAATATGAAAATATTGTAGTTAGGGTTCTTTTTACTTTTGGGTCAGTAGGCTATGCAAATAAACAAAAAACTTAAATCTCGAAATCTTACTTGTTTGCTTCCTTTGCTCCGCTCTTTGCACGGAAGAGATCGTACAGGTCCCTTTCCTTGAACAGAACGAAATGGTGCTTGTATCCAATGGTTAAGCTTCTGTGACAGGAATTACCAGGAGAAACAAAGATTTCAGTTCATAAAGAAACAAACATGTGGGCAGTTTGCACTTGTGCTGCAAGGCTGGGTCACAGCGGAGCTAGTTCCGGCTTTTGCTAAGTGTTGCTAGGTTTTGTTACCTTTCCCGAGGTTATACATGGCTCGGGTAGGTTCATTAAGTGTTGCTAGCTTTTGCGAGGTTATGCATGGCTTGGCTAGGTTCACACTAAGTGTTGCTAGGTTTTGATGAGTCGTACGAAGTTATGCATGGCTTAACTATGCTCCTACCAAGTGTCGCCAAGATTTGCTTGGTATGGCCAAGTTCTTGCGAGGTCATACACGGCCAGGCCGGTAAGCCGCACAAGCCCAAGCAAGTCACACGTATACAAGCCACATTACGTGGGTCACGATTTATTATGTACAGTGCTTCAGTACCAGTCGTCATCATCGCCGATCCGGTCCTCGTCCTCGACATCCGACCGTCCTCGTGGTCGTTGGCGTCGGGGAAGGCTTCGCGAAGCACTTGCAAGGCAGAGCTCTTCTGTTCGAAGTTCCACACCGAGCTCACCGGGGAGAGATTCACGTCGGACCTCAGCCGGTCATAGACGCGGCACCTGTGCCCGAACTCTATGCCCAGGAATTCGTGCCAGAAGCGGCTGTTCGCACCTCCTATGGATTTGCCGCCTTGGCATTGGAAGTTCTCGGTGACGCGCACGCCCGGAATCGATTCCCGGCGGCGCCGAGCATTCAGTCGGCAGCGTTCGTTGTCTCTGGCCCGAAACTTGGGATCCTCGGCTCGGCGACGGCGTTTGTTGGCGGCGGCTTCGGCGTGATGAGCATGATCGGCTCTTCTTCGTCGATCGCAGTCCCGCTAAGCCACGCGCCGAAATCCCTTGTAGGTCCCAGACGCGACAACTATGCCCAAACTCTACGCCCAGAAATTCGCGCTAGAATAGGCCGTTCGCACCCCCACGTCTGGGCGGGCTTGACGCTGGAAGTTTTCGAAAAGTCGCAGGCTGGGATCGCTTTCCCGGTGACGTCGAACGTTCAGGAGCCGACTCTCGCGTTCCCAAGACTGAAACTCTGGATCCTTGACTCGGCGTCGCCTCTTCTCAGCCGTCGCTTCGGCGCGGTGTTACAGATCAGCTCGGCGGCGACGCATCGCTTCTCGCTTAGCGATGGATTTCGTAAACTTCGATCAATTCACGTGTCAGCTTATCCTTCTCTTTCGTAACCACTGTACACTCCCCGTAGACCGGTTTACAAGTAGTGTAGTGACGAAGTGAAGCCTGTCGTTCGCACACCTACCTGATTGGCTGATGCACCTTTTCCAGCCAGTCGGGTAGGTGTGTGAACGACAGCCTTAGGGAGCACATGAATCTGGTTGGTAAGGCTGTCGTATTGGGCTACCTGTCACTACACTGCAGAAGTTGTACTTGTCAACCGGTCTACGGGGAGTGTACAGTAGTTAAGAAAGAGAAAGATTTGCTGACACGTGATTTGGTCGAAGCTTATCAAATTCATAATGATAAACATAATTGCGTAAGCACGCCATCCATGACGCTGCCAAAAATGAAAATTGAACATCTGGATGACACTTTGTAAAGGGCAGAGGGCGATATGATGACTTCGAATTCGTTTTAATTTTTGGGTGTTTGCCTTTGTTAGCTGTCCTATTGCCTGTTTCAGCCTTCATATATGTTTTCTCTTCCAATAAAGTACCAGTTGTAGTTCAGCGCTGTGTCCTCTTGTTCCTCACTCTGTCCCCGTCTGTGTGTGCTGTTAAGCAATGAGATCCTCTACCAACTAGCGCACCAAGCCGTCCTTGTAGAAGTGGTTAGATACCCACAACCCACTAACCCCAACTCGATATGAACTCGCCAAAGAAGACCTTGTCTTCAAACTACTGTACTGCAGGCTCTCGCATAATTTTGTCACTCTCCACATCAGTAGTGCCTGGGCACCGCCGCTCTGCTAGTCAGCCATATTGTAAATACTAGGGCGCCCTGTGCGCACGCGTTGTTTCATCCGCATTCTCGAAATGGTTACAGGGCGAGTGAACCGTAGTCAGTTCAAAACCTTTACACTGACTAGGCTGTGGGAGGATTACCTGAATGACCTGAGTAAGGCGAAAATGCTGAGCGTCGTCGTCCAGCGCTGCCATGTCAGCCATATTGCTTGTTTGCAGTTTTTCGGCTGGCTACCTAACTACCTACTAACTAACTTACTAACTAACTGGATACCTAACTGGCTAAGCCATGGCTTGGCTTATGGTGGCCAGACATTGTGAAATGGAACTTTTGTTCGTATTATTAAAATCTTATTTTAGTGAAGCGGCGCACAAGGAGTGTTTTAATATAAATGGTTTACCTTTTCGAACATTTCATTCCTTCCCCGTTTTAATTTAGTCGTCAGTTTTATCGAAATCATCATCATTTATATAGCAACCGAAGTAAATTATTTTTATGTGTGTAGCATTGTGGGTCGAATGGCATTCCTTGCACAGAATATCATAAAAATACACTGTCCAGTGTGAAGGATATTGTTGGTGTTACGTAAGAGCACGACATAGATGTCAGTACCATGACACACAGCAGTGCCATAGTAGTATATTTTTGGTTATGTGCTGGAAACGCCTACAGTCGCAGATACAGCTTTAGGAGTTCCTGATGGCATGACCGTGATGGTAAAACAAGACGCACTTATCGAGCGTGCTTTGCACAGTTATAACACTCCACACGCTTTTATTCGATGAACATGTCTTGAAAAATTTTAGTGCATAAAGCCTATCGCCACCTAGCACAAAATGGGAATGAATAAGCGAATGGCACAATGTCAGCGTTTCTTTATGTTCATTCTGCGCTAGTGGATACGTGCTACTGAGGAAGATGTCTTGTAGACAAAAAAGCAAGTTTCTCGACTGGCTAAACGCTCATCGCCGGCACATTGCGTCGAACGCGGTGAATGTGTGCATTGTCGATCCCCCGTAGTTGGTGTCTACCCAGCAACGGGCGGCCAAGGACGCGCTTACAAAATTAAAACAGTCGCCAGGAGGCTCCAACACTGATTATGCAGGACAAATTTCAAGCCTTTTTTGTTAAGAAAGCTCGGCACCCTGTCGTTTTGGCGGAAGCTCATGAGGGCGGTGCTGAATAACGAGAGGTTTGTACTTCACGCTCATTGAAGGATCAGAAAGCTGCAATAATCTATGATAGCTGACACGGAGAGCAAGCTAATGACCCATCGTAATGGTCCAACTATCATGCCACTTCAAGCGTGCATTTCGAACAGGTTTAGCGTACGCGAGGCCTGCACGCGCCTCCCTCAAAAGGTGCTCGCCTCTACGCGGCACTTGCACACTACACAGCCGAAAATCCAATGCATTCCTTAAGAAAAACAAAAGCAAGTTTAACCTGGAATCATCGCTCGCGCTGCAGGCAATGCCAGATCAAGCAGACTGGCTTAAGTAGTACCGTACCCGCAAAGTGTATTCACAATAAATGACACAATACTTCTACCCATGAAGTTGGCTCTTATGCACCTCTAGCGCTTGTGTTCGTGTTAACAATATACACAATAATAATAAATGATTTGCCTATACAAAAAAAAATCACGATGATTACGATGCTCTCTAAGGCGAAGTTTGAGCGTAGCTCTATACGTGTTTTCATTTCGCGATACACTTTCCCGCACGGACTATCTGTCTCGTGCGGCACGTAGCAAACGTAGAGAAGTGTGGCGCGACGCGTGGGTGACGCGTGGGTGCGACTGACAAGAACCGTCTTAGACAGACGCGCGCTACTCTGGCGCCACCTCGTAGTCCCCGCACTACGCTTGCCTTCTGACACTTGCGCAATGCCCTCCGCCTCTGCTTTTCTCATCTCGCCTTCCATTCTCCGCTCGCTCATTCA